>NC_037291.2:11839852-12457736 GCF_000002775.5 Populus trichocarpa | reverse complement strand
GACAAAAAATTCAGCAAGTCTTTTTATAGCACTACTTTCTACTGCTCATGTGTGTGTGTGTGTGTGTTTGAAGCGAAGATTTAAAATATGAAAATAATCCTTAATGCAAAAGGAAATGGAACAGTATGGAAACAAATGGAAAAAGTAAACAAGCTCCATCATGAAACTTATGTTGCTTACATCATCAGCTATTTGCAACTGCCCATCCTGATCCTGCACAAACAAAATTCAACTTCGGTAAGTTCCATTTCTATTCCATGGATCACTCAAGTCTCCCTGTTCTTGAGCCAAAAACTTCTAATTGAAGTTTTCTTAATTTCTTTCTTTTACTCTCTCTCTCTCTCTCTCTCTTGACTGGTAATTCTCCTTTCATTTAATTGACTTCTGGCAGTTTTTCACAACAAACAACATGAAATCAAGCCTTGAAAATAAAAAATAGAACTGGTTTTCATTAAGTTTGGATAAAACTAGAATTTCATAAAAATCTCCAACCCTTCCAGCCAACAAAATTCAATACCATAGCAGAGCATCTTTGTTGTTTCATTGATGCTAATTGAGTAAAGCATGTGGACTCATGTAAAGAGCTTTAAATTGTTATCCATGGGACTACATTTTCAGGTTTGTTAAGGATCTAACATCCTCTTCTCCTTAGATCTCTTCATTTATAAGAAGAACAGATTAAAAACAGTACCTTAACAGCGACAAAAAGAAGTGGATCGGATGGTGTATAAATCATATAATGTGCGCCATCCTGCAAGACAAAAAAAAGGTAAGGAATAAACAAACTAAACATTTGAAGGGAGTGCAATCCACAATTAATGTGATGTAATGGTGAATTGTCCATTGCAATGGTAAAAGTTTGTTGGGCATGAAAACCAAGAGGTTGCTTGTTTAAAGCCTAGCGGAATATCTTTACAGTTTCCTTCACAGGATAACTTAGTAATAGTCTTCAATCTATATATGTGATAAACTCAAACAATTCTTCATTTAGGACCTTCCAGTTAATATTCATTTCAAGAAAACAAGATAAAATAAAGAGTTCGGATTCCCAAGTCCAGGCATATGAATTCTTTGTGAACATAACTGCAAAACCACAATAATTTGCATCAAACTGAAGAAGAACAGAGTAAACACCCAAATGAGGATGCTATAGATACTATTTTATGATATGGCCAAAGAAGAGTTTGCTAGTGCAGTTGGAGGAGTTCAGTAGCACAGTTGTCAAAAATGATTTTTACAGCAACCAAGATTTCCTTCAAATCCTTGTGCTCTCTCACAAATGCAACTTGCGATTGTTTCATGCCATCCATTGATACTCAGTGGCTTGCAGAACATACTATTAGCAAGCGCGCGCGCGCGCACATGCGTGCGCATGATTGTTTCATGCCATCAACTGATACTCAGTAGCTTGCAGATTATATTAGAAGCACGTGCACACACACATACATGCAGAAGCTTGTCCTCAATTAAAAAAAAAAATGAAATTTGAGACTACACATATATACTCAGAACCTAAGGCTATTATCATTACCAGATGGAAGCATGTAATTTCCACACCTTCATTTGGCAAGCCATCTATATCTTCACCATCATCTGCAGCATTTTAGCAAAACATCTCGTGAAGAAAATAACTTATATCAGCTGTCATATTTATCCATCAATATTTTTGGAGAAACCCAATACACGAAATATATGCAAGAGGGTGTCAATAGGTAAGGAAGAGAGAAAAGGGGTAAAAACGAGAGGACTTCATACAGGTTCTGAAAACAGAAGAATCAATCAAGTAAAAAAAAATTCTAGTTGAGCATATAAAGGAAGTATCAACAACAAAGATAACAACATTCCCATGTGCCCATCTTCATAACATATGTAGTAAACATAATCGTAAATGACATAGCATATTGCATATGGTGATGGGATGCACCCATTATGCATGCTGAAGAGCATCTATTATTGGGCAATTCCAATAAGCAATGGAAGATTAATGATAGTAATCCACCATGAGTTTTTTAAGAATTTCCCAAAAACATTGTCTTAGGAATGCTCCAGTATGTGCAACTACTCATGTGAAACCTCTCAGGAATACTATGCCAATAGAGACGCGTCATTTTACTAGAGAAATACCACAACAAAAGTTGGCCACTGAGATATTTCTATAATTAATTATAGCTGCGAAAATAAATCAAAATCTTAAGGAGTTTAAATATCAAAGGGTGGGTCATACCTGTCCGGAAATCAAATATGTCATCCTCTGAGTAACAAAACCCTCCTCTTGCCGTATAACAGAGTCTGATAAGAAAAAATCCAAACGGTAGGAAATGCGAACAGGAACAAACTTTTAAAAAAATGATTCAAGATATTTTCTGTCCACCTAAAAATTCAATTATACCCGCTATGCACTAAATGCATGTGTATCTTGGCCAGAGCATATGCAGCAGCTGGAAGAATAGATTCAACTTCTCCATCACTGACCTATAAAACATAGAAAATTATAGACTACTAGGGTTGGTTACTATTTGCGAAAAAGAAGGCATTTCCTCAATGCTGCAGAGGGGAAAATGACAGAATTTGTGCTTTTGTGTCCATGAATCCTTCAGCAAGAGGAAGAAAGATGCATCTTTCAAAGATGAATTTTCCCCTTCCAATGTTCCATTCAAGAAATACCAAATTTGAAACCAAACATTGCATGATATCGAATGATTAAGAAAAAGTGTCAGTGCCAAAACTCAATCATTTAATGTTCATAATTGAAGAGCAGAGAAACATACCGCAGACCAACCGTCAATATTTACACTCTTCAATATCTGAACAGGCCTGCAAAAATGAATCTATTTAATACACCAACAAGTATTCCATCACATATATTGCAGCAAAGTCACTCACGTGTCAGCTGGACATAGCAGCATGCATTCATCCCCTCGTGAACTTCTAAATATTCTCCTTATAACACACTCCAATGGATAATTATTCGTGGGATCAACCTGTCAGTAAATCTTCAGAATCTTCTGAATTGTTGAATGGGAAAATGAACATTTCCCTAACGTATCAAATCTTACCATTTTTTTTCTTTTTCGTTTTTTTCAAGGCAATGAAACTAGACAGAAAAACTAAGAAACCCCAACAAAAAAAAAAAACAAGGCAAAGAGCACCCGAAAGGTGCAGCAAAACACAGTAATAACAGAAACTTAAACAGCACTAAAGCAGAAAAAAGTTATAAATTAGAAGAAGAAAAAAACAATAGAAAGCAGAAGAAAAGAAATCACCATGGTGACAATCCGCTTAGTAGAAGCCAAGAGAACCCTTCCACTATCATCCACAACAAACCCAGCTGGTGGTTTAGGCAGAGGCATAGTTGGATGGGTAGATACTTTTCTTGAAACCGAATCCGAATAAAAGCCATCATCACTATCATCATCACTATCATCATCAACCTGGACATCAGCAAGACCGCCATCATCTTTAACAATCTCGACATCCCTCAAATTCAAATTATCACCACTGCCACCTTTACTTCTTCTTTTCTTCTTCTTGTTAGTATTAGGCGAAGCTGTAGAAGAGGAGGAGGAGCGTTTCTTGACGGGTCCAGTTTGGGACTTGGCGGTGGCATGGCAAATGGGGAGTCTAATAGAGTTAGGGTTTTGGATTGAGATTGGAAACGAGACAAATGAGTTTTGTTTCTTACTAGAAGAAGAAGAAGAAGGGAAGGGAGTGAGTTTTTGAAGAGCTGTGGAGATGGATAAGGTGGCCATTAATGAGTGTTTGTTCTAGTCCCTCCTTCCGGCTCAGCTACAACTCAACTCACTGAGTCACCGTCCTAGCTTCTAAGCAGAGGCAACACAAATCTGTGGCTAGTTGTTTGCCAAACTCTACTAGCTCAACTGCAGCGTGAGTCGGGGCGGCAGAGGAAGAAGGATATTTATTTGGCTGTAAATTCCAAACAGTAAATTGTTTTATTTGGTCCCTGTATTTTTAACCTCATTATTACTTAGCCCCTAAATTTTGAAAAACCTATAAATTAGTTCCTCGACTCTTGTACAACCGTCTCAGAAATATTTTTTTTCCTCTTAAATTCGGAATGTACATTTAGAAAATTTAAATTCAAGAGAAAAACCAATATAATGGGTAAATCATAATTGGAAATCTGGGAGGGAATGAGGCCGTGTTAAAGTTTTTTCTTTTTTCTTGCTTCTCACATGTCATAAACCACTCAACAGCTAGAAGAAAATACAAAAAAGAAAAAATTCTCACCTGTTGGGATTTATTTTGCAGAAATACATTGAATTGATTGACATTGAATGCCTCAAATAAATAAGCATTGGCTTTCTGCCTATTTCCCAATACAAATTACAGTACCTCATACATAACACTACAGTTTCTCCCTATAACTCAGAGGAAGATTGAGGGGAAAAACCTTATAGTGGAGGGTAATATAATCTCCCCCCCTTTTTTTTTTTTTTTTTTTGTTCTTTCTAGCTAAGCATGTGAATTTGTATGCTATGTGGTTGGATCTTCTTACTGCTGGTGCTGCTGATTTCAGCTGCATACTGCTTCAACAGCAAGTCTCCTGGTGAAGTCTGGACACAAACCCTTGTTGAAGTTCTCCTCTGTTAGTTCTATAGTGCACTCGGTTTTGTTTAGACAGGCCTGCAATATTTCCAGTGCAGTATTATCAGTAAAGAAACCATTTTTTATGCATTCTTTTATTTTCATTTTTGGATTAGGATGAAGCAAAGAAACATTTTGACGCAAGGAAAAGGCTAGAGTGAAGTAAGAAGGAATTATGTTTCCTACCTTTTCAACAACAGAAATGGAATTGGGGTCGTGGCATTCTCCCTCGCTGTAAGATCCGCATTTTCCAGTAGGAGTTCCAAAACTGGCAAATTTTACAGCTGATATAACGGCATTTTGGGGGCACCCCAAATGGACAGAGGCCTTGGAATTGGAGTTCTTGCTTCCAGCTTCCTGCAATGATTTTCGATCAGCTGAGGGGTAATCCTCGGCGATGAGAGCACATATGCTGGACATTTTTCGTCTCGAGAATGTAATTTTTTCTGGATCTCCACCTTTCTCCTCAAAAATCACCAGCAAGTTTCCAGATGGCTTGAACCAAGAACGTGGAACATGGTACCTGGCACACACAGAATGCAAACTTTCTGATATTGCAACAACAAAATCAATTACTTGGTCATGCATGTATGATATTTTTGTATTTTTGTTTTCCACCAGAAATAGAAAATGAAGACAAAATAACTGACAAATTTTCATGAGGACCAACTAGGTCGAATAGCAGGGTGCGATGCATCGGGAAGCTTTGCGAATTATTCCACAAATATTAACAATTGTGATTGCATAAAATTCAGATTTTACTTAGAAATATGCACAAGGGCCCCTTAGCTGAATCAATAGGCTTAAGGCTGGCAGATAACTTAAGATCTACAGCATCATCTATTTTTTTCCAAAAGCTGATTATCAGCAAACCATCAATCCTTTGGAGACTAGGCATAGTTAGAAAATTATATACATTCATCATGTAGATAGTTACGAAAAAAACTTCCAAAATTTTGTAATTTTGATGCATGGACTCCTGCAACGATGCAGTGGTTAATCATTTAAGTTCTACTGATATCCATTTGGATGCAGTGATGCAATTAAGAGAGAAAAAATATTCAACGATCTCATCAAAAATTTATCAGTTTTCCGTTTACCATCTTTGTGTTGGTTGACCACACCCAGTAAAGCATTTGTCTGGCATGAATTTGCCTCTATAGTCGCATTCTGTAACACACTTTTCATGAACAGAACTTTTCCTGGGCCAGTATCTTCCAATTTCTTCTCCATTCAACCAAGCTAGACCCTTTCCCATATGAAGCATATCCAGCCCAACAGGTTCATTCCCTGCTGGTGGGTCAAGAACAACCTATGAAGTTCAAAATTAATTAGTCATATGCATTAAATGCTTGGAATGCAGTGGCAACGTTCACCTCCAAAGGATATAAGTTAAGTATATAGCATAGCTGAAAGAGATCTTCACTAAATGCTTACCTTGTACCATGTCAAAGGTTGCTTCTTTGGTGGTTCTGATGTTGCAACCCAACTTACACTATTCACTCCCTCAGGCTTGTATATACCAAGCTTTTCTCCTTGCAACCCAATCTGGGAGAAACAGGATTGAAAAAAGAGTCAAGGCTTTGTAAGAAATAAAATGCCACATATTATTCATGAATATCAATGAATTTAGCTATTTCAAATTCTGCATCTCTTAAACACTGCTTCCTGCTGAAGAAACATCACATCATATTGCTACTTCTCATGTTTTAAATTTTGAAGGATTGGGACCTTAAATTCTGTACAGCATTAGGATTCATGAGCGCTTTGTAATAATGAACCTCATGCTACCTTATTTTTGTACAACCAAACCCGTTTTACAACTTCTATCCAATGTATCCAAAATAATTTTCAAGAGGAAAATCCAAAAGTGAATTTGTCATAGCAAAATAATCAATTACTTGTTTTCCAGGAAAAAACCATTCAAAAACAACACCAAAATGACTGGATGTTATTTAATTGGAACTTGTCTTTCATTATTTTCCAAGGCAAATTGCATAAAATATTCTCAACAGAAATTGATTATCACAGCAGTAATTAAGGAGTCGTAATGCATTTTTTATACAGCTTTACTTCATATTCATTTTTAGTGTGATTTTGTATACAGTATTACTTCACATTCAGGTTTACAGTGAAAATTTTCAAGGAAAACTAATTTACCTTAAACTAAAGGAACGGAAAGGGAGAAAATTTTGCTCTCTTAACCAAAGGGAAAAAACCTAATCTTAAAACAGACATTATTACTCCTTTTGTCTGACAGCATGCACAGTCAATATTCACAAAGAAGAATACCTTATAGATCCAGTTAAAATGAGACAAGTCAACAGTGCCATTGTTGAATCCTTCAATCCTAACACTTGTTAGTCCAGCTCCTACCCATTCGTAAAATGAGCCTGCATTCTGAAAGCAACAAAAAGGAGTGTTGAGTCTTTTCAATTTGTTGCATTTGACGAAACCAAACACATGACAAGATAAAGCATGACATCACAAATAACTTCAAAGATCAAGTGCAATATGTTCCAGCTTTTAGTGCCAGCCAATGTTTGATGTTCTGTGGAAGAAAGTTTTACAGATGGCTTCCCCAAAAGTCCATGTAACAGAGAATGAATACTCTATAACTAGGCTCTGACATTCTCTCAAAGCGTTTAAAGCCCCCAGACAAACTTTTTCATCAGTCAAACACAAGATGAATCTATAAAGGGGCAAATATGTGATACTTTGATTGGAGCCCATTCTGATGATGACCTAGGTTCTAGATAATACTACAAACATAAGAATTTTAAGACAATGTCACAACATCATATGGCTTCCACACAATTTTTACACCTGCCAATATTTTTGGATATCTCATTAAACTGGACAGGTTTTAAATGAAGCATAGATTGGGCCTAGGTAAGACCATAAGCATTTGGCAATGTCCTTCAAACTACTAGATAAATCATTCATAAATCCATCACTAGGATAAAAGACCATTCCACGGGACCAAATTTTTCATACTTTTGAAAGCAACTTGGTAGATAATGCAATTAACATCTAGAGATCAATACTGATGTTGAAATTGAAATCCAAGCAGTATTGTGACAAAAAAGTTGGTCTTCATCACAGACACAAAATTATCAGCATGAAAGTTGAAATAAAACCTAAAGGCTTCAGAAAATGAAAATTGGTAATCAAATAAAAAGATGATAATAATAAAAGTAGCTCACTGGTAGGCCAACAGTCATGCTTAGGAGAGCAATTTCATTCTTCCCTGCCTTGAGAGATATGGGATTCTTAAATTTGAAGGGTGAATGCGAGCCATTTCCAGATGCACTACCTGAATATTGGCAATTAGATTTAGTAACATGGTTGCAGGCCGTAGCTTGTATAAATATAATTTGTCAAAGAGATACCAAGAAGAACATTTTATTATCTATTTAATGCAACTTCCTCCAAAATATATATATATATATATATATATATATATATATGATGTAATGCAACCATGGTGCAGTAAAACGTAGCAAGCATAACAATTCTTCATAATCTTAACCCTAAGAACTGCCAGGTCTCCTTCAGATGATATATTTTGAGAAAACAGCGGTTTGTTCCTGCATAAGTTCCTTGAATGCTTCATACAACAAGAACAAGTTCTGTGATTAGAACTTCTTAATGTCTCCGAAGATGTCTAGGCATCTTCTATCTAGTTTCTTGTTTGTCCATCCTTGCTGCATCAAGTACAGCTAAGTAAATAAAAGCTAGAGTGGGCTCTAGTTTCCTGAAAAGACTGTCTTATTCTCTCATGTGCTATCAAGGAGAAATCTCCAAATTCACCAATCAGAATATCAGATTGAGGAACTGAGCAGGATAAGTGTGATATTTCACAAATGCTAAAGAATGTCTGGGAATCAATAATTATCATAGCTCAATTCACAACTTTTTCAAAAATCCTCCCATCAAGAATCTTGATGGACAAAAGATTGTAGCCTTCCGGTAGACCAATAGAAAGAGCTAGAAAATTTGGTTTTTAAACTATGTATACCCAAAAATAGGCAAAGAAACTTAGAGAGTAACCACGTACAACATTGAGGAACCTATGTGCTAAGACTTCATAGCAAGCTATCACACTTGACTAGCTTTGAATATAAAAATAGTGCAAACGCAAAATATAGTGGTACAGAGGGGGAAAAAGAATATTAATTGCATATTTCAAAATTAACCCAACAAGTTTCAAGAGAATCATAATAAAATAAATTTACTCCTAAAAGGAATGAACCAGATAATAACCTTGAAGTTCCTGATTCACAAAAGCATGAAGAGCATGACCCATTGATTCAATAAGAAGAACTGGATGTCTTCCCTCTTTCAAGAACTCTTCATTTTCACCAACAACAATACTGCCATTGAAGAATTCTATCAAGTTCAAAACCAATCTTACAGTACAATAGACCTCTTCTATAAATAAAAAATCATTTTTATACAATCACGTTTAAGTAGGAATAATCCAGTGCTGCAGATGGACACGGTTAAGAATTTCTTTTCCTCATTTTTTAAGCATAAATATATAAGCTCACATATAAATCATGGAATTATTATGCAACATCAATTGCACATGTCATATTTAGAAAATAGGTAGCAAGATAGCAATGATGGTTTAAATTGATTCTTAAATATTGAGCAGGGTACAAGATTTGAAGATTAGGAGAAGAAGACAAGACGCCAGAGAAAGATCAAAGGGAACCACTTGTTGAGGTACAAAGAACTGGAGTGAGATGAAGCACCCAAGACCATCATAAAAAATAAATAAATAATAATTTTGCCCATCAAAATGCTGGTTGAACATTTAATTCATTTTTCAGTCAGAATATGCATTCTAAGCATAGCACTCACTAGACATACTAAAGTGTCTGATCTATGGATACGGAAATTACATGAAAGAATTCTATTTCCTTGAGGATAAAAAAATAAACACACACATACAATGTGTTTTAATTTACATTTTTTTTATCATGTCCAATTAATCATAAAACCACACGGAAATGGATAACATTAGAATAGCAGAGTAAACATCCAAATACTAATCCAGGCAATTAGTTTTAGTAGAGCAACACCAACCTTGTTGTGTACCAGAGGTAGTCCGTGGTATCTTTTGTGGTGTTGATATGATCCACAAAACCATTTTTCATGAAGTCAGGTTCTCCCCAAATCCCAGCTTTCTCCACGAATACTTCCCATTTAAGAGCTTTTGAGCCATCCTTTTGCTGTAAATTGTCAGGTACCATTTCAACTAAAGCAGTCTGGGAAGTTACCTGTTGAAAATTTCACGCACAAGTGCAGAGCCTAATTCAGAACAAGAATTGTGTGATAGAATATAGGACAAGCCAATTTCATTAAAACAGACTAACTGCCTGATATTAATCTGCTATTAGGAAAGAGTTACTGGAGTTTTCTAGTCTTATGATAGGATGGATGCTTGATGTTTTTTAGTTTTGTAATCCGTCCTTTTCTAAGCTTTGCAGTGAGCCATACCAACTACTTCCTCACCACAAGGAGAAACTTTCATTCTCAGTATCTCAGCCTTGCCAAAAACTTTTCCATGTAAGATTTTCATTTATTTTTTGCAGTGATAGCAATGGCTGATTTTATTTTTCAGTGGGATGATGAACACTGTAGAAATATCGTTGTCACATACAGACTCAAACAATTGAAAGGATAAGAATACAGGAGCAAACCATATATGGGTCATCGTATGCATTTAATTTCAACTAGGTTTGATGCATAGCTCATAGGCTGAAAATTATCATGACTGTTATTTTGTGGGTACTTAACCCTTATGAAAAGATCTTATACCTCGTGATGCACTAAAATTTCTGCACTCTGGTGTAAATCATATGTGGTAGTAGGAAGTTTATCAGAATGCTTGAATTTCATAATATGAAGACATTACCTTTGCAGTGTTATATACTACATTCTTGCAGTCAGGCAGAATGCTAACTGACCAGGCTGGCAGCTTATATGACACATTCTGAAAGTCAACTGTCTTGTCATTTTTATCATCTATGTTAGCAAGGAAAGCAACACAACCACCTGATGCATCAGCATAGACGTCGGCCTGCAATAAGTGATCAGTACAATGAATGTATAGTTTCAGGGAACACCAGCATATAACACAGCCCAAATAGAAATTGCATAAACATAACATCAATATGACCAGTACAACGCTGGAATTCACATCCACCAATCATGCAATCTGAAATTTCAATACCTAATTGTACTAAATGACAACAAATGTTAGAATTTATGTCGCAGTTCTAGACATATGGCCAAATGACAGAGTGCTCACACCTCTACAGATGATATGCAGACAGCAGAGATATCCCATTCTGAAGTAAGATTTTCATATTGTAGTCATTCGGTACAATCAAACCAAACACTGATCCAAAAGAAAGTGAGGCAACAAAAACAAATTTGACTTTGCAGTAATACTACCCATATTGCAAGTTTCAATAACATCATTTTGTGTAGTACACAAAGCAAAGTCAAGAATCCATCTCTTGATGGCTTCATCAGGAAATTTTGTAGAAACTAGAAGAGAAGAGAGAGAACAGAGTATCATGAGGGAAATAAGGCATCCATCAATTTATATATTGAAATGCTTTGGATTTATCTACAGCTAAATATGGAAGCCAAACTAGTAAAAAGTAAATTGGGAAAATAAATATGTAAAATTTTGCATGTGCCTGAGTTAGGAAGAGCATAAAGGTACCTCTTGGGAAGGACCCAGTGATAAATTAACTGGCTTGCTGTTCAGTAGGACATGCTCACATAACTTTATAGCTTTATGAAGTTCCTTCAGGTGTCCCCACTTTGGTAGCCTAGGCAAACCTATCAGCAAAGCCAGAACTCATAAAATTGACATTATGCACATGCTCAATTTCACATTGCAGATGCAGAACATGAGCACGTGACAATTAGAAGGTGAAAATGTAAAGTATTCACCATATTCATCAATTGGTGCCTCATAATCATAACTTGTTGTAATGAATGGTCCACCTGCAGTGCGCCCAAAATTTGTTCCTCCATGGTACTAAACCACAGAGGACCAAGCAGCAGTGTTATGTTAATTATAGAAATCATCATACATTAACAGAAACTTTAAACTGAAGGTGATCAGCATGATTTAAGAATCAAACAAGTATAGCACTCTAACTGTGGATCAAATACACTATATGTAAAAAAGTGCAAATCAACTAGAGAATTCAAGACAGAATATCAAGTAAATTACCATGTAATAATTTTGTACACTGCCACCTTTCTGGAAAAAGCGAGCAACAGAGAAAGCAACAT
Organism: Populus trichocarpa; assembly: GCF_000002775.5. Classification (NCBI taxonomy): domain Eukaryota; kingdom Viridiplantae; phylum Streptophyta; class Magnoliopsida; order Malpighiales; family Salicaceae; genus Populus; species Populus trichocarpa. The sequence continues at coordinate 12,445,805 of NC_037291.2, read as the reverse complement.
CTTCAGCTGGCCTGTGAGGATTAGGGGCCCCAAATGTCTGAAACCTGAAAAAGACAGCGTTGGTCCCACTTAAATGCTTTGGAAGTTACTGTACATTTCATACTAGACCCAATAAGGCTACAATGCAAGAGCCAGTGAATCGATCCAGATGGATCAAAACAGACCATCTCTCCAGTGGAGGCCTCCTCGAATAGGAGTGATCACCTATTATAAGATGCTAGGCAGAATAGATAAGGACAATAACAACTGAACCAAAAGATTGATAAGCAGTTTTAGACTACAGAATCTCTCGAGGAAGCACAGGAATGATATGACTAAATTCTGTCTGATTACAAATCTAAATAAGAACTTTATGCCTTCAGGGTCCAGATATAATGACTTTTATGCAGAGACAATTCTTCAATTTCTCAAAGAGCTACTTTACATGTGTTGATTACTTTCAGTAGTTAAAAAGAGTTAGAGATATGTAACTAGGTAGTTAAAAAATTATATTTTGTACACATAGGTTCTTTCTGCTTAACGTTTCACTACTCTCTAATTCATTGAAATTGTTCACCACCTGGTGTGTAATTAGTAAGCATGGGATGATTTACAACATAAACTACCATATATGAAATTCAAGTACTACTGTAGCATAGTCTCACTAGAATTAAAGCATATGGATGGCTAAATCACGGTTGTTAACAAATTTTCATAAGCTAGCGAAGATTATACATAACAAATAGGGGCAAGAATAGGAATTAAACATTACCATCCAGGCCAATTCTCAGTCCAAATTTTAGGCTTGTCTGGAAAAATAGGTTTAAACTGATCACAGTAGAAGGAATTACAAGTATTTATCTGCACCAACAAGGATGGAAGAAGAAATGAGTAAAAACAATTATACAATTTTTACGCAAGGCTAATATATACGATACCAAGTGTTTTATGACCCTTCTATTAATATAGTTATCACAACGACCCTCAACTTATCAATTAAAAACCAATCACTAATAGTCGTACAGCATGCAGATGCAACACATACAAACTGGTATGTCAACTCAAAACTTAATGTAGCCTTAGTTCCAACTAAAAAAATTCAGCCAAATGTGGTACAAGGTTAAAAAAACTCCTCTTCAAGTATAATAATGCACTAGCTTGTATCCAGCAGTCCCATTTAGCCAGTTTTTGAGATACCTAGATGTAGGGATGTTATAAACTCTCACCACAGAGGGAGGAGCGTCGAACTGCTGGCACATTATCCAAGGCACGCCTGTATTTTGAGAAACAGCCATTTGTGCTGCCCATGCAGCATATCGCTTTCCACCTTCTCCATAAGCACCTTCATAGTATCCATATTCATTTTCAACCTGCAATTGAAACCAGGTGCATTGGTTATGTAAAGGAAAAGAAGCCCATTCTCAGTAAAAGGAAGATGACATGAAAATGACAAAAGAAACAGAACAAAAGAGTGGGCCATAGTTAGTTCAATTATGCACGGAAAAAACTCAGGAAGTGCTTCAAAAATTTGCATCATTTAATAAGCCTCTCTTGAAAAAGAACCATCTAAGATTCTGACATCATTTGAAGGTAGCAAAACGTTCAGTGAGATCAGTTCATAAAAGTAGCACAATTACCTCTAATAGTACAAGCCACATTTATTTGTACTAAAGGAGACATATTCAATGACTAAAAGCCATTTGGATGGTATACTCTGTTAAGGGAATGTTCAAAAAATCAAGGCTCATCACCTGAAAGAGCCACAATCCTCCATATTGCAAAAGTGCAAACCAAACGGTTGAAATCAAAGTAAGGAAAACAAATGACAATTCTTCTTGATTTTATTGAATGTTGAACCGAAAATTGATAAATATTAGAAACAGAGATCATAGTTATACTTGCCTGAGACAAAATTATGGGACCCCCCTGCGATGCAAAGAGCTTTTCTTTCTTCATTAGCTTAACTATGTATGTCGTGAATTCCTCCATGTAGTACTAAACACCAAAGAGTTGGGAAAAAGAAAAAAAAAACATCAGAAAACATCAATATTTCAATCACATGTGAATGAAGATTCAGGAACAGGAATCTAAAGATCCTCTTACTAATGAGACTCCTGAGATCCCACTGTCATACCTTGAAATTATAATTATCAGTCCGGAAGACAGTTCCATTAACGTAATGCAACCAGACAGGTATACCCCTATTTGTACACGATTGAAAGTAAGGAAAGTGATGAGAAACGAATAAAAAGTGCTGATGAAAAAAAAATGTGAAATGTTTTTAAGATATAAGTGAAAGGAAAAATCCATTATCATTCAAAAAGCTGTATAATCTAAGACGGCTACAGTCATACCCAAAATTCCATTCAGCTGCAACGAATGGGCCAATCCGAAGGATTAAATACATCCCAGCCTCCTGGACAATATTTATAAACTTGACCAGATCGAATCTTCCATCGAAATGATACTACAATTTCCCAATTACAACCAAAGAAATAGAAAGAGTTAATATTGAACTACAAAGATAAAAATGGAGAACTTTTACTGCCAAATGACTAGACATTGTAGTTCCACTCACCTCGGAAGGAGAAGTAGGCTGATGAACATTCCAAAATACATATGTTTCAATCACATCCACCCCTCCTTCCTTAGCTGTTTTTACCAGCTCTGGCCACATCTGCCACATACCACCATTCACATTAACAAAATTTACTATCAAAACCCAAGATGCAGAAAGCAATCTAGAATCCACGTTGCTAATCCAATGAAGCCATGCACAATTACCATCCTAAAATACACACCACTTCTAAAAGAGAAAAACAGTACAACAATTCACTACACAATTCAACAAAATTTTAGAACCCAGTAAAGCAATACAAAAAGTCGATCCAACAAGCTCTTAAAGCAAAACTCTCCAAACCCAGTTAAGAAAATCACCAGTTAAACAAAACCCAAAAGTAAACATACAACGTTTCCATTTTTCCATATTATTTTCCAGCATTTTCTTTAATAAAAACCAAGAAAACAGAAAACCCAGTTGAAGAAAAGTGACACTGACCGCAGGGACACTGCGAGGATAATGAATGGCAGCAGAAATAAGAAGCTTTCTTTCACCATTGATGATCAAAGACCTACTATCATAGCTCACATTGCCCGCAAAACACAATGTGAAACACAAAGAGAAAAAGAAAATGAGACCGAGTGCCATCAAAGGCAGTTTCTTTATCAGTTTTGCTGTTAGTTAAGAGTTCGCAACACGGAAGAGCATGTGTTAGTGTAGTGTTAAGAGTTGTAGTTCATTTTATAGGCGTGTTGAGATCAGCATTCAGTGATAGCTAGTAGACAAACATTGCCAGCCCATGCTTAGCATACATGGCAGGGTTTTAGAGAGAGAGAGACAGAGAGTAAAGGGGGTTTTAGAGATTTTTGGTAGATCTACTTTTCATTGATATGGTGAGCCTAGTTAAAGTCAAAAAAGTTTTGCTGTCTCTTGAATTATTAGCTGAAAGAGATAATTTTATAAAACTTGTGTTAAACTGTCAATTGGATACACCTTATCATTCTATTATCAAATTGTGGTGATAACAAGTATTTTTTAAATTTTTTTCATTGATATGGTGCGCTAAGGATTACACCATGTATGATCAAAATGTGGTATAAACGAAGGATTTGAGTAATTGTGCCGGCAAGAGGCCATAATTGGAAGTGTAGTTTTTGTTTTTATGATTCAATTATATTTTTAAAAAATTTAAATTTTATTTTATTTTAAATTAAATTTTTTATATTTTTAAATTGTTTTAATATACTGATATAAAAAATATATTTTAAAAAAATTAGATTGATGCATTTCAAACCGGAAAACACTTTAAAAAAATTAATTTAAAAAAATAATTTAATACATTTTCAACCAAAAACATTTTGAAAATAAAACTCTACATTCCAAACATTACCTTGGTGTGTGTAGATAGATAAGAATTTTATTTTTTTTACAGGATAATTAAGACTTGTGACGTTCGTTTATAAGGGTTTGTTATAGATGGTGAAAAAGCTTGCAAAATTATATGTAAAAACGAAGAAGAAGAAGAAGAAGAAGAAGGAGGAGGAGGAGGAGGAGGAGGAGGAGGAGGAGGAGGTTTAGTTGAATACGGAGGGATGGTTAGTGGTTGATGTGTGTGTTTTATTTCAAGTGGGGTAAATTGGGTCCAATTCTTGCCTTTGTCGTCAAGGAAAGGGAGATCACATCACCTTCTGTAACCCTTTTCCTTAGAAATTCAAAATCGAAAATGTAGGCTCACCTTTATTTCTGAATATATATGATCATTTAGAGGAAAAACTATCTCTTCTCCGTGAATTCTTATCAATATATGATTAAACCACGCTAATCATGAACAAAAGACATATCAATTTGGTTAACCAATAACTCGATTTAATTTCAGCATGGCAGTCAAAAAATAAGAACTTAGATTTCCTTAGAATCTCACCACATTTTGCCACAATCCCATGTTAGATATGCATTGGAGCGCTTCTGAACCTGTATAGATGCTAAAAGCTTCAACCTTATCATTTATGAAATGCTTATATTCATGTTACTTTCTTGAAACATAAGAGATGGCGAGGATAAAAGCTTGTTTAATTGAAGACATGGATATAAAATAAATATATATATTAGAATAGTTTTGAAGTGATTTTTTATATTTTTTAAAATAAAAAAACAAGTATTTTATATTCTTATTTCTTTTATCTCAAAACAGTAATCAAATGTTACGAAATCATGAGATTATAACAACATTAAAAGTAAACGAAACATACTTCTCTGTGTTGAGATGATTACTCTATTTATTTGTATATACACCAACCTCATATAAATGTACATATAAAATATATATATCAATGATTAATTAATACATTTTTCACTATAATACTCATTATATTTCATAGTGATAGGTTAACGTATTTTATATATGTTATTTTTGCTTAAAACCCATATTTAAAAATGCCAAAAACAAGCTAATAACCTAACATATCTAAGCATGGCAGAATGCTAAGCTTAGATGATATGAGTCTAGCTTACTTTTCAGACCCAACATCCTTGGATTCAGCTATGTACTAAGCCTAAATATATGTGGATCTTACAAGATGTCAAACTCGACATCCTCTTCTCAGCTACAAGCTGAGCTCAAATACATGTTAGGTCACGATATTTTGTTTGCTTATTGTAATGACTCTTAACATAAAATATTAGAAGTAAAAATAATCATCTCTTTGTATCCCTAGGTGTATAAAAAAAAATTTAGGGTCTACCATATTTCCATCAATATTAATATTGTGCAAGAGATATTTATTTCTCATTAATGTTGTGTAAGAGATATTTATCTCTCGTTAATGGTATCAAGAGAAAATGACATTTTAACCCCTTCATTCAAGCAACATGACAAGGTTCAGATGCTATATATACCCCCTAAATCACTTAGGTAAAAGGATTCACATTTTTCTATTCTATTAAGTATCCATACATTTTTCTATTCTATTAAGTATTCTTATTCGCGGAACATTTATCATACATAAACAAGAACAAACACTCTTATTCTTAGGACTTAAAGCTTATTTTCTCATTTGTTGTAATCACTTATTAAAAGTTATTGATTTTATCACCGGAGGGTTCATAAACCCCACACAAAAAAAGATCATATTTATAAATGTTAGATCTTCTATCACCAATTATCAACTTTATCAACTCTAAAATAAAATAAAAAATTGATGTGAATATACAATTACTCTCTATCTAAACACTAAAAAAAAACTTTTAATCTTGATGACATTAGATTTTAAAACATCATCACGCAGAAACAGCTAAAGATGATTTTCTTTCAAAGTTTTCCATTTCTTCTTCAAATGAGTTGCATTAAATAGCAAGCAAGATAGCTTCTCAAAAAAAAAAAAAGAGAGACATGATAAAATATCCATGCTAGATCGTGTTTGAAAATAATCCAATTAATTAGATATGCATGGTAGAGGTCAAGGCACCTCCTCCCCCGTATGGAAGCCCCCACAAGAAGTGAAAGTACAATGAAGAGTTGAGTCCCTTCTTCATATGGGATGTCTAGACATGCCAAAACCTCATGTCTATGTCTTTTCATTTAGTAATAAACGTTACAAATTACTAAAGCTTTTATGGTGTCTTGGAGAGAACAAGCACAAATAGTTGAAGAGATAGTTTTTCCTTCTCCGACTTAGCTTTTGTTTTGTATTATGTTTTATATAGGTGGTAGGTAAATTTTGAAAAGAAAAATCTTTAAATTTTTTTATATTTTCAGATCGTTTTAATATGTAGATATCAAAAATAATTTTTTAAAAATAAAAAAAATATTATTTTTATGCATTTCCGAGTAAAAAATACTTTGAAAAACAATTGTTACTACACTTTAAAATACCTCTTTAAACTCTTAGTCATAGAGAATTAACTTTAAGCTGAAATTAAATATTGATGTATATTTATAAAATATTCATATATTCGACGAGTCTTAGGTTAAATTAGCTTTTTAAACTTAATTTTACTATATTAGACTCAATGGATTGCCCATATGAACATTTGTCTATATGTTTAAAATTAATTTTTCACACAATCTTAATTTGGAAAATTTATCTAGTGTTAGTCAATCTATCTATACACTTTTTTTTTCAATAATAAAACGTTACTCAAATTATTAACATTAGGCTAAAATCTGATCCTTGTAGTCTTTTAATTTTTTTATTCTTTTTTGAATTGATTGAATTCTTTTACTCTTTTTATTTTATTATGTAGAGATCTCCTTATTATAATATTGCTACTTAATACGCTTATATAATGCTGCACCCTTGTTCTTTTGTGGGATCCACAATAAGTCTTTTATTTTTTATATTTTTTTCATTTTGAGATGAGAATTAAATGATTGAGAGAAAGTAAATTATTTTTAGAAATATTTAATTTTAATATATTTATTTATTTTTATGAAATAAAAGAGTTACTCTAATTGAAAGATATCACACTGAGTAAAAAATAACAATGGTATGATGGAGGGATTTTTATAGAACAAAATAAAGAGTAAAAAGATTCAATCAATACAAAAAAAAAAAAAAAAGAAGTAGAAGAAAAAGTAGGAGGCTCAAATAACAAAAAAAAAAGAGACTAAAATAACCAGTATTTAGTAAGATAAAAATTATTAAATTTGACTTAAAAGGACTCTAGATTGTTGGATTAATTTATATCAATTATATTTTTATTAAAATAATATTATTATAGTCATTGTATCATAATTGAACATGTTACCGTGAATTTCTGAATGTTTTAGGGCGTGTTTGAGAGGTGTTTTAACTAAATTTTTTTTGTTTTGATTTTTTTATTTATTTTTATCATTTTGATATCAAAAATAAAATTTTAAAAATAAAAAATAAAATATTATTCTTATATATTTTTGAGTATAAATATTTTAAAAAACAATCACTGTCACTATGCAAACACCCCTTTAACAGTCAGGGGTAAAACCGGTAAAACCCATTTACAAAGTCGAAACAACCGGTAAATCATTTAATATCCAAATAAAAAAAGATGAGAATAACATGGTAACTCGACAGGGAAGAATATTGTCACAATACAATCCTCTAGCCAAACACGTGTTAAGAATATCAAATAGATAAATTAATTAATCTTGATTTGGATTTGATAAATCAAGTATATAATAAAATTAAATATGTTTAATTAATCAAAAGATCCTTGATCAGATAGTCAGGAAACGCGGAAACATGGTCCCAACATAATATCTACAGTCTAGATATGAGGTCTTAATTGTTGGGTCCCACATTACCCCCAAATATCTGCTTACCCACGCGCTCCCAGCTTGGCCTAGCCCCCACTGCCTCCACATTTCTAGGCCACTACAGGAGACTTATCTGTGTAGCGGTGGGATATGCTTTTTAATTAAAAATATATTAAAATAATATTTTTAATTTTTTATAATCAGTATATTAAAATAAAAATATATATAAAAATATTTTTCAAATAAAAAAAAATCTAAAAAACACTTTTAAAAACATATTCAGCTACAACAACAAATACTACCATGTAATAGAAGAAATATAATATGAGTACTTAATAAACTTTTAATTTTTTTCACCCAAGTATATTTTTTTATAAAGTATTTTAACTCTTGATTTGTTTGTGATAAGACAAAAGCCATCTTCGATTTATCATCTATGCTAATAAGAGGACATAAAATTTTCAAATCAATTTCTTTAAAAAAAATTAAAAAAATTAAAAAATATTTTATTTTTATACATACAATAAAATCCTAAATTTTCTCAAGCATATTTTCATTAAAAAATAAAAATTACATCATCCTCATATTTTAAAATGTAAGATAGATATTGCAACTAATTTATTATTATCCATGAAGATTTGATCTAAGTATGAAAAACATTTTACCTATTATTTTATTCATTTTATATTTAATTTTTTTAGAATTTAACTGTAAACTTTAGTATATAAAGATATAAAACTATATTATAGAATATACCTTGTTGTTAGAATGAGGACATGGCACTTCTAAGCAACGTAAAACTTATATATTAGGATTGATAGATAATTAAGTTTAGGTAAAATGAGATATAGAGAAAGTTTTGGTATTTAATCGAAACTAAGATACAAAAATCAAAGGTGTGTATATATATATATATGAAAGAATGGGATTAAAGACAGAAAAATTAATTGATTATAAGTCAAGAGTTTAAATATTTATTTATAGTGGATGATGAAAATTATAGAGTGAAATCTGACCTGATCTGGCAATTTGATTCAAAAACTAGTTACTTGACATCCAACTCAAGTATTTTGTAATTAACTAGTGAGATATTTACGTGATTAAATTTAATTGATTTTATTAAAATCTAATTGATCTAATTAAGACTTGACAAGATGAAGAGAATGACTTTTTAAAAAAAAGAAAAAACAGCAAACTGCTTTATAAAAATTGAACCTTGATCTTAATTATTTTATCAATTATAATTTTTTTTACAGCTAAACTACCCTAATCTCTTTTTAACTTAAAGATATTTAAAAATTGGTTATTGTATTTTTAATTTTATTTTGAAAAAATTACATTGCATAGTTATTTTCTTACTTTATTTCTATTCTTTTGAAAATTATAATTCTCAAATCAATATAACTTTAAAATTTAAATAAAAAACAAATTTATCATCGTGTATATTATAACCCAAGATACTAACAATAGATTAGTTAAATAAAATGTCCCTTTCTTCAAATATAATTTTATCTCTCTTGCTATGAACATTATCATATATTAAGTTAATAATTTATCTCTTCAAACAAATATATAGTACAACTTAGTTTTAATATTATATAGGTTTAATGTAATAGTATGATAAATATAGGATAAAATTTATCATACTATTACATATACATCTTTAGTGTTATGATAATCATAACTAACTAATTGGGTCAACTCGTCACCATCCAGTGATCTGGGAGCTTAACCAGTCCGACAACCATGGCTTTCATCATGAAGTCCAGCCGGAGTCTGGTCCTTAAGTCTGGTTTCTTTGCTGGTAGCGGTAGATTAAGAAGTTATCTCCTCAGAAAGATATGTTTTTGGCAAGTTCAAATTACTTAGAATTGTTAATGGCCGGAGAAAAATCCTCAAAGCCAGGCGGATTTTCTGTCCCTGGATTTCTCAAACTGTATGTAATGGCAGAAGCTTTGGTCCATTGGCAAGGATATTGCATTGCTCTTGGTTATCGCTAAAGATACAACTTTAACTAGTCAGATTTTATATTTGTTTTCTTAAAATTATTGGTTCGAACTTTATAAATTTTAAAATTATTGGAGGATTATATAATTATTAACTTTAGGACCCATAAGATTAGACAAGGTATACGCAAACTAACCCGAATACTCATATTAATAAAAAATAATCACAGAAATATGTGTTCTTGGCTTCCTGCTAGAAACGAGAATTTGCTAGGTCTTATGTACTGTTCTTGGTTCTGGTTAGAGGTGAGTAAAAAAGTTGAAAAACCAATTAAACCGAGAAAACCAGAAAAAAATAATCGAAAAAACCGAACCGTGAAAAAAAAACTGATTAAACCGATAAAATTTTGAAAAAACCGACCGGTTCGGTTTTATAAGCCTAAAACTGAAAAAACCGAACTGAACCCAAACCGAAAAAAAACCCGGAAAAAAACCGAGCCAAACCGGAAAAAACTGAACCAAACCGGTTTGAACCGGTTTTGTCCTAAAAAACCGAACCGAAACCGGTCTGTTTGAACCGGTTTCGGTTTTTTTATAAATAATTTTAGTTTGGTTACTTTTTTTTATATAAAAACCGAATCGAATCGAAAATGATCACCCCTAATACTGGTAATGATAATTTTGTTTCATGGAATCTTTATATCTAATAATAAATTTATGTTCCTTTGACATGGTTCAAATTATGTTCGTAGCTCGTTAGTTAAACTTGAATACACATTTGCTCAAAAAAAAAAAAAAGAGTTCCTCAGGAGTTACTTGGTTCATTTGGAAGGTCATGGGATGTAAATAAAATTTCTAAATTGTAAAGAATATCTATATTAATTGACTAATGACAGGATTTGGATAGCTAAACTTAAGAAAGTAAGATCAAAGCTTAGACTTTGAAACATTGAAAAGGTGGATGATAATTTAACTTGAATTTGATGAATATCATCCGGGTGAACCAACTTCTTTTTAAATAATTATTGTATTCAATGTGCAATAATTATAGTTTAAACATTATAATTTCTAACCTAAAATATATACATTTATATCTATCTATATATATAAAATATTTATATTTATTGAATCTAATATAATATTTATTAGTGATATCTTGAAAGATTCAAGTAATTTATAACCCAGATAATTGATTAATCTCTTAATTCTAGTAATGTGATTTATTTGGTAAGCCAAGGTGACCATGATGGTTAGTGGCTGAAGTCTGTTATTTGATAAGTCAAGGTGACTGATAGTTAATATCTATAAAATATCTTGTTTTTTGAATTTGAGGACTCTCTGATATTTAAGTAAATATATTTTTAAGAGAAAATATAAAAATATTTTAGAGAGAGACTATGAAAATAAATATGCTGTCAAGATTGAAGATTTAAAATCCCTTCTTTTAAGGATTCAATTGGTCTTTTTATAGTTCATGATTTTTATTCTTTGGTAAAAAAGAGGGCTCAAAAGTCATATTTCCCTCATATCATTTAATATCTCTTATGTATTAAAGAGAAAAAACATCTCTGACTCATCAGAATTTCGTGGTTCAACATGAAGCCTAATAAGATTACTAGAGCCACTAGTTGAGCCTAAAGATATTAGGTTTAATAATTCGTCAAACCTGTATATGCTTGGGCTTAGCGCTTGGCTAAGCCCAAAGACATTAAATTATCACCTTGCATTTAGTTTCTTTTTTCTAAACATGGATTTTAGACAAAAAAAAAAAAAACCATGTATAAAACACATTAATCCATCATATACGTCTTAGCGTTTGGCTAAGCCCAAAGACACTGAATTATTACCTTGCCTTTAGTTTCTTTTTTCTAAACTATGTATAAAACACATTAATCCATAATATACGTACTCCAATATTAATACAATACTTATAAAAGAAACTAAAACATTTAGCTACAACATTGTTCAAACACTTACGAATAGTAATAGTGTCATGACTTTTTTTTTGTCACCCAAGTTTTCTTCTCTTCAATTTTATCCTTTTAAATATGTTGATTAGGGATCAAACTTGATGGTTTGATTCAATTGACTTCATATTAGGTTCTCGAGGTGTCAGAGAAAATATCTGGTGCTCAGTTGATGTTTTATTTGGCAAAATACAATTTAATTTCATTTGTTTCAAACAATTAAAGATTTAAAGACCAATTTTGAAATTGAAATTATTGTTTAAAGGGGAAGTGGCTGACGTGTGTAACACACGCGCTACAATGTGAGAAGGGTCGGCACACTTTAGTGGCATGTGCAGTGGTCTATGACCTCCATTTCTAGCCTTCCATGATATCATTAGATTTATCTCAATGTCCTCTTCATTCCAAAGCGACACATGTACGAGGAGATGTGACTTTCTGATCTTTCTTTCTTTCTTCTCCTCTCTCTTTTCTATCTCATTCCCTTGATTTTCACATCTAACTCTCCAAAAATTACAAAGTGATCTGTCATTTCTTTTTGGATGTCAACTTTGGTCCTAAATATTTGAATTTTTCTTTTTCGATTTCATCATTAAACTTTAGGTTGGTTGAGAATTGGGTATTGCATTTTTTTTAATTTTTTTAATTGATTTTTTAAATTTCATTCTTCAAAATTGAATTGTTTGAAAATTAAGTTTTGTGATTTTTTTGTTTTACTTTCTATGAGATTATCTTGGTGTCGTGACTTGAGTCGCAAGTTTTGCATGTTAACCTAGGGTTGATTAAAGTTTTTTTTTTTTTTTCAATTTTATCTTTTGATATTTGGTTGGTTGAGAATTAGGTTTCGTGATTTTTTTTTATTTGCTTTCCATTGGGTTATTTAGGTATTATGACTTGAATCATAAGTTTGGTAGATTAGCCCATGTTGATTTGAGTTATTTTTTTATGTATTTTTATTATTTGATTTTTTTTTTCAAATTCATCTTTCAACATTGAATTGGTTGAGTATTGTGATTCATGATTTTATTTCAAATTATTTTCTAAGGAGGCATGCTAACCCAAGTCACGAGCTTGATAAGCTAACTCGAGTTGACTCAGATTTTTTTTTGTTTTTTTAAATTGATTTTATTTCTAATTTTATATTTCAATATTGGATTGGTGAGAAATTGAGCTTTATAAACTTTTTTAATTTGCTCTCCATTAGATCATCCCTTTATTATGATCCAAGACATAGGTTGAGAGGTTAATCTAGATTTACTCGAGTTATTTTTTAATATTTTTTTAAATTGAATGCTTTTTTCTTCAATTTTATCATTTTAATATTTTATTGATTGAAAATTGAATTTCATTGTTTGTTTTTAATGAGATTATCGCGGTTTTATGATTCGGGTCACAATTTAACAAATTATTTAATATTAACATGAATTAATTTAATATATCTTTGTCTCATAATTTTAAAAAAATATTTTTTAATATATCACAATCTTAATATTTTTTTAAAAAAACATTATCTAATATATATATAAATTTAAAATTCTCACTGGAAAACAAACACGCTAAAAACACCTAAGTATTTTTTTTGTGCTATTTGTTTTTTCCGACTACATCACATTACGGGTCGCTGATCTAATAAATGCTAAAAAATCTATAAAAAATATATAAATATCATTTTTTTAATCCAAAAAATTATAAATATAATAGAAACTCCATCAATGATAGCGTTGTCATCCCTTAGAAGAGCCGGCAAACAGTGAATTCAGGTGGGTGGGGGTGCTTAAATTCCTTCTCTCCTCTAGGAACTTTCCTCTTTGCTCGACAAGATTCTTTTGTTGATATTCCTGTTCTATATCTATACTGACCCAAAGATTTTGATCTGTACAGTTTCTTGAATGGCTACTGCAATACCCCAAGATGAAGCCTCTTCTTCAAAGAGTAGATGCGCTTACCAAGTGTTCTTGAGTTTTAGAGGTGAAGACACCCGCAAGAACTTTACCGATCACCTCCACACAGCTTTAGTACAAGCAGGATTTCACACATTTAGAGATGATGATGAAATTCAGAGAGGGGAGAACATTGAGATAGAAATCCAAAAAGCAATAAAAGAGTCAAGAATGTCTATAATTGTCTTCTCTAAAGATTATGCCTCATCAACATGGTGTCTCGATGAACTAGTGATGATCATGGAGCATAAAAAACTTGGTGGGTGGCATGTTGTTTTGCCAATTTTCTATGATTTGGATCCATCTCATGTCAGTAACCAGACAGGGAGTTTTGCTGAAGCTTTTGTTAGGCATGAAGAGCGGTTCAAAAAGGAGGACAGAGTGGAGGGTTGGAGGATGGCTCTGAAGGAAGTTGCTGATCTTGGAGGGATGGTTTTACAAGATGGGTATGTAATTTAACCACATAATTTGTGAGTATTTTCATGAGAGTTGCCTTCATGCATGTTTTTGTTTTTCAAACACATAGAATAGAAAATAAATTTAGATGCATGGAATCTCAAGCAATTAAAATCAACTTATGCATCCATGATTTATATTATAATGAATTTTGCTAGACTAAATAGGTTGAGAATTGTGTTTCTAAGAAATTCTTCATGTGAGATAGCTTGATGCCATAGATAGAAGAATAAGATAAATATCTTCAAATGGAGCAAAAAGAAAGGTTCAATGTGTTAATTAATTACAAGAACACTTTCTTAATTCCAAACAAGTAACTCCAGGACTTTAAGATTATACTTTCTAGTCCTAAATGCTGCTGTCAGCCTGCTAGAATAGTGCAGTACTAGCATAATTAATCATTATTCTTTAATGTATTTAATACATGATTTGTAGGTATGAATCTAAATTTATTCAGAATGTTGTTAAAGAGGTTGGAAATAGATTGAATCGCAAGATACTAAATGTTGAGCCCTATTTAGTCGGAATAGATTCCCGTGTAAGACTCATCAATTTGTGGTTACGAGATGGATCAGATGATGTTGGCATAGCAACAATCTATGGGATTGGGGGCATTGGAAAGACAACCATTGCGAAGAGAGTATATAATCAAAACTGCCACAATTTTGAGGGAAGTAGCTTTCTCGCTAATATTAGGGAAATTTCAGAGCAACCTAATGGTCTGGTTCGTTTGCAGAAGCAACTTTTTTCAGATGTCACAAAGAGAAAAGCAGGTAAATTTCACAGTATAGATGAAGGGATCATTATGATCAAAGATGCTTTTTGTTGCAAAAGAGTTCTTCTTATTCTAGATGATGTCGATCAATTAGACCAAGTTAGTGCAATAATTGGAATGCGACAATGGTTTTACCAGGGAAGTAAAATTATCATAACAACGAGGCATGAACGTTTGCTAAGGGCTGATGAAGTTAGTGTAATGTTCAAAGTCCAGCAATTGAATGAGAATGAATCGCTTCAGCTTTTCAGTTGGCATGCTTTTGGCCAAAATCAACCTTTGCATGGTTATGAGATGTACTCTGAGAATGTGGTGAATCACTGTGGTGGAATTCCATTGGCTCTTCAAGTTTTGGGTTCTTCTTTACATGGTCAACCTGTGGAATTATGGAGAAGAGCATTACAGGAACCAGAAGCCATTGATGATGGTAAGATTCAAAAGATTCTTAGAAGAAGCTTTGACTCCCTACAAGATGATCGCGACAAAAATCTGTTCCTTGACATAGCTTGTTTCTTCATTGGAAAGGATAAGGATTATTTAGATAGAATAGTTGAAGGCTGTGATTTCTACAGGGTACTTGGAATTCAGAAACTCGTCGATAGATGTCTAATAACAATTGACAAAGACAAGATATTGATGATGCATCAATCACTTAGAGACATGGGAAGGGAAATTGTTCGCCAAGAATCACCCGATGACCTTGGGAAACGTAGCAGACTGTGGCGTCACAAGGATTCATTCAGTGTTTTGAGAAAAAATACTGTGAGAAACCTACTCCGTTTATTTCAGTGCACATTTTTTAATGCTTGCTCTTTAATTCTCCTTTATATTTTAAGATTGTGTTGTTACCTTCTAATCAGGGTACACGTGCTGTTAAGAGCCTCATACTCGACCAACAACAGATAAGCACGGCATTGGCAAATAATGCAGACTTGCAAACTAAGGCATTTGCAGAAATGAGCAATTTAAAACTGCTTGATCTCAATAATGTAAAGCTTAAGGGAAGTTATGCAGATTTTCCTAAGAGTTTAGTGTGGATGCGCTGGCATGGATTCTCTTTGAATTTTATACCAGATAATTTTTCCCTAGAAGATCTGATTGTTCTTGATATGCACAAGAGTAGTCTAAAACGTGTTTGGAGGAAAACCCAGGTATGACTCTAATTCTTTCTCCCTCAGATCAATTATGTATTCAGATAAACTAATGACATCTCTTTCAAAACAGGCTCTTGAAAATTTGAAAATTCTTGATCTCAGTCATTCACATGGTCTAGTAAATACCTCTGACCTATCAGGACTGCCTAGTCTTGAAAGGCTGATTCTTAAATATTGCATAAGTTTGATTGAGGTTCACGAATCCATTGGAAATCTGGGAAGCCTTTTTCTCTTAAATCTGAAAGGCTGCAAAAATCTCATAAAGCTTCCTAGGAGCATTGGTTTGTTGAAATCACTTGACAAACTTATTTTATCTGGATGCTCCAAACTTGATGAGCTACCTGAGGAGCTACAAACATTGCAATGCTTAAGGGTGCTTCGTGCTGATGAAACTTCCATAAATCGGCTACAGTCATGGCAATTAAATTGGTGGTCTTGGTTATTTCCAAGAAGAAGTCTACAATCCACTAGCTTTTCGTTCACTTTTCTACCATGTTCTCTGGTAAAGTTAAGTCTTGCTGATTGCAATATAACAGATGATGTTATTCCTGATGATCTTAGCAGCCTGCCTGCCTTGGAGCACTTAAACCTGAGTAAAAACCCAATTCAAACCCTACCAGAAAGCATGAATAGCCTCTCTATGCTACAGGACCTTCTGTTAAACCACTGCAGAAGTCTCCGATCACTTCCTGAACTTCCAACAAGCTTAAAGAAGTTGAGGGCAGAAAAATGTACGAAGTTGGAAAGAATTGCAAATTTGCCAAATTTGTTGAGATCCTTGAGACTTAATCTTATTGGTTGTAAAAGACTAGTTCAGGTTCAAGGCTTGTTCAACTTAGAAATGATGAGAGAATTTGATGCCAAAATGATCTATAACCTGCACCTGTTCAATATAGAATCTTTAGGTAGCATTGAAGTGGAAATGATCAATTCTATCACAAAGACATCAAGGATAACTCGCCTCCAGGTAATAACCCTTTCTGGCTTCAAAATTATGAGTTTTCTTTAATAGAAAAAATTTTCAATCCATCCTTAATCATTTTGTAATTTATGATTCCAATGGCACAGATATTGCAAGAACAAGGCATATTTAGCATTTTTCTTCCTGGAAGTGAGGTTCCAAGTTGGTACAGCCATCAAAAGCAGAACAATTCAGTATCGTTTGCCGTGCCTCCACTTCCAAGTCGCAAGATTCGTGGATTAAACTTATGCATTGTATATGGATTACGCAATACAGATAAGAAATGTGCTACTCTATATCCACCTGATGCTGAAATCAGCAACAAAACCAAGGTTTTGAAATGGAGCTATAATCCAATAGTCTACGGGGTACCACAAATTGGTGAAGATATGTTATGGTTAAGCCATTGGAGGTTTGGTACTGATCAATTGGAAGTTGGGGATCAAGTGAATGTTTCAGCATCTGTGACACCTGATTTTCAAGTAAAGAAGTGTGGAGTACATCTTGTCTATGAACAAGAAGATAATTATACTCTGTTAAACAATGAAGAAATAGTCCAGAGTAGCTCTATTGGATTCCAAACTCTTGTCAAGAAACATGTTTTAGAACATCCAGTATCACGTGTATTTGATGTCTGATATCACAAGTGTTGAACTCAAAAACATGTAATTCTTTGATCAATGAAACATTAACACATAAATTAAACGAGAAAGTAGCTGCATGCATTCCTTCTGACCCTAAAAACAATAGAGTAAGATCACAAACTAAAAAGCTTATTGGTCCTTTGTTTATATATGGCAGATGCATAAAGAGAAGAACATAAAAAGTTGATTACATACAAGATTTTGGGCTGCCCGCGGATTGAAGTTTTGGAAACCGCAGTACTTGATAAAGAACTTAGCCCCAGAAAGATTGTCGTCGTTCCAGAGTTGAGATACCACGTCGATGAAAAGGCAAGAAACAGCGTCCAAGGGATTCGAAGTGACATCAAGAAGTTCGCAGAAAGCAAGTGCTTTCTGGGGAAATAGGGAATGTTTCAAGTACAATCAAACTGATCTCATACGCACAAGCACTTATTTGTTCACGAGTATCTTTGGTGCAAGTAGAGGCAGAGCTCACCAAGGTGAAGAAAAGGAGCTTGAAGGAGAGAATCTATGTAATTCAATTAATTTTAACATGAAATATTAACATGTTTTAAAAAAATCAATTAAAGTACAATGAAAAATTATTTTAAGGAAAAAATAATATATGTATGTGTGTGTGTGTGTGTGTATATATATTAAACTAAGACTTATTATATGAAATGTCAATTAGTTTAAAGAAAAAACAATAGATTTATTGTGACTTTTTGGTGGAGAAACTTTCTTATAAGAGTTGAGATTAAAACATTACTTATATAAGAAGAGTCTTCAGCGCCTACTTTATAATATCTTCAGCTATGGGTAACAAAAAAAGAAAAAAAAAGAAAAAGAGTAAAGAAATTCTCGCTCTTTCTCTGCAACCTTTGTGCTTTTCTATAGTTTCAGTCATTAAAATTCTAGTCTAACAACCTCTGTTGTAACTTTCTCTAAACTTCATCTTTACTATAGATAGATAGATACATTAATTACAGCCTTACAAATGTTTTTGAGTCTCTCTTTAGAGACAGCTTTTTAAATTCTATGGGTTTTTATCCCGTTGACAGAGGAGCGCAAAAGAAGCTCCTTCCTTCCAACCCAAGTAAACATAATATGATTTTTTCCTCTTAATTCTTTATCCTTTCTTGATCTCCTTTTTTTGTAATGGAAAAAAATGTTTTAATTTTTTTTGTGGGATCGTTTGTTTTTGCTCTATATCCTATGTATGCTGCTGACATGCTTGTAATTTAGGATGCAAGAGATAGCAGAACCAGACATGCAAGGTCAGAATCAAAGTTCCAACATTTTGGGAAAGAGTTACCAAAGATTATCATTACCTTGGTTGCTTTAAAGAGATAATGAGTCTAGATGATAAAAGATGCAAATTTTGATCTGGGTTTTTGCTGGAAAGAAGAAAAAAAGACATGAATTAATATTAGAATTATAAAGGATTTTTCTTTTTGATTAATGGATCCAATGGAGTCACCAGGCGGGCAGCCTAGTCCAGTGCCTAGGAAAAAGATGACCAAACAGTTAACAGGAAAAAGAGATGATACACCATTACATTCTGCAGCCAGAGCTGGGAATTTAGGCGCTGTAATGGAGATCTTAACTGGTACTGGAGAAGAAGAATTGAAGGAATTGTTAGAGAAGCAAAACCAATCAGGAGAAACTGCCCTTTATGTTGCTGCAGAATACGGTTATGTTGATGTGGTCAGAGAGATGATAAAGTATTATGATCTTGCTGATGCTGGTATCAAAGCAAGAAATGGGTTTGATGCATTCCATGTTGCTGCAAAGCAAGGGGATATAGGTATGGCTCAATCTTGGAATTTACTTTTTTTTCATTATATTTTAGGAAACGATTTTTTGAGTTTTGGTCTGTATTGCTGCAGAGATTCTGAGGGTGCTAATGGAGGCCCATCCGGAATTGTCTATGACTGTTGATTTATCAAACACTACAGCTCTGCACACGGCTGCCACACAAGGTCATATAGAAATTGTGAATTTTTTGTTGGATGCAGGGAGTAGCCTATCAACCATTGATAAAAGCAATGGAAAAACTGCCCTGCATTCTGCAGCTAGAAACGGGCATGTGGAAGTTGTGCGAGCACTTTTGACAATGGAGCCTGGGATAGCAACAAGGATAGATAAGAAGGGACAGACGGCACTTCACATGGCAGTGAAGGGACAAAATATTGAGGTGGTGGAGGAGCTGATTGTTGCAGATCCTTCAGCTGTAAACAGGATTGATACTAAAGGCAACACACCCTTACATATAGCAACCAGGAAAGGACGAGCTCAGGCAAATTTCTCCTTATTCCCTACCTTTCTAGCATATCAACAAGGATAAAAATCTAAGATTATTTTATGGACGATTCAACATTTTGCCATGAGTAGGTCTTATTACTATCAAACTAGATTGAAATGTCGAGATTTTTTGTCTAATCCAAGTCATCTTTTCATTTCTCATGCTGATCTTACACTAGACTTGTTTCTATTCATGTATGAATTCAAAGCAAGCTTCACTATTTAAAAATCTACATGCAGTTCACAAAAGATAATAGAATTGAGAAAGATAATCAAGAAAGAGTTGGATACAGAAAAACTGTATCTAAAGAGTTAAGATAGTTATCCTTCTTAGAATAGTTCATTAACGAACTCGGTTGGCCTCATCATTCGAGATATGCCATGGCACTTGATTTTTCCATCAGCAACTAATTTTCCTAATTAATATATAGTCAAACCCTCTTAAATATTTTATAGAGATCCACCTTAATAATCATTTAGAAAAATTCCTTGATGGTGCATCTTATTCGAGTTACTACTATTTAAACAATGGTTTTCTAACCTAACTGCAGTTGACTTTTACACAAAATCCTGAAATGTTCGACAACTTGGCTGTATCTGACTTATGGAAAGTGGAAACTATAATATTGTTAAAGGTGATTTAGTTGAATCTGGAACTATTAGTAACATTAAATGGCATATACTCTAAGTGGATTGGATATATATATATATATAGTTCAGGTTGAAGAGCATTGAGGCTAGAAAATTGTATAACCCGATTCGAGGGGTAAGTTGACAAACTGATGTCTTATATTTTTATTTTTGGGTTCAGATTGTTAAGTTGCTTCTTCGGCATAGTAGAACCGATGTAAAGGCTGTTAATAGGACTACTGAAACTGCACTCGATACTGCTGAGAAAACAGGACATCCAGAAATTGCAGTCATTCTGCAGGAGCATGGGGTTCAAAGTGCCAAAACGATTCAGCCACTGGAAATAAATCCAGCGCGAGAGCTGAAACAAACAGTAAGCGACGTGAAGCACGAAGTCCACCACCAACTGGAACACACACGTCAAACTAGAAAGCGTGTGAAAGGAATCGCTAAACGTCTCAACAAAATGCATGTTGAAGGTCTTAACAATGCAATCAACTCCACCACTGTTGTTGCCGTTCTCATTGCCTCAGTTGCCTTTGCAGCCATCTACACCGTCCCTGGTCAATATGTTGATGACCCTAACGAAATCCCCCCTGGACAGTCTTTAGGGGAAGCAAATATTGCTCCAAAAGTTCCATTCATCATATTCTTCATCTTTGATTCTACTGCCCTCTTCATCTCCCTGGCTGTTGTGGTGGTGCAAACATCAGTTGTAGCCATAGAGAGCAAAGCAAAAAAAAAGATGATGGCAGTCATAAACAAATTGATGTGGATAGCTTGTACCCTTGTTTCGGTCGCATTTCTAGCACTATCTTTCGTTGTTGTTGGTGAACGTGAGAAATGGTTGGCAATCGGTGTTACAATTGTAGGAGCATCTATAATGGCGACAACGTTCGGTACAATGTGTTACTGGGTGATAAAACATCGAATTGAGGCCTCAAACATGAAGAATATTCGAAGATCATCACTTGGGAGCAGGTCACGCTCATTTTCAGTTTCTCTGGTCTCGGACACTGAGATCGTAAACAGTGACTACAAAAAAATGTATGCAATTTAATCTTTCTTTGCTGGGATCACTTTTATTCACTAACAAATCATAGTTTTTTCATCTTCTATAGATTCTTCTAATCATTATTGTAATACTAGATTAATGTTTATGAGTAATGCCATGAACATTTTAGTTTTTTAATGCTTGATGTTACCTTGGCGTATGAGTTTAATTTAACATAATTTTATCACTGTGATTGAAATCTATTTATATCAAGCATGTTCTTAAGAAACTGAACATAGAAAAATTATAATTGAAATGAAAGAATCAAACTTCAAACAAATAAATAAAATGAAAAACAAGAGTGTAGAATGGAAGGAGAAAAAGAAAGGGTGAAATTAATATAGGCCATTTCTTCTGAATCCACGTATTTACAACGATCAATCCATCCCGAATTAATCATTATTATATTTTAAGCTTGACACAAAATCCATAGCTGGAAGTTTTAACCAGGCATTGAATGAGTTCCTTTGCACTTAAGGATCTACAGCTCATACTCCCCATCCCCTTCTTCCCAGCAAGGAAATGAAAAAAAAAAATATTTAGTATTATAATGCAAAGTGTTTTGTTGTCTGTTAAACAAAAAAATTATGTAAGTCACGGAATAAAAAATTAGCACTCTAGATATAATAATTTCTCTTTTCTAAATAGAGGGACTTAAGAGATTTCTCATTGATGATTTGTATGGATTATTATTGAAGGCCAGACAATTGAACGACTTGTGATTTGCAATAACCCAACCTTTAAAGAATTATTCAAAGCCGAAAAAGATAAGATCTTCAGGTAATAAATCCCTAAACAACTATAGATTTGTCTAACGAGATTCTATGAACTCCTAAATAACTTTGTTTTATTGTTTCCGCTGCATTTATGACATTGAAAACCCAACACATTGATCTTGTCAGGGCTAGCAGAAGAAGCATCCTTGTTATTATTGTTGTTAGTCATGGTGAATCAAGAAAAAATGGGATTAATTAAGAACAAAATCAAAGAGATTAAAGGGCTAATGACTTGTGATTAATTGTTATGCTAGGATCAAGCAAATCGAAGGTGATTTAAAGAGTGGTGGAGGCAATTTTTTTGAAAATGGCAGTTAGTTATTGTTACCTAACATTGGTGTCTCTTCACGTTATGGTATTGTTTAAGTGAGTTGGATACATTCCAGTTTAAGTCTCTTCTTATTGAAACCAAAAGATCGGGGCTTGAAAATTGTAATCTTGCTGTCAGTTTTGTCTCATAAAGCAAAACCTGGTTTGAAGGATATATTGCAATGATTCGATCATGCAATCATTTCACCGATGACGGGAGGGGTAATTAAGCTGACATAATAATGTTCTGTTTGTGCATATTGTTAGGCTGCTACTTCGGCACGGTCAAACTGGCATGATGGTTGATAACAGGACTGGTGAAACTGCTCTTGATACTTTCGAGAAAATGGGGCACCCCGAAATTGGACTCATTTTGCAGGAGCATGGAAGTTCAGAGTGCGAAAATGATTAGGCCACAGGAAAAAATATATACCAGCGCGAGAGTTGAAACAAACAGTAACGTAAAACATGAAGAAGTTCTCTACCAACAAGAACACAAACGTCAAACTACGAAGAATGTGCAAGGCATTGCTAAATATGTCAACAAAATGCTCGTAGAAGGTCTTAACAATGCCATCAACTCGACAACTGGTGTTGCTGTTCTCATTGCAACAGTTGCCTTTGCAGCCATCTTCACTGTCCCTGGCCAATATGTAGACGACCCTGGAGAAATCCCCCCTGAACTGTCTCTAGGGGAAGCAAATATCGCCCCGAAAGCTCCCTTCATCATATTCTTTATCTTTGATTCTATTGCGCTCTTCATTTCTCTGGCAGTCGTGGCGGTACAAACATCAGTCGTAGTCATAGAGAGAAAGGCAAAGAAGCAGTCGATGGCAATTATAAATAAATTGATGTGGATAGCTTGTGCGTTTGTTTCGGTTGCATTTTTGTCACTGTCTTATGTTGTCGTGGGCGACCGCGAGAAATGGTTTGCAGTTGCTGTCAGAATTATAGGAGCAAGGAAAGCATCGGATTGAGGCCGCAAATATGAGGAGTATACGAAGATCGTCACAGGGGACCAGGTCACGGTCATTTTCAGTTTCTGTGATGCCAGATTCTGATATTTTAAACAACGAGCTGAAGATTATCTTTCCACGATCAGGCAGAATACTAATTAGCTGTGGAAGCAGCTCAAAGGTTAAATTTCGAAATGCAACAGTTGCAGTATTTTTCTGGTCATTGTTTACAAGGAATGCGGCACAACCTCCTCCTTTTTCTTCAAAAACATAGGCCTGATTTGAAACAAGCATACAGTGTTCATCGCATGCTTTCATTACATACACAAATAAATAGAAAAACAATTGAATTGAATTACAACATCCAAGATTCAGCAGTATTGACATGATCACCTGTTGAGAGACACTCCTTCTAGTAGTGTTGTTGCACAAGACTTGATGATTGCAGCATGCATCTCCTGAAGATTGACCCCATATGGGTTGTCTAATTAAACCTGGATCTGTGAAAATTAATGAATAACTATCACATCTGTGGATCAATGTTCTGTGTAAGGAGATAGCTGTCATGCCATATTCATCAAGGGGAGCTCGATCGTTATAACTTGTTGTCACATATGCTGATGAAGTTCTTCCAAAATTTGTTCCACCGTGAGTTTATGATATATATAATATATTCAAATATTTTTAAAGTGAACTCTCAAATGACTGGTTGAGATGGTAAGAAAAAAAAATTAATATGAATTTGTATATTTAAGTTATAGCATTAGCTTCTTTTTTTAATGATATATCTATATCTAATTAATTTTTTTTTAAAAAAAATAACTTAAACTTCTAATTATAAAATTTGTAGATTTGATAGGAATTTCTTTATATGTGTGTAGATGTAAAAACAAATGTAATGTTCAAGGGGTATAGGTTGTGCATTATCAAATATCAAATATAGTAAAACATCTCGCTAAAACACTGTAGCAATCTACATTAACATTAAAATTTATTTTTAATTTGGTCCTTAAGCTAATTTAATGTTCAATTAGTAAAATATTCTTAAGAGAAGAAAAATTCAATGAAATAGAACCAAAGTGTATAACAAGAAGAAATCCCTTGACCAAGATAAAATTGGAGGGAAAAACTTATTTTTAGTTCTCTTTCTTTTCTTTTCCTACCTTTATAGAACCTATAGTTCTTATAATTTTAAATTTGATCCAAAAATTTATTTATTTTATATTTTAGTTAGTATAAGAGAGAGAAAGTTACTAAATTTTGGTTAAAAAGAAACAAAAGATATCGGTTAATACCGATTTTAACCATGAAAATCATCAATTTTGGTGTTAAAGAGTTCCATCCAACAACAAGAATTTATTAATGATAGTTGTTTCGGGTCTTAATATTTTCTAAAAAAATAAATCAAGGCCAAGAGAGAAAAATCTTTCAAGGTTTGATTTTATGTGTTTGAATTCTATTGAGGATCTTGGGGTTATTAAATGGGTTTTTAGAGATTTGAAAGGTGTTTATTAGATATTTTAAATCAAAATAAACTCGGATTTTTTTTTAGTTTAACGTGGGTGTCCGGGTCAGCTTGCGCGTACCTCAACTAATCCCACGAGCCCTGAAGTTAACGACCATGTAAGCCTTTAGTGGCCATTATATGAGCAACTACATGGCTCGAACCTGAGATCACAGATGAAGCAAATCTCTTAGTCCAAGCTTTTACCACTGGGATTTATTCATCTCAGTAGTGGCTAGATTCTAGGAAATCAAATAAAACATCATTTATTTATTTAAAAAAAAAACATTTGGGATGGACAAGAGGTTCACGCACTAGGAAAGAACAAAAATAAAATGGCTAAAGTGCGTGAGCTTAGGCTTTATTTCAGAGGACCAAGCAAGCTGGACACCTAGATCAGGCCATGCGTCTAAGCTTGGTTTTTTTTTTTTTCTACTCTTTTTTATTATTATTTTTGTTTATAGTGTTTTCAAGTTCTTAATTTTTTTATATTTCTTTTATACTCTATTTCATTAGATAATTGTTTTAAAATTGTATTTCATTTTGATAAAAACAAGTATGACATATAAGAGAGACTGTGAATATACAAAGACAAAGAAGTTTAAGACATTTTTTTTTTTTTAAATTGTATTCCATTAGATAATTGAATCATACAAAAGAATTTAAAAAAATAAAAAATAAAAAATAAAGATCAAAATTACTATTACTACTAATATTAATAAGTAATATCATCACTATTATCATTACCATTATTACCACAATTATTATTTCTATTATTATTAAAATCATTATTATTGTTATTACTATTACCACCATCACTACTAATATTATTATTGTTGTTGTTGTTACTGCTGCCTGCTAGCTAGCATTATCATTATTAATAATAATAATAGCAGTTTTATTATTATTATTATTATTATTATTATTATTACTATTTTCATTTTCACTGTTAGCACCACTATTATTATTAGTGTTTTTATTATCATCAATATTCTTCTTCTTCTTCTCCCTCAAATAATAATAATAATAATAATAACAATGATGATGATGATGATAAAAAACTATTATTATTGTTATTGTTATTGTTATTGTTATTTTTTGTTTTTGTTGTTGAATAAATAAAAGCCATGAACTTTATTTGAAGGATAGAATTAAAAGCTATAAAAATTTCGATAAAAGAGTCAAGAAAAACAATAAAAAAAATCAAAAGAAGATGGGCCAAATTGGAATCATTATTATCATTGAAAAAACAAAAAACTATAAAGAATAAAATTAAAAGTCATAAAAACTTTGACAAAAGAGCAAATGACCAAAATAAGAAATTAAAAGTAGAAGGACTAGATCGAAAAATATTATATATACAAATTAAAAAGCAAGGGTTAAATTGAAGAAAAAAACTTTAACAAAAGGAAAAATAAAAAAAAATACAAAAAATCAGAACTAAATAGACTGAATTTGAAATACCAATAACAATGAGGACCATATTGTATTTATCAGGTCACGAGAGAAAAATAAAAGGGGAAAAAAAGGGGTTACTGGTGATAAACCGACAATGTCTAGACGCCATGCGCTACTCCAAATAGAAGAGGAGAAGACAAAGAATAACATGAGACTATAGAAGCTTATTTTTTAGCACCTTGAGCCGCCACACGTGTCGACCAAAGTACACGAGTGGCTCCAATGCTGTGGCGCGTGTATGAAAAGATAAAAATATCTCTAATTTAAAAGCAAGTAAATTTTCATGTGAAGGACAAAAAAGTTATTGCATTGCAGTGATGAATAGAAAAAAAATAAAATGAGGGGAGCTACAGTGAAACATACCCCTGGTTTTAGTATATTTGTTATGAGAATTTTATGATATCTTGGATGGGAGATTTGAAGCTAGGGTTCAACTTGCGCCAATAAAGAATGAAGAATTTATTTTGCAAAATAATATGTCAATTATACATAAAAGCCATATGACTCAACCTCTGATCCACCTGGTAAAGGCTTGGTTCATGGATGAGATGGGTTGGCAGAGGCTTACCTGTGTTAGTTTATTTTTTTATTTTTGATTTTTAAAACCTCAAAATAATATTATTTTAGTTAAAAAAATATCAGGTTTTTTTATTAATCCAAACCAAACCAGATTTCAAATTAACTGATCAGGCTAAACAAGATCTTATAACTAGGTTATATATTTAAAAGAAATATACAAAATAAACTTTTGAAGTAACTAGTGTCAATAAAAAAGATGTGATTTATTTATGTATTAAGAGTCTGTTTAGTATTGTAGTTGCGGTTACTTTTTAAAGTGTTTTTTACTTGTAAATATATCGAAATAATATATTTTTTATTTTTAAAATTTATTTTTGATATCAACACATTAAAACGATCTAAAACCATAAAAAATTAATTTTAAAAAATTCTTTTAATTTTTTTTTATAAAAATACTTTTCAATCACATAAATAAACAAATACTAGTATAATAACGCGTTAATTTTAGAATCAAGACAGTGGAGGGGGGAAAAAAACAAAAGAACTTGTGGCGGCCGTTACAACACGTGGTCTCTCTTGAGACAAGGTCGTCTTCATGAGCTGGGCCAAATCCTAGTTCAGTCAATCCAACCCAGGATTGAAACCATTATTCCCATCAACTATGGCTAAGATTCTGTCTGTAATATTCGCTGACCCATTTTCTTTTATTGCATTATTGTGTTATAAAATTAAAAATTATAGTGCCGTCGTGGAATTAATTCCCGGACCAACTTATCCAATCAAATTGAATTTAGTAACTATATTTTAAATTTAAAATTAATTACAGTCGCAGTGACTTCCTCTCTTCTTCTTCTTCTTCTTCTTCTTTCAGTTGATGAACGGTCACAATGCCTAAGACTTTATTTATTATAAAAATTTAGTAGTGGCAGTTTTAGTTTCAGAAAGTAATTATAACCATAGATTTCAGATCCGGCTTGGTAGCCAACCCGGTTCAAAGCCCAGATTCTAGATTTTGACTGGGTTACCGAGTCATCCGGATTAATTTTTTTAAAAAAATCAAAATGACGTTGTTTTAATAAAAAAACAAAAGTCAACGGGTTGCAACCGGGTCTTACCGGGGTAGCCGGATTAACTGGGTCATATCGGGTTTTTTCTTTTTCTATTTTTTTTTAACTCGACCTAGTTTCAATTTCAGATCCCGAATCGACCCGCCAGCCGTCAGGTCAGATATAAACAGTAAATCAAAGATATATAATTATCTTATTACTCAACCTGTGACAACCTTTATTTTTTTTATTTACGAAATTACCAGTGACACGTATTTCCAGATATAATCTATATAAAATTACGAGTCCTAGTGTTAACGTGTGTTTTACTATTCATTTTCCCTTGAATAGCTAGGAGAAAAATATACAGCAATAAATCAGTATTTTGACTGATTTATAGATAAACAAGGATAAAGCAAAAAAGATTGAGGCGTGTGCCAGCCAATGCTTGAAAATAGTCTTGCTGACCATTTGACCATGCGAGAAAAGGCAAATTGATGGACGTGTAAAATTCTCTCTTCTAATCTCGAGATTTTTATTATATCAAGTAACATTAAGGGTAAATTAAGAATAAATACAACTCCAGATATAATTTAACTAATTAGATTTTAAATTTATATTTTAATAATTACAAGTTTAATTTCTTTTAAAATTACTGAAAATTTACATGATTATTAACTTTAAGAGCCATAAAACTAATTAAGATATGCATAAGCTGACCCAACCACTCATAATAATAATAATAATAATAATAATTAACTATCTAGTAGGTGGTACAGTGATAAGAGCTTAGAATTAAAGAGTTTGTTTTAGGTTCGAGCTCTGTGATTACTAATATGATAATCACTGGAGGTTTATAGAATCGTTAATTTTAAAACTTGTAAAATTAGTCGAGGTACAGACATATTGCCATATATAAAATAATGAAGTGACTTGCGACTTCACAATCATGAAAGAAGCGCTGACGTCAGAAGCTCCAACTCTGCCGAATATTATTATCGCCAGGACAATTTCGAGGCCAGATCCAGCCCTATCTGAAGACAAACCCGACAGGTCTAAGTCAATTTCGACAGCTTGTTAGATGATGAAGAACCTTCGAAGAAAGAGGGGAATACAAATAATGACGATATCATGTTCATTTCACCTGGACTTCTCACATCCTTTTACCGTGACAGATAAATTCCGACCTCTCTTGATTGTGATGTTTTCAAGTAACATTCACAGCTGATGGCTCCGGTTTATATTCATTTAAAAAACAAAAAACAAAATTAGAACAGTAAAGAAAATCTTTTAGAATCTTTTATTATAAAATAATATATTTTTATTTTTTAATAAATATCATGCTTTATAAGCTTAATAACTTAAAATGTTATACTTGTGAAGCGTGAAATATCTCATTTTAAAGGTTGCTTCATCTCATTTTAAAGGCTGCTTCGCTTTCTTCTCAAAACATTGAAGGGTGGAGAATTTTTTTGTTTAATTCAATTCTAAATTCAATTTTAAAGTTTGATATTTCAATTCTAAATTGCGATATTAATTAATTCATTGTTGTAATTCTAAACTTGACTTGACTTTTGCCATTCCGCCAAATTTTTCTTTGCAGCTATGCTATTTTTTTTTAATTTTCAATACTAATTGTCTAATTAACTTTTTTTTATTATTATTAATATGGGTGTCCGGACTAGCTTGCGTGTACCTCGACTAATCCCATGGACCCTGAAGTTAACGACCATGTAAGTCTTCAGTGGTCATCATATTATCAACCACAAGGCTCGAACCTGAGACCACAAGAAAAACAAATATTTTAGTCCTAAACTCTTATCACTGGAACACTTACCGAATGGTTTTGTCTAATTAACCCTTATATTCACCACTGGCTCCGGTGTATTTGAATAATTAAATTAAATCTTTTAGCTACACGAAAGGAAACGGCGGCCATGCTATGAAACCTTAGTACAAATACCATGAACAAAGAAAATCATTAACAATCGGTATATGAGAGGGTGAGGCATTGCGGTTTTTATCCCTTTTTAAAAAAAAATTGAATTTTAGATTAATTTATTAAAAATATATTTTTAAATATATTATTTTAATATATTTCTAAAAAAACAATTTAAAAAATAATCTCTAACACACTCCCAAACATACATATAATATAATTAACTATAAATAAAATATAAAATCAAAGACAGGAGTATCGTCAGAAGTGGAAAGAAAGACAAGAACATGCAGAAGGAGATCCATGAAGAATAATATAGTAATGTTTTTGTGCTAGTTTAGGCAATAAAATGTGGCGACGTCAGACTAAGATGCATGAACAAAAATGTTGAAATTGAAGTCATGTCGTTTTGAAAAGGCATCGACCCAATTAATAAAATGGGTCCAACGCCTCGGAAAAAGTTTATCATAGGAATCCACTATAGCTAGGTGGTCGGTCGGCAGCAACTTCCTTAGTAACTTCGACAGGCATTAATTGCTTATCCAAGTACATATGTCATGCAATACCGATATAATATATGGTCTTTCACACCTTTTGCGCTGCTTTTTGGCTCTTCGAGACGTCGAACTGTCGACATGGCTTTTCGAGGGGGATCAAGTGACCTTATTTTATAGCTTGAACAGATACAAGGAATTTTCTAACATAGAAAAGACCCTTTCGTGTGTCCCAAGTAAGCTTCCACGAGTCTTTTGCCTGCTTGCATGGTGTTCGGTCAAGCTTGGAATAATAAACTAGCCCTAGCTTGAATTTTAATGTTATCTCTATTAATAGTAAAAAAATTAAAAAATAAATTTATGGGAATGAAGCTGTGGATGCTGATGACCTAATTAATTGAAATTACACTGAGACATATTTAGTTTTAGGTTTAACTTGTGAAAGTCGATTTGAAAATATTTTGATAGTTAGAGAAAGAGAACCTCAAGATGATGGGATGATTATTAATTTCAGTAAATTGTATTTGATTTAATTAATCAGCTGTTTAGTGGTGTACTGATTTATTAAAAGACTTGGCAATAAAAAAAAGTTCATCTTGTTTCATTTGCCCCCTTTATTTTTTTTTTCATTCTTCTATTTTTTTTTTCAATCTTAACCTTAATTTTTTTTTTTAATAGTTGTGGGGGAGGGGCAACAATGAAGCTCCTTTTTTTTTAATCTCAATTTTATCTTTTATTTTCCCTCACAATTCCATCCTCTTTTATAATAGCCATCTGAGTTGCCTTCGAATCGATCAAGTTGATTAGATCACGTCGAATTAACTCTCATATGATTTAATTTTAAATTTTAGCTAAGTAATGAGTCAGGCCGAGAGGTTTTTTTTGTCAATTTTATCCATTTTCTTTCTCAATTATATTTTCAAACTTTTTTACAGGTCTACTAGATTGCTTTTGGACCGACCAAGTCAACTTGGTTATATTAAGACAATTTTTATACGGTTTAATTTTAAACTCATGCTAGATAAGAAGTGAGGTCGGGAGATTTTTTATTAATTTTATCCTCATACTTTTTACTGACCGGTGAGAATGTTTTTGGACTAACTAAGTCAAATGGTTATGCCAGGTTAAATTCTACATAATTAATTTTAAACCAGGATCAGACAATAGAGTCAAATCAAAAAATTTCAAAATTAACCTGATTTAATAGAAATATCCAATAGTTTTTTCATATTATTATTTATACAACATGGCAATATTACATTTTTTCTTATTGGACTAACATGCTTTTTTACCCCACCTCTCCACACACACATACTTATCTATAAATATACTATGAAAATTATGACAAAAAGACTATTGTACCCTGATCCTAAGGCCGTTTGTATTATGTTTAGAGGGGTAGAATTATTATTTAACTGTTCCCATCTACAATAAATCCAGATGTACAAAGAAAAAAGAGAGGAGGCTTTTTAGTTTATTTTAATAATATATCCTTTCCCTTGGCATACCTACCTTATGCACAACACACAAGCGAGATACACACACAGAGCTCAAAGTTGTTTTCCATTAAAGCATACCTTTCTTTTTTCCAGTTTATTAATTTGTGAAAAAATCAACAAATTCAATAGTATAATGAAAAACAAAATGGGTGCCCATTGAATTATATAGACTAAACTTGAAATTATTCTCAATATTGAGAAATCAATTAATATCTCAGCTGAACAAGTTAGTAGAAACGTTTTTAGCAAGCAAATTAAGCTTGGTCCATGGCAGACTATAAGAGATATCAACAAAACTTTCAGGCAACCATGTATCATGTACAGGTTTGAAGCCAAAAACTACCTTTTAGTACCACCTCTGTAGGTCTAGATCAGGAGGAAATAATTTCTTATAAATGGGATTTGATGAATTAGCTCAGATAGTAGATAATTTTGTGTCCACGACATCCAAAACCCTAGAAACATAACATGCATGTACAAAACTTGATGTCAACATGCAAGAACCGGTAACGGAATATTCTATAATCGTTAACGGAAGATCTAAAAACTAACAGATATGAATCCCCATACGTGAAGTGGAACATTCTATTTATGCGATGAGCAGTAAGTGAAAAAACAAATAAAAATCATCATTTAAAATATGGTCAAGGATATTCGGTCCAACTCCAATCCATAAATATTATCTCATCCCGCGAGGCCACAACTACTACTTTAAAACATGCTGACTTCTCTCTTCGTTTTTTTTTTTAATTTCAATTTCATGTCAGCGCTGACGTAATCAACAATATCCAAAACCCATAAATCACTCCAAAGGGGAAAGAAGAAGAAGCATGACGTCGTTTTCCCGACGTGGGCTCTCTTGAAGCTGACGTGTATTCAAATCCATCTTTGAACGACCTGTCGATCTTCTACAACCAATCCTACGCTCAAATATTTAGACTCTCCATTGACAACTCCAGTCTTTCGCCCCAAGGAAATGTTTCTGACATGGCAGTATCCAATTGGTTGGATTTGAAAGAGTGTGGTAGGCTTGAGTATAGAAGATTGTTGTTTTGACCACACCCAAAAAATGAAACAGAGTCAACGAGGCCGAACGAAAATGTTAACAGCCGACTTCGAAGTCAGGACAAAAGCTGTGTCGGAAGCAATGACATAAGCAGGAACGCGTGGCAAGTTTTTATTAGAAAGTGGCACACGTGTCACCTATCACAGGCTTCGGTCAGCTAAGGTGGAAATAAATCAAAACCATGACAAATAAACTCCCACGTTTTGACAAGGACCCCACATGTCCTTAAAAATAAATGACGTTTATTTTGTTTCGAGTCCTCTGTCTTCCTTCCTATATAAGCCTCCTCATGTCTATCTCTTGGAGAGTATCATAATTCAGAAAGCAAGAGCTAGAAGCAGCAGCAGCAGCAGCAGCAAGAACAAGCAGCTCTCTTAGAGAGATTCAAGACAAGGAAGAAAAGCACCAAGAACGATTTCAAAGCTGGGAATGAAAGGAAATAGATCAGCAGATCAGTTGGAGTTACCAGCTGGATTTAGATTTCATCCAACAGATGATGAGTTGGTGAATCATTACTTGCTTAAGAAATGTGGAGGCCAATCAATTTCTGCTCCTATTATTGCTGAGATTGATCTTTATAAGTATGATCCTTGGCAGCTTCCAGGTAATTAATTTTTTAAAGTTTTAGTTGTGGATTTTGAGATTAGATTTGAGTGATTGATTCAATTTTGGACAATAGGGTTTAGTTCAGATTTCTTGATTCTTCAAGATTTTCATTCAATTTTTAATAAAAAAGAGGTTTTTTTGGATGAGATCTTCTTTACCATTCATTTTCCCAGTGATAAATAGTAAAATGGATATTCCTTTAGCTTCATACAATTACATTTTACAGATAATAAACCCAGAAAATTTCCAAAATTTCTTCAGCCATTCACAATTTTCTCTGGTTGCTTATCAATTTCTTTAATATTTTTTTATTTCAAGATCTTTAATCTAAACGAGTGGACGGGAAAAATGTTAAATGGGTTTATTGAATTTTATTTGTTGACTAATAATTTCTTGGGAATTAATTTTGTGCAGAAATGGCACTATATGGTGAAAAGGAATGGTACTTCTTTTCTCCAAGGGATAGAAAATATCCAAACGGTTCAAGGCCGAACCGGGCGGCTGGAACCGGGTATTGGAAAGCAACCGGAGCAGATAAACCCATTGGTCGGCCCAAACCACTAGGCATAAAAAAAGCTCTTGTATTTTATGCTGGTAAAGCTCCTAAAGGAATCAAAACCAATTGGATCATGCATGAATATCGCCTTGCTAATGTTGACAGGACTGCCGGCAAGAAAAATAACCTCAGGGTACTTCCTTTTTTCCATTATTCGCTCTATAATTCTTGTAATAATCCCTACGTTTATCTTCTGGGGTCAAAGTTTTCTTCTGATGCAATGCCCCAGGAACTATCGTTTAACATGCTCGGACAATTAAGATTGGACAATCATGAATGTGGAGTGGTGATGTCAGTAGTGTCTTTTTAATTATAATTTAGTGTAACTGACATGGATCTTTTCTCATGTGTTATTGCAGCTTGATGATTGGGTATTATGTAGAATATACAACAAGAAAGGAAGCGTAGAGAAGCATTTTCCTGCTGAAAGAAAATCAATAGCAAAGTATCCAGAGATGGAAGAGCAGAAGCCCAACATCAGTGAAATGTCTGGCTACCATAATGGAATGTCACAAATTGCAGCACCGACAATGATGATGAGTAATAGCAATGACTTCTTATATATGGACACATCTGATTCAATTCCAAGGTTGAATACAGACTCAAGTAGTTCAGAGCACGTGCTGTCACCTGAGGTCACATGCGAGAAGGAGGTTCAGAGTCAGCCAAAATGGAATGATCAGCTAGATAATGCCTTCGATTTCAACTTCAATTACATTGATGATGGCTTCCAAGATTACCCTTTTGCTTCACAAGATCAGTTCCAATTGGACCAGCTCTCACCTTTGCAGGACATGTTCATGTATTTACAGAAGCCATTTTGATTTTACTCACAGAAAAGAAAGAAGAAAAAAGAATAGGGTTCTTGATGTGTGCCCAGTGGCCATTGCATTTTAGTTTCATAGGTAGAAATAGTATAGAACATTGTTGTATTCTTGCATGTGGCCCAGGACAATCTTTGTCTGGAGTCTGCAGATGTAGTTTAACAGTTGTGGGAAATCTTGGGGGATTGATCAGTGTCAGAAAATATTTTTTTATATATACATATATATCATGGACGAAACCCAGGGCTACACAGCCACTTTCAAGAGCCAGATTACAGGGAAGAGTGTTAACTTGAGATTTTCAATCGATCGCGGTATGGATTCAAACCCCTTTTACCTATTGATGATTATTGCCAGTGCCAGTGTCCAAATCTGACATGGGAAGGAGGAGAAGGTATAGGGTGGACTGGGATGTATTATAAGAAGCTGGTGATTGATCAAGGGTGACAGAACATGGTTGGATTAATCAGCATTTCTCATGTTAATATGTAATTGTAACCATTCTTGTAAGGATTGGACACGAATTTGTTTCTCATTAATTAAAAATTAGTGACATTCAAGAAAGTCTTTAGTGCCTATGGTTGTTTTTAATCTAACAATAATTATCATCTTTCTTCTAACATGCAAGTGTAATGATTCATATCGGAAATTCTTGTAGGACTGTACGAGAGTTATTTTCATTATTCGCAAATTAGTGAAATTGAACCAAGTCAAGAATATTACAAGTGACCTGTAGTTGTTTTTAGTCCAGCTGTTTTAATCTCTTGTCCTGCTTAAAAAACAAAGAAAAGGATAATAAGAAAAAAAGAGAATGCAAGTTACTGTGATGTGATGGTGATGGGTTTAGGGGGGATGAACATGGAGAATAAGCCAAAAAAATAAGCTTTCATGTAGCTTGACGGAAAATTCAACGTTTATTTCACTTGGATAATGTAATTCATACGATTTTTGTGTAACTTGCAAGGTTTGAAAACTGTGGCCAAAGAAGAACAACCATCGTTGATCTTGCCTCCCTGCAAACTGGTTTGTGGGGTTGGTGCATCCATAATCTTAACTGTCCATGTTGACAGTTTTGTCAATTTTAACCCAAAAGAAATACTATCTTGTTATTTTCAACACAAACCAGTAGATGGTGGGTGCAGAAAGGATAACGATGAAGATCTGGAAAGACTTTATAGAAAAATATAGAATTTTCTCTGGTTGAGGAGTTATGAGTCTAAGTTGTACTTGTAATTCTCCTGCAACAAGCTATACTCCGATTCTTAAATTAATATTTATAATTCTCTTAAAACAAGAGATGTTTCAATTTTTAAATTAGTATTTATAATTCTCTTAGAACAAGAGATACTTCGAGTCGAATTTTAAATTAGTATTTGAGTTTTTTTTTCAAGTTATAAATAGGTATGAATTCAAGAAGATAAAAATAATATTTTTATACAGAAAAAAATTAATATGTTCTCCTTATCAAGTATAGTGTTTTTGGATGAATAATCATATGGATTTTTTTTTATTTTTAAAAATCAAATAATATATAGTTTGAAAAATATCTTGGAAATATCTAAAAAAATATCTGAAAAAAAAAATAGTGAGGGGACTGTGACCCAACCGAGCTTCACACTTGGATATTCGGTTGGGATGCTAATCGAGCATCAACGTATTTTTATTTTATGTTATTATTGTATTATCAGATAAGAATTTCCACAATTCAGAATTAAAAGATACAAGGGAGATGAAAATAATTTGTATGGCTAATTATTTTATTAAATTTTCATAACCCATCAAGTATAATTGTGGGGTCTGATTCACCAGACCACATATACATAGTATTACTTTACAAGGAATCTGCTGTAATGGTGGAAGAATACAATGTTACAGCTTAGCAGCTTTCTGTACAGGACAAGTTTTTTTTTAACGTTTAGAACACCTGTCATCAAATGATAATGCTTCTGGATTTAGGAATCCTGTCGCAATTTCGAGGTGCCCATCCAATCAGTTGCTTCTCATTGTCATAAATCACCACTCTGTCTTGCATTGATATGTCTAATAAAGCCAAAAGAAAGGAAATTGTCAGGAATTTTAAGCCAGGTGGTAGGATGATTTTCTCAATATTTCAAAGCTATGCTCCGAATTATACAGAAAACATTACCTCCAATGACATTCAGATCATTCAGACCTACTTCTGTACCATTTAGAACTCCCAAGCAGGCGTTTCCCTTAGACTGGAAAAGATTTTGCCAGCATTCATTGAAACACAAAGGCTCATTATGACTGCATCAGAGATTGAACTTGAAAACAAAAGGTGGAAAAACTGTTCAAGGGTGGGCTTACTGATACTATAAGATAAGCTTCTGGTGGGAATTCAAGCTGAGTTTTAGATTTTCCGTCATTCGCAAAGCTCAATGCAAAGGTCTTGAAGTATTTGTTGACATCATGTACGCTTTTGAAAGGTTTCCGTCCTTTCCAGCAAATCGGAAGCGTCTGATCATCCAGTGCTTCTCTCAAAGGCTTCGTGGATAATTCTCTCTTTATCTGAAAGAAACATGGCATGAATGCATGAAATTCAGCTTTAAAGGATGGTTTCATTGGGAAGTAATCTGAGCTTCAAGCCAAATTGAGTGAAAACTCAGTTTCAAGCATCTGAAGCATGCGACAACTGATATCCGTCTATCATCTAGACAATTAAGATAATGTTTGAGTGGGAAATTAAACTGCAAATTAAGGAAACAAATATATTGCAAAATTAAGGAATCTTTTTCTCGTAGATGTAAATAATTTCTAATTCAGTGAGCAATGATTTCAGGTTTTGAGAAATGTAGTGCAAAATTAAGGTGATGATGACATACTCTGCTCAAGTTGCACCAATGCAAATGTCAGGCTCTTAGTTCTTACTGTTACTCCATGTTTGGCTTATTTTATGAGAATTTTTTCCACTTACCAGAGAAATTAGACCTTGATACGCCTGAGAATTAAGGTAAGTATAAGAGGCCCCACTGTCAAAAGCTACGATCAGGTTTATGAACCCAGTAGTTTTCCCATCAAAAGTCAATTCAGCGAATCCAGGTGAATAGTGTTTCCTGCCATGCACAATGATGATTTACCATAAGAATATGAAGATATGAACTATAAAAGCTAAACTTTGAAAAGATGAAGGGAAGTTCATGAGGCCTAATTACGCATTGGGTGACATTGGTGTCCAAGCTACACTAGATGAATCATAAAGATCATCCCCGAAGAAGAGGAATCCTCCACCGCGCCCACTCAAACAGTGTCCAATCACATTTCTCAGTAAACCCAGACTACTAAGCTGTGATACAATGCTAGGTTTTCCCCGGCCAAGACCAAGCACTCCGTCTATGGGATGATAAGTCCCACCAGGAAGCTGATCATATCCACACCTGTTTGAGGAGAAAACGAACGGAGAGAGCAAATGATTTAGATTATGCATGCCTGCCGACCAAATGAAAAATGCATCGAGCCTCGTAAAGTTTTAATAAAGAAAGAAAGCAAAGAAAACAACCCAAGGGCCAGAAGAGGACTCTGGTGCTTTTCACTTGTAAAGTTGAGATTAAAGGCATCCTTGACAAGGACGCCAAGGGATGATCCACCATCAGCATACTCAACCTCATAGTCACACTGCCCTGGGTTTTCACATCTTTGGTCACCACCGGTGTGCAAAGATTGACAAATGGGGTCATTCCAAGCCACTAGATTGTTACTGGGTTTGTAATATGGATGAGGAGCCTGTAAATGAAAAGTAATCACGTTACTCAGTTATTGAAAGAGCATAAAATCAAGCATAGGATATCGAAACTACTTAGAATCACATGCAAGTTTGAAATACAATGATAGTTGCAAGATCGAAGACAAACTATAGAGCAAACGCTGGGAAATTTGCCTTTGACGGAGCAGCAGAAGTTTACAGATTTACCATAAAACAAGTAACAAAACTATGTTGAAACTAACCACATCAATCAAATCTGGATAAACAAGTTGCAGCATTATACAATAATTCCATCCTTCAGGTTTAACTTAAACCCAAGGACAAGATACTTAGACACCATGGTGACCGTGCAGGTTTGACCATTTGATCATGTGATGAACATCATGAAATGAATGCTAAATTAATTTTTTTTTCATAAACTGTTAATAAACTGGTTGGACAAAACAGAGAAAACCTGTCATAATGATGTTTACCTCTGTGCATTGGGCACGGGGAACATCACATTGGAGCCATGTAAGATCACTTCCAGTATCTACATCGAGAAAGTAAGGTTTTGATGGTTGGCCAATGTTGAGGGTCACATTATAGAACCTGCACAATGAAACTCTGTAATTTTAGCAACAAACGATTCAGTTATGCAGTTACAGTCCGGACTCCAGATGAACACAAAACTCCATGAATTATTGCATAGCTATCCATGAAGGTTATGAAATTTCAATTGATAGAACTAAAAAGAATCAAAGACAAATAAACTCCTACGAGAAAATATTGGAACCATGAAACATAGCTAAATCCCAAGGAAGCATACTTGGCAACAAAAAAAAAAACAACAAAAAAGTCAAAACCCATTTCAGTTATGCGCTTACCCAGTAGGATAGACATTCCCATGAAGTGGTAAGACAATGGATGATGGAACTCTATTCATCAACATTGATGAACCCATTGTTTCACCTGACATCATAGCCTTTCTCCATCTTTGCTGCCTGTCATCACTAGCAGCTGATAACCCTAAAATCAAAACTAGCACTAACACCCCCACCACCCAAAGACCCACCTTTTCTTTTCCCATTTCTCTCTGTTTTGACAGTCACTGAGTGGTTGTTTCTGGTGA
Source organism: Populus trichocarpa (assembly GCF_000002775.5). Taxonomy (NCBI): domain Eukaryota; kingdom Viridiplantae; phylum Streptophyta; class Magnoliopsida; order Malpighiales; family Salicaceae; genus Populus; species Populus trichocarpa. The sequence goes on along the minus strand of NC_037291.2, from coordinate 12,405,839 downwards.
TTAATTAACGCACTACAACTTATTTGATAAATGTCTGAAAGAAAACTTAGACTTGGTCAATTCACTTGTATTGATTGATTTGTGAGAAGCCCGTATGAGTCCAAATTTGTTTTTATTGACATGGGGGCTTTTGCTTGACGATTACGGATTCATGGGTATTGCTTGGTTCTTGAAATCTTGACTTAATTACCAATTAAAAAATTGAGATTTCTTCAAATGTGATGTTTTGTTAAAGGTTCTTTTATTCTTTTCCTCCAGTGAGATAGGAGGATCATGTTGGTGGATTTAGAACTATCTCTTTTTTGAGAATAAATGTAAAGGCAACTAAAAGAATTTGCAGCAAGTTAAGGTATATAAATTGCCTTTTCATCTAGGCACAAACACAGATGTGTATAATTAATGGCAAGGCATATTCAGATGCTCTGGTTTGTAAAGAAATAAAGAAGAGATTGAATTCAATGCAGCAATGTATTATTGATACTATATCATATATTTATACAAGGTGATTGCCTTACAATAGGAAAGAAGAATTTTGCAGATCTCCTATTCTAGGTAGGAAACATAATTACAATGGGAAAGCTAATATCTACGTATCCTCTATTCTAAGTAGGAGACTCTGATCTCTGATCTCTCAACCCCCTCAAGTTGGAGGGTGAATATCCTGCACTCCCAACTTGCGAACCATAAGCATAAAGATTTCTTTTCTGAGGGGCTTGGTCAAGATGTCTGCTAGTTGATGTGCAGAATCCACATGTCTTGTAGTTACAGATCCATCTTGGATTTTATCTCTAATGAAATGGCAATCCATCTCAATATGTCTAGTTCTCTCGTGAAAAACTGGATTAGTTGCAATGTGTAAGGCAGCCTTATTATCACAATACAATAAAGTTGATTCTTGGTGTGAAATTCTCACATCCCTCAATAGATGGCGGAGCCATGTCAATTCACAACAAGCTCTTGTCATTGCACGGTATTCTGCTTCAGTTAAGGAGAGTGAGACTGTTTTCTGTTGCTTTGATCTCCAAGATATCAATGATGATCCAAGAAAAACACAATAACATGTTGTGGATCTCCTAGTGAGTGGGCATCCTGCCCAATCTAAGTCACAATAAGCCCTCAACCTGAAGTCACTGTTTGAAGAGAAGAATAATCCTTAGCCGGGTGCCTTTTTTAGATAACGAAGAACCCGAAGAGCCGCCTCCATATGAAGTTTTTGGGGTTGTTGCATAAATCTACTTAGGACATGTATTGCATAAGTTATGTCTGGCCTTGAAACAGTTAAGTAAATTAATCTGCCAATCAGTCTTTTGTACCGGTTTGGTTCTTTGAGCAAGGTGCCTTTGTCTGATAATTTCAACCCTTGTTCCATAGGAGTATTAATTGGGGCAGCACCCAGCAAGCTTGCATCTGCAATGATTCTAGTGCATACTTACGCTGGGAAATAAAAATCCCTTTCTTGGAAACCGGAACCTCAATTCCAAGAAAATATTTCAAAATGCCAAGGTCTTTGAGATGAAAATGGTTATGCAGAAATTGTTTAGTTGAAGCAATTCTAACCGGATCATTCCCAATGATTAGAATATTGTCAACATATATCAAAAGAGCAGTAAAGGACTCACCCCGTTTGCTGGTGAACAAAGAATAATCAGCACGAGATTGTATATATCCAGCCGAGCAAATTACTTCTGAAAAATTTGCAAAACATTGGCGAGATGCCTGTTTCAGCCCGTATAATGACTTATGAAGGAGACAAACAAGATGGTTCTCCCCCTGTCGCCGAAGACCTGGTGGTGGTGACATGTATGTTTCTTCAGCTAAGTCACCGTGGAGAAAAGCATTGTGGACGTCCATTTGGTGGAGAGACCAACCACAAGATGTGGCCAAGGCAAGTAAGCAGCGGACAGAGATGATTTTAGCTGTGGGAGAGAAGGTATCGTGAAAGTCCACACCTTCCAATTGTGTGAACCCCTTGGCGACCAGACGTTCTTTGTAGCGCTCGATAGAACCATCAAAACGGTGTTTAATTTTATACACCTATCTACAACCAATTGGTGTCTTGCCAGCCGGGAGTGGTGTGAGGGATCGAGTACCATTTTCCTGAAGAGCCTGCAATTCAGTATGCATGGCTTCCTGCCATGCAGGGTGAGCAACAGCTTCGGAATAGGATTTGGGTTCTGTGACAGTATGGAGCTGAGTAACAAAAGATTGATTTGCAGGTATATAGTGGTGATAAGAAACAAAATTAGCCAGTGGATAACGTGTACCTTTAGTCGGACCTGGTAGTAAGGAGGCCGATTGATGGGAGTAAATATTGGAGCAGAAGTAATCGTGAAGCTTAGTTGGTGGGACAATGTGTCGGCTGGAGCGACGAAGCATAGTGGCGTCAGAGGTGGGTTGGGGAGGCTAATCAGTTAGGGAAGGGTGGGGGTGTAGGGGAGGCTGATCAGGTGGTAGTGAAGGAGGAGCAGAGAAGGTGAGTTGGGATGGGTCTTGATGATCGGTTGGGTTGGTAAGTGGCAAAGATGGGTGAGAGGTTTAGGGCAACGTGTGTAGGTGTGGAGAGTGGACAGGGGTTGTGCAGATGGTGGATCGGTGGCAGGTGTGGTTAAAGTTGAATCAGTGGGAACAGGGGACAAAGGTGTAGGTGAAGAGGAAACTAGAGGTGGTATGGGAAGGGAAGTGGATGTAGGTAAGGTGGATAAACCGAAATCAAAGGAATTTGTGGCATGAGATATAAGGGGAATAGGACCAGAAGGTGTGTGTGGAGGAGAGAAGGTGGGTTTGGGTTGGACAAAAGCATATGAAAAAATATTTTCATGAAATTGCACATCGCGACTGGTAAAAAAAAATTTAGTTGACAAATCGAATAATTTATATGCTTTTTGACCGATGGGATATCCAATAAAAACTGAGGGTATGGAACGATTGTCAAATTTGTGAGAAAGATGAATGTTGGTAGCATAGGCTAAACAACCAAAGACACGAATATAGGAAAAAGAGGGTGATTTGGAGTAGAGAAGTTCGAAAGGAGTTTTGAAAAAAAGGGTGGAAGAAGGGAGTCGATTGATGATGTGTACTGCAGTAAGTGCACATTCTCCCTAAAATTGGGCAGGAAGGTGAGCGTGAAATTTTAGAGCTCGGGCTACCTATAAGATATGACGATATTTGCATTCCACAACCTCATTTTGTTGGGGCGTGTAAACACAAGAATGTTGAAAGATGACATCGGTGTCTTGAAAAAAGGAACGGAGTGAGAGAAATTCACCATTGTTGTCACTTCAAAAAATCTTAATGTGAGAGTTAAATTGAGTATGAACATAGCTAAAAAAGCATTTTAAAAGTGATTGTGTTTCATTTTTGTGTCTCATTAAGAAAATCCATGTGAAACGTGTATAATCATCAACGACAGTAAGGAAATAATAAGCATCAGAAATAGAAGGGTGTCGGTAACGATCCCAAATATCACAATGAATTTTTTCGAAAGGTTTTGTGGAAGAAATAACACTAGGACTGAAAGGTAAGCGACTTTGTTTAGCCAACGGACAGATAGGGCACACATCATGGAATTGTGCGGAAAAATTTAAAAAATTCTTGGCAATTAAATTGAGGCGATGAGGTGATATATGACCGAGGTGATTATGCCAAAGATTGGTTGATGAGATGGTGGTATTGCAGGCTGGTAGGTTTTTTGGTGAGGTGGAGTTGATCATAGATGTCTTTGTTGCTAATGCCACCAAGTAGTATAGTCCGTCACGTTGTTTACCCAAACCAATCGTCCTCCTCGTAGCCAGATCCTACAAAATACACCAATAAGGAAAAAAAGTTATTGAGCAATTCAGTCCTTTTGTCAAACGACTTACTGATATCAAATCAACTTTGAATGTGCGTACACAGAGCACATTGTGGAGATAATAAACAGAATTCAGAGGCAGTGATCCTTTGGTAACGATTTTGGCCTTTTGGCCACTAGGCAGTAAAACAGAAGGCAAAGAATAATTTTTATCTGTACGCAAAAGTAATTTTGATGAAGAGGAAATATGATTTGTTGCCCCACTGTCAATAATCCAACTGCGAGAAGCGATTTTAGACAAACCTGGCTTTGTTACGGCATGTGCTTGGGAGCTAGGTCCTTCATTTTTATCATTAAGAAGTGATAAGAGCTGCTTCAATTGAGTCTCTGAGATGCCAACCACTAATTTGCCGTCTTCTTTAGAAAAATCCTCTGACACATGATTAGCTACAAATCTGTTGTTGTTGCCAAAACGCTTTGAGCCTGAATTATGCCTCGCCTTGGGATGGCCAACTGGATACCCATGCAGCTCATAACATGTTTGAACCCAGTGGCTTGGTTCTCCACAGTGGGACCAAAAAGGACGTCCCCTTCTAGAGCCAAAACAACGTTTGTCTTGGTCAGGTCTGCGTGCGAAATTCTCTGGTTGCGATCAAAAGTCATGCGTCCCATATGATTGATAAGAACATTCAAATCTTCATGTCCCTGTTAATGGGGTGGTCTTACCACTGTTGCTGCGGACGGCCATGGCAGCGCTGTCAACAGAGTCATTTACATGTGCATTGAGCTTAAGAGACGCTGTTTCTCTTCTTGAGAGACGGAGGAATAGGCTTGACGAACATTTGGGAGTAGATTAATTAGGAGAATTTGTCCACGAATAGCACTGTAAGAATCATTCAACCCCATTAGAAATTGCATTAATCTTTGATGATCTTGTTGTGCTCCATGGACTGCGTCATTGTAGGAGGCTACTTCATCCCACAGGCCCTTCAGTTTTGTATAATAAGCTGAGATAGAAAGTTGGTCTTGTCGAAGACAAGCAATATCTCGCTAAATCTTAAAGATGCGAGGTGCATTGCTTTGAGAGAATCGATCATGAAGATCTTCCCAAACTTCTTGAGCTGTAGAGTAGTAGATCACACTGTCTGAGATCTCCGGAATGACAGTGTTGATGATCCATGAATGAACCATATCGTTACATCTAGACCATACGGCATAACCTTCAGGATTAGTCTCCTCTGAAGGGATTCTGATTGAGCCATTGACAAAACACAGCTTGTTCTTGAAATTTAAAGCTAGAGTCATAGCCCTTTTCCAAGTTGAATAATTGTCCCCATTCAGGGGTTTAGAAATCAAGACCAGGCCTGAATGATCTGAATGATGAGTGAAGTATGGATTTGAGAGATTTGTTTTTAAAAGTTCTGCAGGAATTTTTGGGTTTGGTGTGCCGGGACCGGTAATTTTCTTACCAATGATAGAACTTTTTTGGTTGGTCATGATAGCTGAATTAGAAAGGGTGCTACACGAGAGATTATGGTGTAGAGAAGCTGCAGGGTTCTAGTCCTACTCTGATACCATGTAAAGAAATAAAGAAGAGATTGAATTCAATGCAGCAATGCATTATTGATACTGTATCACATATTTATACAAGACGATTGCTTTACAATAGGAAAGAAGAATTCTGCAGATCTCCTATTCTAAGTAGGAAACATAATTACAATGGGAAAGCTAATATCTACGTATCCTCTATTCTAAGTAGGAGACTCTGATCTCTGATCTCTCAACATGGTTTAGCTGAATTATCATGGCAATTTCATGGAAACTTCCATGAGACATTAGAAACAAAGCCAAATCAATAAAATGGAATGGTATAGTCTTCACCTCCATGGTGGCTTGCCTTCCAACTTCCAAGCTCGAGGATTGAGTCATGGAGACTTCTCTTCTGTTTTATGAGCAAACCGTTATCCAGTCCTTATATTTTTAGTAAAATAATTAATAAGTCTTTTAGTTTAAAAAAATCTAATTTATATATATTTATTTTTAATTTCATCCTTATAATAGACTTTAATGATATTTTAATTGTGTTTTTTTTTTCTCTTTCTAAAATGTCTTCATTTTTAGTTAAATTTTATGCTTTTAAAAGGCATACTGCGTATCAGACAGAATTAACAGTCAACTCTACTCAAGCTATTAGCTTATACATTTCAAAATTAAAAGGAATAACTTTTAAAATCATAAGCAAGTAGGTTTTAAATTTTAATTTACTATTGTTTCTCGCGAGTTGACAGGTTAATATATATCTAATATGTAAATTCAAATTAAAAAATTTAAAAATAATAAAATTAAACTTGACTAATGTAAAATTAATAAACTCTGTTAAAATCATAAATTTACACCCAAATTTACAGGTTTATAATTTTTTTCTTTTTTTAAACACCTGTACGTGAAGTTAGTGGGGCTGTTGCATTAGATGCAATTCACTTGCTTAGGGTGCGGTTGTTGCATGTTACGTAGCTGGATTGTTTGAGAATATAGTAGATATTATATTTTAAAGTATTTTTTTTATTTTGAAATAAATTAAAATATATTTTTTTTATTTCTAAAAAACTATTTTTCACATCAACAAGATTTAAAAATATTAAAAAACTTAATTCAAAGCTAAAAAAATCTCAAAAATGAGATAAGTATAATGCTAAAATTTTTTAGAGTTTTTGCTCTAAATTAAAATAAGTATAATCTCAAAAATGCTAACTATTTAGCATGGACTCTATTAATTGTTTCACAAGTTTTTGCTCTAAAACAACCTGTCGTCTAACAATTATAAATCTTTGCATCCGGTCTCATTAATGATTGTTCCAAGGGAAACTTAAATTTTTTACTTTTCTGTTTTATATCAATAATTATGATTCCCCAAATTTATGAAGCAAAATATTTGTACTACATGTCGGTCAGTAGAAAATGCTATTGGCAAGAGCTTGAAGAAATCCTTTTCCGTTGAATTTTTATTATTTTGATAACGTTCAGTTTCTAAAAATAGTTCAACTACAATGCTAAAAATTTCTAATCTTACCTTTTTCTTTGCTTTTTATCAGCACAAATCAGAAGCTAAACACTAAACAGACTTCTCAGTTAAACTGTTGAGGAGTTATGAGTCTAAGTTGTACAAAAAAATTAATATGTTCTATATATCATGTTGAGTGTGTTCTATGTGCATTGAAAAGAAGATAAGTATAGTGTTTTTGGATGAATAATCAATCTTTATTATTTTTGAAAATCAAATAATATATAGTTTGAAAAATATCTTGAAAATATCTGAAAAATATATGAAAAAAATACTGTATATAAATAGTAAATGAGATTATACAAAGCTAAGAAAAAAAAAAGTTAGCTTGGTGGGGAGGGACTGCTGTGACCCAACCGAGCTTCACACTTGGATATTTGGTTGGGATGCTAATCGAGCATCAACGTCTTTCTTCTTTTTTTATTGTATTATCAGATAAGAATTTCCACAATTCAGAATTAAAAGATACAAGGGAGATTAAAATAATTTGTATGGCTCATTATTTTATTAAATTTTCATAACCCATCAAGTATAATTGTGGGGTCTGATTCACCAGACCACATATACATAGTATTACTTTACAAGGAATCTGCTGTAATGGTGGAAGAATACAATGTTACAGCTTAGCAGCTTTCTGTACAGGACAATTTTTTTTAACGTTTAGAACACCTGTCATCAAATGATAATGCTTCTGGATTTAGGAAGCCTGTCGCAATTTCCAGGTGCCCATCCAATCAGTTGCTTCTCGTTGTCATAAATCACCACTCTGTCTTGCATTGATATGTCTAATAAAGCCAAAAGAAAGGAAATTGTAAGGAATTTTAAGCCAGGTGGTAGGATGATTTTCTCAATATTTCAAGCTATGCTCCAAATTATACAGAAAACATTACCTCCAATGACATTCAGATCATTCAGACCTACTTCTGTACCATTTAGAACTCCCAAGCAGGCGTTTCCCTTAGACTGGAAAGATTTTGCCAGCATTCATTGAAACACAAAGGCTCATTATGACTGCATCAGAGATTGAACTTGAAAACAAAAGGTGGAAAAACTGTTCAAGGGTGGACTTACTGATACTATAAGATAAGCTTCTGGTGGGAATTCAAGCTGAGTTTTAGATTTTCCGTCATTCGCAAAGCTCAATGCAAAGGTCTTGAAGTATTTCTTGACATCACGTACGCTTTTGAAAGGTTTCCGTCCTTTCCAGCAAATCGGAAGCGTCTGATCATCCAGTGCTTCTCTCAAAGGCTTCGTGGATAATTCTCTCTTTATCTGAAAGAAACATGGCATGAATGCATGAAATTCAGCTTTAAAGGATGGTTTCATTGGAAGTAATCTGAGCTTCAAGCCAAATTGAGTGAAAATTCAGTTTCAAGCATCTGAAGCATGTGACCACTGATATCCTTCTATCATCTAGACAATTAAGTTAATGTTTGAGTGGGAAATTAAACTGCAAATTAAGGAAACAAATACATTGCAAAATTAAGGAATCTTTTTCTCGTAGATGTAAATGATTTCAAATTCAGTGAGCAATGATTTCAGGTTTTGAGAAATGTAGTGCAAAATTAAGGTGATGATGACAGACTCTGCTCAAGTTGCACCAATGCAAATGTCAGGCTCTTAGTTCTTAATGTTACTCCATGTTTGGCTTATTTTATGAGAAGTTTTTCCACTTACCAGAGAAATTAGACCTTGATACACCTGAGAATTAAGGTAAGTATAAGAGGCCCCACTATCAAAAGCTACGATCAGGTTTTTGAACCCAGTAGTTTTCCCATCAAAAGTCAATTCAGCAAATCCAGGTGAATAGTGTTTCCTACCATGCACAATGAGGATTTACCATAAGAATATGAAGACATGAACTATAAAAGCTAAACTTTGAGAAGATGAAAGGAAGTTCATGAGGCCTAATTACGCATTGGGTGACATTGGTGTCCAAGCTACACGAGATGAATCATAAAGATCATCCCCGAAGAAGAGGAATCCTCCACCGCGCCCACTCAAACAGTGTCCAATCACATTTCTCACTAAACCCAGACCACTAAGCTGTGATACAATGCTAGGTTTTCCCCGGCCAAGACCAAGCACTCCGTCTATGGGATGATAAGTCCCACCAGGAAGCTGATCATATCCACACCTGTTCGAGGAGAAAACGAACAGAGAGAGCAAATGATTTAGATTATGCATGCCTGCCGACCAAATGAAAAATGCATCGAGCCTCGTAAAGTTTTAATAAAGAAAGAAAGCAAAGAAAACAACCCAAGGGCCAGAAGAGGACTCTGGCGCTTTTCACTTGTAAAGTTGAGATTAAAGGCATCCTTGACAAGGACGCCAAGGGATGATCCACCATCAGCATACTCAACCTCATAGTCACACTGTCCTGGGTTTTCACATCTTTGGTCACCACCGGTGTGCAAGGATTGACAAATGGGGTCCTTACAAGCCACTAGATTGTTACTGGGTTTGTAATATGGATGCGGTGCCTGTAAATGAAAAGTAATCACGTTACTCAGTTATTGAAAGAGCATAAAATCAAGCATAGGATATCAAAACTACTTAGAATCACATGCAAGTTTGAAATACAATGATAGTTGCAAGATCGAAGACAAACCATAGAGCAAACGCTGGGAAATTTGCCTTTGACGGAGCAGCAGAAGTTTACAGATTTACCATAAAACAAGTAACAAAACTATGTTGAAACTAACCACATCAATCAAAACTGGATAAATAACTAGAGAGTCATCTGTGAGTTGCAGCATTATACAATAATTTCATCCTTCAAGTTTAGCTTAAGCCCAGGGACAAGATACTTGGACACCATGGTGACCGTGCAGGTTTGACCATTTGATCATGTGATGAACATCATGAAATGAATGCTAAATTAATTTTTTTTTCCATAAATTGTTAATAAATTGGTTGGACAAAACAGAGGAAACCTGTCATAATGATCTTTACCTCTGTGCAATGGACACAGGGAGCATCACATTGGAGCCATGTAAGATCACTTCCAGTATCTACATCGAGAAAGTAAGGTTTTGATGGTTGGCCAATGTTGAGGGTCACATTATAGAACCTGCACAATGAAACTCTGTAATTTTAGCAACAAACGATTAAGTTATGCAGTTACAGTCCGGACTCCAGATGAACACAAAATTCCATGAACTATTGCATAGCTATCCATGAAGGTTATGAAATCTCAATTGATAAAACTAAAAAGAATCAAAGACAAATAAACTCCTACGAGAAAATATTGGAACGATGAAACATAGCTAAATCCTAAGGAATCATACTTGGAAAAAAAAAAAACAACAACAAAAAAGTCAAAAAAACCCATTTCATTTATGCGCTTACCCAGTAGGATAGACATTCCCATGAAGTGGTAAGACAATGGATGATGGAACTCTATTCATCAACATTGATGAACCCATTGTTTCACCTGACATCATAGCCTTTCTCCATCTTTGCTGCCTGTCATCACTAGCAGCTGATGACCCTAAAATCAATACTAGCACTAACACCCCCACCACCCAAAAACCCACCTTTTCGTTTCCCATTTCTCTCTGTTTTGACAGTCACTGAGTGGTTGTTTCTGGTGATTAATTAATGCACTTATTTGATAAATGTCTGAAAGAAAACTAAGACTTGGTCAATTCACTTGTATTGATTGATTTGTGAGAAGCCCGTATGAGTCCAAATTTGTTTTTATTGACATGGGGAGTTTTGCTTGACGATTAAGGATTCATGGGTATTGCTTGGTTCTTGAAATCTTGACTTAATTACCAATTAAAAAATTGAGATTTCTTCAAAGGTGATGTTTTGTTAAATGTTCTTTTATTCTTTTCCTCCAGTGAGATAGGAGGATCATGTTGGTGGATTTAGAACTAATTCTTTTTTGAGAATAAATGTAAAGGCAACTAAAAGAATTTGCAGCAAGTTAAGGTATATAAATTGCCTTTTCATCGAAGCACAAACACAGTTGTGTATAATTAATGGCAAGGCATATTCAGATGCTCTGTTTTAGCTGAATTATCATGGCAATTTCATGGAAACTTCCATGATAGGGACATTAGAAACAAAGCCAAATCAATAAAATGGAATGGTGTAGTCTTCACCTCCATGGTGGCTTGCCTTCCAACTTCCAAGCTCGAGGATTGAGTCATGGAGACTTCTCTTCTGTTTCATGAGCAAACCGTTATTCAGTCCTTATATTTTTAGTAAAATAACTAATAAGTCTTTTAGTTTAAAAAATTCAATTTTTATTTATTTATTTTTAATTTCATCTTTATAATAGACTTTAATGATATTTTAATTGTGTTTATTTTTCTTTCTAAAATGTCTTCATTTTTAGTCAAATTTTATGCTTTTAAAAGGGTATACTACGTATCAAAAAAGAATTAACAATCAACTCTACTCGATTTTTAATATCATAAGCATGGATTAAATTTTAATTTACTCTTATTTCTCGTGAGTTAACTTGTAAAATTATATAATTTTATGAGTTAATATATATATAACATGAAAACTCAAATTAAAAACTTGAAAATTAATAAAATCAAACTTGACTCGTGCATAATTAGTAAACTCAATCAAAATCATGATTTTATTTTGACTCATGTTTTGCTTTCAATTTTATTTCAATTTATTTATTTATTATTGATAAAATTGGCTCTCTCTTTCCTCCATATCTTTCTCATATTGTTTCTAATTATATAATTTCTTTATGTGTAAGAAGAGAAGCACAAACCTAAGTAAAGCGGATTTTTAATTTGTTTCTTACTGGTATAATTAAAAAGATTCAAGATCCTGTTTTATTTAATCTTTTTCTCCAAAAAAAAAAAAACAATACTATAATGTGAGTTATACTGACTTACATGAAGCTTGACATGGGTTTGAACTTCGTGAATTTCCGGATAAGTATTAAAAAAATATTAATAATCTCAGGGGAGCTGGGTTGATGTGCTATTGCAAAAATTAGTAGTCTTATTATTCTTAATATTGATCTTAGTATAGTATTAGCACTAATTGATAATGATCATGATGAACATTTTAGGAATAACGAGGAAGATAAAAGTAAAGGGACTGGTTTTAGTTTACATGAAATACTAGCAGATTGTTGTTTTAGATTGGTTAATTTTCAGTTAATGAAATTCTATGAACATAATTGTATTGTATTTGTAAGTTACTTAAACTATATGTCGTGGGGTGCAAGCCGACACGACATCGTTTGGGGACGGCGAAGGCTCTTGTCGTGCCTCCTGATGAGGTGTTGTGTGTTGGAAAGGGTTTTGGATTTAATCATAAAATTATGATTAATGTTTGGGAGTCGCCACCTAGGTATTATGGTCACTAGGAACCTTTGGTCTGCGAGAGTCTGAGTAAGGGACTGGTTGTGTAAAGGAAAGACGCATCACCCCTAGTGCACCCTACCTAAGGTAAACTGCATTGTTGTTTGATTATTTTTTTCTAAATCGGGTTTCTATTCGTTGGTTTTTTTTAAGGTTCAAAGCAGATCTCTCTTCATGAGGGAATCTCTACCTTATCGGGTTAAATCCTAACCGTTCTAAAGTCTGAAGTTTAGCATCGCATTTTTACACCTTGTATCTTTAATACCTGAGGGTGTACTTTATCGTGTAATTTTACACCCCACAAATATTAAAGTCTACATCTGGATCCTAAAAAAAGATTGGAAAAAGATTTTTGATATTTTAGCCAAACCCTAATGGATAATCATAAACTAGTTATGATATCTATTTTTTGGATTTTCAAAGCATGATAAAGATGCAATTTTTTAATGAAAATATGCATTGAAAATTTTTAGGATTTGGCCGTATGCATGAAAACAAAAAATATATATATTTTTGTTTTTGAAAAGGGAAATTAATTTAAAAGTTTTTGAAAAAAAAATTTTAAAAAAATGTTTTGATTTTGTTTTGAAATATTTCGAAGAAAACCGGGTATTTTAATACCGGATTTTTATTTTACAGTGTAAATATATAACCCGATATTATGCAAAATTGGTAGAAAAATATTTGAGAAAAATTATAATTTTTTTGAAATGATTTTTTTATTTTTTGGATTTTTTGTTTTTTTTAATATAATATTATAATATAATATATATTATATAATATTAAATATATGGGCTGGGCCGAAATCGGCCCCACAAAACTAACTCTTTAGGGGGTGGGCTGGACCAACCCATCCAATTGGGCTAGGCAAGCACAGAACCAGCCCACCCTAAAGTTAACTATTTGCAGAGTATGAACAGTTATTGTTCACGTTCTGCATGCAACCAAATAGCCGCAGAAGCTGGAGACGGGCGGAGGAGAAGGCTGTCGGGGTCTGTGGTCATAGCTGTAATCAGGAGGTTGAGTTGATGGTCCGGGCGGTTGACCCGTTATGCTTGTTATGCAAACAAAATGGTGGCCATCAATCATTCTTGAAAAGGCTAAATCCATATTCAATATACATTGGCATATGCACCATGACCATGCATTTAATTATACAATGGCGTATGCATCATGATCATGCATTCACTTATAAATTGTTATATGCATCGAAGGTTGTGAAACATAGGTCCCCCATCTAAGGTCTACTACACCTAACTAAGAGGAAAAATGAAGAACAAAGAAAGAGCTCATATAGAATCACATTATCAAAGATAGCTAGAATCTATAAAGAATGAAGTTTCTTGAATGAATAATACTCTAGAAGAAATCTTCGTCAAGACATTTGTATGAAAGTTGGCTAAGGGCGAGAAGTTTCAAAACTGGATGACCTAGGAAGCTCCAGTGATGTTTAAAATGTAAACCAACATTGATTGTCTCAAAATGCTTTTATCTCTATTTTTGTTAGCCTTTTATTGCTTCCTGATTGACAATCAAGGTTCAAGAGGTCAATTAGGCTTTATCTTTGTTGTTGAACCAATTTTTCTGAATAATAAGATTATGCATTTTCAAAAATTGTCCTTTTTTTTTATTGTATATTTACACCGAACACTTTCTTTTTTCAGAAATCCTAAAACGAATCTTCCACAATACTACATACACCTTGTATTGAGAATAAATGGTCAGACTTCAATATGTAGTAGTTCTAGAAGAAAAAGAAGAAGAATATGATGACAATAATATTAGGAAATTTATAAAATTAATAGAGCAGTATGAACAGGCCTAAAATCCCGCTACAGAATAGTTTGAGACCATTAACGTGGGTGATGAACAGGTTAAGAGAGAACTGAAAATGAGAACTTTGATCACCCTGCTACAAGGATACACATATGTTTTTTTTTTTTCTAATTCTATAAGGATATACCTAGTTTGGATACAAATATTATAGTATATAGGATATCATTTATAAAAGGATACAAGCCGATTAAACAAGAATTAAGAAGAATTCATTCAGATATCATAATCACAGAAATTGAGAAACAGTGGAACACCAAATTTTTAGAAGTAATTAAATATTATTCTCAATAAGAGTATTTTAACATGAAATACTAATTTGATTAAAATAAATTATAAATGAATAATAAATTTATCTAAATAAACTATTGATTTGTCGGTTTTGTAAACCCAAAAACCCTAAAATCATATTAACAAATAGCTAAAAAAGATTATTGTGTACTATTGTTATTGTAATAATTTAAGTTACTTATATTTAAATAACATTGTAAAGGATTTTTAATTGTTAAAGTTATAAGTATTTTTATGTAAATGGTGGTGGTGGTGATATTTTTCTTAAATAAGTCTTGAATTATTAATGATGTTAATAGCTTAAAAAAAGGACAAGAAATAAGTCTCCATACTTTATTGGAAGAGAAAAAAAAAAAAAAAAACCCGCAGCACACCATTTAACCCACGGTTCACGCTTCACACAGAGAAATTTCTCTAGCACGTGGCTTGTTTAAAAGTTGCATTGAAATTTTCTCAAGTCCACACTGCAGGCTCGTGTGAGAAATTTCTCTGATGACCCTTCGATTTGGTGGTGGTCGTCCTATGGCTATAAAAGACTACGATGGAGACCAAAAACCCTTGTCGATTAAATCTCTTGCTAAAAATTGCTCCTGAAATGGCCTCAAGATCAGAGATATTAGTCTTCTCAAAGGAACTCACCAAGACCGATGTCAGGAAGAGAATGTCAATCCCAACCAACAAGCTCCCCCATCTCCCTCAATTCCAAGGTGCTTGCCATGCAGTGGTTCTGGAGGTTGAGGATGAGAGAGGGCAAGTGTGGAACATGCGGTGCAGCATTCGCAAGCGGAAATACCTGAAGCCAGTTATTTCTAGCAGCTGGGTAGCATTTGCTCGGAGCAAGAATCTTGGCATTGGTGACAAGATCTTCTTTTACAGGGGGCTGAATGATGAGGACGGGCCTTCAGGAGTCAAGTATAAGATCAAAGTGCAGAAAGCAACGAAGGTGTTCGGAGCTATTGTGGGTTATGGATCACCGGTTCATGCAGCCATTTAAGCACCTAGCTAGCCAGGAGGGATTCTCTTGTCATGAACTTAAATAAAGCTTCATAATAAACGCTCTTGTCATGAACTTAAATATCTATTACTCTGCAAGAAGGGGTTGTGATGTACTTGAAATTGATTGACTCTTCAATAATATATTATAGTCTTAATTAATCTTTTCAATCAATTCTATGATCCTCTGAACCATTTTGCATAATTATATGTTTTGGTCATCAAACGAACTGATATTACTAACCTATTATTGAATATTAGTTTCATTACCATATATGTAGTTTCACCATTCATTACTAGACACTAACCTTATTATTATATAACTAATTTCACACATTACAATTAAAAAAAAACATATCATATTTAAAGAATTTATAATTACTTAACTTAATAAATTTGTTAAATAAAAATATTGAGACATATCAAGTACCTACCTGATATCTGAGTTCTAAAAACACTATCATGTTATTGTATTACTCTTGCAACCTCTTTGTGTCAACATGAATTTTAAATATTATATTCTATTTATTCATTATTATAACCTCTTTCTAAATTTAAGTTTTGAACCAATATAATCCTTCAAATTTTATGCATATTCATTTCTATTCATAATTTCAGTACATTTTATGTTTAAATATAATTCTCGTAAGCATTTAACTCAATGATTACAAATTTTATTTTCTTTTGTTTTTGGCCGAATCATACACACGAGGAGGAAACATGAGTTCTATTTATTTTCCCGAAATTTTTATCAATTTAAATAAGAAAACCTGACATACGTAAGCCTAGATGAAAGAATATTCCAATATTTAGAAACTAAATTAGAGTAATTAATTAGACTTGTAATGATAAATTGGGAAATATTCATAAAATATAAGGATAATTTGAGTCAAGGAGCTCCAAACTTTGATTTAAGCTGTGAAAATGCCTCATAATTGAAAGTCTAAAAGGAAGAATCTCTTATATGGCATGTCTAAAAATGAAACTATGTTGATGAGCTGTGGCTCGACTGGCATTAATGCTTCCTCTCCTCAAATCAAGTTCCAACCGCTCTTTTGTTAAAGAAGAAGAAGAAGGAGACAAAGCTACCTTCTATATTTAAATTGATTAAAAAAATGCATCTTGAAAGAAAAGAAATCAACAGGGTTCATCGATGGAAACCCCAAAAATCCTCTTGAACGTAAGTGGTAACTGTCAAAATGTTCCTGCTTACTCCAATGGAATATGGAATGTAGCCCATGGAGAAACTATTCTCCAACATTCATTGGTTCGTTTCCATGTTCAATTACTAGCCATGTTTCTCCTCTCCAGCTCCTTTCACCTTTTGCTCCGTCGATTCCATTTATCACGTTTTACCTCAGAAATCCTGGTAATCATTAACACGATGTATATATTATTAACAGAATATCTTGAATTTTTTTTCTTTTATTATGCTTGTTGATTCTGACAGCAAGGGGGAGGGCAGCTGACTAATGGGGTGTGTTTTTTGCATGGTTCATTCGTCTACCAGACAGGTATAGTATTGGGACCAGCTATAATGGGAAAATACTTTAACAATGCATCAAGCAAATTATTCCCACCCTATGAGGAGATCATTATTTCATTATCAAAGTTTGGTTACGTGCTGTTCGCGTTCCTTGCTGGTGTAAGAATGGACCCAACCTTGATTGGGAAAACAGGAAGAACAGCCTTCATTTTGGGGTTTATGTCGTCCGTCACTGCTTTCATTATCATAGAGTCTACTGGGTTCCTATTTCCTAAAGGATTGAAGACTGGTGGATCGAAAAACGCAAAGGTGATGTTTGCAAGAATATATATGGCTTGTATGATCCAGACCCAATTTGTTGGAGTCAGTTTCATTTTAATGCAACTGAAGATGATAAACTCACAGCTTGGACACATTGCTCTGGCATCGTCTTTGGTCAATGAATTGTTAAGGCTGGCATTTGGATTTATGTCCGGCTTCCTTTTTACCTTTAATGTTTCCGAACGGGCTGGAGTTCAGACCATTATTTTTTCCCTTATATTCGTCGTGTTAATTCTAACCCTAATGAAGCGACTCATGTTCGTAGTTGTTAGAATAACACCAGAAGGTCAGCCTGTGAAGGAAATCTATGCTACTGTTACTGTGGCAACGGTATTTTTAATTTCGACATGGGGTGACAGCATAGGGCTAAATTACCTGGCCGGCCCTTTGATACTCGGCTTAGTGCTGCCTGCAAGGTCTCCATTAGCTGAAATCCTGATAGCTAAGTTCGATACAATTGTTTCCGGGTTTCTTCTACCACTCATGGCAATGCTTTATGCATCAAAAGTCGATCTGTGGCAAATTATGAAAGAGTTTGACAGTCTTCTCATTTTTAAAATTTCGTTGATTGGATTCACAATGAAGGTGGTAGCAACTTTTTTTCTAGCAAAGTTTTGCAAGATACCTACAAGACATGCTGTTGCCCTCGCTTTGATTTTGAACGCCAAAGGGATCAATGAACTAGGAACGTTAGGCAGCTACAGCACTTTTCGGGTATATGATGATTCTTTTTCACTAATCATCACTTTCTATTAATTTGTATCTAAATATTCTTCCGCATTCTGGTGGTGAAAGGATCAGCACCTAATTACTTGTGCATTCCTTTCCATGAAAGAGATCTTTAATATATATATATGAACATGGAATTGTTGTTTTTCTCATTAAACAAGACCACTAACTCTCTCTCTCTCCCCCTCCCTCCCTCCTTCAAGGATATTCACTCAACCAGTGGGATTTTCTTGATATTTTTGCTCCAAGCGCTTCAGCCACTAGTCAAAATGCTCTACCATCCTGCAGAGCATTACCTGAGCTACAAGAAAATGAGTGTTGAACATGCTTCAGGAGATGCAGAGCTCAAGATACTGACCTGTGCATATAGACAGGAAGATGCCGTTGCAGCAATCAAGCTACTAGAATATTCAAATCCTACACAAGAAAGTCCTTTGTCCATTCATGGACTCTGCCTAGAGGAACTTGTTAGCAGCTTTACACCTCTTTTAATAAACCATCAATTAGGCCAGAAGAACTCTTCTTCCAAAGGATCTCGCTCGCAACCCATCGTTGATATCTTCAGGTACTTGAAGTCAGAACTCAAGAAGTCAGTTCAAGTGCAAGTATTCACTGCAATATCACCGCTTAAACAGATGCACGAGGACATTTGTTGGCTCTCGTTCAACAAGTCCTGTTCCCTGATAGTGCTCCCATTTCATAAGAAATGGAACAGCAAAGGAAAAATGGTTTCAAACAATAATGATTTGAGGAATTTGAACATTAAAGTATTGGAATTGGCCCCTTGTTCTGTAGGAATTCTTATCGATCGCAGTAGAGCACATGGCTTATCTTCTATTTTTATCACATCAGCGACATATAGAGTGGCAACAATATTTGTTGGAGGCCCAGATGACAGGGAGGCACTGGCGTATGCCTTAAGGATGGCAAGATGCCCCAAAGTCCATCTAACAGTCGTGCGTTTCATCGGGCATGATGATCACGCCCATCAAAGGTGGCAGTTTATGATAGATGAAGACCTTCTGAGAAGGCTGAGAACTGAAATGTCAGGGGGTAGTAATATAAATTACATTGAGAAGACGGTGAGAGATGGATCTGATACATCTTCCACAATTAAATCAATGGTTGGAGATCTTGATCTTATAATGGTAGGACGCAGCAGCCATGGAACTGAGTCTGAAGCTTTATCAGGCCTATCAGAATGGACTGATTTGCCAGAGCTTGGGCCGATAGGGGACCTGCTAGCTTCGGAAGATACCACTTGTCCAGTTTCAGTGTTGGTGGTTCAACAACAAATAAGAAAAGAGAGCCCTAAGATTGCTTGGAAATTCTGGTAGGCAAGTTCCGTGCTTGCACCATGAGGTAAGTAATAGGAAACTGCATAAACCTGAGCACTCCCTCCTCTTTACGCCAATAAAAATGAAAGCATGCTCGTTACAGACCCATACGCATACTTCTTTTTTATTTATTTTATAGTCTAACTCAAGGAAAAGTTATTGCCTCCTTGCTACCTGTTTCCCTGCTGTTCATTTTGAATGATTTAATCTCATGGATCAATTTGGTGAGAGGTGGTGGAATGGAGAGTGTTAAGGGAACTATATTAATAAAATCTCCAATCCCTGAAAATTCTATCAAAGAAATATAACATAGCCAGTACTTGGAGAGGAATATTCACAAAGCTGATAGATAGCTCTTTTAAAACAGTTCTAATGCTGTGCAGGCTGTCCAGTCAAGGCTCCATCAGACAAGGTCGCTGCAAGAAGCTGTTGAAGATCTTAAATGCACCAATATTTCTAAGAAAGAAAGCAATTTTTCAGTTTAAAGTATAGCTGCAGACAACGGGCTGGTATAGCAGTAAGTGAGCTCCTAATATAGCAATCATCCATGAGATTGAGAGTTTGAGTTCTCTCTCCTATTGCAGCTAGCAGTTGATGGCGTATCTACATCCTCATGCGTCATCATAGCATCCTTGAAAAGATCTTAAGTTTCGAACTCCAACATAGCTGTCTGTATCAGAGTTCCAGGATGATGGCCAAAAAGAAAGTTTACAGCATGGCTAGTGAAAATTTTGAGAACAGTTTCTTAAAACAAAAACCAAAAGATAGTGGACAATTGAGTGTCTTACATTAATTTTATAGTTTTATTGTTTGTTATGTGTTGATATCAGGCTTGGTGATTGTTATGTACGAGAATGATTGTAAAACCACTCTAATTGAACAATGAATGATTCATATCTTTGAACAAGTGTGCTTTGGTTTCAAATTTATCAGAAATATTGTCTTTCACATTTCTCATCCTATCAAATCACAGATTAAATTATCGTAATTTGAACCATATCGTCTCACAGTGATGATAGGACGCAATGGCCCAAATATCCCTTCCTGCATCATCTGTGAGTCTCCAAGAACATGGTTGGAGAAATCTTTCTCAATAGAAGGAGAAGTCATGCAATCATGTTTTGTCTTGCATGTTGGGTTTCTCACCAGATATGAATATTGCGGAAACAGTAATTTTAATGCTTTTTTAAAAAGTTTTATTGATTTTATTAGAAAATATAAGTTTCTTTGGGTTTGTAAGAATATTACTAAGTATAAGAATTTTTTTTTTTTTTTTTTAGCTCTATTAACTCTTCAAAGATTATTGTCTAATTGATCGGCCTCTGATAATAATATATATGAATTATCAAATAAAAAAATTATTAAACTTTTTAGAAGAAAGAAATTGCTATGATTTGAGGGATAGTTTTTTTTTTTTTTTTTTTCTCTACCAATATAAATATATAGGCGTGTAGTCAGAGCATTTCAAAATATGAAATGTTCTGGTGTCGAACATGCGTAGAATATGTTGTCTTGCTTCTGCTCAAGTAATGAAGTCGTATCAGTAACAGTTCCCTCTACAACTCTTATAGCAGACGTGCAAGGTATTCCTCAAATAATTTTCAGAGCAGTGGAGATGTGGCCGGAGAAACTTCAAATGGTTTTAACACCACAGCATTTCCAGCTGCCATAGCTCCAATGACCGGATCAATCGACAATATTGCCAGACAGAAGGCCTATGATTCAGCCTAGGACTTTTCATGTTAGGCTGTTTGTAGGCAAGTCAATTGTGGTACAGACACAAATTCTAGCAAAACATTACACTGTTCTATTTTCATCTACCATGTTCTGTTTCATAAGGTACAGATTGTGACAATCAAATGGGGAACTAGAGGTCTCCTCCATATAAATTCCGGGCACAAAAGGTCCGAGTTCTCACTTTTTGCTCCAACTCATGCTACCAAATACAGAGTTTGCAAATCCATTTGGGCGATGAAAATACCATCCCTGAAAGCCTCTAGTTGAGGAAGCTGAATCTCGGATTGTAAACTTCTCTCAGAACAAGTTTAACAACAAATCAGCTAATGAAAACAATCATATAAAAATCATGTTTCTCTTATATGGCAGCTCATGCTAACAACATTCTATGCCAAGTATTGGTCTTGTCTATTCACATGAATTACAGAATACATGATCTACAAGGTCATGAATGGCATCATAATGAAGTTCTTAAAAGCCGCTGCTACTCAAATTTTTCCATTTGGTGACCAAAACACAACCTGAAAGATAAGTTTCCATGCATTTATGATCTCCAAGAAACTATGTAGTATGAGCATCATGTGTCCGTGATGCCCATATGCCAAACACAAGAAACCAGAAGACAAATAAGATAGCCCAGTAGCGAGCAGGTCCATATTTGATTCTGGTCAGCACAATCTGCAAGTTGTAAGAGCATAAACATCAGTCCAGATCCTTTATGTATCAGAATCTTACACATTTTTTTTTCCTGTAAGAGTTACCAAGAAAAATAAGAAATGCATAGAGCCAAGATTTTATAAAGAGAATTAGAGCACAGGCAAATTAGGTAAGCTTTTCTTCTCAAATATTTACACTCAAGTCATACAATGCAAATCACATGTTAGTACTTGAATCAATAATATAACCACCATCTTCACCATTATAAACCCCTTTCACACCGAGCATTTATGCAGCCTTGACATTCAATTACTGCCAAAAGCACGCTACAAGACCTAATTTCTTAAAATGGTTTGCTATTGCTCAAAAACGAAAGCCTAATTCCTTGCTGCCACAGAACTCCAAAGAATCTAAATTTCAAGCTAATGTTTCGTCCTAAACCATCACAAAGAAGGAAGAACAAATTACAGCCTCACAATGGGCATAAAGCTGCTGGAATTCTCAATATTTATTATTGAACAGAAACTGACAATTTGTATATCTTTCTGTTAGACAATTAGCATTTCCATGCCTATCTGGATTTGGAATTCTAAATATGCCCTTCAGTGCTTTGACTCTAAAATACACAGCAAAAGCCACAAGTTATGACTTATGACCATTAAAAAAACATACCATTAACAAGAAACCAAGACCAGATTTTACTTTTCAGAACTTTGGAAATTACCCAAAATTATAAAAACACAGGAGCAGCAACTAATTGACCCGAATGAAGATATATTAGGACCATGAAAGACTATGATGCTCCAACAAAGCTCTATATCAAATGATCAACCTAGACTGCAACTTTGAAATTCAGAAATCTGAATTTACTTTCCTTGAATCATTTCTGTCTGCACCACTTTATCAAACAAATTCAGGTTTCATTCAGCCATGTGTATCAACACACTCTCTCAAAGCTGTTATATTGAACAGAAGACCGCCATTCTATAATCCCAGGTTTCTGTGAAACCTGAGGATCATGATTCTTACCATCTGCCAAGGTACTTAGTTTATAGGACTGCTAAGAATATGCATTCATAGATCAAGTGCAGTTATGCCATAATCCATAGTCAGAAAGAATAAAAATAAGTTACTTACAAAGCGAAAGAAGACCACCACTGTTAGAGCACAAACACCTCCAAGGAGAATATGAAGACCACTTTTGGCAGTTTTCTGAAGACAGGAGCTGAATAAGTTGCATAAAACACATAATACAACTAACAAAGTCATTAGAATTCTCTTGCAACCAAAACAAACATCAAATAACAGGGCACATACAAAGAATCTAGAGCAACAAACCAATTAGACATCAAAAGAGCTCCAAAAATGCCAAGAGAGAAGAATCATCACTAGATCTAACTATTGTTTCTTCTCATGTAAATGAGAGTAAGAATAGAAGAATTTTTATAATTTAACAGTTTAGCGAAGGAGCGAGGATGAATTTGAACTGACTACCTCCCTTTCAAACGAGAGTTGTGCTACCAATTTGGTTATCTGTTAGCCATTGGAATGTCATATGGTGAATGTTGATGACAACAATGTTTCACAGCATACATCCTTATCAAAAACCTTCCTATAGCAAGCTCAAGTAATTGTGATTCATTCATTGGCACGACAAGAAAGAGAAAAACAAGAAATAAGAATATCCAAATCTCTTATATTAAATGTTATCAAAGTTCCTTCTGTGATGCAATTTCATCTATTTAATAGAGCGCACTTTGCCCCAAAGTACTACATAAGAATTTTATCAATTTTATCTCAACACCACCACTTGAGAATTTAGAGAGAAAAAAATTGCATAAAAGGCTTGGGCATGATTTTCTGGGTTTCCTTTTCATAGCATCAAAGAGAATGCACAGAGCTATATTCAACAGACACAAAGAATCAGTTGTCTAAAGAAGCCGATTATTCCAACTACCAAAATCCATGCCAAGTAGACAACAGCACATACTAATTTGGAAAGATTCAACAACCTTGAATAGGAAACACAGAGCATCAAAGCAAAAGTAGCCAGACAATGAAGCATTCAAGGATTCACCAATTCTCCATCCCATTTACCAATAACAAGAATGTTTTTTCTATTCATCCATCCATAAGAAGCCAAATCCTCTAACCATTGGCAGTCCTAAAGGAAGATGCTATACTCTGGGGAAGCTCATGGGCAACAGATGTCCTTCCAAGGAAAGTCTGTCCCCAAAAGTACTCAAATCTCAGCCTTAGTAGTATGCTCCTAAAGCCTATACTGCAACTTCTCCGTGCCACCCTTCCATCTGACCCCAACCCATTAAAACAGAGTAGAAGGCTCACTATTAATCCAGTTCCCTTATTTCCCATGATGTCACCCCCCTGGACCCCTTCTTCAATTAAAGCTAGCTCACAAACCCAGCAACCACCTATGATTACTTTGATAAATCTCAAATTCTAGGGAATGTCACCATCAACACTTATTGTATGTTATTGAACCAGATCACAAACATTATGCCAGATAGGCAATGCAGTTGAGAACATAACCAACCTTCCAGCTTAAGAATCTATATAGGCATAATTTCCGAATGCATTGTCTATTACTTGTAATTGCTATCTCCTTTGTAATATCTGAAGGTCTTGATAAATTTTCTAAGTTAACTTTGAAAACAACACACCCATACTAGGTTGTTGATGAATCCTAGAATGTTCCATTGTCTAGCTACTTTTGCTTTGATGCTTTGTGTTTCCTATTCAAGGTCTTAGCTAATAGTGACCAACTAATGGAAACAAAGCTTTATATATGCAGAGCCAAACAACATGCAGCAATACAAGAAAACATGTTCCTTTGGTTTATTCAAAAATTAATGAATTTCACAGTGATGTCCTTGTTACTTTTACCAGTTGCCATGTTGGTACTGGATTGGCATAGGCACTTGTGAAATTTTCTTGTTCATAGAAACAGTGGCACGTAAGACAACCCAGTAACAATATACATTGAACTAAAATACCGACATTGAAAAATAGAAAAACAATTCTATGTATACATGAGTCTTAGTTTACCCCAATTAGGCTGAGCTCAGCATACCTTTCCAACACGGGGAGCAATAAGCCATGCTAGAGTAACAGTGAGAAGCCCTGTAGCAAGTAAAATACCAGTAGCTTCCACAGCCCATTTAGTTGCAGGATTCTCAGCAGGGACATCTTCCATGACAGTATTCAGAGGTTGTTCAGAAACAACCTGTGAAACTGCAGTAGAATTATTATTATTATAATTATTGTTGTGATTATTGTGTGGACTAAACCACAATGAAATTTCACTTAGCCGTTGCCTTCTAACAGCAGCAACAGCATCAGGATCTACACCTGCACTAGTATGCACCTGAGCAGGATTAGGATCTCCAATGGCAGTCCTTTCCCTCAATGCTTCGTAATCCTTCAAAGCAACCATAACCTTTTTAAAGTCCAAAGTTCTGATATTAATTGCAACATGTCCACAGATTTCACAAACAGTGGATCCATGATTGACGAACCACTTGAGTGCACATGCATAGTGTACTAAGGCAAGATCATTTTTGCATGAGCAGCCAAGTTCAATTAACAAGTCTTGCTGGTGACATAAACCCACTTCTAAATCTGTATCTGTATTACAAATGAAAACCTCCCCTCCAGGACTGATGAACTCAACCAGCCCTGATTCTCTTCCAGTATTTTTGCTATGAAACTGACCAGCTTCAGCGTCCAAGGGGACTTCTCTGCTTTCAGGTTTTACTGCTCCATTACTTTTACGTGCTTCTTGCAATGGAGGAACAATGCCCAAAAATCCCAAAGCAACATCTCCCCTTTTTTCAGATTCAGCACATTGGCACACACGGCATGTCGGCATACCTGCATCTAGACTGCAACGTGAGTCAGTCCCTGAATCTTCACTCTTCCCAGGTGAGTGACCATTATTCCTGATTCCACCACTGATTGGTTGTGATAAATTTTCCATACCCATTACACTAGCTTGAGGCTTGCATTTAAAACAACTTCATAGTTTGGACTACTGCAACATTTTATATTAATTTCCTTTACTCAAGCCCATAGCCAACTTCTCCATTGCAAATTTCTATTGAAGACAACGCAGACTTTCAGCACTATCTTAAGGCAATGGGCTGTGCTGTCAGATGAAACCCTTTCCACATGCAAAGGCATAGAGAATACCTTCCTTTCTCTTCGCCACTATGCTACCAATTCAACCAGTGTATAACTGGAAACTGAAAAATAATTCTTATTAGAATCGAGGCATGATCAATTCTTCATGGCACAATCATTATGCATTGATGAGTGAAAACAACAGCAAAGCACAAACAACTAAGACAAGGCATTTGGCAGTATCCAGTTGAAGAACAGAACAAAAAATTACAAAAATACAAAGAGCATGATAGCAGTTTACGCATAACACAAGCAAAACGATGTTCTTTCACAGGCCAAGCAAGAAGAAAAAAAGACCTTTTCAACTTCCTAATGCATGTGAATGGGTGATGAAGCACAGTGAGACGAAGCAAAATTTTACCATGAGCTTGTTTTGGGATGCTCAAAACTAGAATACTATAAACAAAAGTAAACAAGAAACAATCTTCTCTCTTCTTGATTGTCACTCATGAGACCAATTCTTAACCTGCCACGAGCGTCAACAATGATACCAACGTAAAATCTCAGGCAACTCAAACATACAACAATCCAAGAAGCTGATGAATGACGGATTCATGCAAAATAAAAATCGTCAAACACATTGCTGACAGCGTTTATTGGCTTAGACAAAATAAAGAACTGAACTGGCGAAGATAAAAAAAAAAATACATTTCCAAATTGGAAAGATCAAAGAAGACAAGCTCAACTCAGAGATGGAAAAATAACCAAAAACCCACAAACAAACTTAAGTATTTGACAACAATCCACAATTCTACATAGCCAAATCGAAAAATCCAAGCCTGGCCCAGATGAACTAAGTTAATGAAGTCATTACTCGACACATCAACAAGTGCCCAAAAAGCAAGGAACTTGAAAGGAAAA
This sequence comes from Populus trichocarpa, assembly GCF_000002775.5. Taxonomy (NCBI): domain Eukaryota; kingdom Viridiplantae; phylum Streptophyta; class Magnoliopsida; order Malpighiales; family Salicaceae; genus Populus; species Populus trichocarpa. Next base: position 12,379,198 of record NC_037291.2, on the reverse strand, counting down.
AAAAAAGTACCTTTCTTGGTTTCGCTTTGAAGGGAAGTAAGAAGTAGTAAGAGAAGAATGGTATCAGGTGCAACTCCCATAGATCGATGGATCTTTGATCTACAATTTTCCCGGCACTGTGAGAGAAAGAGTTTGTGGAGGTAAAAAACTTGGGACTAACTTTTTTATCTCCAGTCTGTCTGCTTTGCTTTATGCTGGAGAGTTGGAGTGGATGTCGCCACAGAATATGCCTGTCCTCCACTGTCAAAGTTGTGCCTGCCCTTTTTATTCTTTTTATATGGTCCTTGGACCAAATCATTCTCTTAGTCCCTATTTCTAAAAGCAGTTATTAATTAGTCCTTCGTATTTTAATTGGTTGCTAGTGTCTATGGAGTCCTCCTCCTCCTCCTCATCCTCCTCCTCCTCCTCCTCATCATCATCATCATCCTTGCCTGATAAACTAGTTGCATTGCATGGTAGTGAAGTTGTGCCATGTGCTTGTAAAGTGCATCGATTTACTTCTCACATGATTCTTGGTTCTTTGAAGATAAAAAGGAAAACAACCGGTTAAAAACACCATCTCTGATATATAGTTTTTGTTGTTGTGGATTCTATATTTTATTAAGAATTTAGATATGCAATTTACCAAACTTGATCTCTATCATTTCTTTTGTTTGTTTTTTTTCTTAAATTATGTTAATTTGTGATTAACTTAAATTTTCTTCTTTTTTTATGAATAGATGATTCCAAATTTAAATTTCGTTACTTGAAATTTTCTCTTGTATTGTATATTCCTAAACTCAGTATATTGTTAATATTTTTGAATCTTTTCTCTTAAGATATAACAACAAGCTTTCAGTCTTTTCTCTGATACTACAAAGAAATTCAAGGTGATCCAACACTTGGATACTAGAGATAAATTGAAAAATTAACATAAAAATGATAAAAATATTACATGAATAGTAGTTAAAAAGTGATAAATATATATAACATGTTGTTTTTCCTTGTCTGCTTGGTCAAGTAGGGGATGAGCGAGTTGACTCAGTTTTGAGTTGGAGCTCTAGTCTTGTATTTTTCAAAGAAGATGAGCACCTAGGGTAGACTTGTTACTGGTTCTCACAAGAGGAATGAGTATCTCCTCGTAAATAAGGGTGAGCAGAATAACCGAGTAACTAAAGAAATGAAAAAACTGTAATTTCAACTTCTATTACTTTTTATGTCAATCTCTTTCTCATTTTTATAGTCATTTTCTCTCCGTAAAAATCCTTTTTTTTTTTTTATCATAGATCTGGTCTAATTAACCTTGTATTTTATAGGTGATTACATTATATTGATGTGCTTGCTTTTTTCCAGGAAATTTGAGGTGGGTTAGTGCATTGGCATCATCTGGGAAGAAAGCCGTCGGAGCAAACTCCCACAGTTCCATTCGTTGTTGAAGGTAAAAAAGCAAGACATGTGAAAAGTCATGGCCCTCTCAGTTTCCTAAAGGTGATTCTCTCCCCCATTGTTTTTCTCTATTGCTTTTGTGTATGTTGTGATGATTTTTAATTCTTGCTAGAAACTTTGATGTCCTAAAACAACAAGGTTCACGATCTATGTCAACCACACGGTTCCAATGGATCAGCCAAAAGCTGCATTACAGATGTTGAAGAGCTGGTTGCAAGGAAAGCTTGCGTGACTGGTGCTAAGGAGAGGGTCGATACACTGGCGATTTGTGTCTGCTGTCTTAGCGCGCATGCTCAAGCTTTGTCTCACGCCTATGGTTGTCAGAAATGGCGTTTTGTGCACTTTAATTAGCAATGATACAAAATAAAAAAGCACATACAATCTTCACTCAGATGTCTCCATAGTGAACTCAGCTAGTTTGATACAGATGGGTTGTCTTATATTTTAACATGGCATTTGTTTGTATTGTTGCCTTTTCGTAGGTGCACCAAACATATTGATGTTGCTATTTTATGTTTTGACAGTTCTTGTCTTTAGTAAAACAGTGATGAACAAGATGATGATGAGGAGGACGACGATGACAAATGGTGATGAGGAAAACAGTTGAAATATCTCTTGCTTTTGCTTTTTATGTGATTATTAGTTTGGTTGCTATAAATTTTAGGGTGATTAAAGATTTATATATTTATTAATTTTAGGATTTTAGAGAATTAATCAAATGTGTATGTAAGTTTACTTGAATATTTATCATTAAATAAAATAAAAGTTATAACAAAATAGTAAACGAATTGAATTAGCATGGTAAGCTGACAATTATGGCTTAAATTGTTATGGATTATTAACAAAATATATCCTATACCTTAAAAAAAAAAACATGACGTGAAGGCCCATAAAAAGTCTAGTGCCCGTAGCATAAAAAGGAGAAAAAAAAGTCAAAAATACCTTAGGGAAATTATAAAAATTACTATGAAACCAGTAAGAAATCATTTAAAAGGATTCATGGGTTTTGGTTATTAATAAAACTAAATTTATAAAAACATTATGGTATATTTGGTTACCTTATCATAATAGAAGTAAAACTATAGTTTTTAAATCCGGCCCGGTCCAAGACCCGGGTTCCGGGTCTTGACCAGGTGACCAGGTTGGCCGGGTCAATCTATATTTTAAAAAAAAAATCAAAACGACGTCGTTTTAGTAAAAAAAAATCAACGAGTTGCAATCGAGTTTTTGACCGGGTTTTGCCGGGTCACACCGGATCATGACTTTTTTTATTTTTCATCAATCCGATCGAGTTCCAGCCCTGGATAGGCCGAATTTCAAAACTATGAGTGAAACAGAGATAGTGAAAATAGATAAAACATTTCGTTATCCATCCACATATTTGAAATAGGAAAAACTCTATCAAAAGACAAAGATTTGAAATTTCAATTACATATTTATATACTCAAACTCTCAGAGAAAAGGATTTAAGAAATTAAAGAAGCTATCCGTTGTAATTGATACGGTCCAAGATTAGTTGCGCGCTCCGTATGAAAATAAAAATTATTTATTTTCAAGAAAATTATTAAAAAAAATACTTGAAAGGGCAAATAATTTGACAATATCGCGTAAAATCATCTTGACAATAATTAAAAATCATTAACATTGAAAATATACTCCAGCTATATAAATTGTATAATTAAAGAAAACATTAATGGGGTGTTAGTTTCCAATGTTTTCTCCTTTTTTATATATATATACACACTTAAAAGAGCTTCTGTTTGGAGAATTTGGAAACTTAAAGAGTAAATCAGAATACAAAATGTATGTGCTATAAAATAATGAGGTGAATGGCTTCTTCTTCTTCTTCTTCTTCATTTTTTGAATGCATAGATTGGATTGATTTGACCAAAAATAAAAAAAAGTTCCAGTGGATAAACAGTTAGCAAATTCTATTGAACGTATTATTAGTTCAGAGCATAGTAAATTAGGACTAATAAATGATAGGATTAGATTGATGATTTAGGAAGTGTTTGGGAACGCGGTTGAACCCGTGTTCCCAAAAAATTTAAATTTTTTTTTTAAAAAAATTTAATATGGTTTGTACGTTTTGGATCGTTTTGATGTGCTGATGTTAAAAATGATTTTTAAAAAATAAAAAAACATCATTGGCGTGCATTTTAGCACAAAAAGTTATTTGAAAAACACCCGCAACCACACTGCCAAACACGCTCTTAATATCTTGTTTGGAAATGTAGTTAAGATTATTGTTTTTTTTTAAAGTATTTTTTATTTAAAAGTATATCAAAATAATATTTTTTTTATTTTTTTAAATTATTTTTATATTAACACATCAAAATAATTTAAAAATACTAAAAAAATATTAATTCAAAACTTCAAAAAGTTTTAAAATTTTTAAAAAAACAAATTAGACAGCGTTCCCAAATGTTCCTCATCCAAGCATGTTTGCGTATGGAACTTTCTGAAAACAAGTATTTTTGTGCTGCATCAAACACCTTGTAAACCAAACATTATCATCAGATTGATTTATTTTTTCTCAAAATACTATGAAAACCAATAATTCCCATAAAAGTAAACAGGTGCGGGCTGTTTGTGAGCAAAAACCATCTTCAATATTACTGTCAAAACGTACAAAATCTTACAACATGAAAAGGGCAAAAGGGTGCTGCAGAACATGACATCCCCAGTGGACAAAAATAAAATCCAAAGAGAATCACGAGTCATTAGTGAAATTAACTCAATCTCACAAAATAACTTCAATTATAGCCAGAGCCAAGTTGGAGAAATTAACTCGCAACATCATATATTAAACTAAAATGCCAGTGCTTGAGGACTTAAAGCACCTCATGGATAATACATAGTAAACATAGATAGATTCAATCTGAAAATATAATTAAACATTACTGCGTATCTTGCTTATCCTGCCTCTAAAACCGAAATCAGTCTCCCCATTTCTTAATTATGTCAACAGAACAGCAAATATGGGTGTAATTCATGGATGATTATCCACTAGTAAATCGCATATCAGTGGTGGACGCGGCGTGCCCAATCACCCTTCTTACCCCAGTCATGAAGGCGCAAGTGCAACTCAGCAGCAGCAATCAAGAAATGAACGGCTTGGATTGGAGTCAAAATATCGATAACACCTTTAATAGTTCTCACCCGTAGATCATCAGCCATCTGCAAGATTTCCTGCAATCCATCCTTTCTAGGTGCCAGAGTTGACTCAACTCGCTCTTCATCAGTACCCGTGTTCTCACTCCTCAACAACTCAGTCACCTGAACACGTCTTCTGGATGTCATGCATCATGCAAGTTTAAAAAAGAACACAAAGAAGAAATAATAAAGAAATAACTCACCTCATGTGCTAACTCCACCATAGACGAGTCTGCTACAGTTTCTTGATGCTTTACATGCTTCTCAGTCAGCTCGTTCTCTTCCCTGATAGTCTTCCTCTGTAACTGATCAACTCGGGTGAGTTGACTAGCTGAAAGGTCACCCAAGTCACCTGTCCCCAACCCACAAATCAACTCATGGAGTTGAGCCTCAAGCTGATGACCTGACTTTGAGTAGAGCAAGTGAAAAGCCACAGAGGGCCGCCACCCACCAATCCAAAGAAAAGCATGCTCGAGAGTACTAGTCCATGAAGGTGAGAGCATGGATAACACATCATCTTTGGCCCATCTTGACTTGGCTCTATAATAATGCTCATAATGCTCAAGAACACGGTTGATAAGAGGCTGGAGGGTTGCCTGAGATGATTGGGGGGAGTTTTTTTTGTTGTGATCATAATCTTTACAGCTTGAGATGAGTTGTTCGAGATAATTGTTTTGCTCTGCAAGCCAGCACTCGAAGAATTTGCGAAATGTTTCACGGGAAGGAGAGCTGTTTGTCGAGGTGGAGACAAGGTATGCAGCACTACTTGGCAGCGTGGACATGATTGTGTTCGATAGCTAGCCAGCTAGCAGTGTGTGCAAGATAATGGAACCAACTCCCAGGTCTGCAATTGTGCAGTTGCATCTGCATGCGCGCTTTATATAGATCGACAAAACTGACATGTTTAGGAACGCGTCGAAACCGTGTTCTTTTATAAAAAAAAATTAAAATTTTATTTTTATGTTTTCAATTATTTAATAGGTTAACATTAAAAATAATTTTAAAAAATAAAAAAAATATTATTTTTATATAAAAATATTTTAAACATAATCTTATCATAATTATAAAAACACCAACTTGACAAGTGAAACGTTAAGATAGTCCGGTTTGTTTTGGATTATACTACTAATTACGAATCAAAATATTTTTTATTTAAAATATTTTAAAATAATATTTATTTATAATCTTATCACAATTATAAAAACACCAACTTGACAAGTGGGACGCTAAGATAGTCAGGTTTTTTTTTTTTGGAATATAATAACGGTTCAAAATACTTTTTAATTAAAAATATATTAAAACAATATTTTTAAAAAAATATTTTTAAAATCAACATTTGAAATCAATCTAAAGTTATAAAAAAAATTAGTACAAAATATTTTTAAATTTTAAAAAATACAATTTGTATCGTGTTTCCAAACATATCATGTTCATGTGCTGGACAGTTGGGAGTACAAAATTAATCCAATATTAAGCTGGAACTATAGAAGATAGAGTGGATGACGACCTGTATCCGATCATTTTAGCAGATGTGAAGATATGGAAGGAATAGATATTGTCCTTCAATATGAATATATATTACAATATTTATCCTGCCAATTTTAGCCCTGATGTTGTTCCTTTGTCTATCTTTCTTTCTAGAGTTATGACCTTAAATCTGCCAATAAGAGAAGGATTTATGAGGTAACAGTGTAGTTAGTTTTTGGAACTGATAAATGTCAAACACATGCATGCCTACTCTATCAATTAGAACAAAATTCATGAATTTAGTTGATACCCCCATGAAAATAAAGAGAATTGATGATAATCCCAATTGATTAGTTCTAAATTTACTCTTTAAAATTATTATTAGTTCGAGTCCTATAAATTTCAGGATCACTGAAAGGTTTACATGGTCATTAATTTTAGAACCCGTAAAATTAGTTGAGATACATGTAAGTTGATCCAGATACTCACGTCAATAAAATAAGAGAGAGAGAAAAAGAGAGAAAATTAACGATGGAGCTTATGGATTGAATGCTTCAAACGTTGCTTTATATATAAAAGAAACTGACGGATCCAGATATCGGAGGGGTCCTGCACCAAAAACTGAAGGCCGGTGGATTACGTATATATTGATTGCCATGTTTTTCTTGGAAAAGAAAAGATAAAACCCAGCCGGCCAGCTGGTGTGCCAAACAGCCTCGTTTACAACAGTTAGCAAGGCCGGTGGAATCTCCGATACTGCCCATGATTTACTTCCCTTCACCAGCTCATCTACATGTCGTACATGGTCTCCCTCTTCTTTTCTTTTTTCCTTCTATGAGGAGATATCGAAAACAGGGATTTCATAGAAACATATTTTTTTAATAAATCAAAACAATCTAAAATATATATAAAAAATTTAATAATAAAATTTAAATATTTTAAGAACGAGATTTATATCATCTTAGTGGTTAAGAAAATATTTTATCTGCTTCTTCTCTTCTTGAATTCATTTTACTTCTACATTAATATAATTATGTAGCTTTATTGTTCATAAAGCTAATTTTTTTGTTTTTTTAATTAATTTTTTTTTAACCTTAACCTTTATTTTTTTATATTTATCTTTAAATTATCTTTTTAAATGTCATCTAGATTAATTTTATATCGATCAAGTTGATTGAATTATATTAAAACATTTTTTATATAATTTAGTTTTAAATTCGAGCTAAATAAGAAATTGAATCGAGAGTTTTTTTTCCTGTCAGTTTTATTTATTTTTTTTAATTTCATCCTCAAATATTTTTTTATTAGAATTTGAGGTTGCTTTTAAAATAACCAGGTCAACCGAAATCATGTTAGAGTAATTTTTGCAAGTTTTAATTTTAAATTCAAGTTAAATAAAAAGTTGGATTGAAAGTTTTTTATATCAATCTCATCTTTTCTTTTTCAATTTCATCCAATGATTTTTTTACTAAACAACAAAAATATCTTTAATCTAATCATAATGATTAGATTATATTAGGATGATTCTCGTATCATATTTTAAATTTAGACTAAATAAGAAATTAAATCATAGATTTCAAGGTTGATTTACCAAGATAATTTAATAAAAATATTAAATAATTATTTAAAGTTTAATTATTATTTTTTATTACTTGAAAAATAAAAAAAGATTTGGATATAATAAAAATAGTTGTTTAATTCGCGTGTCCGCTTAATTTACCCTTTATATAAATATCAGAAGATAAGAGTGAATGAAATCAATAAAGTTCCGATCTTAACTTTGACATCACAGCATGAAAACAGCTGCCAGCGGTTTTCACATTGCAAGTTGTTCCTCGGGAAAGACAATGCAACGTCTGACACCAGACATTGATTTTTTCTGCTCGTAATACATGAAAATAATCTAAAAATTAATTTAAAATAAAAAAAAATATTTATTTTTTAAAAAATACTTTTGAAATAAAAAATAAAGGCTCCGCAAAATATTTCACTGTTTTTTTCTTTGTTTCACTTTTCCCCGGCTAGTAATTTAACCTCGACAAGAACAAGTTATATCTTAATTTAACCATTTTTTTTCCTTACAGAAAATGACTTAAAGTTATTTTTATTACATTCACGAACTTTCAAGTTTGGATTGAAGCTCTCTGCTGTTCCTTTGAATTGGACCCCTGGATATTTTTTTTTTATTATTATTATTAATGTGGTCATCTGGATGCGCACCTCGATTAATCTCACGGACCCTAAATTTAACGATTATTATATTAGCAACCATATAGTTTGAACGTGAGACCACATAGAGAGCAAACATCTTGGTTCGAAACTCTTAACACTAGATCACTTACTAAATAGTTAACTACTAGATAGTTTGTCTTTGAGAACTCATTGCCTCTTAACTTAAAAATAATAATTTATTGCGTACCATAGCATTTTGCATTTCTAACTATACAAAATTTATTGTCTTTTTTTTTTTTGATAAATATACAAGTCCATGGATATTTTGAGATAATATTGTAGTTTAAAAAAATTGAGGATATAATCAGAAAATCTTGCTTTTTTTATGTTCTTTGGTTAGAAATTGAGCAAAAACGAGGTAACAGATCCACGAGAGAGATGTCATGAAAACTCCCAATTAAGCTTACGTCAAGTTAAAAATTACATGTGTTCATCATATAAGGTAAAATTCAAATCAGTAATTTTAAAATTAACGGTTAAAATCTTATTTCACCAAATTAGTGTATGATTAGAATCATTTTAAAATCAATAATTATTTTTTTATAAGAAAATCAAATCAATAATTTTAAAATCAATTATCAGACATGATAAATCGTATTGTTTTTAATATTTGAGATCAGAATAATCCGAAAACTCCACCACAAGGCACTAATTGTTCCATATTTTAGGGTCAAAGTCATTGGCAACATATCTTTAGCCTATTGAGGAGGATAATTTAAAAAATCGATTTAGAAGTCGGATTTGACACAAGATCTAAGTTATACAGATCAAAAGAATTAATTCAATTTCTTTTTAATTTAATTTAATCTGGAGGATGTAGCTCAACTGGTCAGATCTTAAATTTGTTTTCTAGAGGTCATTAATTCGAGTCTCACAAACCTTAGGGTTATTGGAGGTTTACATGGTTGTTAACTTCAAGGCTCGTGAAATTAGTCAAGGTACGCACAAACTGGCTCAAACATCTATATTAATAATAAAAAATAATTTAATTTGATTTGATTTATTTAAAAGTATTTTTTAAAAGATCAAAACAATATTATTTATATCTAAATATTTTATTTCAAAACAAAATCAACAAGTTCTTAATAAGATAATAGATTATTATAAATTCTTAACTTGATCAGTTTATCGAAGCTTTTATCAACTTGCCAGTACCTTTGGACATTTCTATATATGCCGACGCCTGCTTTTTACGGCATGCCATGCGCGCAGGTGATTGGATGTTAAAGTCGGAAATGGAGTTCTGGTGAGTGTGAGCATGGATGGCTCCTTTCAATGTATCTTCATGCAAGTTGCCTATCTACAGCCAAGACGGCCGGGGCACAGTACAATACCTCATCATAGCCACGGTGATGTGATTATCTTCCGAGGTTTTTCTAAAAAATATTTTTTATTTATAAATAAATTGAAATAATATTTTTTTATTTTTTTAAAATTATTTTTGATACCAATATATCAAAAATATTTAAAAATACAAAAAAAATATTGATTTAAAGTAAAGAAAAAACTATAAAAATTTAATTTAAAAAAAAACATTTTAAAACAAAAAAATAAACTAGATATAAGCTTTTTAGTGTGTTAGAGTTTCAAGTTTTTCAAGCAGATTACGGCTTAAAATGAAGGTTGTTATTTTTTTTTAATAAATATTTTTTATAATGTTAAAAATAAATTTTAAAAAATAAAAAAATATTATTTTAAATAAAAAATATTATAAAAAACAAAGGAACATCTAAATAATCCATAATAAAGCTTTTTTAAAAATGATGTAAATAAAGTACATGGGATCACATGATCTCCACACAACAGTTAACCAAGCAGGGACGAAAGCCCAAATTCACCGCCATTACCCTTTGCTCGGACGGAGCCTGATTATTATAGTGCTTACATAAATATGTAAATATAGATTAAATTCAAACCTTTAAGGTAAGTAGATTGGGATTAATTAAAAAAATAGGCTCTCAAAATTATTCCCTCATGGACTTGTGCTAAGAAGTTGATAGAATTTATCAACACAACATGCTGATGTTTATCATCCTCGCAATATATGGCATTATTTGCTTGATTAAACAATGGAAAATCTAAATTTAGTTCTTTTAACTTGTTGATGGATACAAATAAAATAGATAAAAAAAACCTCCTAAAAGGGACCTAAAAATTGCCCCAAAATAGGTATAATAAGAGCACTTATTGGGCTCGGGCTTGGTATCCCGAGCCCAAAGTATAGCAAGGAGCCTAATGAGAGTGGGCTTGGGCATGGACATGACATGCCCAACACCCTCGTGGGCTTGGACTTCTATGCATCATGGGCTTGAGCTTGGGAGTGTGCCCCAAGCCCAACATGCTTGGGTCCACGCTGCACGCCTGGATCCATTTCTCATCTTTAATGGGTCCGTGCCCAACACTCCTCGAGTATTTTCTCGGGATTCTATGCGGGTTTCTTGATATTTTATATTGATCAAATACGTATTATTTTGAGTAAAATACAACTCAAAATATCACAAGGGTGGATCCAGGCGTATTTTCTCACCCAACACTTCTCGGGTATTTTGAGTAAAATACAACTCTAATGGGTCCGCGCCTAACACTCCTCGGGTATTTTCTCAGGATTCTATGCTGGTCTCTCGATATTTTATATTGATCAAATACGTATTATTTTGAGTAAAATACAACTCAAAATATCATAAAAGGTAAAATTACACTCAAGCCCCTCCTCACCATAAAATAATAAGATTTATGGGTTATAAATACACCATAAATTCTTCAAGCCAAATATATCATTGCACTTTCTCTCTCAACAAAGTTATTAACTTTACCATCGGAGAATCTTCACGTTCATAAATATGATCTTTTGCAAGTACGAGTTACAAGTCATTTAGCTTATCAGGCACCACGTGCTACTACTACAGCTATCGATCACCTGGCTTGCTAGACACCACCTACTACTACCACAGTTATTGATCACCTGCTAGCACCTACCAACCCTCTGAGCTTTTCATATCAACTCACCAGATACATTGATTATAGAAAATGAATCAGATTACTTGAACTAAAAGATCAACAAATTATCAAATACATTAGTTTTATTCATAAACATTTTGGATTTTGGGACTCATTATTTGTATATTAAGTTTTTTTTTCTTATATATACTTTGCATATAATTTACATATTGTAACTTTTTGAAAAAACATATTCTTGGAAAAAAATTTGATAAGAGAATTCAATGGAGAAATGTCAAAAACAATTCCGATACACCAATTGATCAACATTTTTGTATTGAGAATTGGATGACACATTACCAAATATACTAAATTGGTTCACTAAAACACTATAACAATGTATAATCTTGCCATGAAAAAATTCATTTCAGTCCTCAATTCTTTTTTAATTACATCTTTCTATTTCTAATTTGTCAAATGTTATTAAGAGAAGAAAAAATTGATGCTCATATAAGTTGTGAAATTGCCCAAAAAAAGAAAAAGAAAAACAATACCTAGGAATATCTTGGCTACCAACCGTGAAAGGAAAAACAATTGATGTATCTGAAAAAAATTATTGTTTCTATAATTTTTTATTTATTTGTATAGCATGACTGGTGAAAAAAATAAAAAAATCAGTTCATAAAAAAAATAAAAAAATAAAAAAGATTCGAAATACTGGATTTGCTTGTTACACGCTACAAAGCCGTTTCCACAAAAAGATAAAGCCTATTTTGCTACTCCCAACTCTCTCTTCCGCACTTCCTCCCCTCTTCTCTCTGTGATGGCACTAGCTGCTTCAGCTCTTATGCCTCTCAATCGTAAGTTTTCTTTCTCTCATACTCAACCATTTCTTTTTTCCTTATTTCCCAATTCAGTGCTTTCTCTGCAAATCCTTACACTCACTAAAGTTGTTAAATTTTATGCCTGCAAAGGGATTCCAAATGCAAATAGATGGAACAAGGTATCATCTCGAACTTCACATAGCATCAATTTCTCTTTATTATTTGAAAAGCGAGGAATTGGATTTCGAAATGGAATTGTTGCTGTTGCTGCCGCTGCTTCTCCTAGTCCAGTCAATGAAGATATATCTCAAAAAGAAACTCCCCAGAGAATTTATACATGGCCTGATAATAAGGTCAAAGTTTCAATCCTTCTATCATTTTTTTTTCGATTTGCAAATTTCTTAATGTTTGGTCATTGGGTATGCGAATCTGTGAAGTTTAAATCTCTTGACTTTTCCTTAATGGTGAAAAGATCTTCTCCATTTTGTAAAGTTTGTTGCTTTTTTAACATACTGGCCGTGCCAATGGTGTTGTTTCTCATGGGTTTATTTGCATTTGATTGTTTGGGCAGTAGAATTGTGTAATCTTCTTGATTTGATTTTTGTTAAATTTAAGCGAGTGGGTCTTCAAAGTTTTCTTATATTAGTTCTTTAGTTCTACTTGCACTAAACTGGAGTTCGTCTAAAGTCAAGGCTTGAATTCTGATATCCTTAGTGTAATTTCAGCATATTTTTCTTTTTGTTAACAAAAAATGCATTTTTTCTTTTATACATGTTTTTTTGTTTCTCAATCGTAAAATCAATTCAATGTCTTGATATAAAGTCATGAGCTTTGATGGAATTGAACTCGCAAATTTAGTAGGTATGAGAATATCTTTTTTATTAGAGTATGATAATGCTTCCACGCGCACACATGCTTGGATGATGTGTAAACAGTATGTGGCCTTTTGTCTTTTTGCAAATTTGAAACTATCTTACAAGTTTTAGTTTTGAGAGATGATGTGTTTTAAATAACATATTGTGGTTTTGGTTACAGAAGCCAAAGGTGTGTATACTAGGTGGTGGATTTGGAGGCTTATATACTGCTTTAAGACTAGAATCACTTATTTGGGCTGACGACAAGAAGCCTCAGGTAAGAATTTATTAATATAGCTTTGATGTGCACAAACAGGCGTGCTTCTTTTGATCATTTAAAAAATTCTGATTTTTTTATTGCTGCAATGATCTCTGAATATAATTTACAGTAGAGAAGGGAGAACTTAAGAACATAAAGTATATTCATAACTCGGTGCTATTATTAACAGCTTTGATGTTTGTAAATTCTGGGCCTAGGTTCTTCTTGTCGACCAGTCTGAACGTTTTGTTTTCAAACCACTGTTGTATGAGCTTCTATCTGGAGGTATGTTGTTCATTGTGTATTGCTAGTGACAATTCCTTATAAATGTCATTATCAAAGTGAATGGGTGATTGAATCTAATGCAGAGGTGGATGCATGGGAAATTGCTCCCCGATTCTCAGAATTGCTTGCAAACACTGGCATACAGTTTCTCCGAGATAGGGTAAAGATGTTACATCCTGCTGATCACTTGGGCATGAATGGGTCAACAGGATCTTGTTCTGGAGGAACCGTGGTGCTTGAAAGCGGCCTTCTTATTGAATATGACTGGTATTGCTTCATTCATCCTCTCTGCCATATTTTTGTGTATATTCAAGCTTCCTTTTTATCATTAAAAAAAAAATCTCAAGAAAATGGGCTCTTTCTCTGCTCTGATATTGTGGAGAAACTTATTTGATCTAGTAACAATTGTAGAAGAAAAAAGGATTAGCAATAATGTGCTAATGTTCTTACACACACTAAAAAATATGAAATGTAATGTCCTTTGGCACCTTAGGAGCTTTGTTGACATTGTATGGTGCTGTTGATCAGTTTCCAAGTAAATTGACTCTTGCTTACGTTTTAAGTAAAACTCAAATTCCTTGCTGATTTTACTTTCTTTTGTCCTGGGCAGCCAGGTTGGTTCTTTCTTTGGGGTCTGAAGCTAAACTTGATACTGTACCAGGTGCTGCAGAATTTGCATTTCCATTCTCCACTCTTGAGGATGCCTGTGTAAGAGTTTGGCTGTTTGACTTCATGCATTGGACAATAGGGAAGACATTTGTATTCACTGCCTTTACTTATTGGTATCTTTGCAGAAGGTTGACAATAAGTTGAAAGAATTAGAGAGGAGGAAGTTTGGCAAGGACTCTCTGATTCGTGTGGCTGTTGTCGGCTGTGGTTACTCTGGAGTTGAGTTGGCTGCTACAGTATCAGAGAGACTACAAGACAGAGGTTTAGTACAAGCCATTAATGTGAACACTACTATCTTGCCAACTGCCCCTCCTGGCAATAGGGAAGCTGCACTTAAAGTAAGATATCTAGATTTTGGATCAGGAAAACATTTTTTTTTTAAATCTTACTGGTGCAATATTTAGTTACACCTTTACATGCTCAAAGGGACATGAATTAGTGATACCTCCTTGACTACTCGCTCTTAATTTCAGATATATTCATTTTGTTATTAATTAATAGGTAGAGATCAACACCTTTAATTCCAAATAAAAAAAAAGTGCTGAGAAAATTTTCATTTTCTTGGAATGCTGTTAAAGGCAACTGAGTTCATTTTCATTTTTCATGTTCTTGATTGTTCCAATCTATTTGCTTTAGGAATCTGGAGTTTTTATCATTCTCACTGGTGCTCTAATTTTTTCCTTGATTAAATTATAAGTTTACCTGCAATCAGCACTCTGAAATTTACGTAGCTTTTGCTATTGGAACTAGGTTCTTTCATCCAGGAAAGTCCAGCTTCTATTGGGTTATTTTGTACGCTGTATCAGGAAAGAGAGTGACTTGGAAGGTTCTGCAATGCCAACAGAGGCTGGGGTATTTCCGAAAACACTAGCAGAACATGGTTCTGAGAAGTATATTTTGGAACTTCAACCTGCTGAAAGGGGATTACAGAGTCAGATTCTCGAAGCAGATCTAGTGTTATGGACTGTTGGGTCTCAACCCCCGCTTCCTCAATTGGAACCCTATGATAAGACCCACGAGCTTCCTCTAAATGGCCGGGGACAAGCAGAGACAGATGAAACGCTCCGTGTCAAGGGCCATCCACGCATATTTGCACTTGGTGACTCTTCTGCTCTTAGGGACATGAATGGAAGGATTCTTCCAGCAACTGCTCAGGTATTGTATTATTTCAATTTCTTAGATGTGGGAAGAAAATGCTCTCTTTTCCATTTTTCAATATGAACATTTCCACACCACCAACCCCCATTCACTGACTCCTTGCTGCACCTCTCAGGTTGCTTTCCAGCAGGCTGATTTTACTGGCTGGAATTTGTGGGCAGCGATTAATGACCGGCCTTTGTTGCCATTTAGGTTCTGTGATTATAGTCTGTCTTATGGAATGTCTTCAACTAGCTTACTTCTTACAGAAATATCATTTACATGAAGTTGCATCATTTGTATTTGATTGCCAGGTTTCAGAATCTAGGTGAAATGATGACTCTGGGAAGAAATGATGCTGCTCTTTCACCGAGTTTCATTGAAGGACTAACCTTAGAGGGTCCTGTTGGCCACGCTGGTAATAATCTATTTCAATGCTGTGGAACATCTCTGGTCTCCTTTGTTTTTATCCTAATTTATAGCCACAAATTTCCCATTGTTGCAGCGAGGAAAATAGCCTATTTGATTAGATTACCAACAGATGAGCACCGGCTTAAAGTGGGAATTAGCTGGCTTACAAAGTCAGCTGTAGATTCAGTTGCATCAATACAAAGCACCCTTAGTAAGGTTCTCTCAGGCTCGTAGACTCTTTCACATCATTTACGAAAGCAAGCTTGAAAAGCCTCATGGTTGTACAGAGCATGTTTTTTTACTTATCCCATACATTACTCAATGCGAGGATATCCTTGCAACAATGAGCTTAATTTGCATCCTTGTTTTTTGTTTCAAATTATGAGAAGAATGAAGTGTTGACGATGATCAAATTAGACTTGAAAAGCGAAGGAAGCCATTATAATGCCAGCAGACTATTCCCTTTCAGTCCATGGTATTGTTGTTATTGCATGATTTTGGTATATATTCACCCAGCCAAATGGAGTTCATACCTCATTCTTCTCTTCCACTCCATTTTTGTTCATCCATCCTTTTCCCTTTTCATCCAAACATATCGTGTTGTTTGCATACCCTCTTCTTTCTCACCATCCCCTGTCCTTCCTAGTTCCCACATCTAGATTTGTTTTAATACATGAAAATCTGAATGGTGGGTTTCATTAACAAGATCTTTACTTCCATTTAATGATCCAAAACAAGTGGAAGTAAGGAATCATTGTTAAACTGATGCAATTTTAAGACTCTTCTTAATGGAGCAAATTACAAGTCACTCAACGCCAAAAATATCAGTCGAAAACGCATAAAGGTAACCACATGGAATCGTTCGTGTGCTTTAGACTTCCATTTTGTTGTGGCTTCTGCCGATGCCTGCATGGGAACAATCGGATATTACAGATGTCTAGTTAAGTTGTGAGCGGCAATCATGGCCCGAACCTCATTTTGATTTCCAAAATGTTGCAAAAAGCTTTGTATCAAAGGCCTGGCCTCCTAGGCTTAAAATCAAGCTCAAACTATATTGATGCCGTCACATAAATCAAGCAATAGTAGCAGTGTGATGAGTTGTTTGTTTATCCTCTCTCCCTTTTCAATTAAGCAATAAATTGTCATAAACATTGGCACGTAATGCTGTTTACACTCGAAATATTTAATTTCCTTATGTCATACTTTCATATAGTTATGGAATAATGAACATTTATGGAAATAAAAATGACATAGAACACAGTGGGTCTGACGATTGAGATTGAAAGCTATATTTTGCCAACGTGCATTCATGTGATCGAAATAAAAAGTAGGTCCTACTCTTCAAAGGGACAAAAAGCCTCCTGATTGTTACATTGTTTGCATGTCTTCAGAATGGTTCTCTTCTTCACTTCAAAGGGACATGGAGACTTCTTAAGCAGGGAGCGTGTTAGTGCCCTTGAAGCCACAAATTCATTTACTAATCTATAGTCATGCTCCTTTCAACATTACCGGAAGAGCAGGTTAATAATTAATGATGTTTTAAAATCTAAAATATATAAATAATAGGTTGTTTAGTATTTTAAAATAGATATATATCTTTTTGCATATTATTAATAAGATAATAAGTATGATAGGTCTCTTAAAAAATCTCGTGTACATTTATAAATATAAAAAAGTCATTACATCGGATATGAATAACTCACATAATTGTTCTAAATGGAGAGGCGTCATACCTACAATCATAGTTTTCAGACCCGGCCCGGTCCAAGGTCCAGGTTCCGGGTTTTGACCGGGTCACCGGGTTGGCCGGGTCAATTCTTTTTTTAAAAAAATCTAAATGACGTCGTTTTAGTAAAAAAAAAAAAGTCAACGGGTTGCAACCGGTTTTTGACCGGGTCAGCCGGGTCACACTGGATTTTTCCTTGCCCTATTTTTTCTTCAACCCGGCCCGGTTCCAGCCCTAGGTCGGTCGGGTCTCGGGTCGACCCACTTGGTCGGGCCGGTTTCAAAACTATGCCTACAATACTTTTAATTTAGGGGATCGTCTAGGATCATATATATAGTCTTAAAACCTGATAATGATTGAATTCAAATGCTCTGGGTTTGACATGATTACCAGATCCATGTTATATTGGCTTTAGCTGATTGCCAAACCCAAATTCTTCGAGTCTGACATGTTTGTCAAACTCACACTATCTTGAACTTGATCAATTACTAATCCCAAATCTTTTAAGTTTAAAATGTTTATCAGATACATTTTATTTTTAAGATTTTTTATTTATAAAAATCTATAACAAAAATTGTTGACTCATCAATGCAAGAGTAAGATCACAGCCTATTCATTCGTCACTCATCAACATGATGGTTCTTTTCTCCTTCTTGAAAAGAAATCTTGTCATTTGTTGAACGTCTTTTAAATGCTGAATAGATAACCAACGCCATAAACGTGAAAGGTTTGGAAATGAGGTTGTATCTAAGACAACTCTGTAGTGAGATCGATCTGCTTTAATGGAGACTGCTCACCAACTGAAAGTAAAAGAGATGGTCTGAGAATACCACTTTCCCTCCAAACTAGTGATTTATAACTTCATGTAACTGACTACAGACAAGGAGTGTTGAGTGCAAAGATCAATTTCTTGCAGTCCATGGAACAAGAAAACTTTTTATCAGTGGCCATAATTGAAGCCCTAAACACCAAGACAGGAAGATTTGCACTCGAAACTAACAAATTGAAGCCCTAAACACCAAGTCAGAAGCAGCTTCTTAATCACGGTTCTTGGTGTAGGTTGTAACCACCATGGAAAATCTTGAACTACTTCTATTTCCCTGGATCAGTGAAGAATTTCTCTTCTGCATCGGAAACTTGTGACTGGGATTTTACCACATTTCTCATTTCTTATTGTATTAATTAACAATCTAATGCTGTCCCATTAAACGATATTATCTTCTTGAGTTAACAAGACTGTCGAGTGTTGACTTTATTTCTCTTGATTCATGGTTCAAGAATAGAGTGTTCCAACCATCTAGGTGGTGACCCAATGGTAAAAACTTGGGATTAAGAGGTTTGCTCTCTCTGTGGTCTCAGGTTCGAGCCCTGTAGTTGCTCATATGATGGCCACTGGAGGCTTACATGGTCGTTAACTTCAGGACCCGTTGAATTAGTCGAGGTGCGCGCAAGCTGGCCCGGACACCCACGTTAAACTAAAAAAAAAAAAAAGAGTGTTCCAAATAAACTTTCCGTGATGCACAAGTAAAGTTCGGCATAAATAACCTATACAGATATAGGGGTGAAGGCTGGTGGCTCAAACTTTTATCCTAATTAAATAGATTGGGACCATAATGCACCAAGTCCTGTTGAGTGAATAGGGAAATTTTATATAATTTTCACCATTAATTGAAAAGCTCGTCCGCGTACCTCTCCTTCAAAACACTCCGCAGCAATTATATGATTTTCCGAAACGGTCAAATAATTTCCGTAACAATAATAAATTTTAAGAATATCAGTCGAGCTATCTAATTATAAGACAAATTTTGAATTCTGATAACTGAAATTAATAAATAGTTGGTTAAACTATAACTGAACTTGGTTGTAATTAGTGTGTGATGCAAAAGCATTTAATAGTTGAAAACCATAGATTTAGTTAATGAATTGTAGCTCAATAATTATCATTAATGAAGCTAAATTACAATTAATGTTTTTTTTTTAAAAAAAATATCTCAAATCTAAATCTTTTACTTAAAAAATCAAGATTCAACTTAGATTTTGTTAATGCCTTGTTTGTTTTTAGAAAAACAAATTCTTGAAAACTATTTTCCCCACTTTTCTATGTTTGGTAAACATACGAAAAGTTAGTTAAAGAAAAGTGAATTCCGGTCAAAGAAAAAATTAACTCACATCGTACTATAGTGTTTTTCTTTTGATAAGAAAAGAAAAACACTTTCATTTCTTTACAAAAAAACATAACATTGTCTCAAATCCCTGTATCTCTTTCTCTAATCTCTTTAGAGGAATAATTGAATCTCAATTTAATTTCTTGAAATCTCAGTTAGATGCAATTATGCTACTCAATTTCATATATGTATTTTTGTTAAACTTCATATGATTTAATAGGTTGATTTGAAAAATTTCAACCTAAAATTTTATACTCTAGTTCAACAAATTTTTGATTCAGTTAAATTTTATTGATTTATGATCTGATCGATTAGAAAAAACTCAATTCAAACCTAATTGAAATTATAATAATAAATTAAAATAATATTTTATTGATTCATGACATGATCAACTAGAAGAAACTCAATTCCAACCCAATTGAAATTATAATAACAAATTAAAACAACATTGTTTTACAATAAAAAAAAAATTAATATACCCTATTGATCCAACAACCTCATGACTCGTTCTTTGTAGAGTACGAAGTTGAGTGAGATAACTATCTATGTTTTATTATGTTAAGAGTGAAGGGGTATATCAAGATTAGAATATTAGACAAGAAACACAGAAGAGCTTGAGATAGTCATATGATGGAGGAACAGAACACGACAGAGGCAGTAAGCAAGAATAAAAAGGAAAGAAACCAAACGAGCCATCATCTGGCAGTTACAACCCGCCAAGAAAACAAAAGTTGCTAACGTCCATCAACTTCTTTGATTTTCTCAGCCCAATATTAATATCCTAACTTACCTGAAAACGACTCTCTCTCTCTCTCTCTTCTTTGTCTACAGCTTTCATTCCATACCTATCTATGAAGGGAGCAGCTCAATATTAGCTTTCAATCAAGTTACAATTACAACATTTTCCTTGTCATCTCCGCCCTCTTGGTCTCAGCTCTTGTCTATATGTACCCTTTTGAGGTGGTGGTTTCTTTTTTTTCATGCTAACCTCTGCCGGTATTCAGTACTGCTTCATTCCCTAAAACCTACCAGCTTTCTCATGGGGTTGTTCAGAGCTAAGGGTGTGGTTTACAAGCCTGTTGAGAATGTTAATCTTGGCCCTGATAGTGATGAATCCTATATAAAAGCCAATGTTAAAGGTTTTCATTTCCATCTTCGATCCTGTTCTTGCTTTTGATTGCTATGATTGATCTTTCTGTTTTCTGCTAACACGGGAATTTGTAGACGAGTTTTAATGTTTTATTGTCTCGGTATTGAGATTCGTATACTGTTATATCATTTTGTAGGCAGAGAATTTTGAGTCAACGGAACATAACAATCAAGTGAATCATGTTTGTATGTCATTTGCTGTTAAGATTCTGACTGTTAATTTGTTGTTCTGGTCTGGTACAGAAATTAATCGCTCTGTTTAGACAGAAATTCTGGCAAGACAGGTTGCTTGAATACAACTTGCTGAAGTACTTTTGTTTGTTTGATTATACAATGTTCGCAATTTAAGTCTGGAATCAGTGATGGTGAAACCACATACTCTTAATTAGAGTCTGGACTAGTTTCACTACGCTTCCTGTCCTTTCTTCATCATTTAATTAAAATCAGAATTACCACAAGCAGAAACATGCTATTTTGAAGTCTTGATTAACACACATACGTCCTTGTGCATATGCCTATGCTTGCCTATATCAACGCATATACTCGTGTTTGAGTTTATTTTCATGTTGTTGATAAATGGTATGTGCACTATATGCTAAAGTTTGCGTTTGTTTCTTAAGCTCCTCGCATGGCTGGATTTCTTGCCAAGATTTTCGCCTGGTTTCTCGAGTCGCGAATTTTCGGAGCATTCCTTCTGTACATCTTGAAGAGAAACAATCTAATTCACAAGGTATGTCTTTTCGTTTCTTCGTCATCTTACTCTGTAACTCTGTTCCTAGCATCTTTTTCATCCTCCTATGAATGATCAATTATGCAACTATTGATCTGTTACATTTCCCTTCTAGTTAATTGTCAGCATCTCCTTTCCCTTTTGCGTCGAGCTTCCACGTACTAATCAGTGATTATAATCAAAACCATATCAAGAAACATCATTAGCATCTATGCTTTGGTTCCTTCAAAGTATTAAGATAGTTATGCAGCTTTCTCAACTTTCTTCTTTCTGAATTGTCATCTTTAAGACTAAAACTATACAAGGGCCCATATTTTTTTAATTGTACAAGGAAGTTGTTATTGGTAGGTTATGAGTATGCAGAATGTACGCATAGTTCATTGAAATTTATATGACACCATTTTTTGTTCTTTCTTCTTATATATATTTTTTAAAACTTGTTGTTTGACAAACTAACCAAGATTTAAAGTAAATTCAGAATAACCAAAATTTGTGTACATTGCTACAATGCTGAATTAGATTTTCTTTTGGTAGTGAGATTAGACAGCGACACAGTATAAACTAGGTGTGCTACCTTGATACATCACCTAAGCTGATTTTAGCCATTAATTTTGGTATGAAAGTAAGCTCCTTCAATGGCTATAGTCCCCATATGGCTGTACTGGTGTGGACAGGACCATTCTACAATCTTGCCAGAGGGTTTTTAATGGTGCTATTTATTGTTAAAGGCACCGTTGGAGCTTGGTAGCTGCAAGCCCACCTGGCCGAAGGATAAAGTGCATATTGTCATCTTCACTTCATTGTTTCACAAACCATGCTGACTCTTCCACAGCCAAATTCTTAAATACCTAGTCTTGCCTACTTGCAGAGCTGCAAGCCCTCGTTTTCTTCGCAAGAAACTGTTCAAGTGACAGCCATTAAAGATTGTTTTATTGTGATCCTTCGAAATATCCCAGCAGAATTCCTCATAAACACATAGTGGCATTATCAACTGAACGAAGTTGACTAAACTTACACTTCAAGAATATGTCTTAATTAACATTAGCAAATACAATTTCTTATCTCAAAGCCTCCATCAAATATTGATTCATCTAAAATCCCACCACTGATACTAAAATAACAATAGTAATAATCATGGTGGGGGCAGCTGCGGTATTGCTGGTGATAGTGATGATGATGAGAGCTCAGAAAAGATAAAAAGATTATAAAGTTGCGATCCATTTGCTCTGCATTGCATCCAGTTTCCGATGAAAAATCACGGAACATTGTTGAATATCCTGATTCACTGGACTACCAAAAGTTGTGGATTACTAGAGAATGACAAATGAAGCATAGGATGATTCAGCCATGAGCAGTTTTTATGTGCACGAATGCAAGCTTCCTAGTAGCTGAAAAACAAATATATGAAATGGTACGAACTCATAAACCATAATTCGAAATCCATGCCACCTGAGGTTTCAAAAATAAAGTCAAAACCAAACTCCCAGTACCAGAAAGAAGCCTCAGCCATTCAATTTTTCATCAGTTGATGTTCATAAAATTCCAGGAAAGAATACTTGATTTTCTAATTTTTTTGTCTTTCAAATATGCTTGAGCTAGAAAATAGCCAAACAAAGATAAGTTGTGGAACATTTAAAATATCAGATTTTTCATCATGTCACTGGAGGGCTTGTTACTCGTTCACAAATCTTGCAAGCTGGTCATATGTATATGAGGTCACACTTTAAGGCCTCATCTTGACATCACAAAAAAAACAACCTTTATTACACCATTTCTTTCTGATATTCTATGTCAAAGACTCACGAATGCCTGCTACTCTTTCAGCTTGTTACAAATGCAGAGCTGGAGGATTCACCTGTCTATGTCCCTTTGCATCCATTTGAAGGTAGGTTCACTACCTTTAAGTTTCCACCTCTTCTACTATCTCTGGTACTATTCACAGTCTGTAAATTGTTTATAGTTACAAAAAAGTTAGCATCAAGCATGTCTAGAAGAGAAAACCCTGATCTTTCAGGATTTCAAAAAATTATAACATGATCAGCCATTTATATTGCTTTCATTGGAGTTCCATGAGAAAGATTTTGATTTCAGTTCATCACTGCAGAGCTCAATGAAAAAGAAGTCAAACACGTAAATTCTGATCTATCACCATCTGAACAAGTTCAGCAGGCAGTTGGTTGTCTGCCTCTACCTTCAGAGAAGATTGTTAATGGATTGAAGCCATCTTCCCGTCGCTGGACAGTAATGGATTATTCTAAAGCATATAGCTCTGGAGAAATAACTCCGTACAAGGTACATAATTTCTTTCATGAGATGTTCTTTTCCGTTGCTGTTTGAAGTTAATGAAGCTGTAACTTGCACAAACACTTGAAACCTTAAAGTCTAATTACGTCATTCAAAGGCTTTCTTTCAGTCTCTTTTCTTGTTGCCGTCAAGCTTCTCGTGTAAAAAAATTCAAAGCAGTTTCCCATAAGTGCTTGACGTTATTCCACTTAGCACAGGTTGCAGAACGACTAGTAGCTGCAATCCATGAATCTTCCAGTCCTCCATTGGACATGGCATTCTTTATTAATTATGATGCTGAAGATATTTTAAGGCAGGCTAAAGAATCAACTCTTCGGTATCAAAGAGGTAGGCTTCATCGAAACTCATGAGTAAATCTTTGCGCATGAAAAAAATATATTGCAAGTTCGATAATCATCCTTCCAGAAAGAGTGCGCACTATATGTTTCATGAAAAATATCGGGTCTGAATTTATTGATGGTCTCATTCTTCTAGTCTCCTGAACCTTGTTATTTTCTTCTAGCCCACTATATTAAAGTAGTTGCTTTGAACATGCTACAAAACTCATACTTGTTCTGTTACACCCAGGGGAGCCAAGATCGGTTCTAGATGGAGTTCCAGTTGCAATCAAGGATGAAATAGACTGTAGCCCTTATCCAACAACAGGTAACTCATCGCTGACCATGTTGGTTTAACAAATTTCTCTGCTTAATTCTTCTATTAGTATACACTTCCCTTTTGTTGGTGTGTCTACTGATGCTGCCAACCGCAATTAGTTTGGGATTGAGGCCTGGTTGTTGTTGTTTTCACTGATACTATATATCACATTGATTTTTCTAGGAGGCACTAAGTGGTTGCACAAATTTAGACCTTGCAAAAGTGATGCCTTCTGCATTTTGCGCCTCAGATCATGTGGTGTGGTAATTATTGGAAAAACCAATATGCACGAGCTTGGCGCTGGAACAAGTGGAATAAATCCTCACTATGGGTACAAACACTCAGCTTTTCTCCTCTTATAAATTTGATAATATCCTGCTAGAAATCTTGGAAGTCACAACAAAAATACAGTACAATCTCTTCTTTTTTCTTGTAAATTCAAGTATAGTTTATTCTTCTCTGTTTAACTTCAGAAAGGTCCAAGAAAATGATGGTATCTCCACAATTATGAATGTTGTAGGGCTACTAGAAATCCATACGATCCTAGCAGGATATCTGGAGGTTCTTCTAGTGGATCAGCTGCAGTGGTTGCTGCAGGACTTTGCCCTGTTGCCCTTGGTGTTGATGGGGGAGGTACTTAAAATTCATCCTTCACTAAACAGTAATCGTATTGTGATTTTATATGTATATTAACTGAATACAGAAGCTAAGCTGAGAAACACAAAAATAACATCTGCTATTGTTATTTCCCAGTTTATGAATTTCACTGACACGCCAAGAGGAAGATATTAACTGTTGAATTTAAAGCAAAGTAGACAAGAATTTCATTTATACAAAGACACTTGCACCCACAGCTAGCTTAGGCACTCACTAGCTATACTTGTTTTATCACTCACCACTGTTTTTCTCACAGTCGCGGCACAACACACCACTTAAATCTCACTCTCTTGCACTCACAAGTTCTTATTTTACAGCACGCACACCACTTTTTTCTACACCTATTCTTCTCACTTGCTGCACACCCTAACACAAATACTTCATATACATACTAAGTCGGTTGAAAGAATTGTATAGAGATCTTTTTCTTTTTTCTTTATTTTTTACATTAATGAAAAGTTGGAACTAGAATTCTCTAGAGATGTTATTCTTGCATTAGTGGAAACTAAGTCCTAGAAATATCTTGCATGAGAATAACCGGGTTTCTATAGAATGAGAAAGGTAGGGGAGAAATATGGAATGATCTTCAACACCCCCCCGTCATTCCAGATTTCCTTATTATCATTATTTATGTTGAAAACATCACCTATTTAATCTTTCATGCAAAATATTTGGATTCGATAATTAGTTGAACCTAAGAAAACATAGGTCTGACAAGATATTAAACCTAATATGTTTGGGATCAGTCACCAGCTAAGTTCAAAGTATCATGGATTTGGTGATATGCTAAACTCATCATGTCTGGATTTAATTATCAGTTGAATCCAAGATAATATAAGTCTAATAAGATATCAAACCTAATATATTTAGGTTTAGCAGTCAGTTAGACCCAGGATAATAGAATACTGGCAAGATGTTAAACCCAGGTAACAGAAGATAGGTTGATAATCTTTGTCAACCAACCAAATGTTTTATCAAAATCTACCTTTTTTGTGGTGTGAACTCTTCATTCAATGAAAAAACCTTGTATTTTTCTTTCAACCCGTTTGGTGGTTTCTTAACCTTATATGCCCATTTACAGATATCCTAAGATTTCCTCTGACTTCCTTGTCTCGCTTTACTTCAATGTGAGAATCTCTTTCTTCGTTACTTCTTCCCACTCGACATTTCTCGACACCTCTTCAGATATCATCGGCTCCATCGCTTACTTTTCTTCAACCAAGCCCTGTGAATATAATGAATCTTCTACAATGGGCAATATTTATTCCCCAGTTTTATATTTCTCACCAGTTTGCAACTGACTCTCTTCGTCCAACTCCTCACTAGATGGGCATGTACACTCCTCCATTATCTTTGAAATTAATGGATTAGTTTCCACCAAATTGTTGACTTCTAATGTAGATAATGAAGGAACTTACAAATAAACTTTAACCCTAAAATATGATAATTTTAGCCTTTTGTATATAGACTAAGTACATAAATATTTTTTTTCTCACTTGAACCAATAATTTAAGAAAAACCCGATATTCTTGTTTTACTTTCCCTAGAAATCTTATCTTTAATGCTTGGAGTAGAACAAATAAATATTTGTTTTCTGCAGCTTGCCAAGATCATATAGACAGACTTTTTTAACAAATTAATAAATTTATTTGTGAAGGAAGGTTCTGCCATTTATCCAGAAAATTCTGCAAAATTGTGAAACATATCGCCATGTATCATGTCAATAATATCTAAGTATATACACCTTTCATCATAATGTAATTAGGATCCGTGAGAATGCCAGCAGCTCTTTGTGGTGTTGTTGGTTTCAAACCAACTTTCGGGCGTGTACCTCACTCTGGGTGAGAGCTCATTTCTATCTTGATTTTATTTCAGAAATATTTGGTTTTCTCAACGCGGATGAAATTTCAATATTGTGAAGATAAATTTTCCATTTTTTCAGTGTTCTTCCTCTGAACTGGACAGTGGGGATGGTAGGAGTGTTAGCAGGCACAATAGAGGATGCATTAATCGTGTCAGTGTCATCTCTTTATTCCAACTTTTTTTCTGAGTTACAATTTTATGTTTCGATGCCTTTTTCATAAATTTGAATAGAGTTCAAAGTACATTATTTCTCCAGTTATGCAGCTATAAATGGCCCAGTTCCATCCCATGAAACCTCTGTTATACCACCGGTAAGAACCTGCTCCGCAACTTTCTTTTAAGTTTAAACTCCTACCCTCTGAGCACTCTTTGGAAGTGGCCTTGTTAACTATTTCAGAGTAACATCTGATAAAACACAAAACTTTCCTTCTCTGTTTCTGAAACTATTAGACAAAGATGTATTTCCCAATGCTACAATCAACAAATTCAGTGTCAGACATCACATTGGCAAGATACGGGGAGGTTAGTATATTATCAACCTTAGATTCACATATATTCTTGTTTCAAGTGAATTATAATCATGCAGAAAAATCCATTTATCTGTAGCAGATCATTCTTCTGATTCTTTCCTTTTGATTATTGAACCACGAAATGGATCCATTAGTGGTTTAATGATTGCAGTGATGATATTAGAACATGCTGTTCCCTAGCATTGCACAAGCTTTCTGAGAAGCATGGTTGGAAGGTATAGATAATATATCATCCTGTACAAAATTCGATGCAATGATGAAGTTTTCTGCATGTTTCTTTGAAGAAATTTAGGCCTTCTATTTTCAAGGAAGCTCTTGACCAGCTTGGCCATTGTACATTGTCTGCTAATGCTTTATATGGTCTTTTGCATGCAAGACTGTAGATGTTACCATACCAGACATAGAGGCGATGCGCCTCGCACATTATTTAACAATTGGATCTGAGTGCACCGCTGCTCTTAGTTCTTATCTAGAAAAGTTGTGAGTTGTCTCTGGCTACCACATTTTCATCTTTCTATCCAATAAAATATTGTTAAACATGGATGGTGATATTATGTGCTCTTGAATAAAGGGATATTGCAGAGTCAGGATGGGATGTAAGGGTAGCACTTAGTGTTTATGGTGCTTTCAGTGGTGAAGATTATATAAAGGCTCAGAAACTTAGGTACATTACTGGCTACATTTCATTGTTTTTTTATATATAATTACAAGGCATGGTGACAGTTGAAATTAAATTGGATCATAAATGGAATACCAGCTTCCAGCATCAGTAAATTCCGAAAATCTGACTTGAAGATACATAACAACATGATGAGCCTTCATATGCTGCATTTCATTTTAGTTTTTCTGGTTTTCATCTTGTGATGACTTCTAGTTTCAAATATTTCATTGGTGAAGCTTTGTGTTAAGTACATCAGTGGCAAAATTTTCTGTTTCACCCCAAATCTGCACAGTACCTCTAACTAGCAATATTTAGTTATCTATGACAAAGTAACTCAACTATTTAGCTGGCCATTGTTTCATGTAATGGTAAAAGTCTCGAACTCCTAAACACAAGTAGCGGATTCAGCTCTAACAGAAGCGCATTCACGCAAAAGTTCTTGAAGCTTAAGACCATTTCCCTTCAATCCCCTGCTAGTGTTCTGGATTGATTTCTAGCAGTATATCTGGTTCTCAAGATATTATACTTTCATATAACTTCTATCAATGAGTTTACAAGTCACTTTCATTGATTTTTAATTCCAGCTCATATTTAAACTTCAATTAGACATTCCCTTATCATCAGCATTTCGAATCCCCTTGGGAAATAGATAGCCTGTAGGTGAAGTTTACTTGTTAGTTAACAGCAAATCACTTATCATTTTGACTCCTACATAATTCTTCATTTAATTGTTTGCATTTCATGACTACATTTAATGATTCAAGATCCTATGCATTTGCAGGAACCGCCAGATACAATTTCACAGGAATATATTTACAAAAGCAGATGTAATTGTTACACCAACAGTAGGGTATTGATTTCTCCTTTTATTTGTCCTGTCCAAATGTTACTGATGCATGCTCTCCCGTATTTGTTTCAAAGGGCTCAAATTGCACTCTATAGTTGCTATCCTATACTGTAGACAGTATTGCATGTATGAAGCTACTATCTTCGACATCAAAATGCGCTTTCATCCTGCTTATGCCTGATATTCATCTATTTTATACGACAGCGTAACTGCATACCCTATTTTGAATGATGCTCTCCATACTGGTGAGCTGGACTACATAAATGGAGGTAAGAAGTTCATGGCATGGCAAGATTTTAACAAAAAATGTACAACGAAAATGTTTGAACCCTCAAATGGCTTCACTATAAACTTTCAACTAGTCAAATAAAAATACAATTTCGTAATCATGGTGACCCACTTTTACTTTTGCAGCTGCGCTAGTTCGGTATCAGATAGCAGGAAATTTTCTGGGATTACCTGCAGTTACTGTTCCGGTAATGATCTTCAATGCTAGGTCCTGCTCATTATTTTATTTGGCTAGTTTTCTTCTATTAACCTGAAATATGTAACACAGGTTGGATATGACAAAAAAGGGTTGCCTATAGGCCTTCAATTTATTGGAAGGCCATGGTCTGAGCCAACATTAATCCACATAGCACATGCTATGCAGGTATATTATCAATTTATCATGTTTTGAGATTTAGATTTGTATAATGTTCCTCTCCTTTTCTTTCAATTTGACTCTTAAGATACATATTAAAAATGCTTGCAAACTTGATATTCCAAGTATTCATGTCTAGCCATATGCATGATGTGCTATTATTATCTTTTCCACCTCCAGTGATGTGTTTTCCATGTAGCATTTAAGATAACTATTTGACTAACTGTTTCAAGGAAGAATCGTCTTTGCAAAGCTCCCAGGCAATTGGATTGTCTTAAAATTTGAAAATCTTTTTACACGATGTTCATGTTATTTATGCATAGGGACTGATCCGTGAAGTATTTTGGTTTCAGACTCTGTGCATCTCAGAGTACAGAAAACCACAGGCTTTCTATGATTTGCTCAAGAAGGATTAACTGAAACAGGAAGCTTCAAAAGATTGAAGACGGTCTTTCAATTGTCAAAGTATTTCTACTCCCAGTTGTTTCCTCTTGCTCTTTATGAAAATGTGGAAACGTTTTGCATGGAGTGCCTGGTTATCCTTAGCTTTTAGCACTACTATGTAAAAGAATTTCCACAATCAACATGTATTTTATATTTGATAAAAAAAAAAAAAGGTTACTTACATATTGGTTATATTTGTATGCACATCAAAGCAATCATCATACCCAGCATTTCCACTTGCACACCCGCAGGCCTTATTGTCCAATTTTAAAACTTTGAACCCATCCCTCAACAGGATCTTTGTCAAACTTTGATCAGCCATATTTGTATGCACATAAAAGCAATCATCATACCCAGCATTTCCACTTGCACACCGGCAGGCCTTAATGTCCAATTTTAAAACTTTGAACCCATCCCTCAACAGGATCTTTGTCAAACTTTATCAGCCATATATAAGGTTTCCGTTCTTGTCGGCTCAGACTCTAGCCCTTCTTGTTCAGGACCCTAACCTACTGCCACAGATTCATTCTCACGCATCTTGGCTTGTTCTTCTTCCCTCTGTTATTTATCAACTCGTGGTTTAAAGGCATATTTCGTCCCCGGATAATAAATAGCCTATCTGTCAATTTCAACCCAGTTGTTCCAAAATATTCTGACACGTGAGATCCAACTGTATTTTTTGGTGGAGTGATTATGGTGCTGCTGAGTAGTGATGGTGGGGGCAGAGGAGGAGAGGTGGTGGTGGTGATAGTGGGGTGGTGGCAGCAGTGGCAAAAGCGAAGGCAATGGTGTGGTGGGTTTCTTAAGACAGGACAACAAGGACCAAAAGGTGATGACAGTAATCGAATAGTTGGAATATAGTGCAGGTGAAATTTCACAGGAGTGCCATGAATTGGATAAGGTGAGAGAGAGAAATATTAAGCAAAATTATATCCATTTAATTATTTTTGCCACTTTCAACAAATACCAAAATCATATCCTGTCATTTTGAAATTGAAAATTTCAATTCGATAAGCATCAGAGAATCTCAATTCTTTTTGTAAAATGTTTTATGAGCCAAAAATATTTTTCAAAAGGCGAAGTTAGTAGTTTATTTAGGTAATATCATTTTATTAGACAGTTTGATAGTCAATCAAAAGTTTTTAAATGTCCATTCTTATTTAAGCATGCTTGCTAAAACTCTAATTTATTTATGAAAAAATATTGCCGCCACTTCCCCACTGCAGAAGCAGAAAGCTGTCAAAAAAGCAAATTGAAATTCTGAAAAACGTAGAGGAAAATATTGATTGTTATGTATTTTTTTTTTATGGATAATTTGTTTGTAAATGAGGTGATATTTATAATTTTATATAAATACAACTGCAAATTCAAATGAAGGAATCTACATTCTTTATGACAAGAATGAATGCTTTACAGTGGAAAAAATTTAATACCTAGTTGTTTCCTTAAATTTCACTCGTCATATACTAATTTTCATTGCGAACCCTGCTAAGACCTCTGGGGGGAAACTTTCCAAATCCATTTCTGTTCTTTTCAGAAACAAAGCTCGAGTTTAATGATAATGATGACTCCCTATTACTTCCTTTCTTTGATCTTAAAGCACCTCTACTGACTTGGAAGGCTTCAGAATCTCTACCTGAAGATAGATTTCTAGGATCAGGTCTCTGTTGTTCATCATCAGCATGAGCCTTTAATCCTTCACTACTGGCATCTGAGGATTTCTCAGAATCAAACAAGAGGTCTTCGAATGTTGCAAGAGATTTCAACTGAAGACCAAGAGATGAGATCGTTTTCTGGCAATCTGCAAGTTTGCTTGCAGCAACAGCTAGCTCTTTCCCCTGCGATAAAAAACAAGATGTGAATACCATTTACCAAAGCAATTGTGTTTAGCAAATTACTATTGTTCTTTAAACCCATCTGTTTTTTTAACAGATCATGTCATGATTAGCATGCATCCAGAAATACAAGAATTTTAGGTATCTCATATCATTCATAACTGTGATGCCAATTGGTTTTATGAGGTCAAAAATGATTCTGACAAAGGATATCATTGAAAAAATGATGCAAGAAATTTTGAAGGTAGCTTTGAAACCTTTTTTTTTTTTTTTCTTGTAAAGGTAAAACTGCTCTTTTTAATGGAAGCTAACCCGAGAAAATATTTTATTCCCTTTGAGATAAAGTTTCAAATTTAATCGAGTAGCTAACTAAAAAGAAAATCATTGAAAAGAACAATAACGCAACAAGGACCATTTGCTTTTGTAGAAGTTTCGCAATATGAAAGTTAATCAGAAATGGACAACAAGGATTACAAGATATTAGATATAAAGACTTGAATTTGTCAAAATTCAAGTTTAAATGGTTACAGCGAACAGTGGTATAACTAGTCTATAAAACAGTCCTCTCCTGAGACTTCGAAATTTGAAAGAAGTTACAGACTACCAGTTGAAAGTCATCCCAGAATGCAAATCACTATGTTGCACAGAATAGGAAAAGGAATTCAGGACATTTTGATCCCAGAACAGTATAATGGCGGTAGATTTATTTATCAACTAAGGTGGTTTTTGATGTTGTGGTAACGGTTGCTTTTCAAAGTGTTTTTTTTTGTTTAAAAATGTATCAAAATAATGTTTTTTCATTTTTAAAATTTATTTTTGACATTATTACATCAAAACAAATACAAAAAAACTAATTTAAAGCAAAAAAAAAATCAAAAGCGTGGTTTGACCACAAAAACAAACACTACCTAATGGTTGGCTTGGCTTGTTATAAGTTGGGGTAACAGAGTATAGCAGCCAAGATGGAAAATGCAAGTGGATCAATATGCATGGCAGATTTAAGGCACGAGAGACCATGTAAGTTGACTCAATTACAGTAAATGCAGCATTTATGAACTTGGAGTGGGAATAGTTATTGAGCTTCTAGTAAGTCTCAAGATACTGACCTGTGTAATCTTCAACTCTTCATTAAAGCTGGCAACACGCCTGCGCTCATTCTCGTGCTGGAGCTCAGCTTCACATTTCATTTTTGAGAGCTCATCCTCCAACTGCTGGCTCTTTACAGCATTTTCAGTTGACAAGGCACGCTCTTTCTCAACCTCCGAATCTAACGAAACAACTTTAGAAAGCAAGGTTTTGATCTCAGCTTCAGCAATTCTGAGTTGTGATTTTGTCTCTTCACTCTTTGCTTCAATGTCCTTCATCTCTTCCTCTCTAGCTTGGCTTGATTCATTTGCAAGAGCTAACTTAGCTTGCAGCTCCCCTATCTTTGTATCTGCTTCATGCAGGTGACTCCTTAATGTCTCGAGCTGCCTCTGGCATTTAGTCAAAGCCATTTCTGATTTATTTTTTTCTTCTTCCATCTTATCCAACTTCTCCTCCAGTTCAGCAGTCCTGTTAATCATGGATTCGAGTTCTTCTTTCCATGGGTTTCCACTACCATTGCCTTTATCCGATACAGGTTCTGCCTCAAGGTAAGACCTTCCACTTAATGTATATGGAAAAGCTGCGAGTCTTTCCATTTCCAAAAAATCATCCATGAGATTGATTTCTACAGAATGAACCGTGCGGTTTCTTCCAATAGGCTTCCAATTCTTATATTGATCAAATTCTGTAGCATGAGCACAGGCCCGTGAGTCAGAGCAGCTTGGGTCACATTCATTCATTTCCAAGCCACTCATCTTGCATGAATGACTTTCAACTGCCAGTAGCCTCTCCCCAATATCAGATTGCCTGTCAGTGATAGACTCGTCACCAATTGATGAGGCAGTTAAAGATTTATAATCATTAGCAGCTGATGCTTTACGAGCCATGGCTTTCAACTTCCGACACTCGGCTTCAAGCTTAGCAAGCTTCTTTATGCTTTCCAGGTGTAGTTTGCTTGCTGTTTCAGCAGCTTGGGTGCTCAAGTCCCTCTCCAAAATCCTAATCTCTATCTCCTCAGCTCGAGAAAGGAGCTCGCGCTTAAGGGACATGTTCTCTTTCTCTACAGCATCAAACCTTTTCCATAAATCCGAATCAGCTGAAGTAGTAGCTTCATCTTTTGCAGTTTGAAGCTGGGCCTCGAGCTCAGACTTCGTTGATTCCCATTCACTAATTTTCTTGGTGACAACTTCGTTGATCCTTTCATCTTGCTCTTCTCTTGATTGTCTTAGCTGCCTCACACATTCCTTCAGTGCTGCATCCAGATGACCAACTCTATCTTCAAGTGCAGAGTTCTTCTTAGTAGCATCCTCAAGTTGTTGCTTTAAAGCTGACAGATCATTTTCAGCTTTCTCCCACCCTAGAGTTTGAGGCAGAAAAAACAAATAATAGTGATAAACCAGATATGGGAGGCAGGTTATAGATCACATCCCTAATTAGAATAAGAAATGGAATAGTGTTAGAAAAAGACGTTTACGGACAATCTTTAAAAAATGCCATCAGATCCCTTTTTGTTCTTTTTTTTTTTTTTTTTCCTTTTTTTATGGTTGGGTTGCACAACGGAGAAGCCCTCCTTCAGCCTTAATCCCTCTCTGCTCTCGTACCTATATCATGGGAGGGATTCAACAGGTATCTTAGAAAAAACTAAGTAACCTGACAAACTGGGCTAGCCCTGAAGTGTGTTTTTTTTTTTTTTTTATTCAAGAAGTTTGTACTGTTTAATTTAGAAGAGACTAAACACTAGCTCAACTTTCAACAGAATTTGAGAGTAGAAAACAATGAGACAAATACCTGAGACTGCTTCTTCTGCAACTTTGGCATGCTGCTTTACCAACTCTTCTTTGGCACTAATGTTCAGGAGAGCAGCAGATAGTTTCTCTGTCAAAGTCCTCACATTGTCACTATGGTCTTCATCGGTGAGTACAGACTTAGATGTAACTTCTGGTGATTGAGGATTATGAATTGTATATACCTTTGCCAAGAAGAAGGGGAAAAAAATCAGAATTTCCCCCACATCACTTAAAAGCACAAAGCCCTCATTTGCATGTTGAAAGCAAAAACCAGGACATAATGACCCAATGGCAAATCATTAAGACAAACAGATTCTCAATTTTCAACCATTGACAGAAATCTCAGTTTCAAAAGCATACCAGAGCTTTTATGTAGACACAAATTGATTGTGGGAGTAGAAATCCTCTCAATAGGAATAGGAATTCCATCCTGCTAAACAGAACCTAAAATAAACTAAATTGATTGTGGGAGTTAAACTGCTGGTGCTAGCATAATAGCTTCGGATTCACGGAACACAAATCATCCTTCCCGATCCATGTGGAATCAGGATGGTGAAGAGACTAAGAGAGGTGATCCGATATGAAGATTCAAGCCAAATTTTATTCTGTTGGTTATGATTCATCAAGTACGAATATCGTACAAAGACTGCTCAAGGGATCTTATACAATCTCCACCTTCAGAATGGAAAGGCCGAAAGGCACACTGTTAAAATATGGACATGTTAAAGTAAAGTTCCACTGTAAGGGTGACTCTTACTGTTCATTCTGACTGTGCATCTTCTTCTTCCACTGAAACTGATTGGATGATGCATGCCTTGCAGAGCAGGTATTATCCATGCTACAAACTACAAATCAGGTACAGGCATATTTCTGATGGTTGAAGCAGATATTTTAGGTAAGGTTGAAATTATTTTTAGCCATGTCCAAGAAGTTTCAAGTCAAGTAGAAGCTAGCCCCAGAAACATCCAAGGATCTTTAGAGCAAGTGGTAACTTGTGTTCAATCTGGGCTTCAGAATGATGAGGAAGAGAAACAGACTGCGATACTACTACAAGTAACGAGCCATAACTGGCGGAAATTGAAGAAGATGCTGATGAAGCCTCATGAAAGAGATGGAATTTGTTGGAACAGCAAAGAGTTTGAGGAATTGGCTTCATTATTCAATCCCTATCTAATGGTGCTATTGAGGAGAAAATGATCTCAAGCCTAGGCCATAGATTCATTTGAGTCGACTAAGAAAAGCTCATTTATATCTAAATCGCTCCAGCAAGCCTCAAAAATCAATGCCGTAGATAAAAATGCTCATAATTTTTGCAGTAATTTTCTGTCACAAGGAAAATTCAAACAAGCACTGCAAGCAAGCAACACCTTAAGTGCCTCATAAGACAATACAAAATAAGAAAGGATTATACTTGAATGTATGGGAAAAAATTATCCTAAGATAAGACCAGCAGGATTCATTTGAGAAATTTCTTTGAGTGCGTTTCTGCAAACTCCAAAAGATGAGCAAAAGGATATAAATTGAGACCTCATCTGAAGAGTGGCAGGCCATGACAAATATCGCATAAACAGAGATTCCAAGTTTGACAAAATACATTCCAATATCCAAAGTTCATTCCACTTAATGTTTTTTAAAATCTTTTTTTGAAAAAAATAAGGTATAGGAGTATAGCAATATGCAAAAAACTCAAAACCCAAAATTGAACCAACCTGGTCATCAGAGAATCTTTCAGAACGAGAAGATATGGACCCTGAACTGTCTGTTTCCCCGGGACTCTTCTCTGACGACTTCCTTCTCCATAACCAGCTCCTCCTGTCCATCTCCAGTCCCACCAAAGTATCACTATCCCCTCACACAAAATTCCATTCTTTTCATTGTAAAGCTACAAACACAACCACCCAACATCATTAAACAAAAACCCAACAACCTTAATCCTACAATGTGACCAACAAACCAAGTGTTTGCTTTGAAATCTCAGAAGTTCAAGGATACCAAACAATGTAAGCAAGCAAGCAAACAAAAAGGGTCAAATCCAACTGTTACAAACAAATAAAAATGAGTAGTCTTTTTGGTAAAGATATTAACATTGCTTAGAATTCACTCTCCATAACCAATCTAGAAACAATGTCCTAACTTTTTGAAGAAGAATCATGCTCATCAAAAGATGGATATATCTGATAACCCTTTTAAAGTTTGGCTCTTTATCTGTCAACAATTACTTGAGACATAAGATTTTGAACAACTCATCAACTGGGCACCTACCAAATCCCCCAAATTTCACGCCATGAAATGAGTGTCATAGAAATAAAGAAGAAAATCATAGATGGATAGAAAGAGACAGAAAGGACCACATGAGAAAAGGCCAATACTGCCTAATAGCCAATAATAACCCCATTTCTCTTCAACAAAATTATCTATCTATCTAACAAAACTAAGAAAAGGCAAAGACCCGCCTTCAAACATCACATGAAGAAGCAAGAAATAATTGCTAAGGCAATAATACTCATCCCAAATTATCTCAAGCTAAAATCTTTAAATTAAATTTTTGTAAAAAAAAAAAAAAAAGAGGTACCTTTAGCTTTGAGACAATGAAAAAAGAAAAATCAATCAAATATTGATTGACGAAAAAGAGTTACAGAAGCAAGCACAAACAAACTGTGCAGAGAAATCTGAGGAATGTCAGTACAAAATGCAGGTGTTTAAATAGGGAGATTTTTTCTCTTTTTTTTATTTTTTGAGAATCTTTTCTTGGTATTTTTTATTTTATTTGTTCAATTAATGAGTTGTAAATCAAGATAGTGTACGGCCAATTGGACGTGAAGAGGACGAGACATTGGCATATATTAACTTTTTATAGTAAGAAGTAGGCGAATGGGCGAAAAAGGGTGATATTATTCTGTGTTTTGTTTTTTTATTGACTTTCTGGCTTGATTATTCAAATAAAAATGGCGTCATTCCCGCCCATTGATGATGGGATTTGAGCACCAACCATTTTTTTCAAATATTCTATGCCATTTGTCAACATTGATCGACTGTGTGCTGCTTCCATGTCTGTCTCTTGTTTTCTTCTTTCCAATTGGACGTGAAGAGTGCTAGATGATTTTTCTATGTGTAATGTAAAAAACAATTTTTAATAAATAAAATAATATTATTTTTATATATTGAAAAAAAAACATTTTAAATCACAATTATTATTATACTCATAAACACTCCAGTATATGATTGCGTTTTGCATGTATATGATTGCGTTTTGCATGCATGGGAGCATACTAATGTGCATTGTCTCTAGCATTTATTATTATGGTTTTAAAAAATACAAACACATTACTAAGCTAATAGTTTTCTTTAGGTTATTTGAAGGTTTATGATTTGGTCGGTAAACAAGTATTTTATTATTATTATTATTATTATTATTATTTACAAGTAAAATTTATATAAAAAAAATTGCAAACACACAAATAATTTCATATAAATATAATATTGATAAAAATGATCTAATTAAATATCTGATCAGTAAATGATTTGTTTTAGGGGGTTTTTGAAAGTGTGTTACCGATTTTTTTCAAAGTGTTTATCACTCGAAAATATATCAAAATATTTTTTAATTTTTTTTTATTTTTTACATCAACACATCAAAACGATTCGAAAACATAAAAACTGTATCAATAGATTTTTTATTTTATTTTGATAAAAAAACCAATCACTAATGGATTGCTTGTGTGTGTGGTTTTTAGTCTTGTGTTTTTGTCAATGTTTTCATTTTAAAACTGCATGGATGTCTCTTGTTCTATGTAATCTTGTAATAAAATAATTGCATGCATTAATATTAAACATTTAAGGGTAAGTAGACCTAAATTGTCTAAGAGAAATAAAAAATTCTCCAGGATAGATTAATTAATTATATTCAAGAACAAAAGAAGTTAGGCATTCGAAGATTTTTAAATTTTTGAGAAGAATTCGATCTTGTTTTTGTTATCCTTTTGGAAACATTTGCACATTTTGTTTTGAAGTTTTATTTATTTATTTATTTATGTGTAGCACAGACAACATTTGTACTGCTCCCTTTAATTCGATGCGGTCCTTTTTCTTTTAGAATGATAGCGCAGTCCTTTTGAATGAGGAAACCTTTTCTCCTTTTTCTCGAGATATTTTCCCAACTTATTCTTTCCTTGCATGCTACAAAAGCACAATAACTTATTTGATTTATCTTTTATTTTTGCATTTAAAACTGCATTTGAGTATATTTTAAAAATATATTTGGCTTGAAATAGTATTAAATCAATATTTTTTTAATAATTTTGGTGTTAATATTTTAAAAAAATACTCTACTTTTAATATAAATATAAAATTCTCATTTCTTTTTTTCTTCTAATCCTGTGTGTGTGTAATGTTCATGGGATATTTAAAATAATGAACAGTGGTGCTATGCACCCTTGTATAATTAAAAATGGATATAAAAATAGGTTAAACAAACACCCAAATATAGAATATTGAATTTTTCACAGTCTAAAAATAAGTTAAGCAAACACGTTTAGATAAAAAAAAAAATCAAATCTACGTTTAAGGTATAAGATAGCGTTTGATTATTATTTCGAAACAAAAAAAACAAAAACAATAAAAATAAAGAAGATAAAACATAAAAAAAAATGGAGACATAATTATATATGATAGTAATGTATAAGATAAAATGATTATCTATATATTCTATTTGATTATGGTGGACAAAATAGAACAAAATATAAAAAAATTTATTTTACTCTTAATATGTATTGTTGTCAAACTTATATATTTTTCAAAAAAACTATATATATATTATTTTAGTTTATATTGAGTGTTGAGATTAATAATATTATAACAGCATTAGTTATAAACCATAACCGACTTAACAGGTTGACTCGAGGCCTGAACTGGTTCAAGTTTATAAAAAAAATAAAGGAAGAATTTACTCGATTTGACCCAATTAAAAACCAAGTTCAACCCGAGATAAAATATCGGTCAAAAACCCATTGAATTTTTTGAAAACAAAAATTGATCAAAACAAAGTTGCTTTGATTATTTTTTTTTAAAAAAAATTGGGTTAGTCAGGTTGACCCTCCCAACCCATAACCTGAACCTTGTCTCGGGTCAACTCCCAAGTCAGATTTTAAAACTATGATAATAACTATTTTTATTTATATGTTGACTTAGATCAACCCGTGGTAACCATCTCGCCCCATGACATGGGTCTTACCCTAATCAACCCTCAAGTCGAGTTTTAGAACTATGATAATAACAATTTTTATCTTTACATTGACCCAACTCAACCTGGGTTGACTTTTTTGATACATGACTAGGGTCTTAGTTAGACAATTTTGAAATTAAAAGTTTTTTACAATGATATTTTAGAAATAAAAAATAAAAAATATTGTCTTTTAAGACATGTTCTCTCTATACCTTATGTTTTGAAAGTACATAAATTCATTTTGAAATTGTTGCAGATATAGATTTATTTTTATATCTCTAACTTCATCTTTTCAATCAAACACAATTTTATCTTCTTTGTTTCTGTTCTTTCTGTCTTATGACATTAATCAAACGCTATCTAAGAGTATGCTTAATTATACAAAATCATTTTATATATATATTTTTAATATTTTTCAATAAAAAATAAAAAATATATATTTATTTGTTGAGAATGAAAAAGATTTTTTCACTAAAAAAAAAATTTAAAAATATTATAACTATTTCTTTTCGTAAAAAAACATAATCATAATTTATAATACTCTATTAATATTTTATATTTGTGATAATTTAATTATAAAATATTAATTTTATTTCACTCGAATTAGAAATCATCATGAGCAAGTTATATTTGTTAACACAGATAAAGGAAATATTTGATATTAGATTTATAATACAAAAATATTAAGACACTAATTAAATATAAAAATGTAAAAAAAAAAAATTTAATGTTTTACATTCTTAAAAAGTATTTATATAAAAAAATATCGTATGATTCATCATTTTAGATTTTTTTTCATTTAAAAACATCGAGAATTTTATAAAATAAAACTTTGAAAAAACTTCAAAAATATGATTTTAAACTCAATATAAATTTATAAAATAAAAGAATATTTTTTTTTAAGTTTTTCGGGGAGAAAAATATTATATTTAAGTAGAAAGTTCCGGCTGTCTTGTCTTTTAACTCTATTTTTTTTTTAAAAAAAGGTTAGAGTATTATTCTATTATTAAACAAAATCTAGGATATAAGGTTCATAATATATATACATATACACTTCTGTGACGAAATTCAAGCCTAAAATCTCATTTTGGATGAGTTTTTTACTTGTCACTTTAATCAACTCTTCAACAACAAAAATCTTGATTCAATGGTTTGGGATTGAGTTTTAAAAGCCATGCCCTTGAGAAGTAAGCACCATATAATTGCTTTTGTTATTTGTTTTTTCGTTTTAAAAATGTTTTTAAAAAAATTTAAATTTTATTTTATTTTATTTTAAATTAATAATTTTTTAGTGTTTTTAAATCATTTTGATGTGCTGATGTGAAAAATTATTTTTGAAAAATAAAAAAAATATTATTTTAATACTTTTCCAAGTAAAAAATACTTTAAAAAGCAACCACGACTACATTTCCAAACATTAACACTTCTCAAAATCATGGTATAAAAAGGGCTACCATGCACCTGTAAGCGATTTTTTTAAAGTCAATTTGCATTTTGCAAACTTAATTTTTAGTTTGTTTTTGTATTTAAAAAATATTTTTAAATATTTTAATTTTAATTATTATTTTTTAATTTTTAATTATTTTAATGTATTGATATCAAAAATAAATTTTAATATATATATATATATATATATATATATAATATCATCTTAATATATTTTTTAAATAAAAAATAATTTAATAAATATCTACTACTGTAGTTTCAAATAACACGGAGAGATGTGTCATTGTAGCTTCTATTTTTCTTATTTTTTGAAGAAGATGATGCATAGTGAATCTGCATTGGCAACGTATGGTGCAAACTGTAATGTTTAAAAGAAATTTCAATGGGTAAATGTTGACCGAATTGAGGACTCTCTCTCTCTCTCTCTCACACACACACACACACAACACGCGCGCGCGCGCGAGTATAAACCTAGATGCAATCAATCACAGATTGAAAGGCATTTCTGATTTATTCAACTTGAAAATCCTACGAAGTCTGACGTGGACAAAGGTGAGTTTGAAGCATCAATGATATCAGTTGAGAGGGTGACTTGAAACAAACCTTCCTCCTAATTAGGTGAGATACCTAAGGCCTATGAGTTCGGTGACAAGACACTCTTCGATTCACTTCACTTCGATTTTTATTTTATTTTATTTTATTTTGGTCTTGTCTATGAAACATTGCCCCTACCTCGCACCGCAGTGCATATTATTTTTTAATTAAAAGTATTTTATTTTATTTTATTTTTAATATATTAAAATCATAAAAAATTTAAAAAAACTTTAATTTTAATATCTTTACCATTTTAAAAGCAAGTTCAACTACAAAAACAACACTCTATTTTAATTTTATTAATTCAACACGTTATCAATTTCATTTGTCAAACTAACCCTCATGCTTTGTGATTCTCCATGGTGTTGTTAACCTTTAATCCATTTTTATCCTGTTTGAATGTTAAGTTTAAGCAAATTTGCCCATCTAGCATCTAAGCTGGGTCATCTAACCAAGATCAAACTTTATGTAAATTTAAAAGAAGAGAAATCAAATCAAAATTATATATATAGCATGATTTAAAACCTTTGTTTTAAATACTTCATATAGCATGTGTTTAGGATGTGTTTAGGATGAAAACTATATAATTTTTTTATCATTAAAATTCTTAAAAATACTTTTTTATTTTCCAGAGTCTCTCGTATATCTCTTAAAATATTTGACCGATTTGAAGGGAAATTTATCGTCTCATCATATTGGCCTTTCTTTGACCTAGTTTTTATATCTTTGATAGCAATGTATCCCATCATTTCATATTTTCTATAAGAATCAGTGGAGATATAATAAGAAAATAAAATAAAATAAAATATGTATGACATGACATATTATTTGTTCAAGTCCTATTATAGAGAGAGTCTTAACGGATAGGATCTAACTTATAACGATTCGAGCTTAATGGATAGAATCTAACTGGATCTAATTTATTAGTGAGGTACCTCAACCTCTTAACCTTATACAATCTAGGTTAAGGAGAGACTTCAAAATACCAATTGCATAGGATGAGTTTCAATATGAATAAGAGCTCAAATAAGCATTAATGGAACCAAGTCATACATGCCACCTAAATCTCTCTATCTAATCATACGAGGGACAAACTCGGGTTCAAAGCTTTTATGGGTTTATAATGAAATGTGTGAAACCTCTAAACAATAACACGCATGCATATATAATTCAACGTGTAAAACAAATATAGTAAATTAAATTGCACAAATGAACATAAAAAATATATATAAAAATGAATAAATTATATAAAAAAAACACAAGTACTAAGGCTCAACCCTAGTCCCTAATGAGTCATTATACTGTCATAACATGACAAATACGAGAATCTCCAAAATTAAAAGGTTAAATAAAAATAATAGAGTCGTTATCTAGTATTTAAAAGAAACTAGAAATCCTAAAATAGCTAGTCTAAA
This sequence comes from Populus trichocarpa, assembly GCF_000002775.5. Taxonomy (NCBI): domain Eukaryota; kingdom Viridiplantae; phylum Streptophyta; class Magnoliopsida; order Malpighiales; family Salicaceae; genus Populus; species Populus trichocarpa. The sequence goes on along the minus strand of NC_037291.2, from coordinate 12,335,803 downwards.
AGATACAAGTATAGGGATAGTTATGCCTAAGAGAAGATTAATGTCACCTTTAGCACATCCTTTCAAATGAAAAGTTATCTTTGTTATATATTTTTTCCTAAATTTATTCTGCATATGCTATTAATTGTCTAAATGTATTTCTAAAGTTATTCATGATTTTTTTTCAATTTTAAAAAAATAACTTCGATCCCTATTACTTATTGATAAATTTAACGTTCATCTCTAAAAATAGACAGTTTTATCAGTTTAGAAATGTTTTTATATTAATAACTAAAAATATGAGATTTCATTGATTTGTGAAAATTTTGACGATAATCCCTACAAATCAGTGATTTCATTGATTTAGAAAAAACATTTGACATTAATCCCTAAAATAAAATTTTTTATCAGTTTAGGATTTTAAAATGAACATTAAAACATTAGGGGGATAAAAATTAGGCTTTGAACATGCTTTTTTAATATGCCTAAAATAGATCCTAAGACACCACTCATATTTTTTGGGTCTATATGGATCATGTTGACCCGTCTCGGATCCACTCACAATAATAAAAATAATATATTGTAACGTGTAAAAAAACATAAGAAATTATATAGTTGATAAAAAGAACATGATAATATTTTATTTTTAAAATCATATATTTTCACTTTAAGAATGTAAATTATTTTACATTAATGTAAATAGCAAATTGATGAATGTGTCAAGCAAAAGAAAGCTCGAAGAGAAATCAACAAAACTTTGCCGGTACATAGATGTGAGATGTGATGATATTATCTAAAGAAAAAACCATGTGTGTTGAACATAACCTCGAATTTTCGAGAAGAACAGCCTAAATTTTATTTCCATTTTCCTATAAATTTGAGTTATAATAATAATAAAAAAAGATATGAGTTGAATTAAATCAATATTGTATTTTGGTAAGATGCTCGGAGTTAAACTTGAATTAAAATTAGTAGAGCTTGGCCGATTCAAAGAACATTCGGTCATAATTTAATTAGTAATTAAATATTTTTTTTGTTTTAATTGCAGATTTTCAATTCAAACTTGTGTATAACCACCGAAAGCAACCGATATTCTTTATATAATAATGCTTTCAAGGGATTAAATAAAACTTCATGATTTGGGAGCATATTCTCAGCATCGGGAAGAAAGACATGAAATTAGATTAGATCGTGTAAAAGTTTCTTGTCTTCTCCCGGAAAAGACGAGAGTGATTTAGGGCTGTGGGGTTTTTTTTATTCCTTGGAGCCATTTTTATGCGATGGTGCCTCTTGCAAGGGCAGCAAACTAGCAGCCACCGAGAAGGAGGACGCGAGGCAAATTATTGAATTTGTGTCTTCATGGTGCTGACGTGCATGCATCACCGAAGTTCGATCTATTTCACTGTAGCATATGTCCTGTTCATTCTTTTATATTTTTTCGTAGATCTACTATTCAAGTTTTTTTATTTGATTCTTGTACTTTTTGTATGCAATTTGGGATCAAATTCAAGAGTAATTAAATTAAATTTATTAATTAAGTATAAAATTGAAAGACAGAAGATTAAAGTAGAAAAGATATTATAAATGAATGATGGTTTTAAAGTTCACTCAAAAAATTTAATTTAGTCTTTATACTTTAAAATTTATACATATTTGGTATTTCAATATTTTTTTAATTTAATTTTAATATAAAAACTTATTTTTGATATTTTTTAATTCTTGGTTTGAAAGAAAATAAAGAGAGGTCGTTGAATTTTTATAATTAAAAAAAAATATTATTGATATCAATTTTGACCGATGTTGTAATGTCCGGTCAAGAGTTGTTGCCCTAATATATTGCAATCCAAGGCTTGGTATCTAGGAGTGCATTTAGAGTGAAAGTCCATTATTTGTTGTTGAGAAATGAGAAATTGTATTCATTTAAGGCTATATTTAATTAGTTTTCCCAATTTTGTTTTTTTAAGGACTAATCTCGACAATATTGCTTGATCCAATGCATAGCTGCAATGCCAAATTTCATGCTCGAATTGGACTTTGAGCCATTAAATGGATATTTCCCTTGCCCAACTCTTGAACTAATGCATAGCTATTCTATTATTAAATTAAACCCAATTTCTATAATTTTTTTTTTAAAAAAATTAATCCATTTTGAGACAAAATTAATAGGGCCATCATACTACAAGTTAACAGATAATCGAATAACATACTCGTAAAGAAATATTGTTAAAAAGAAAAAATCTTTTTTTCTTAAAAAATAATTGAAAAAAGAGACAAAATTAATGGGTTTTGGAAAGCCCATAAACGTAGGCTCGATCGTTTAGTTATGAGTTTTAATTGGGCTTTCAGGTTTCTCATTTCCCTGTATTATGGACTTTAATCGAGAATGGGCTATACATCTCATAAGTTTTAAGGGCGTTTTCAGAGCATGTGATGTGTTGTTTTTTAAGTGATTTTTTTTTAAATATATTAAAATAATATTTTTTATTTTTAAAAATTATTTTTAATATAACTATATTAAAACAACGTAAAAATATAAAAAAATTAATTTAAAACTATTTTTTAAAATTTTTTATGAAACACCGTCTCACAACACAATTGCAAACTGCGCATATCAAGCACACAAATCTTTATTCCTCGACGCCTTTTATTTATGAAAAAAGTTTTTTAAAAAATAGGAAAAATCTTGCATGCCAAAAAATGTTGAGTGGGGTTATACGTGGCGTGTACATCACGCCCCATGTCCGAGTAAAGGGCTACCATTCGTTTCACAGCACCACCCTCTCGAAATCTCAGATAAAATTTTATTTGCCCCCTGTATTTGTAGAAGGAACTCAACTTCTCCCATATGTTTTATTTCTTTCCAATTCTATCCCTAGTTGAGAAAATTTTGACCGAGTCATGTCAATTGATTGATGACTACAGCTATTTTTCTTCAATTTTATAAATAAAAAGACGTAAATTTGACTTTTTTATGTTTACAAAACCTGAGAAAAAAATTGTTCGAGTAATTCACAAAATTAATAGATATTTATAATATTATTTTCCTTTTTTGTTTTAACGATAAATGATCAATAAACGATATCAATTAATTTGATTGACTCACAATTTCACAGTCATGAGAAAAATTGACAAAGAACGAAACACAGGATTGGAATTGACGTTACTATAAAAATATAGGGGGTAAAGTAAAACTTATCTCCTAAAGAGTCACCTGAGGTGGGAAAAATATTTTTTCAACTCTTCCTTTCCTCCTCTGTTCTGTCGTTGTGTCTTCAAGCTCTCACCCAAATCAAATTCCAGACGAAGAGGGAGAGAGGGCCAAAACCCTAAACTCTCCCCCTCTCCCTCTTGGATTTTGTTTTTGAATTTTCCTGTCACCAATTAATCAATTTAGTCAAAACCCTAATTGGAAGATGAGCAGTCAAATGGGTCCTCCTCCTCCAAAGAGGAACAGTCTCACCCATAAACGAGGCTCAACCACAGCCAGAAGGTCATCGTCCTCAATGGCGGCGACGCCGTCAGAGAACGGCGGCACCTCCTCCCATGGTGGAAACACCTCCAAGCCCTCCTCTCCCGACGCTCCATCGTATGTCTTATAATTAAATTAATGTGTTTTACTATTTTATTTTCGTTAATTTTTTTTCTTTGGTCATTTATGTGTGGAAATGGTAATTTAATTGTTAATTGGAATAATTATTTGTTTTTGTGGAGGCCTGTGGGAGGGGAAAGGACAGTGAAGAAATTGAGGTTATCGAAAGCACTAACGATTCCAGAGGGAACCACAGTGTCTGATGCTTGTAGAAGAATGGCAGCTCGTCGTGTCAATGCTGCTTTATTGACTGATGCTAATGCTTTGCTTTCTGGGATTGTTACTGACAAGGTTCGTTTTTGCTTATATTGTTGAGTTCTGTTGTTTTTTCTACGCTATTTGCGTGGGATAGTGTTTTGATTTGTTTGCTGTTTCAATTTTGTTGTTGTGGATAGGACATTTCTGCGAGAGTAATAGCGGAGGGGTTGAGGCCAGATCAAACAATAGTATCAAAGATTATGACAAGGAATCCTATTTTTGTTAACTCGGATTCTTTAGCCATTGAAGCGCTTCAGAAGATGGTGCAGGGTTAGCTTCTCTTTTTAGTTCTTGGTGTAGTTCCTTGTTTGAATGATTTGACTGTTGAACTTCATTAAAAGGCCATAACTTGCTGAGGTGGGGTTTTGGGAGGGTGAATATAGGGCTTTAAAATGGCTACTGAAATTTAAAACTTTGATGGTGGTAAAGAGTGTACTGTTATCATATGTCATTTGTTTTTGTTTCTATTAGGTTGTGCGTGAAACAATTTAGGAAAATGCATGTACCTGAAATCGATGTGTATGAATCTTATTACATTGGTGTTAGGGCTTGTTAAATGAGGAAGATAGTTTTTTCATCATTATAGTTGTACCAGAGGGGGAAGCGGCTGAATTGCATAGGTGGAGAAGGATTGGAGAGAGGACCAAAGCTAAAATGTGAATTCTAAGAATTTAGTCAATGGGATTCCTTTTATGGGATAATTTACAAGGTTTTGTATTGCTATTGAGATTTCTCTATTTATCAGTTGAACTTGTCATTTAGAATCTTATGTTTGCATTATAGATTTTAGCTGAACTGGAAGTGGTTTTGTAACTTAGGAGTTCAGGAGTGCAGGTTAATTGCTGGTCAAAATGAGCATGACATGTACTTGTTATGATAATCCACATAAAAATTGGCGTACTTGTTTGTGAACTTTCAGCACTGATGCAACAACCATTTGTCACACACGCCTATCACTTTGACCAATTAAATACATTTATTTAGCAGCATCTTAGTTGTGTTTTGGTCAACAGGCAAGTTCAGGCACCTCCCTGTAGTGGAGAATGGTGAAGTGATTGCGTTGCTGGATATTACAAAGTGCCTCTATGATGCTATATCTAGAATGGAGAAGGCTGCTGAGCAGGGGAGTGCCATCGCTGCTGCTGTTGAAGGCGTGGAACGTCAATGGGGAAACAATTTTACTGGTCAGTTGTTGCTACTTTTGCTGTTGTTCTTATCAATCATTACCATTAGCAACAACATATGGAACTGCTTGTTTGCTTTTGATGCATGCTTGTATACAATTCTTATTGCTTTCACTGTTCTCGTGATGTGCTCAATGTAATGCACATCAAATTAAGCTTCATGGAAGCAAGAAAAAAAAATCAATTTGACCTCCACTTACCACTGTGCATTTAAAATTGTTCTTTAATTAGTAAAAGTTTAAATTTTCTTCCCAAGGAAGCAAACACACATGTAAAAAATAATAGTAATGAATGAATGCACAAAAAATAGATATTTGTTATAGATAAACCATCTTTCTTCTGCTGGAAATGCCTGTACCATAATGTAGTTTCTTTCTTAAAGATTTAAAATTATTTATTTATTTTTTAAATTTATATTTTCTTACTGTTTCCACTTTATGTCATCTTCCATTTCAGCTCCACATACATTCATAGAAACTCTGAGGGAGAGAATGTTCAAGCCCTCCTTGTCAACAATTATTGGTGAACAAACAAAGTAACTTTTTTATCTTAAAACTTTTCTTGTTCTGAGTACAGCTTTTGTTTGAAGATATTGTAGAGTTATGCTTGTGTTACTGATTCTTGTAGCTTTACATACTTCCAGGGTTGCAGTAGCTTCACCATCAGATCCTGTCTATGTTGCAGCGAAAAAAATGCGGGAGTTGCGGGTTAATTCAGCTATTGTTGTGACTGGGAACAAAATTCAGGGGATACTCACGTACTTCTCTTTCTTGCCTGACTTTTTCATATTACAACTCTTTCTTGGAATATTTTGTTGCACTTGATGTCTTTAAAATGAGATCGCATTTCTTTTTCCTTTTCTTTTCTTTTCTTTTCTGTTCTGTTCTGTTCTGTTCTTTCTTTCTTTCTTTGTTTTTATGTCTATCATGTTTGTTCTCAGTTTCTATGCTTCTCTGCTGCAGTTCAAAGGATATTCTCATGCGAGTTGTGGCACAGAATCTTTCTCCTGAGTTGACTCTTGTGGAAAAGGTTTGTTGCAAGAGCCATATATATTTTTATTTCTTATCTGGCACTTTGCTGTATGGTTTTAACTCTTAAGTTGCGCTAGAAGGTTAAGTTTGCTACATTTAAGCTGTAATCCTGCTAGTTGCCACCATTGTCATGGATGAGTAAAAGAACAATGCGTGGGTGATGATTCATTTACTATTTCTCAACCTACTCAGCAGTGTAGAATGCTCTGACCCTTTTAACATTTTATAAAGATGGTAGCTAGTTAAGCTTTGCCTTATGTTTCATCTTGTCCCTGGTATGAAAGCAAGCATTGCAAGGTTTAGTGTTATTTATGAGGAATCCCTGATACTGATTTCTTATGCATGATTTATGATGCATGAAGCAAGGAGATCCCCTTGATACTGATCGGAGATCAAATTATTGGCTCACCTGTATAGTTTTGTCTATGAGAAGTAGCTGGTTGTTCATAATTGCTTTTTGTTGTCATCCTTTGTCATCATTTAGGTTTTAGTATGTCTGTGGACAGGTAATGGTTTTCTGTTGCTTCTTTTGCTTTACTAAGGTTGCATTAATGACTGACTTCTTCTGCGCTGTTAACAATTGATATTATATTGCTATATTTGAAGATATCTATAATGTTGCTTACTTAGATTACTCATTGATATATATTTTTTCTTCTGCATGTTTTCCCTTTCTCTCTTAATCAGGTGAGACAGATAGTGTGGCCATTCTCTTTTCTTCAGCTTTTTAGCTAGATTCCTTCCCTTCTTCCCTTTCTTTGCGGGGGGGCTTTCGTTTTCATTTTTGGCTCAACATTTGCCTTATATTGAATGCCCAATCCTACATTTCATATTGAATGCACTATCCTATATTTCATATTTTCATAATAAATCATTTGGTGTTTCTTTGATGTGGTAATAAGAGCTTGCATTGATTTGAGAGTGGTGATGCCTTGCATTATCTCACTGATATTTTTTTTAATGCTTCAGGTAATGACACCAAACCCTGAATGTGTGACATTGGAAACAACAGTCCTCGATGCATTACATGTAATGCATGATGGGAAGTTCTTACATCTTCCTGTCTTGGATAAAGGTGAGTGTAACTCACTTCAATTCTCATAACTGTTTCTTTCTTTCTTTGTTTTTTTTACAAGTTATCTAATTAACATCTTTTGTGCAGATGGGTCTGCTGCTGCATGTGTAGATGTTCTGCAGATAACTCACGCAGCAATTTCCATGGTAACCTTCATTTCTTATACAGCTTGTAGTAATCGTATGTATTTTCAGTGGGGATGGAGCATTTTTTAGATTTTAAGACATGTTCAAAATCTATACCTGGTAGAAATATTTGTCAGCCATAGATAAAACAAATTTTTGGTCAATGAAATGCTTTTTCTGTGCCTTTTCTTTGTTTCCAACTGAAGTACTAGTTCAGTAGAGAAACTTGAGTTGGTGAAAAAACATTTTACCAACTCTCGAGCACTAGGTTGTGTAATGTAGTTGACAACCATGTCTTAGTGACCATGCCACTGTTTTGTTGTATAGCTTGGCTCTTTGTCGAGCATCTTGATTGTTTGTTTATTAAGCTTATGGTTACAGCCTGACATTGTGAAGTGCGTTAACATTAATACAGCCGCTTACCGATTCTTCTCCTTCGTATGCATTTTTAATCTTATGGACATTCTAGCAAGAACCTCTTGCGTTTCTTCACTTGAACCTTCATCAGTCCCTAATTTTTGGTTCATTTCACTTGGCACTGGATGGTTGAACATCTGCAAGTGTCTTTGATGGTGTTGGGTACTGCACCACTGTAATCCCTAACATGACCTGGGTCGAACCAATGCCAACACATGCTGCTTGTATTGCTCAAAATGAAATTGTTTACTGGATAAAGCCATTCTCATGTTATAACTGCTAAATGAATTTTATAAATAGGATAAATTTGCTTATTTAGAGATGCTACTGAAGCACAGATTAGTCTTACTGCCATTTTTGTTATGTTATATTATATTTTCATTCTGTCAAACACTTAACTGGCCAATTTGAAACTTTATAAGGTTGAAAGTAGCTCTGGAGCTGTTAATGATGCAGCCAGCACAATGATGCAAAAGTTCTGGGATTCTGCTCTTGCTTTGGAACCACCAGATGATTATGACACCCAAAGGTCTTCCTAATGCTGTCATACTTTGACTTTACCTTGGTACTTAGTTGGTTCTGTAACTAAACCTATAGGGTGTTGATTTCAGTGAAATGTCTGCACTAATGGCATCAGACGGGGCAGAACTTGGAAGGTACCCATCACTTGGTCTTGGAAATTCATTTGCCTTCAAATTTGAGGATCTAAAGGGCCGCATACATCGACTCAATTGCTGTAAGTGGTGATTGATGACTGTTTTTGAGAATGCCTTGTTTCTGAACAAATTAAAATTTGTATTTTACCATTGTACACAGACTATAGGTACAGTGTGGAATGATTCTTTGATATATACTAAGAAATTGTGGACAGAAGCTTAAAGCAAAATAATAAAAAAAGGAAGCAACTTTCTACCTTTTTTATTTTATTTTATTATAGAAGGGTTAAAACAACAGGTTCATTTTTTTGATGAATATATCTTGTAAAAGTTATCCAGTCAAACCCAAAAGTAAAGTTTTATATTGCCTTTACTTTTTTTCAGGCACTGAGAATTTAGATGAGCTTCTTTCCACTGTCTTGCAAAGGATTGGCGCTGAAAGCGAGCAAGATCGACCCCAACTTTTGGTAAGATGGGCTTATAATTATACACATGCAATTTGTGTTCTCTATTAATATCTTCTTGACTTATTTAGCATATTTCAATTTCTTTTTTACAGTATGAAGATGATGACGGTGATAAAGTTTTGCTTGCAACTGATGGTGACCTCATTGGTGCTGTCAGCCATGCTAGATCAGTGGGACTGAAGGTAATACTTTGATATTATTTTATGTGGATCTGTGTATAGATTTTAGTTGAATAATACATTTGAGAATTTTTTTCGAAGTAGCACAGCTCTGTGTCCAGGTGTATTTTCCACTGCCGCTGCAGTGCCAAACACCCATTATGTTGTAGATTACAACAACAAACAACCAAGCAAGCAAACAAACAAACAACAACAACAACAACAACAACAACAACAACAACAAAATCCTCAATCCCAAACTAGTTGGGTTGCCTATATGGATCCTTCTACGCCATTCTTCTTGATCATAAATCAAATTTACCTCAACATTGAGAGATTTTAAATCTGTTTGTACCATTTCCATCCACGATATCTTATGTCTTGCTCTTCCCTCTTTCCCTCTTCCACTGTTAACCTCCATAATTGTAGATTGAAAAGAAAAAAAATGTTGAGCTTTGTTAGTAAAAAAAAGTCGTGTGTTTAATGTGTACATATGACAACTATGGATATCTTGTATGCATACATGTTCGACACTAGGAAAATAAATTTTTGTTTCAACTGTTTATTGCCAAGTACAAGAGCTCCTCTTCTATAAATATGAGGGATGTCATGGGAATCCTTATGTTTGATGACATTTCAATGCATTTTGTTTAAAACATAGTAGTCCTTTTGTCATTTTGTCAACATATTGTGATGAGTGGTGTAATTGTAATAGACAACCCGTGTTTGGTATGCTGCCACAAAGTTACAATATGAAGATTTTGAAAGGTATAGGACCATGGATTAGGTTTTAAATGACATCTGGGAAAGGATTCATGTGCGCGCTGAGTCTGTATGGTTGGAGTTAGGACTTTGATGAGCCTATATGATTTAAGATGGCAGGATGTTCATTAACACTTATCATGATATGCTTCGATGATTTTGAAAATCCTATTTATTGGAAAAATATTGAAGATGTGTCTTGTTATCCGCTATTATGATTTTTAAAATGATTCTGTTTTCTTTGGCCATTGTAGGTGATGGCACTAACTTTACCGTTATTTTTCTATTTGAAATTGTATGATATGCTTACATGATATATTCATAATTTGTAATTTTGTGTGTACTAAATCTCTCTCAATCTCAGGTTTTAAGGTTGCATCTTGACTATTATGATCCAAGCAATCAAACAACATCACCATTGGATACAACTACAACTGCCACCCAGAGAATTGGATTGGTGTCTTTCCGCTCTGGTATCTTTGTAGCTGGTGTTGTTTTAGCAGGCATTGCTGTTGTTGCTTACTTGAAGCGCTCTAAAATGTGAAATTTTGTTGTGTCCAAATGAAGAACACACTTGAGATTTTGAAGTTGTTTCACTGGGGGTTCTACCAACATTTGAAGATATTTGTTGGCCAGAGCTTGAAGGAAAATTGAAGGTTAAGCCTAATTGTTCCATCAGAAAGAGGTGTAGCTGTTGTCTTGCTCATTAACTAAAAATTCTGGGTGCACCGAAGCACTAACGTGATGATTGGGTAGGTATATAAATATCGTTCTATCCTGATGAAAATGCCAAGTTTACTGCAATTTTTGCACGGCAACCTCTACTGCTAAAAGCTAGATCCTGTATTGAGTTGTAGGCACGATATCACTATTTATTTCTGTTACCTACAAACATTGTTTTATCAAGTTCCTGTTACCTAACCAAAAAAAAAAAAGAGAGGAAAGTTTCTCATTATTTGTTGCTGCTGCAACAGTTGCAAAGTTAGCTTAAAAAGGGTTAATAAAATTTCTTGTCTGAGTAATGCCAATATCAATATCATTAGTTTTCAATTTCAGGAACAAACAATCAAATGTACGGTGATATTAATAAATCTCATTGATATTATTAGTTTTTTAATTTTAGAAATGATTAATTAAGTTTTGGGAGGTGTTGATATCAATAAATTATATTGATATTATTAGTTTTTCAATTCTGATAATGATTAATTAAATTTTAGATAGTGTTGATATTAATAAATTATATTGATATCATTAGTTTTTTAATTTCAGGAATGACCAATTACATCTTGAATAATATTGATATTAATAAATTTTATTGATATTATTAGTGTTTTAATTCTAGAAATTATTAATTAAGTTTCAGAAAGTGTCAATATTCGAGAATGACTAAACAAGTTTTAGATTTCCCTTGATTTTCTTTTATTTATTTATTTCTTCATAAAAAAAATCATGTACTACAATATAATATTTTATACAATATTAAACTGCTATAATAATTATGTTTCAAGCATTAAAAAAGTTATAAACACAATCAATTCCTCTAATGTAACTTTTCTATAATACAAAACATCTCCTAACACAATAAAATCATGCTATAACTCAAAATTAAGCTTTGATTAATGTTCCTTACCTCTTAACCACGAACTTTAGAAAGGAAAATGGCAAGGAAACTAGTCTTTCCTTCACCCCCTCTTTCCCTTCCTCTCTTTTCCCAAAACCCGCCCCTTCTAGTTCTTTTTTTCTTCGATTTTATAAATTGGTGACTACTTTACACTTTATAAATGACACTTAACATTAACAAGAACACCGAGGAGGGGAAATCACTATTCCCCTCCTCACAATTGAAACAATATCTTTAGTTTTTAGTTTTAGTTTAGTTTTAGTTTTTATATTTTTTTTAACTTCATCATTTAATATTAGATTTATTAGGGATTGAACTTCATAATTTATTCTGATTTGTTTTTTATGAGGTTATCACTATTTCGTAACCCGATTCACGAGTTTCGCAGATTAATCCAGTTGACTCGGGTTTTTTTAGGTCATTTTTTCTGTAATTCAATTTGTATTTCAATTTCATTCCTCACTATTTGAGTTGATTGATAATTAAACTTTACAATTTATTTTTATTTGTTTTTTAGAGGTTATCTCAGTCTTATACTCAAAGTCAAGGGTTTGACGAGTTAAACTGAGTTAACTTTGATCTTTTTTCTATCATATTTGTAATTTTTTTTTCTAATTTCATCATTTAATATTGGATTGATTGAGAACTGAGTTTTATTTTGTTTTGATTTGCTGTATATTGGGTTATTTCGATTTCATAATCTAGATTTGACAGGTTACTCTAGGTTGACTTGTATTTTTTTCCTTCTTCTTTTAATTGATTTTTTTTTAATTTCATTCTTCATTAATTGAGAATTTGGCTTCAATATGTTTGTTGATTTATTTACTATAAGGTTATCATGGTCTCATAATTCAGTTCATAAATTTTATATGTTAACCTAAATTGATTAAATATATCGTCTCAATATTTAAACAAAGATGTCGTTTTGAAATTTTTTTATTTTGATTGCTTTTGGATTTGCTAAGTTAAACGAATCATATCTGATCAGTCTCTACATGATTCTTTTTTTATAAAAAAAATACATTAAATATTTGAATATATTTTTTTAATTTTTAAAAAGAAATTGATCTAACCCATAAATAATAGTATGAAATAAGTTACAAAAGAATATAAAGAAATAAATATGAGATGCTACTTTTAAAATCAGAGAAACTAACGAATCATTTCACTAAAAACCCAAGGATTAAATAATAATTTGCTCTTGTTTTGCTGAAAAAATGGCCTAGAGGAAAAGAAAAAACGAAAAGACGTTAAGAGAATCAAACCTGACAAGTCCAAGTAACCGCCAACAACACTGAAAATTCCAAAACAAAAGGAAAGAAGCAGAAAAAAGAGCGAAACCATTTCGAAGCCAAAGTACTACTCCCTTCCCTGCTCTTAAATGTACGCCCTCTTCTTCCCCCTCCCTCTTTTTACTTCCTTGTTTGCATGTCAGAGTTGCAATCACAACAACAAATGCATATGCATTCCATAGGTTTTTTTTTTTTTTTGTGGTGCATATATTGATTACCAGAATCCAATAATGCTGGTGTCTATACATTCCCCTTTTCTTGAAATCTACTTATTATGATGTTATTTGGTTTCTTCGATGAATATATGAACATTGTGTCTGTTTTTTCTTTGATTCTCTCATGGTTTCTTGTTTGGAATTGATGGCGGTGTTTGTTAATGTTATTATCACTGCCCTTGTTTTATTTTTTGCGTTTAGATAATTAAAGGGAAATTTCTTTGCATCGTGTATGTGCATCTAATCTAATATAATCATTCAAGGAACCAACTGTTGGTATTTTCAATATGTGAAGATAATTAATGGTATTTTGCAAGGATTTGAACCCTTTATACTCACTGGAGAATCAAGAATTTTAGGATCATTTGTAGGTATCAATCAGGCTAGGCACTACTTTATCCACTTCATTTTTAATAGATGATATCGAATTGCTTGTTGGTACAAATTACTCTCAAACAATTGGAGTATCCTGGAAGTTGGCAGTTCAAATGTGTTTAAAAATAAGTTGGTTCAAATGTATTCATCATTTTCTACCTTGTATGGATAGTCGATGTGACCCTGATGCCGATTGACAATTTTTCTGTGAGAATAATCTTATGTTTAGGGAAGTTCTAAGACTAATTACCCTCTTAAGACAGGAGCATTTATGCTTCTTTACCTTAGACATAGAAGTTAGCTTTTGAATTCATTATGTTAGGGAAATCCTTTTCTTCTAGGGATAGTTTCAAATTTAAGAGAGGATTACAGTAAATGGTAGTCATCGTTTAGCTTGTGTTTAAGTATCAGTGTACATGTTTGTGCTTTTCTGTCATGCCATGTAGATAACCTGATGGATAAAGGAATGTCGTTGATCTTAATCCAGTTTTTGCCTATAAGGAACATAATCCTTTTCATCATGTTGGAGCTAGCATTTGACTAGCCTCGCCAGCACATTTGTTACTTCTGCGACACTGTTTGGGTTTCGCAAGTTTGTTTTGTTGAAACATTCAATTTCTAATTAATTCTGAGGAGAAAATCTTAAGTTTAGACAACTTCCTAGCCCATAAAATAAAATCTATGAACTGCCGATGTGACAGTTACACAAAGTAGCAGACTCTCTCACTCTAAAATCAAACTCTCTTCAATCGTCTTTCTGGGAGAAGAACTAGTGGGAAGTCTATAAGAATGTCAAAGTTTTTCTTTTCTTTTCCTTTCTTTTTTTCCTGGCAAGTACTAGATGTTGAATTTTGTTCTAATGCTGCTTTTGCAGACTGTTAATGTAAACAGGATGGAACTTGAAGATGTGCATTCTGATATCTGTTCCTTGAGAAAATTATATGGACTCCTCCAAGGTAGTCCAGATGGTGTGCAAATGGCAGGCTTTGTAAGTTTTCTCTAAACAACCTTACTGAGTTTTCATCTCTGCTACTGATTGTTGTATATGCGAGAAATGCCTATTTCTGTGGGGTCATCAATTCCTTTTATTGCTCTCTTCCTTTAATTATTCTTATTGTCCTTATTGTTCAGGACCTCAAGTTCCAGTCTCTCGGTTTCGTAGAGCATTTGTTGATGCACACAGAACCACACTCTCTTGCACACAAGGGCACTGCGTGAAGATACATGAAAACAAATAAAACACAACATTGGATATGTAATAAATACTTTAAAAAATAATATTAGGTATGCTACCATTGACATTTAATTAATTAACTAGAGCAACTTCCATCATAGGAATCAACTGTACAAAGGGATTAGCAAGGGATTGATCGTGATATGCCCTGTTGTGAAAAACTGCAAGTTGATTGTGGATTCCATTGCCATTGTCTTAAAATATATGGTTGTCCTTTACCTAGATTCAAAGAGTTAAATGTACAAATTCTTTAGAGAATGCATAGAAAGGAAGAAATCAAATTAGGGATGGTCCCCTTAAGTTTGTACTTGGCAACTAATCACTGTGGTATTTAGAATGTATAGAAAAGAGTTTGCATTTGAAGCGACTAGATTCTCTGCAGCTCTGCGATTGATTAGTTGAATACTATGGTATTGTGAAATTCTATTTAAGCTATTCTTGGATGCCAATCAAGACTTATGGCACTGCTGCCTTTTCTCTTGTCCCTCATACTCTATGTAACTTGTTTTTCATGAGGTGCTTCACTTTTCTCTCTAGTGGTTGCATTGTCAGTATTTAGTCTGTGATATTTCTTTCGAACGGTTGGCAAAGAGAATGAAGGAAATGATAAATATTAGTTTGTGTTTTACTAATGTCTGCTTTTGAACAGTTGGATGAGAGAGCACGAGTGCTTTTGAAGAATCTGCTAGATGCTGCTACAGAGAAGGCTTTATTGGCTTATTCAAAGGTAGATTTTGTCAATTTTGTGCTTTCTGTCAAATGAATTACAGCTTTGGTGATACAGAGAAAATTGGGCATCAATTATGCTTTTCAAGGCTACATGAAATGTTAAGAATTGCTTATTAAGGTAAATAAAGGTAAAAAGGAACTCCTTGCATGTATGGATTGAAGTTACTTGCAGCAAGTTTAGTTTTCTGACATGTAAACACAACAGTTTCAAAATGAAACCTTAGCTAGTTGAGTTTGAGTGCTCCCCGTTGCAAATTTGGTATGGAAAAATAACATCCAGGTAATTCCAATAGTTGCCATCTGACTTTGTTTGATGTTTTGAAATCACAGATCATAGTGGCAGCACAATTAGGTGTGTCTAACACACCCTACTCCTCTCAATCAGTGCAGCCCAAGACCATGCCATATCTAGAACCTCCTGTTTCACCCGATGCAGAGAATGCTTCTCCAAGTACCATTCAGAGTTCAAATGCTAAGACAAATTTATGTGTAAATAGTGCATGGAAAAATGAGCAATCACTTATTAAGCCAACACCTCAGGATTCAGGGTCAGAGCATTCCAAATTCAGTGTCTCATTAAACAAACCTGAAGGTAGAAAAAAACACTGTCGAGTTTGTAAGCAAAGCAGCATGAAGCAGCGGAACTCGGACAAGAATTTAAACAAAGATGGTAATGAAAGAGATCAGCACCGTGATGAGGCTTGTTGGATTAATGGGAATCCAAAAGGATCGCATGAGCTAAAATTGAAGGGTCTTAAATCAGCAGTGACTTTCAGTGAAGAGCCAAGACGGAAAAGAAATTCTGAAATTCAATGTCAACCAAGTGTTACAAGTTCCACTTCTTGGGCCTCAAGTTCATTGGGTTCTATGTTTGTTAAACTAGGATCTGAATTTTTATCTGGTAAAATTGATGAGCATCGAGAGGATTCAGAAAGTAATTTCTTTAAAGAAGTTGCAAGTGCAATGAAATTTAGTGAATCTGGAATGCCCTCCTCATCGTTGCAGCTTTATGGTGAAAATGCAGATTCACTTAAAGCTAACAATGCAGCTTTTGTCCACAATTTGTCCAGGGCGGATAACTCAATAAGAACTGAAATGCAGTCGATACAAAGGGATGGTGCAGTTGCAGTGGGTGACATGAGTTGTGCTAAGAGACAAAATGGGGATGGTTCAGTTGCAATGGGAGAAACAAACCGTGCAGAGAGACAGAATGTGAGGGGAATTGTTGAGAGAATTGAATCACTCAATCGAGCATCAAGTCAGAAGAACTATCAAACATGTCAGTATGTTAGTGGGTTACAGGTTCCCCCGAGTCAGGGTGATGTGGTCAAGAAGTCCTCGATGCATAGTATGAAGGTTCGGCAAGACACTCCATTGCGGAATCCAATGGCTCGGCTGGAGAAAAAATCCACGCCATCTGTACCATCAATACCTCCTTCTGCAGGGTCAAGGGTGCCATCTCACAAAAGAAACCTGCCTCGTCAGACATTTAATTTGCCAACACTGCTAGATTATGATGATCATCACAATAGAATCACCCCAAAGAGATCTTATGTGGACTCACAAGAAGAGTTAGAAGAGACAACCAGCTCAAGTTCAAACGGTCGCTTGCCGGAATTGTCAGATGAGAGAGCTAGCTCTAGCTCTAACCCTCACTCACCAGAATTGTCAGATGCCACAGCCAGCTCAAGCTCTAATCCTCGCTCACCAATAGAGTCATACGAGACAGCCAGCTCCAGCTCCAGCTCTAGTCCTCACTCTTCCTACAGCTGGACAAGTCAGCAGCAGACAACAGGCAGCAGCAGAGGTAGCGATGAGGACCCTGAAGATTACTATGAGCGTGGGGATCCTCCACTTAGAGAAAAGGGACCAAGTAGGACGTACAGATCACCAAGCCATAAGAAGAAAGCAACTGGACGACTTAGGGGGCTAAAAAACAAGCTGGGACTCATTTTCCACCACCAACACCACCACCACCACCACCATCATGATGACAATGATGGTGAGAAGGCCCCCACCAAATCCATGTGGAAGAACTTGCACAAGATGTTTCAAAACAAAGACTTGAAGCATAATGACAAGGCCTATCATAAAAAAACAGTTGAGAAGTTCGGAAAATCTGTAGTGGTAAGTAACAAGAAGCAGAAGGCTGGACATTTCCGTGCATTGGTTAAAGGGTTGATGAAGCATTCTAAACATTCAAAGAAATCAAAGCCTTCCAAAGGCGGGATGGGACGCCATTTAGGACGTGCCCAAAATGGCCATGACAATAAGCATTGGTGGAAAATGTTTCAGCGCCATCGACGAGGAGTAAAGCTGCCCAACAGAGGGCGTGTTAAACTAGGAATTCCCAGAAAGAAGAAGAAACCCAGGCTAAAAACCCTGAAATAAGATTACATAGCAATTTGTACAAACAAACTCAACTCAATAGTATAAAATTTTCTTTAACATGAAGCATCTCTTGGATTCTCGATTTTGGAGGACATTATGTAAAATTAGTAAAAACATATAAGTAATATATGATCATAAATTACAATGATTCTTCTGAGGTATCATAATTATAAAACATTAAACCTTTAAAAAGCTTCTCAAAATTACTATTAATAAAATTGCAAGGTGCTAACTAAGTAACGAATAGTTTTATTTCTAGCTTTTTATTATTTTAAAAGATTGCAAAAAAAAAAAATAATTTAATATATTATTTAGTTTGAATGAGATTAATATAGTCAGATTTATAGAAATTATAGAATTTGAACATTTGGGTAGAGATCTGCCACAAACAGACTATATAGATAATCTAGTATAAGATTTTTTTTGAGCTAATTTTGTTATTTTTCCTAGATTTTTCTAGACTTATTGTTTTATTTTGAATTTTATGTTATTTTTTTTTATGTTTTAGGATTTTGATATTATTATTTAATCTATGTTACTATTTCTTACCTATAAAAGACTATAAAAGACATTGTAATCTTATTTGGAAAATTATTATTTTAGAAATAAAATAAAATTTTAGGGTTCGTTGTATTTTAACTTTATTTTAATTTATTTTCTATTTTTTTGTGCTTCCATCTCCTTCGAAGTTGCGAATTCTAATACTTGAATTAATAAATATACTCAAATTCAATTATACTTTCAAACAACTATTACTTTCAAACATATAAAGATTTGATCAATTTCTTTTATAAAAAAACCCACTTTAAACATTACTAACACAAATATCAAAACATTCTCTCGCATACAAATTTTATTCTTTAGCTTAAATTGTTTTTGATTAGTGTTGTAAACTAGAATAAATAAATATAAAATAAACAAAAACATATTTAATTGAAGAGGTAAAAATATAAAAATAAATTTAGAATAAATTTTTATTATTTCAAAACATATTTAACTAAATATAAAATAGAATATTATATCTTTTATTTCCTGTGATATAAAGGGTTAGTAGAGTACAATACATAAACACCTAAAATATAAAAGAAAAAAGCTAGTACTCTAAGGTATAACAATTTCTCTATTCTAAAATCGTTTAGGAGATTTTTTATTGGTAGTTAGTATTGATTACTGTTAAAGACTGGATATTTGAACGGCTTATGGTTTGCGACTACCTCACTTCGAAGCAATTTCAAAGTCAAAAAGAATATTTGATCTTCATATAATCTTTGTATAAACTCTAAACAACTCTAAATCTGTTTAACGAGATTCTTAAGACTCCCGAATTTTTTTTAAAATTTATAATTTTCACTGCATATATATATTTTGGGAAACCCAACAAATTACAGTCAAAATGCATATAGAGCATGTTTAGGAACATAGCTGGCTGCGCGTTTTCAAAAAATTTGATTTTTTAAAAAAAATTTAAATTTTTTTATCATTTTGATGTGTTAATGTCAAAAATAAATTTTAAAAATTAAAAAAATATTATTTAAATATATTTTAAAAAATAACTATTAATATAATATCAAACACGATTATAATCGGGGTATCCCATCTTACCCTTCATGAAATATCCACGACAATTGGCCAATGCGGCTTTAAGCTCAGTTCTCTGGCAATTTGATGTTTGCTCAATTTGATAATCCCACCAAAACCTTTATCAATTTTAACGTCCGAAGTTATTTTCAAGATTGTCCTTCAAAGGTACGAGCTTCTTTGCAATTGCGAACTTGCAGCGGTGCAGGACCGTGCCTTTCAGGAATATAAATGTGATTATTTTTTAAAATTTTTTATTTAAAAATATATTGAAATAATATTTTTTTATTTTTTAAAATTAATTTAATAAAAAAATTAATTTTTTTTAAAAATAATTTTATTTTTTTTAAAAAAAAACACTCCATTGTTGATTTCTTCATGGTGTATAAACAATGTACAGTTCTTCGTCCGGGTGCTAGCAATCCTATCCAAGATATGAGTATTTCATTTATTTATTTATTCTTCACGTACTTGAGCAGTAAATATTTGGAAAATGGATAGCAGATGAGAATTTTAAAAAGAGAAGAAAATTAACTTTTAAAATCCATAAATCAATTTATAAAATTAAAATAACCTCATAAAATTAATTAAAAAAAATTATGAAATGCAATTCTTAATTAATCAAATATTAAAGGATAAAATTAAAAAAAAAAACAAAAAAAAAAACAACAGGAATCAACCCGAGTTAACCTGTCAACCTGCAACTCGGTTTGTGAGATTAGGATAACCATTATAAAATTCAATTCTCAATCAACACATTGATGAAGGATGAAATTGAGAAAAAAATCAATATAAAAAAAACACAATAAAACGACCAGAGTCAATCCAAATTATCCCGAAAACCCATGACTTGAGTCATAAAACCCGTATAACCTCATAAAAAGCAAACTAAAATAAATCATTAACCTTAATTATTAATCAACTCAATATTAAATGATAAAATTTAAAAAAAAATCAATTACGAAAAAAAAAAACAGGTCAACAAGGTTTATTCATCAAATATACAACATAAATATACAACATGGGTCATGAGAAATGCCAAACCATATAATAATTATGAAACTTCATAACCAATAAACTAAGTGTACCATATAATAATTATGAAACTCGATAACCCATATGAAAGCATGTAAAACAAAACATAGATTAAAAAAAAACTATTATTGTGGTTTAAAAGCATCATTTCTTTTAGTTTTTGTTAATAATAATAATAATAATTAATAATGGCCTACAGCCCACATACACTAAAAAGCTATAAAGTAAATGGGGGAGTTTTGTAAACAAGTCTAAAGAGCCAGTATATTTTTCTTCTTACCCCATCCTAAAGCAACTATAAATAGAGCAACACATCCTCCACATGCACCAATCACAGCCTCCAAGAATTGTATTGGTTTACCATCAAAGAGTTCTATATGAATGTTCATTCCAAACAGTCCTACGACCACAATGCCTGCATTGAGTATCATGTTTGCAGCACCAAGCATCACTCCCATCTGTAGCAGCTGATTCTGCTTGTCATCCAACATTATGTTGATGAAGTCCTCTGTGTCGTCCACGTAGTCGCGCATCTAGAAAAGGAAGAAAATGATTTTGATGTAATTAATTTTTGTAAAAAAGTTTTAATGTAATTAAACGTGACAGAAATGTTGAGCTTCATACATGGGATAGTTTCTGTAAGGTTCCGTCTATCTGTGCAAAATAGGCCTCTAAAAGCATCTCCAACTCCTCGACATTTGGCTTAGAGCTGGTGTAGATTTCAGAGTCATCTCCAGATTTGGAATCATCAACACTGTAGGGTAGGTGAAGTGTGAGTTAGAAAAAAGAAATTGCAAACCATTACACTCGTTGACTCGACTCGACTCGATGACAAAGATACAAATTACCACATAAATTTTATAATAACCAACACTAATAGAGTCTATTTTGCACAAAAAGAAGAAAACTACTGCAGAAATAAATGAAAGAGATATTTGATTAAAAGTATTAGAGTAGTAACTTGCCAAATATTTTGATAATACTAGTTAGTATGTCCACGACATGGCATTGAGATCTGATGGTTACTGAACCAATTTTGTACATAAAAATTTACTTCATTTTATCCCTAAAGGTTTTAAAAAATTGCACGCACTTCATAATTCAGATTTCTAGATGATAAAGAGATCAAAAATTAATAGAGGCCATATTCGTCTCGTTTACTAATTATGCATATGTTCTATGCAAATTTTCATATTTAGATACGCATAAAAAATGATAGAATTAGAACCTTTCATCATCTACTTCTTGTTCACCATCATATACTTCCTCTATTGAACATGTTTGATCTGCTGCATAAGCATAAATCTTTTCTGTCAAATACATTTCAGCCATATCATTGTCATCGTCCAGCAGATGTTCAAGTTCATCTCTCACCTGCAACAATAAGTTCGTAAAATTACATGAAATGACTGAGAAAGCATGCAATGTATATCCAAGTACTTTACAGGTTTATGCATGCATGTATATCATGTATGTATGGACATATTAATCTGATATGTCCTGTTACATTAGTCTTTCATGTTCTGTGCCCCAACGCATAAAGACATTGTTTCTACACATGGCATGCTTGTACTTGAAGACCTTCTAGAAGCCTCCTTGGAGGAACATTTTCCTTCCTAGACAGCATTATGGTAAAACAAACTGTAATGGGCATATGAAGTGCAGAACCAATACTTATGATAGTCTTTCTACACGCTGCAAAATCAGATCATGCATAAAAGTCAAGCTATTGCTTTGAAAACTCCTTTCCCTTCGCAAGAACTTCCATGGAGTTTAGGAGAACTATCATTTTCAAAACCAAGGTTGGTTATAGACACAGAAACAGCCTCATTGACCAATTAAAGCATCTTCATGTTTCAACCTCCAAGGGAAAGAAAAGATCCAATGTCATCATTCTCATGATTCAAAGCAAAGTTCTTAACTCCAAATGATGATATGCTGACACAAATTGAATGCCTACGTACAAATTAGAGAGATTGAATCATGAAAGCTTAATTAATATTGTATTTGAGATGCTGCGGCTGGGTATAAAAATGTCAACAGACTTGGTAAATAACAGATAAATCACACTCAAGCATTTTAAAATTGGCCGATAATACTACTAATACCACAGCATGGAGATCATAGAAACTGATAAAAAAAAACAGAAAACCAATTACAGGAGTTTACCTGATCATATAGCCAATTAATATGCACAGACCATAGTTCATGTATTAACATGTTTAGTTCCGTAACATCAACAGCTCAATTAAAAACTAGTATTAAGTATTACTCTTTAAACTTTGAAACTTCAACTGCCAAGAAATTCACCGCCTACCAGATTTGCTTTGCTTATGTCACCTTTTAATTTTAAATAAATCTTGAGTTTGTTACCCCAATAGTTAGCCAAGAAATCAAAAGGTAAAAAATATAAAATATAAAAGCTCACGTCACTCAGTCTCCTATTGCATTTAATTATCATTCCTTTTTCTTGAACAAGGCTATAGATTGCAGTTTCAAAATCCAAACAATAGAAGTCACCTAGACACAGAGTGATCCTCGCAGATGGATCATGCAGAGCAAATAAACAAATCATTTCCATTTTTAAGCCTGTAAAAGACAGCAATGTCAGAAATTGCAGACAAAAGCAAATATGCATGAGAGAAAGCAAACAGTCAAAGGGAATATCATATACACATGATAGAAGGACAGCATCCAACAAAATGCATCTATTGGAATTCACAAATTTATTTTAGCACATGTCACATAATTGCAAGTAAAAAAAATTGTATTTGATGGCTACACCTATCCAACAGCATGTTATCTACCTTCTGCACGCGTCCAGAAATTGCAACTAGGCGACTTTTTATCTGTCTAACACGCTCAAGATTGAGTGTGCTGATGTTAGAAGTCAGTTCATCCAAAGCAGGATATGCCTCTTCTTCCAATGTCTGAGTCTGGAAAGAGAAAAAAAAGACGGTACTTCAATTGAGTGTGCAAATTCACCTTAGATTTATTTACATTAAAAATGCAGGCAACAACTGCTAACCTACTCCTGTCACAAGTTCAGATGGTGAAACTCTATTGCTGCAGTTCCTATAGATAAACCACATACCTCAGATTCAAGGCACCTGCAAGCAGATTCAAGACAAGCTTCAAGTGCTTTGAACTCAAACGGAAGCACCTTGGGACCAGCACCTACTAGATCATTCATCATTGAATTTGCACTCTCACCCGCTATTTCCGTACTCTTCATATCTCCGGAATTATAAGTTGGAGATGTCGTGTCAGCTGCATCCCCCAAGCCAGTGCCATCATGATCCATTGCCTTTGGACAGAAAACAATGTTGTGTTTATAAGGTTGCTTTTCGTGTTCCCCAAAAAGAATCAGTCAGTTGTGGTTAAAAAGAATGTTGAGTTCATTTTCTTTAATCCCCCTGTGTTACATACTACTCAGATCAGAAACATAACCTCGGCAGTTTTATATTCATAGCTTGTATCAACTCCAGAGAATGTAGCTCTGAATAATAATAATTTTTTAGAAGAATCCGAAGTGATTTTTTGCATGCTAACTATTAGCTCCGGACACAGGTAACAGGGGATTTCCAAGACTGTATTGATGGACTCCGGGCATTACAATATGAAGGCCGTTTCCATTCCAAGTTATGAAAATATTAATAAAAACTGGCCACTCTAAATTCTCAAATTCCCATCATTAAACCAAACTGATAAGACATGCATCAATAACAAATAAAAATCATAGCTAATAAAAACCACTCCTGTGCACAATTTTTTTTCCCCCAGATGAGCAAAATACAGAAATTATTACAAAGTAAAGACACACCTGCTGTGGAGGCGTAGCATTGGCATTACCAAAAGCAATCCGATGTTGAAGATCCTCAACAAACTGAACAATCAAAGGATTATTAGAATTAATCATAAGCACTTCTGTTGCTGTAATAATAGCCCTAATATGCTCCAAGTTCACAACAATAGCCCTTTCTCTTCCCAAAATCGACGACGGATATGACAGCACCGGGTCCAATGCTCTCAAATCACGTGCAGGCAATCCAGTCCTCTTCATTATCGAATGCTTCCCTACTTCCTCTACAAACGATTGTCCCGATTCTGATATCACCAGCCATGCCTTCACCCCTATCATGCCTTTCTTTAATTTCGAAGCCATGGTGGCCGCTACTGGAGCTTAACCGACGTTTGGTTGCTGAGAAAGTTGAGAGAGAGAAGAAATAAGGAAAGAAAGATTGAGATTTGAGACAGAGATTCCGGCAAGCCAACTAGGAAATGTCATAGAAACATCCCGGAAAGAGCACCATTTGACTTGTGAAACCAATAAAAAAGAGACACCTCATCAATATATTCTAACCATCCCATCATTATATTCCATTACACATCTGTATCATACTTCATCAAATAAGTAAAACATTTTTCAAAACCATCGATGATAATGATTAATTGGGGGGTCGTAATCGATTTTCCTTTTTCTTCTTTTTAAAGAATAAGATAAAGTGGGCGGACATGAAACGCTACTTCATAAAACCTTAGTGGTTTTGTTAAATTTGGAATTCTAAAATCAGAAAAGACCAATCTTTAATTTCAAGGGAGTCACTAATAAGTCCTAATCAATTAGATCATCCATTCCGAATTGATTGAATACACATCAGCGTTGACTAATTTTATTTGGGAAAAGAAATATTATACAAACCTGAAATATTCAATCAAGAGAATCGTATTTTGTTGTTTTATTCTGGCCATCAGTTATAAATGACGTGATCCACCATATCAACCAACCGGAATCATGTCTTTTATGCCTTATTTCCGGCAGCCAAGAAATAAATTCCACTGCCTATACTGTGCCCCTCTCCTTCTCCTCCTCCACTTTTTCTTTCTGTCTTCTCTTTACTCTTTTTGGAGCTTCTCGGCTCCTTAATTTGTCTGTGCTAAGTGGGTTGTCAAGGTGCTCTTCCATTTGCGGCCTTCGATTTATGAAGAAGAAGAGCACGAGACTCCTGTGCTTTGACGAGGATGGGTACACTTAGCTTGTAAACTCGGTAGGTCTCTCTCTTTTTAAAGTGATTTGGTGACACGGGTTGGTTTCAAAATTGAAGCTTGAAGCTTTGCAAGTAATCATGAAGAAGAGCGTGAGATTACAGAGAAAAATGAGGCTAGAGCCTGAAAAGAGGTTTAAACAACCGTTAATTTGCGTCCACTACGACCAACCACTCCGTCTTAGGAGTTCTTGTCGTATACGACAAGCCATTGTGTGGTTCGCACCATTTTAATTATGACAGGTATTAAATTATTAGACAAAATCAAACACTCAAGTATTATCATTTGATAAATTTAAAAACTATCTTCTTCAATATATATATATATATATATATATATATATATATATATATATATATATATATATATATATATATATCTGCCTAGGGATTTTTATATTTTTTTAAAAAAATAAAATAAAAAAGATAAAAATAATATAGAAAATAAAAATAAATTGAACTATATATTTTTAAAATTTATCAATTAAATTTAAATTTAATATTATAATTAAATTTAATTATAATAAAAAATTGATTCTAAACAATTTGTAAAAAAAAATTAATTTCGTGCTTGATTTTAGAGATTGAACATGGTTGTAGTTGTTGATAGAAAAATGCATTTGATTAAAAGTGATTATTGAGGATGGAGTTAGCAATAAAAGTGGTTATTGAATTTTTACTTTTATGATAAAATGTTTCTTAATAAATTTATAATTAAAAAAGATTTTTTTAATGTAGAATAAGATATAGTTAATAAAATAATTATGATTATAATATGTATATGTGTATATATATATATATATATATATATATATATATATATATATATATATATATATATATATATGCACACACACATTATACATGTGATTATGCATATACAATGTAATATGCATGATTTTTTATATGGTAAATTACTTTAAATATCTTATGGTTTGATTATTTTTTCACTTTACAACCAAAGTTTTTAATATTCTACTTTGAAATCTTGGTAAAAAACAAATTTTAAAAATCAATAAAAAAACAATAATATCTTCATATATATTAAAATATAAAAAATTATTATTACTACACCACTCATGTTTTTTTTCTTCCATCCAACCTTTTCTTCTCTTTTACGCCCTCTTTATTAAAAACAAATCTAAAAGAGAAATTCAAATACAAATCCATGATTTAATACAAAATCAAATATGTTGGATTCTAACAAGACTAAATTTTTATTTGCTTTTCCAATCCCACACCTCCTCTTCCACGCGCCATCATCTAGCATTCAAAATCTCTCAAAAAGATCAAAAATCCCAGATTTATAGAATTGAAGTTCTTTGTGCGTTGATGGTAGTGAAGATGGCACGAAGAGGAACGACTTTTGGGCCTGCAACAGCAAAGGAATATATATGTTTTTTGTGGTTCTAATAGAATATTCCGAGTATTATTAGATAAAAAAAACGAAAATACGTGGGGGTGTTCACTATATATAGTTCACACATACAGAGAACACTATGGATTATATTGTATATTTTTTTATAATTTACTTTGTTTTTCAAATTTTTGTTTTTGATGATTTGATCTAATTAAGGCCCCGTTTGTTTGCTAGAAAGTAGTTTCTTTTTGGAAAGTGAATTACAGGGTAAATGAATTCCGGGAAAGTGAATTCCGGGAAAGTATTTTCCAATGTTTGGTAGTGTAATGGAAAATAAGTTGGAAAACACTTTCCAGTGTTTGGTTATGTCATGGAAAATGAGCTGGAAAATAACTTATTAATGTTTTATTTTTCTCAAGTTTATTAAAATAATGAGAAACAAATCTTACAAATTAAAAAGTTGAATGAGAATGAAATTGAAAAAAAATATAATTTCATAAATTATCTCAAATAAAATAAATAATAATCAAAATAATAGAGATCAAATCTAAAAAATTAAAAAAAAATAAAAGGTGAAGAAATTAAAATAATAATAATTAACATTTCATAAATTATTTCAAATAAAATAAGTAACAATCAAAAGAATGAGGACCAAATTTGATAGATAAAAAATTTCAATAAAAAAATGAAAAGGAAAAAGCAAATAGCAATTATAAAAATAAGGACCAAAATTAATATAAAAATTAAATTTTAAGAGATGGAATAAAAAAATAAATATTCAAAATAAATTATATATAGCAATCAAAAGTTTGAGGATCAAATTTGATATAATCAGCAAATAATGACATTTCTAATTTTTTCACAACTTCTGGAAAGTGTTTTCCGCCCAAATTTTCCAGGAAAACACTTTCCTGAAAACCAAGCCAAATTTTCCTTTGACTGGAAAGTGTTTTTCGTTAACCAACTTTTCTAATGGCAAACAAACACAAGAAAGTTTGAAAAGTGGTTTCCCAAAAACCACTTTCCGAAAAACAAACACAGCCAAAAGGGAAAACACTTTCCTGAAAACCAAACCAAATTTTTCTTTAACTGGAAAGTGTTTTCCGTTGACCAACTTTCCTAATGAAAAACAAACACAGGAAAGTTTGGAAAGTGGTTTTCCGGAAAGTGAATTCCAGGAAACAAACATGGTCTAAAAACTAGTTGATTTGATTTTTTTAGGTAAGGAAAAAATTGAAAAAATAAAGATCAAAATTTAAACAAAAAAAACGGTCAAACATGAGTGATGTGCGTGCCAAAAATTATATGAAAAATACACTTAGATCCTCAAACTTTAAAAAAACACAAATTATGTCATTCAAGTCCCTTAAAATTTAAACAAAATTAGTTCTGGTACAAAAATTTATTTGTATTATTTTTTAGTCCTTGTTAGAAAGAGAAAAGAGAAAAGAATCGTTGAATTCTGATGATAAAAGTGAAAGTCACCATTCAAGTCATTTCCGACCACCAAAATGAATTTTTTTGGTGTCCATAAATTATATGAAATGAGAGGGGCTTGATGGTCATTATTTGGATCCACAATGTTGCAATAAAAAATAAATCTAAACTGAGAAAGATAAATCTAACCCGATTTGATTTCATATTTTTGGACTCTTTTCTAGGTATTTTAAGTTGATTAGTTGATTTGTGAGTGTTTCAAGAGTGTTAGTGGGGATTTTTTTGGGTTGAAATGATTTTATATTGGGTTTTGTGAATAAAAAAAGTGTTGCTTTAATTTTTCATCCACCATAGTGGTGTCTGGAATCTGGGCTTGCAGATGACACGTTATCTATGCATTTTTCTTCTTAGAATAAATAGGGGCGGAAAACAGTCCATCCCTATAAAAATATCATAAAAACAAAAACAAGTTGAGGTGCGAGAGCTTAGGTTTAAAAGCCCACCCATGTATGCGGACCTATGGCCCAACACGATTGGGCTGTTTTTCTACCCTTTTTTTTTAATATATATGTTAGATATAAATTTAAGATAAAAAAATTATTTTGTTTGGTTGAGTTGCCGCAAATCACAGGTTTGATAAGTTAAGCCAAAACACCCAATCTGTTATTTGTTTTCTAAATTTTTTTCTATTGATATCTTTTTTTCATGTCTGTTTGTAAAATAATTTTTAAATTTATATTTTGATTGATATCACTCATCTGTGATTATTTTTATTTCCCTGTTTATCCTTTTTTGGATAAAGATTTTTTTATAATTGTTTTGTATGTATTTAATTTTTGAAGAGATTTTTCTGATTTATCTATAATTTATTTATTTTTATCTTTTGTATAGATGAACTTACCTTTTAGAATAAAAATATTTTCTTCAGATAATATTTTTAATATGTACAACCTTCATAATTTTTTTATTTTATTCAATCAATTCAATACGTGTGTCTATTTTTATTACAGTTTGATTAAATAAAAAAAATATTTGAATAAAAAAATTAGCGAACACAACATGGTAAATATCTTGTCTTGTAAGATTAGTTTAAAAAATTAGCGAACACAACACTTAGATCCTCAAACTTTAAAAATAACACAAATTATACCATTTAAGTCCCTTAAAATTTAAACGAAATTAGTTTTGGTACAAAAGTTTATTTGTATTATTTTTCAGTCCTTATTAGAAAGAGAAGAGAGAAAAGAGTCCCTAAATTCTGACGGAAAAAAAAGTCACCATTCAAATAATTTCTTATCACCAAAATGAATTTTTATGGTGTCCACATGTTATATAAAATGAGAGGGGCTTGATGGTTATTATTTGGACCCACAATGTTGCTTGAAAAAATAAATCTAAGTTGCGAAAGATAAATTTAACCCGATTTGATTTCATATTTTTAAACTCTTTTCCAGGTATTTTAAGTTGATTAATTGATTTGTGAGTGTTTCGAGGGCGTTAGTGGGGTTTTTTTGGGTTGAAATGGCTTTAAATTAGGTTTTTTTGACAAAAAAAAAAAACATTGCTCTAATTTGTCTTCCGTCATTGTGGTGGCCAAAATCTAGGCTTGCAGATGACACAATGCTTGTGTATTTTTCTTCTTAGAATAAATAAGGGTGGACAACAGTCCACTCCTATAAAAATATCGAAAAAACAAAAATAAGCTAAGACGCGCGGGCCTAGGTTTAAAAGCCCACCCATGTGTGCGGGCCTATGGCCCAACACAATTGGACTGTTTTTTTACCCTTTTGTAATATATATGTTAGGTATAAATTTAAGATAAAAAAATTATTTTGCTTGGTTGAGTTCATGACCCAAATCATAGGTTTGATAAGTTAAGCCATAACACCCGACCTGTTATTTGTTTTCTAAATTTTTTTCTATTAATATCTTTTTTTCATGTCTTTTTATAAAATAATTTTTAAATTTATATTTTGATTGATATCGCTCATCTGTGATTATTTTTATTTCCTTATTTATCATATTTTGGATAGATTTTTTTTTATAATTATTTTGTGTGTATTTAATTTTTGAAGAGATTTTTCTGATTTATCTATAATTTATTATTTTTATCTTTTGTATAGATAAACTTACTTTTTAGAATAAAAATATTTTTTTCAGATAATATTTCTAATATGTACAGCCTTCATAATTTTTTTTATTTTATTCAATCAGTTCAATACATATGTCTATTTTTATTATAGTTTAATTAAATAAAAAAAATATCTGAATAAAAAAAATTAGCGAACACAACATGATAAATATCATGTCTTGCGAGATTAAATATCTTAATCTATATATGTCTCTCGATTTTTCTAGTTTTATTTTTAGTTATCATTAATAATTTTTTTATTTTTTTATCAATACATATACATAGTTTTTAATTTGTTTAATTATATGTATGTATAAATTTTTAAATTTACATTATAATTTTTTAACCATAAAAATACATCAAAAAATCTATATATATATATATATATATATATATATATATATATATATATAAAACAAATATCTTATTCATGACATAGCACAGTTCAAATAGATAGTTTTTACTCAAGTGTTGTGAGTTCTAGGATGTGACTACCAACTCATTGCTTCGACTTCAAAATCATGATACTTTTTTTTCTTTTTTCTTTTTTCTTTTTCAAGCCTTTTGAGATACTTTCTTTATTTGGGTCATTTATGCCCATTGAAAATGAAGGAACAAAGAGCAAATCAGGTGGGATAAGCGTCTCTTTGACAAGTCTAGATGGTCGTGTTGTTGGGAGAGGACTTACTGGTCTGCTGGATGATTTCTAATTTCAAAATAATGCTCTAAATTAGTCTATAGAAGCAGGAGAGATGTTGGTTCACAGCGGGGAAAGACGGGAGAGAAGGGTCGTCTTTTTTCTTTTTCTTTTTGTTCTTTCTCTTTTACTACTTTTTTTTCCAAGTTTTTCAGTTGTATTTTTGTTATTTTTAGAATTTAGGATTTTTGTTATTATTTCAAACTTGAGGGACCACACGGGAGTGAAATCTACCCTTTGAGCAATATATAGTTGAAAATGGTGGCATTGAACCAGAAGAAAACGACAACGAAGAAGAATGCAGCAGGACTGGAAATTATAAAACAAATGAAAAGGTTGGCATTGCATGAGATTTCTTAACTCCTCTAGTAAAATTCTCCGCAGCTGTTTTCTTTTTTCCTCCTTTTTCATGGCGTGTGACAAATAAGCCTAATTAAGACCACCTACACTAAAAGAGATAGGCGAGCAAGTTTACAGAGCCAATATTTTTTCTCTCTTACCCCACCCTAAAAGAACTAGAAATAAAGCAATGCAACCTCCACATGTACCGATCACAGTCTCCCAAAATTGTATTGGTTTCCCATCAAACAGTGTAACATGAATGTTCATTCCAAAGAATCCTACAACCGCAATGCCTGCATTGAGTATCATGTTTGCAGCGCTGAGGATCACTCCCATCTGCAGCAGCTGATTTTGTTTGTCATCTAACATTATGTTGATGAAGTCCTCTGTGTCATCCACATATTCACTCATCTGAAAAGCATGAAAAAAATGAAATGACTTCGATGTAGCTAAGTTTTCTCAGGAGTTTCTCTGTTATCCAACAATGCAAACTTTCCATGTAGAAGTAGATAATTAAGAATGACCAGAAAACAAGAGAAATAAGTGCACCAGGTATAGGCACATACACCGGATAGTTTCTGTAAGATGCCATCTATTTGTGCAAAATATGCTTCCAAAAGCATCTCTAACTCTTCGATGTCTGGCTTAACGCTGGTGCTGGTTTCAGAGCAGTCATCAACACTGCAGGTGAGTTTTGTAGAGTAAATTGCACAGCATAAGACAAGTTAAAACTACTATCACAATGCAGTAATAAAGTCTGTTGTTCCAAATCAAGCATCAAGATCACAAATTTTTACTCACAGCCATTGTTGATTCCATAATAACTCAACTCTCAATAGAGTTCAATCAACTGATGTTCACATCTCTAATTAAAAGTGTTGCATAAAATTAAGTTTGAGGGGTTAACAGCAAAGATGCTGATTGCCAAAGTAACTGAGAATGCAGGGAAAAGACTACAGAAAGAGTAAGCGCTATAGTTTACTTATGAACACCAGTCACACCCTTTTTAATTAAGGAAAGAGCATTAGTTGGGAATAATAATTGATAAGGAAGAGCTAGCAATGTAGTTTGTAATTGTTGAACGATAAAACTAATGTTCATAAATTGAGATCTTAAAGCATGGTGGCTAATTTACACCAAGTACACAAAGGTTTCGTGCAAAATATAGAGATTTTGAACAAACATCACAGTTGTGGGATTAGGAAGAACCTCTCATCATCTACTTCACGTTCACCGTCATATACTTCCTCTATGGTAGAAATTTGATCCACTGCACGAGCAACCACCTTTTCTGTCAAATACATTTCTGCCATATCATTGTCATCATCCAGCAGATTTTCAAGTTCATCCCTCACCTGCAATAAAGAGCTCATAAATTTTCAACGTAGGGTAAGGAAGTCGAACCTATGAAAATGATTGCTTATTCAGGTACTTTAGGGGTATATACACAGATATATGACCATGCATGCATAGAAATATTAATCTTTGAAGATTAAATTATGAATAAATACCTTTTCTCGAACAAAACCATTTAACTCGGTTCCAAAATCCAAACAATAGAATATCCTAGAGACAGAATGACACTCGCAGATGCATTATGAAGAACACAAAAAATGTTTCTTTTTTATAGCCTGTATAAAACAACGACGACGAGCAGAAACCAATTCGCGGCAGAGAAAGAATACCCTTGCAGGAAGATCTTATGCACAGGATAGAAAGATGACATCCAATAAAATGAATCCAGTTTCACAAGCTTATGGTAGCATACTTCACACATAATGGCAAGAAGAAAAGGATATTTTGATAGCTACAACCATCCAAGAGCATGTTATCTACCTTTTGAACGCGACCGGATAAAGCAACAAGACGACTTTTTATCTGTCTAACACGTTCAAGATTGAGTGTGCTAATTTTAGAAGTCAGCTCATCCAAAGCAGGATATGCCTCTTCCTCCAATGTCCGAGTCTTGAAAAAAAAGAAGAAAAAAGATGCACCTCAATTTAAAAGCATGTAGAAAGGAGTTAATGAGTTGAGCAAGTTAAGAATGTGATCAACATAAGGCCAGAATGGAAAGAATAAGAAATGATCTTCTCGCTTAAGGAGACACCACAATTTATTTTTGGCAAATCTTATTGGCGAGGGCCTTGGCTTGGATAATTCAAATAAAAGCAAAATTTGCTAAGAAGAAATTCATGCAGCAATGATTTATCTTGAAATTTAGTGCCTTTTCTCATACGTCCATTTAGTCAGAAATCCTTTATTTAATATTGTTCTTACACCTGTAGATGCAATTAATCAATGAGGAATCGCCTAAATTGAGATACAAAAATATAAATTAGCAACGCTTAACTGCAAGAATTAAGACTAGCTGGTATACATTTAACAGATGATGAAATCCCAATGCTGACTGATATGAATATTTGGAGTTAAATTGCTCCATTTCCTCATATAAAGCTTATCAGAATTCAAAAGAATCAATAAACAATCTAATTGAAACAATGTTGATTTATTTATATCTGAAACCCAAGCAATATATAATGGTTAAACTACTTGCTTAAAATATCAGATGATGAAATACTAATGCTGACTAATAATAGATAACCATGTACCTCAGTTTCAAGGCACCTACAAGCAGATTCAAGGCAAGCTTCAAGTGCTTTGAACTCAAAAGGAAGCGCCTTGGAACCTGCAGCTACTGAAACATTTATTGTTGAATTTGCACCCTCACCCTCTATTTCCTGACTTTTCATATTTACAAAATTACAAGTTGGAGCTCTCCTCTTGCTTAAGCTTTTTGCTGAAGAATGAAGTGTATTTAATGAGGGTGAACCCCATGTAACCTCAGCTGCGTCCTCCATTTCTTTACCAGTATGATCCATTGCCTTCAAACAGATAACAATGAGCTCTGTTAGTTTAGAAGATTGCTTTGTGTTACCTAAAACAGAAGAGGTGATTTGCGTAAAGAGCATGAGTTCCATTTTCTTGGAATCTCCTGTTCGCAAATTACATGCTAGTTCTTGAAAATATATTATCAGAGAATAACTCCAGCAATTTATATATTTATTAGCGGGGGAAAACAGTATACAAAGTTCATGAATAGAAGAACTGGAAGTAGTTTTTTCATGCCTACTGTTAGCTATAACTTGCAATGTCGAAATATGATGCAAACCATAGCTGTCTAAATCAATGTCCATGGTGAAACTGAAAAGCACCATACTAGCAGACAATTTGACTAACCTCTCATTACAGTGTTAGAAAGAACAGAACATTTGAAACAGGATTCCCTTCAACCCCTATTATGATTTCAACAAATCATATGAGAAATGAATACACAAACCTGGTGTGGAGAAGTGACATTATTGTTACCAAAAACAATACGATGCTGAAGATCCTGAACAAACTGAACCACCAGAGGATTATTATAATTAATCAAAAGCACTTCCTTCGAGGTAATAATAGCCCTGATGTGCTCCAAACTCACAACAATAGCCCTCTCTCGTCCCAAAATCGACGACGGATACGATAGAACCGGATCCAATGCTCTCAGATCTCGTGCAGGCAATCCAGTCCTCTTCATCATCGAGTGTTTCCCTATTTCCTCGATAGAAGACTGACCTGATTCTGATATCACTAGCCATGCCTTTACCACTGGCATTCCTTTCTTTAATTTTGTAGCCATGGCTGATGATGATGATGAGTGATTCTTGTTGATAAGCACTTAGTGATTTAGGGTTTTTTATTTTTTTTTACTTTCGGGAAAACTGGAACGGAACCTAGAAGTGTTTTAAAAGGAAAATGAAATCTGGTTGTGGTACGTGTTTTTTTTAAAAAAAAAAACTTAAAAGCGACTTGGCGCCAGATTAGGGAAGGGAAGATGACGTGGCTAACGGAATTTCGAAATGGATCTGTGAGATATTACGGGCTGGAGTTTGGACTGACAAGTGTTTAAAGGTTTATATGTATAATGTATTGAGATTTATTTTGATTAGCATGCTCTCGCATGTGGAAATTAATATTCTACATTAAATTAAACATTGTTTTACAAAATTGAATTTTAAGTTATTTTTAAAACAAAAATAAAAAATCAATGACTAAAATTAACGTTGAAAATAAATCCTTTTCCATTCGCACTATTCATAAAAGCATGGAAAAACTTCAATTTGATTCCTTTTTTTAACTTTTACATTTCAAAAACTTTATTTGTTTACATTTTAATTTCTAATTGTTGTTAAAGTAGAGACAAAATTATCTTTAAAAAAAAGAGCGAAAACTCTCTAGTAGCCAAGTTTTGGCTACCAATAATTATGATTTTGGTATTTATAAATTGAATTTTAAAATAAAAACTCAATAGATGTGATTTATACCTTTAATGATACCCCAAAAAGTAAATAGGAGCTTGACAATTTTTTTCATTTGATTTTTAGTTTTTAACCTAATTTTTTTTTTGTTAGAAATAAGTTTTTAGAAGTCCATATAATATATTTTTTATGTTCTTAGGTTAAGAGATGTTAAAATTTATATATAAATTTATCCAATTAACTCAATTTAAAAAAAGAGTAGGGATAGACTACGAGTGGTCTACTTTAAATAAAAAGCACGTGAGCCCATCTTTCTAGTTGCATATCTTATTTTAAAAAATGGCCCTTGATTTTTTATTTGACTTCTTTTTTCTCATTTTATGATAAGATTATCTTAAAATAAATTTATTAAAATGATATTTAAAGAATTATCCAATTATACCATAATTTTCAAATATTATTAGAACTTTTATTATAATTTTAACCTATGCTTTTGTAATTATTATATATGGTTTTTAAACTTTTGCTAATGAATATTCAATTCAAATAAAATATTTGTTTTATGGTATTTTCATATAGTTTTTACTCTATATTTTTTAATATATTTGTGTCAATATTATTGGCCAATTTATTAATTAGAACTACCTTTTAATATTATTATAATTTTTTATCCAAAAAATAATTCTTCTAATAAAAAAAACACGTACTTTTGTCAAAACAACAACAACAAAGAAACACGTTAGTAAGGAAATGAAGTTTTGATTAAAAAATATATTTTTTCTTTTTATTTTAAATCATTAGAATTTTTGTGAATATCAATTTTAATTATCTTTAGTTTTTATTCAATAAATCACAATGCTAATAAAAAAGATATGTTTTTTTAAATAAAAACAATACATTAATATGAAAAGGAAATCTAGACTAAAAAAATATTTTTTTTATAAAATTTAAATTATTGTTTTTATTTTGAATATTTATTTTAATTACCCTATAATTAAATAATTTTTTTTGAAAAGTGTCTCTCACTGCAAGATCAAATATTTATATGTCCATTTATTTTTTACTTTTTACAAGGATTATCAACTTTTCTTTTCAATATTTAATTACTGTTACATTTTTTTCAAAACTCTATCAATTTATTTTATTAAGAACAAACAACATCTTTTTAATTCTAAATTAAAAAAATTATAGCAGTGAAAAATAAATTTACAACACTGACTTTTTCTTTTTTATGTTAAAATTAACATAGAATCTTACCGGCAGCATAGCACGGTAAAGAATTATCAATGAAATATATTAGTGGCTCATAATGGATGATTTCAAGGAAAAAAATTACATATAGTAAGACAAAAGCTAACCCTTTTATTTATGCAAATCATTTTTTTTATGATAAAAATATTATAAAATTAAACTACATTTAAATCGGAATTAATTTTTTTTCATAAATTTTTTAAAATGCACAACTTACATTCTGGTGAATTAAAAATAAATAAATAACTTTTTTTAGATATTGGATCAAAGATTTGAATTAAAGAATTAAAGAAAGAAAGAAAGCAAATAATCTATATTTTTAATTACTAATTTAGGTAAATTTACTCATCCAATAAGAATCCTATCCAGATTCTCTATCCTGTCACATCCCGTACTGCCAGTGAACCTGAGATACAGAATCTTTGCCAGCCAAGCCAAACATGCCACTTTTCAAACACAGCACGGTAAATGCAAATAACCAAAAGATCCAAACACCGAAAAGTTTGAAAACACCAAATTTAGCCCCTGTAGTTTTGTAATATTGATAAACAGGCTCCCATACAAATTTTCATCAAATTTACCCTTATATTCATAACATTTAATCAATTCAACCCAACTAAATGGGATTGAAATGTAGTTTTTTCATATTGATAAACAGGCTCCCATACAAATTTTCATCAAATTTACCCTTATATTCATAACATTTAATCAATTCAACCCAACTAAATGGGATTGAAAGCAATGCAGTCTCTCTCTGTGGGGTATAAAGTCTTCGAAATCGGCTTAAAAGTTAGTTCATTTAGGTTAACAATTGATGAGATATCGGGTAAATTCGATGAGGTTTTTCATAAGGGCTTATTTGCTAAACCAACAAAATATAAGGCCTAAGATGGGGTTTTTCCTGTAAAATTCAACAAAACCCACAAATAAGCACAATCACGTAATTTGTCAGTGTCCACAACGTTTCCACCCAGCGAGGCAACCCGCGTTTTTTGCGCATAAAAAATATCGCCCGCCCATTCCCGGTCTCTCTCTCTCTAAAACTATTAAATAAAAAAAATAAACCCTACACCTTTACTTCAAAATCTCTTTTCTTCTCTCACAAGAAACCCGATATTCTCTCACTCAAATCAAGATCACGATCGATCTCCTTTTCCAGGGTTCATGACCTTCTTCTCCACATCTAATTACCGGGTCTCATTTTATTTTTGTATATCTCCTTTTTAAATTCAAATTATTGGATCTGATTCACTAATTATGTTTTAATATTCTCAATTTATCTTAGTTTGCTCAGTTCTTGCATGCTTTGATGATTATTTGCTTATTGATTTTGTTTAATTGTTATGATTTTGAAAGGAAATTGGAAATCCGAAGAAGTGAAAATCCGTTTGGTGAGGATTGCTATTTGGATTTGATTGATGGTGATGTGAGATTAGGGTATTGGAAATGATTGGATTGGGAATTTCGCTTGTACGTGTGCTTACAAGCTCTAATGATGATTATAGTGGATCTTTTATTGCCTGGTTAATTACTGCTGCTTTAGGTTTTGTAACTATTGTTTATGGATTAATTAAATGGCATAAAAGAGCATCTCAGAAATGGGTTAAAGCTGCGGCTAAAGCGAAGAAGCAAGTTTGGAAAAAGTTAAATGTTCCACGGTCTAGTCATTTATGGATTGAAGATTTAGCTTATGGTCAAAAACAGCCGTCTACATGTTGTGTTTGTTTGACTTCATTGGTTTTACCTTATAATGGCGATAATGCCTTGTTGTGTAGTGATTTTGTGCACTGTTGTGTTGTTTGCGGTGCGGCAGCTCATTTTCATTGTTCAGAGTTTGCAGTAAAGGATTGTAAGTGTATTGCGCAAGCAGGGTCTTGTCATGTGCGGCATCATTGGTCGGAGAGATGGTTTAATATGGATGAGATTCCTGAGATGAATGCCTTTTGTTCTTATTGTGATGAACCGTGTGGTGTTCCTTTTATTGATGCTTCTCCGACATGGCATTGTTTGTGGTGTCAGAGGCTCATTCATGTGAAATGTCATGCTAAATTGTCTAAGGAATCTGGTGATGTTTGTGATTTGGGTCCACTTAGGAGGTCTATTCTTTCACCGCTCTGTGTGAAGGAAGTTGATGGAGGAAACAGCTTAAGTTTGATCAAGGGGGAAATTATAGCCTCTAATGTTCGTAGGCAGATGAGAAGCAAGCAGCAAAGCAGAGGCAAACAAGGAAACATTCGCTCTGTTAATGGTAAGTTGCAGGATGCAACAACTGCCAATAGAAGCCTTGATTTTGTGTTGAATGGTCTTGCTGGATTGAGGAGATGCAGGAGCGAGACTAATATCCACTGCTTAAAGAAGAATGGCAGGATTAAGGGCACACTTAATGGGCTAATGCATAATAAAGGTGGAACTGCTATCTGTCAACAAGTTAAGAAATATGCTTTGGTTGATTTGGCTCAAGATGCAAGGCCCCTTTTGGTTTTTATTAATTCCAAGAGTGGAGGTCAACTTGGGCCTTATCTTCGAAGGACACTAAACATGCTGTTGAATCCTGTTCAGGTGAGGATTTAGCTTTTTAGTGGTTGTCACAAGAAAAGTGGATCCTTAACTCCTCAAAATCTATTTTCATCATCTTTTATTGTCATGTTCCAGCAATTTTTTTAATTGTAGGCATGGTTTTTTGTTTTTGGAATCTTCATAATGTGCTCTCTAAGTGCTATAGTTCGGACTTCATCTGATCGATTAACTGCTGATGAATGTTTTTTAAGAAATAAAAAGTGGCTTTTCTTTCCTCTGGCATTACTTCGATATTGTGGTGGTTAGGAATAATAACATCTTCTCATTTACATTGCATGTAGCTTGTAGGTTATATTGCTGAATTTCATAATCCTTCACTGCAGGTATTTGAACTAAGTGGTTCCCAGGGGCCTGATATTGGTTTGGAGTTATTTAGCAAGGTGCGGTATTTTAGAGTTTTGGTCTGTGGTGGAGATGGAACTGTTTCATGGGTCCTTGATGCTATTGAGAGGCACAACTTTGAGTCTCCACCACCCGTTGCTATTCTTCCCCTTGGTACAGGAAATGATTTGTCAAGGGTTTTGCAATGGGGAAGAGGCTTCTCAATGTTTGATGGACTAGGTGGCTTAAGCACACTTTTGCAAGATATTGACCATGCTGCAGTTACAATGCTAGATCGCTGGAAAGTAAATATCAGAGAAGAGAATTCAGAAGGGTATATGGAAAAAGAGCAATCCAAATTCATGATGAATTATTTAGGTAGATATCTGGAGTTGTTACTCATGGATTTTTTTCATCTATCTGTTTCATAAATTGCTTCATCAATCTATTAACCATTGTCAATTTTGCTTTTGCAGGTATTGGATGTGATGCTAAGCTTGCATATGAATTCCATGTAACACGTCAGGAAAATCCTGAGAAGTTTAGTAGCCAGGTAGCTATATTTTTGTACAGGGGTTGTCATTTATGTTGTTAATCAATCGTCCATTTGCCTGATACTTCGCTCAAAAGAGTTTTAGTTTTCCATAGCATGCACTGTGCTGGACAGTAATGTATCAGTACAATTTTTAAAATCCAAGGGATACTGGCTCTTCAGTACAGTTTTTAAAATCTCCCTGTTTCTGAGCGGAAAAGAAGGTTCAATGCTAGAATCTTTTTTATTGAATCCTTTGTTCTCATCCAGTTTTTTGTTTGCTTGTCCTTTATATTCACTCAAATGTGCTTAGTTGACCACTTTTTTTTCTTGAAATGCTACTGGATGCGTGCTTGCTATAGGATATCTCCTGAGTTTTTTTTTTCTTCTTAAACCTGGTCTGTGAGGTTGGTTGAGTGTTTTGGCTGAAAATGCTGTTGTATGTTGTCCTGCAGCTGGACAACTTCAATCAATTTCATAATCAGGTTATTAGATCTTTAGCGTCAGATATTGTTGCTAGACAATGCTGACTGCATTGTGAGACTAAAGAATAAATAAACTATTGTGCCTTTTCTATGACGAACCCCCTAGATGCACAAGTGCTTATGGTTGCTGCAGCTTTCATTTCCTTTCTAGAGTAATTTCAATTTTATATTTCAGATAAGTGCCTTAGATCTTGTGATCTATGTTTCTCACTCAGCTTTTGGAACTTGGCTAATTAAAATGTAATGTGCAGTTTGTCAATAAACTGCGATATGCCAGAGAAGGTGCCAGGGATATGATGGACAGAGCTTGTGCTGACTTACCATGGCAGGTTTGGCTTGAAGTTGATGGGAAAGACATACAGATTCCAAAGGTAATTGATTAGATATTATCTTAGT
Source organism: Populus trichocarpa (assembly GCF_000002775.5). Classification (NCBI taxonomy): domain Eukaryota; kingdom Viridiplantae; phylum Streptophyta; class Magnoliopsida; order Malpighiales; family Salicaceae; genus Populus; species Populus trichocarpa. Next base: position 12,294,760 of record NC_037291.2, on the reverse strand, counting down.
CAGTGTTGTCAAAGGTGAAAGGCGCTAAAAGGCGCCAAGCCTGTAAAATGCCCAAGGCACTAGGTGCTCACTTGAATGAATCAAGGCAATATGCTATAAATTAAAAAAAAAAGTAATATTATATTATATTATATACATCTAAAATATATATCTTCCCAATTAAGATTAGATCATTAGAAAATCAAAAGAAAATATAAAATATATAACAAAAGTAGCAAGTAGCCAAATAGATTAAAAATCAAAATTAAATATCAGTTAAAAAATGGACAAATAGGTCAAAACATAAATTAGTTAAAAAAAGAAAGAAAAATCCTACATAAAAAAAGAACTTCAAGCAGGTGCTAGCCTTAATGCCTTGCACCCACTTGCAAGGCACTTGCCTAGGCGGCACTTCATTGAATTCCAACATCTAAGGCTAATAAAGGCGTTGGGGCCTCGCCTCGCCTGGAGCGCCTAGGCGAGTGCCTCTTGTCAACACTGATCTTAGTATTTGGGTTGTTTTCTTTCTTGTTTTAATTGCATTTAAAACATGTTTCTTTCTTTCATATTTTCAATTCTGTGTTCTTTCATCCTTCTCTTCCCTCCAGGATTGTGAGGGTTTAATTGTGCTGAACATTGGCAGCTATATGGGGGGTGTAGATCTTTGGCAAAATGACTATGAGCATGATGATGATTTCAGTCTTCAATCCATGCAAGATAAAATGCTTGAAGTTGTAAGTGTCCGTGGAGCATGGCACCTCGGAAAACTTCAGGTTTGTCATTTTCTGAAAATAAGTTCCCTCATATCATTCACTCTGTATATGAGAGATAGTTGTAAGTGTTTGTGTAGTTTTTCATCTAAGGAAACTTCAGATTTCTGAGCTCCTGAAAATATATCTGTCTTTATCATTTACTTTGCATGAAACGAGGCCTATAGTTTATTTAGTTTATTATGGAGGTCCCTTGGTTGCAATCCGCTGTTGATAATTTTTCTTAGGCCCCATGTTAGAGTGGGTTTTTAAGCATCTGAATGGTTGGAAGGGAGCTTGTTTCTCATTGTGGGATTTTATTACCCTCATTCAAATGTATGTCAATCACTATGTAGAAGCCCTGTCATGGTATTCAAGTGGATTGAGCAAGATGATGGCAGATCTTTAAAGGGTTGGACCAGGTATGACGGGAAAAAATCAATTGTTGAACTGGAAGGTTTGCTCTAGGCCAAAAAAAGGCAATGTTTAGTAAACTGGCTATCCATAGTTCTCTTTTCTGTACACAAATCCTCATTTGTAAAGCAAATCCAATTTCTAGCTTTTAGAACATGGATGGTGGTGGTATCTATTGGGATCTCAATGATAGAGAAATACAGGACTTTGTAATTTCTGTCAGATTCTAAATTTGTCATTTTCTCTTTATCCAAGATGGTTGGATATGGACTCTAAGAATAATCTTAGTAATTTTCCATACAGCCTTTTCACACATCTTCTCTGATCTATATTCTATCTTCTCCCTCTGGGCAGCTGTATCTAGAAAGTCGCATAAGGTTCTCAGTAAGATTATTACTGATTGACCTATTTTAGTTGAGAAGGGAAGGAGACCTCACAGGACATTTCCGCATTGAGGTTTGTTCCATGTGCATTAATTTGGGAAGATGCATGGCCATGCTTCTCTAATATTGTTTCAAGGCTTGGGATTTGTGTTATAGGCTTTTTGCATTTTGCTGAGAACATGGGGTAGTTCTGAGTAACATGGCACGATTTGATCTTCATGAAACTTGTAGGATTTGAGAACCGAAAGAATTTAAAATCTTTGGGAAGTATTATATATTCTTGTGCCTTGTAGCATTTGGTTGGAGCGGGTTCTGTTATCTTCAAAAATCATGTTCACTTAAATAACTAGGAGTGAATAATCTTCTAAGCCTGTTTGTGGTGCCTGCTTTTTAGAACTTGGATGTTGCATGCAAAGGGTCCTCCTGTTTTTTATGTTGCTCTCCTGTAAAACTTCTGATTCTGTAGCATGTATTTTTTGTTTGTTTCGTTTTTCTTTTGTTTTTAGAGGAATATTACAAATGTTTGTTGATATTTTGTTTTGTATTAAGTTACAAGAGATGTTCTTTATTATTATTATTATTATTATTATTATTTGCCTAACGCTCATTCTATTGTTCAGGTTGGACTTTCACAAGCTATGAGGCTAGCACAAGGGAAGGTAATCAGGATACATGCTTCAAGCTCTTTCCCAGTTCAGATAGATGGGGAACCATTCATCCATCAACCTGGTTGCTTAGAAATAAAACATGATGGACAGGTATTACATGAGGGTCCTTAGGATTTTACAAGTGATTCACTTCGAATGATTATAGCATCTATTGCCATTCTAGTCTTTTATTGATCATCTCTATTTTTCATCTGGCCCTTTCTAACTATAATTCACGGATGTCTCGTTCGTTCGGTATGTTTCAGGTGTTCATGTTGAGGAGAGCCTCGGAGGAGCCCAGAGGCCATGCAGCTGCAATAATGACAGAGGTCTTGGCAGATGCTGAGTGCAAAGGAATTATCAATGCATCTCAGAAGAAATTACTTCTCCAGCAATTGGCCCTCAATCTCTCCTCCTAGATTCCAATTTCTAAACCCCTCCCCCTTTTTGCTTCTTAATTTCTCACATTTTGTCCCACTAACACATTGCCTGTCCTCCTCCTCCTCCTCCTCCTCCTCCTGAACCCACTCTCTTTAACCACGGAGGGATTCCACTTTCACATCCTTCTTTATTTCCTTGTTTCTTTTTTTATTTTTTGACCACAGCGGGATTTCCTCTTTACCACATTTTTTTTTGTAGAGGCTGTAGTGAAACCCAAAGGTGAGATTGACAGCCCCCGGAAATGCAAACCAGCTGACACCGGAGCATTGTAAATGGAAGCCATGAGAGATTAATGACCGTTTTGTTCCTGTTATGATAATGCACTCCTTACATGTTAAAAACAGAAATGAAACAAGAGAGAAACGTCTGTACCCTTTGAGTTTTCCCCATTTGATTACCAAAATCTTTTTTTGCGGCTTCGCTCGGCAAGATAGAAAATAGCTAAAGTATACGTTGTTTATTACATGTAAACTATATAAAAAAAAAAACAATGATTTGATAATTTTCACATATTAAGAAAAATAAGATTAATAAACTCTAGAAAAATTAAAGTATACGTTGTTTATTACATAAAAACTAAAAAGTAATGAAAATAAATATTTCTAAAAGATTAACAATTTAAATTTAAATTTAAAATATGGATAAAAAATATCTCTTTAATCAAAATTCATCCCTTATTAATGCGTTCCTTTTTATTATAAATTCTTTTGATCAAAAGTATTTTTTTAAAAAAAAAATTTATCATAAACCTAAACACAAGTTTTAATTAAGAAAATAAAAAAAATGATATTTTTTTTAATATTGAAACACATTCTAATCAATCTTAAAAATTCAAATCAAATCAAATAATTTTTTTTATTACCGAGCTCTTATTTATTTTTTCCTATATCATTGAAAGTGAAAATCATATCCATTGAGTTTCTTTTAAAGAAGAATCTCTAGACATCAAATCAAAGTTATTAGCACTCAAAATACCCAAAAGCTTTCTTTGTTTTAAAATTTTCTAGGGCCTTTCTCTCTTTTTTCTCAAGATTAAGGGACTAAAAGGTAAAAAAATAAAGCTCTGTATCAAAACATAAATTCAAAAATAAAAGGGAGAAAATATAAAAAACAATTACGGACTAAATGATAGTTTTACACACTTCTTGGAAAGTGCACTGGAAAAAGGGTTTTTAGATTTTCTCAATGTCAATTTTGATCTTTTTTTATTTTATTTTTTATAAGAAGAAAGAATTACCCCCATCATCCTATAGTTTGGTTAAAATTATACTTATCTATTGAGTTTTGAAAAATTACATTTTATATCATTAACTTTGGTGTGTGCATAAAAGTTTACGTCTTGTAACTAATGTCTAAACAAAATCAACAAAATTTATTCGATTATTTATAAGTTTTTTTTTTCATTTAATAACTAAAGAGATCCTGAACTTTAAAAATACCACAAATTCCCTTTATTTGATTTTTTTTTTGGAAATGAAAACCTTAAAAGCCAAGAAACAATTATTGTTAAATTTCATCATCTTTTTAACTATAATATTTTTCTTCTTTTCCCTTTCTAGATTGCAAACAAATAAAAAGATTGCTTCTCATCTCTTCATTTCACCCAACACCACCACTAGAATCCAAAAATGGCTCCAATCGTTGAGGACACTTGGTGTGCGTAAGGTTGGAGGGATATTCTTTAGTTGTGCAACCACTTCATATGGGTAAACCGTTATGTCAAATATTTTTATTTTTTATTACAAAATTATATATACATGAATTTTTAATGTATTTCTATAATTTAAAAAATTAAAGTGCAAATCAAAAAGTTTATATATACTTATAATTAAATAAAATAAGAACCATGTGTGTTAATAAATAAATAAAAGTTATTAATGATATCTAAAAATAAAACTTGAAAAATCAAGAGATATGTGTATATCAAGATATTTAATCTCGTAAGACAAGATATTTACTTAGCTATATTTGCTAAATTTTGTTTATTACAATATTATTTTTATTCAATCAAACAATAATAGAAATAGACAAACACATTAAATTGATTGAATAAAAAAAATAATATTATGCAAAGCTACACATATTAGAAATATTATTTGAAAATAATTATTTTTTATTTTAAAAAATATAGTTCATCTATAAAAAAGGTTAAAAAAAATTATAGATGAATTAGAAAAACCTCTTTAAAATTTAAACGCATAATCAAAAAATAATCATAATTTAAAAGAGGTTTTCTAAACAAAATAAAAAGGGTGAAGGGGTATTAATCTAAATATAAATAATTTCTAAAAAAATATATAAGAAGAAGAATTAATTGAAAAAAAAATTAGAAAAAAATAAAAAAGATCAGGCGGGCTTGGCAAGCCCCGCGTGACTGGGCCCTCACCTATGGTGGATGACCATTTTTTCCTTAAAAAATTTAGACGACGTGTCATCTGATCATGCCCGGATTTCAACCATTGTGGTGACCGGAAAATCAGGGCCTAAGATTTTTTTACCAAAAAACTTATTTTTCAACCTATTGTTTACCCAAAACACCTATAAAAACTTTAAGAACCATGATAAACCTATCCATGGCTTAAAAAAACTAAAACATCATCCCAAAAACCAAAATCAACTCGAAACCAAAAATCAACTCAAGCTCAGATATGTTTTTCACGAACTTTAAAGTTAAAAAACACCTAATATGAATTGTCTTCATAAAAAAAAACCATTTAACATAAATATCATCCGTTTTGATGGTCTAAATCAATGTCAACGACATGTTTATCTCTCTACCACCAGAATCCGCGATCTCTCATCTCTTAATCAGGGACTAAAAAATAACAAAAATAAATTTTTGTACCAAAATTGAATTTAAAAAATATTGAGGTACTGAAATTATATAATCCACGTTATTTTTTAAATTTAAGGATCAAAGTGTATCTTTTTCAAAACTCGCCATCCATGTTTAAAAGTCCTCTTCTTTTATGTCCTTTTTCTTTCAACCTCACTCTTTCATAAAAAAAAAAATCAAAATTATCTAGTTTTTAATTAAAACTAAAACATTAAAAAACAGTTTGAGAAACAAATTAAAAAAATAAAAAGTTTCACACAGTACATCTATGGTAACGTGTGTGAGAGAATAAAAACTAAGAATGAAGAGCCTATACCTTTTAGTTTTATTCTTAATGATCTTGAAATGACAGCATCCACAATTGCAAGATGGCACGTTGTCCATGGAGAATAGAATATTGGTTTATCCCACAAGCACTATCAGAAAGCCCTTTACACATCTGAGCTAGAATCAAAGGTACAATTGTGGTTTTATCCTCTGAGCGCAGACAACCAAAGATTCTCGTCACAACCACGTCAATGGCTCTGATTTAGACTTCCGCCGGCGAACGGAGTAGGTGGAAATCTTGGAGTCAAAACTGAAGCGTTGTCATGGGAGAACCTGTCAATTAAAAACCTTGGTCAATACGCTTCCAAGCCTAGGAGTTGAAGATTGTTGCAGCTTACTAGATCCTGGGGCTACTTGTACTTGTGCATTGTTTTTATGCTTGATTCTGGATCTGTCAAACCAAAATAATAATAATAATAATTCTGATATATTGAATTGTATTAACAGATCTGATTTGTGAAAACCAAAGAGATTGCTGAAACCCATTTTTACCGAAATGTATAATATAGATCTTGAATTTCGCATAGATATGATGCTTTTCGATATGGATGAAATCCATGCGAGATCCTCAAAAATGGACAACCAATCACGAAATCATACTACAAATCAATTATTATCACAAAGTTATTATTATTATTATTAACATAGTTATTCGGCTGGCTTACACGTACCTCGATTAATTTCACGGGTTCTAAAATTGACGACCATATAAGCCTGACCCTGAAGAAAATCGAACTCATAACCATTGAGGAGCAAACTTAAGATCTCACCAGTTGAGCTACCTCTCAAGTTTAATCACTAATTTTTTTTTGATTAATGTGGGTGTCCGGGCCAGCTTGCGTGCTCCTCAACTAATCCCACAGGAACTGAAATTAACGACTATGTAAGCCTCCAGTGGCCATCATATTAGTAACCATATGGTTCGAACCTGAGACTACAGGGGGAGCAAACCCCTTGATCCCAAACTCTTACCACTGAGCCACCTACTAGATGATTAATTACTATTTTTTTTAAAAAAAATTTGGGTTCAAGAGGAGAGAGAAATTGATTTTTCAAGTGAGAAGATTTTTAATTGATCAATGAGAGAGAAGAAGTGATTTTCTGTTTGGGTTGATTAATTCGAGCATGTTTGGTATTACGGTGGCGATTGTTTTTTACTTGAAAATACATCAAAATAATATTTTTTAAAAATTTATTTTAAAAACCAACATATCAAAATAATCTAGAAATATTAAAAAATTAAATTTTAAACAAATAAAAAAATTAAAATTTTTAAAATACATTTTTTAAAACACAACAACAAACATACTCGAGGATGCAGTAAATCACCAATCTAGTTAATTTGTTAATATTTTTTTGCTATACAATAAGGTAGCATTTTTCTTAAAAAAATAAAAATAAAATTGGCGTGACTGGGCCTGAGTCCTAACACCGGTGGAATCTAAACACCTGGCTCTAGGCCGATCGATCTAGGCCAGGCCTCTCTGCCTCACCACAAACCACAAAAGCATTATCTTCAAAATTTATTAAACATTACTGTGTTAGCTGCAAGCTTACAATTTGTGAATATCTCTTATCCTGTTGGGAATTACAGTTCTGTTTAATTAAGATTTCCCAATTTGGGATCGTTCTCCATCTTTCTCCCCTCTTTATTCAACATGATTAGGGAATTTGAGTCCTCCTTGAAACGTGGTCGTTTGACTTCCTGTTTGATAATTTCTCTTTAAATTTACGTTGTGTCATTTTGGCGAGAAGAAATATGTTAGGACTTTTATCTTGTTTTGACATATTCTTTAGCTTCCACAATTATTTGTCTTCTCAGTCTCTTCTGTGGTCACTCGAGAAAAAATAGGGTTTGCAAGAAGAAGAAATTAGGGTTTTTGTTTTTTTTTTTTTTTTCCTGCCCTAGGATCACCACAGTCTCGGCGATTGAGGGGGTTGCAGTCCTAAATCTAAACACCATAGATAATCAATTGTCCACTCGAACCCCACACGAAAACATTGTACTTACGTTGTCCAGATATTCTCAAATTAATCTGAGTTTTAGCTAGACTAAACAAGTGAAAAGACATCGACGTTTAGAGCATTGGAGCACTTCCACAAGTTTTTCTTTTCTTGATAGAACACATATCTTAAACGGTGGACAAAAGTTAAAAGGCTTGCAGTAATTGAAAAGAAGACAGATTGGATTGATAAGATGTTGCAAACAAAAAGGGCTCATCTTCCTTAACAGATATGAACTAATAAGACAGATTGATACAATCCAACCGGTACAGTTCACCAGAACAAGGCAATCTTACCTTTCTTTCTTCATGGTCCTCTCTCTCTCTTTCCCACCCTAGCTGTATGCTAAACGTAGAGGTGTTTATAAGGCCCTTCACACTTTACGGAACAAGTAATGCAAGTGTATGCTAAAAAAAAAAAAAAAAAAATTATACAAAAAAATCCATAATATTTGAATGGATAGAAGAATTTATAGATGTGAGCTCTAAATTCATTAGGTTATTTTCTTTTAAATAATGATAATGAAGTCTATCTTTTCAAGAGAGGTTTTACGTAGCCTTGAATAGGTAAAAAATCCTATATTAATTAGAAAATAAAAACAAAAATACTGAAATTACAAAGAAAAAAAATATAAAATTAATCTGAAACAAGTAAGAAATTCAAAAAACAAAATCACAAAAACTATCAAAACTAGAGGTATCGACAGGCTTTTTGAAATTTAAAATCTAACGGTCTGCGTAACGACTCATTGACTATTTTAGAAAAAACAACCCACAAAAATTCTTGTAAAAATTTGACATTTTTTTGGATAAAAAATTAAATAAAAAATTATAATTTTTTTAAGTTATTATTCTGGTCTAATATAACTAGGCCTTCTAAATCTTGAACTATCTCTTCAATTCAAAAATATATTTACTAATTTATTCACGTAATATATCTAAAATATATTTTTATTTAATTATAACAAACTCATATTTTACTATTCAAAACCACCGATTATCGCAATTCCAATTAAGTACATGAACAAGCCTCGCCTTTTAATATAACATTATGAAGTATTGAATATGAGACCTCGCAAGGACGACTCTTAAGTTTTACTGTTGAATCACGTTTGGAGAGATATTATGTTATTACCAAAAAATTGTGAAAATAAAAAAAAAACGAGTTTTTCACGAAATAAAATTTAGAGGAAAAGACAATTTTTCGTGAGTTTCTCTTGATAAGTAGAAATTAATTCCTTTAATAAATTAATTAAAGGTGATTCAATGGGTCAACCCGATGACCTGCCATCCAGGGCTTAATCTTGATTAGGTCAATAGAAAGATTATATATATAATCAAAACATTATTTTTATTTATTTTTTAATTCTTTAAATAACATTGTTTCAAGGTTTTAATTTCTTCTAAAAAGTCAGAGTCTAGGTTAACTCATTAGTCAACCTGTTCAACTAGTAACCCTGGCTTCATATCAAGTCAAGTCTTGTGACCATGATAGCTAGAGGTAAATGTCAGTTTAAAAACTCTTTATGTCAATGTTTATTCTTGCATGAAATTTGCTACGAGTATAATTAAGAACTCTCTTATGCATATTTATCTCTGTGTGACTGATGTTTTTTCCCCCCTCCCGCTTTGGGTACATGGAAAGGACGTGCTTTTGCATTCTGAACCCACAATTAGTCAATCCCTTGTTAATTGATCCACTTTTAATTTGATTCTAGCTTAGCTAGATTCTTTGACGACTATCCGAAATATAACTTTATCACATCAACTAATTCCCACTCTTTATATATATATATATATCACTTGATTGATTACAATCATTCGTTTTTAGTTGTGTACACGAAACCGTTAGTTCAGATATACAAAAATATTTTAATTTGTTTTCTGTAGTATCATGTACAATAAATAAACTATAAATCCAATAAATTTTATTTTTTAGCTTTTTTTTTTAAATTATATTTTTAATATGTTAATATTAAAAAATAATTTTTTTAAAATAAAAAATATTTTAAAAAACAAACTATTAAAAACAAGTACTTAGGTCACCATTTACCATGCAATAGCTGCAAAGCTTGGAAGATGGTAGTATATTCCTGTGCCACAAATAGCTTCACATTACTTTCACACAACACTGTAACACTACAGAACCCTAATAAGCTAGCCATCAGAGCTAGCTGGTATTGAAGTACTCAATAATAATAAATACATGATGATGAAGCTGTCAAACAGGAGAGATTGATGTTGGTGGAACAATACCATGTCTATCCATCTATTAATGCCTTCTCTATCTCGTTACATTTCCCAAGAAGCGTCAGATAGTCGTCATTTACTCTCCCTTCCTCTCTCTCCTCTTCTCTCTAATGGAAAATTGAAATTGACGTTGGCTTTTCAAAAGCCAAAATATCTGGACTGGACCTTCCTCCACGAGAGAAACAAGCAAGAGAAGACCCTGCCATGTTTGAAATCTGTGAGCTAGCTAGCTTTTCCAAGGATAGTATAATTATCTGATTTTTTCAACAACTCAAAAGCCCTTGTCATAAATGCACTACACCATTTTCTCTGTGCTTCTCTCTCTCTCTCTCTTTTCCAGTAAAGTTTTTCGTTGTCATATAATATGCAGGTTTTTTTGGGTCATAAATAGTTAATGGCAACAAAAAAGTTGATCATAAGGATCTATGATAACCGAGAAGCTAGCTGCCTTTCTTCTCTTGTTAACTGTTAACATCTACGAATGGAATCTTTTAATTCAGTATTTTTCATGACCCAGCCCTTAAATGCTAACTTCTTACAACAAAACAAAGCCCCAAAACAAGTGCAACAGTTACGTTTCAATGCTAAGCTTAGTTCATAAGTCATAGCCCACATCATCTTTCTGAGCAAAAACACATAAAACAATAGTCTAATTTTAGTTGCTAAATTGGGAATGAAATATAACCATTTGAAAGCTATATAATCATGGGCTATTTAGGGTAACTGATCATATGTATCCAGCATCTACCTGGTTACTGAAGATTTGCTTCTAATTTGATATAATCGTTTGCATGGGAATGCACCCATTAATTTACTAGGAAAGAGAAACAGATGGATGTCTTTTCTTGCATGTTTCTAACATATCCCTTACCTTAGATTCTTAAAAGGGGGAGCAGTATTAAACTTGAGGCTATATAGAAGGCTGCCTTTTGGACTCTATGGAAGAAAGTGTAGGTTTTAGCTAGGTTCCTGCTAACAATTTCAAAATCCAATGGCTTTTCACTGCACCTGCTATCTTGTCCACGTCAAATGTAGGCATTCATGGCTAGCTAGATCCCACATCTGAGTTAGAGAAAATAATTCTCTTAAATCTCTGTTATATCATGTTAAGTAAGGAATAATCAAGAAACTACTGTATGGTTTTCTGTCTGTCTGTGTTGTTTATTTTTTTTTTGGAGAGAGAGGAGAGAGAGAGAGATGCTATGCTCATCCAAGGTGGGAGATAGTTGTTATATAAGCTTACCTTTGTTGTATTTAGGAGTATTGACCACATAGCTGAGATGGAACTTAAAGAAAAGCTAAGCTAGCAACCTGTAGAAATTACAACCAAAGACAATAAAGACATAGATATTCATCAGAAGACAAAAAAAATTACATAGATAGACCTTCAGATTCATATGTACACACACAATTGCAACCATAGAGAAAAGAGAACAGTAAACAAGTTAAAGAGAGAGAACTTCACCAGAAGTTGATATTATGGAATTGTAGTTAGGAGAATCATGAGATGGCAAGCAAAGAAATTGTAGCAAATGTTTGTTGGAAGGAATGAAGCCTGGTCCGAGAATCATCGAGGTACAAGATACACACAGACTTTGAATTTTCTCGGCTGTCATCAGGTAATGCCATGTCTGTATAATCATGGCCTCAATGACCTCGAGCCAGACAACATTCCTCTCAACCTAACCCTCACGAAACTGAACTCATGCTATATCTTCTAATAAACAAAGAGAGAAAGAAATAACTGATGAATTTGCACATGAAATGCATAAAATAAGCTTGTATGTTTGAGGGGAATGAAGCCTGGTCCGAAGCCTTAACAGTTGTTTCATGTTAGGAAACTCTTTGCTTAAGCTTCGAGCCAGCCAACATTCCCCTCAACACACCCACACACCTTTTCTTCCCCTGCATAGAAAGCCTAACCCATATGGTGTTTTGACTTGTATATATAGTGGTGTGGTGTATATAAAAGCAGAGAGAGTAGAGAGAGAGGCATTGAAATACTAATATAAAAAAAAAAAAATTCTAAGAAAATGGGCTGTGTTAATTCCTAATGCAAGATGGCCCTTTTCTTTTCTGGTCTCAGTGAGGAAAATATAGCAGTTTAATTAAGCAAAGACAACGTAGGTAGTCGTGCTTGCTACTACCTCTACAGTGCTGTCTTGTAATTACCAATGTACTTTAGCATAGTGATACGAGTCTCTCTCTGTTTTTCTTTCTTTGTCTTTATTATTATTATTAATTTCTGCATTAAGAGGCTAAAAAAATAAATTGCTTAACTTTTAAATTGGGAAAAAAAGGGGTTTTAATCAGTGTTGGGATTCTTGTTTTCTTTCTTTATTTAAGAAAGAAAAGGTAAGACAAACCTATAGCTAAAACAGCTGCCTGTATCCACACCCTACAAACGCCAAAAAGCATGTAACTCCAATTAATTTCTTACATTTCCTAGGTCATCAGTCAGCATGTCTGAATTCTGATGCTAGTATTGTTACTACCGGTAAATCACCCGACCTGTTACATGCTACGACCTGTTTCCTCACAAATTATTCTCATAATCATTTTTAAAAATTAAAAAAGCATTAAAACACCATTAGTGCACTGTTTTTTTATGTGGTATTATCATCATCATCATTAATTAATTAATTAATTAATTATTGAGCATGTATAGAGAAGACAGAGAGATGAAGACAAAATGGGGAGTTAAAATAAATTAGCCTGGACAGAAGACAAGTCTGGCTTTAATGCGATTCTATCATCATTACCTTATTATTTTTTCTAAGCTTTACCTATCCCCACTTTCCTTCTTTCTTTCAACTCTTCCTGTGTACTGTCCAATACCCGCACGGCCACCCCGCCTGACTCATCATTCATCCTTTCATACACGATAAATTATGTATGGGACCAGTATTATTTTCTTCTTAATTTTCTCATTATAGCTCTGCATTTTCTTCTCTATACCCGTTTTGATTTACAAATATTTCAAAGGGAATTTCTTTTGTCTCACAAATGGAAACTTTTCTTGAGTTCTGCGAAATTTCCCTTCGTCATGTTATTTCAAGCCGTCCCCTTTCAACTACACCACTACTCATTCCAAGACCTCACCGATTTCTCCATTCAAAACACTTTCTTCAACTACTACACATTTCAGCAATTTGTAAGATATCATGAATATTGTACGTGAATTAGAATCATCTGGAGATATCTTGATGCATGCAATTTGTAAGACTTTTTTAAAATTTTCAGAAAAGATATTAGCTACTAAGTAAATCATGGTTCTGGAAATTCAATACATTTGAAACTTAAAATCTTTGCTTTCATGGCTTTGGTATAAATTAACTACAATTTTCAAAACTCAATTCCACGTAAAGCTGGAGAATTAAGATATTTTTTTCTTGATTAGGTTACTGCCCACGTAGAGGAATTGCTTGAGTCGTTGACTGACCTCTTCTCGGTCCAAATACATAATAATGAACCTGTCTAGACTGTAGTTATTAATTAGTACTATCTTTTTTTATTACCAAGAAAAAAATAATAAAAACATATTACAGAGTTGTTATTTAGGGCAAAGCAGAGACATGAAACAATTTCTTCCTAGAAACACGTCATGGCAAAGACGGCGTTTCAAGGAATATAAAATCCCAGCCGCTCAACCTCAGGATCTAACGGATATAAATAGACTACCTTGAAACCCGACATGTCGGTGTCAGCGGGAGCCTAGGGTGGGGGCCGAGGAAAAATAAAAATAGCCCGAATAACGAGGAAGACAGAGAAATTACTGCTATTAAAAAAAGAAGAAGAAAAATCAGCGGTCAAAATGTCCAAACAGTTCGGCGGGTCGGATTCTATGATCCAGGCACCGACCGCCACGTGACAGTATTTAATGCAGAGAGAGGAGTTCTGTGGCGTGGGTCCTACTAGAGGAGGAGACAGGAGCAAGTGGATTCTGTGGGTTTTGTACCATAGGAGAGTGACGTGTAAGATTGGAATTAATTAGGGATCATGGGTGGGGACCGCTGAGCTGGGGTTTTATTTGTTTTTCCAATTTCTTGTTTAAAGGATATTAAAATATTAATTGATTGAAAACTAGGTATTTTTTTTGCAATTATGTGTTAATGATGGATGGTGATGATGTGCTTTATGATCTCATCTGGTAATTTATTTTTCAGCTATCTCATCATCTAATACACTACATTTATTATTATATAAATAATTTTTATTTAGAAATATATTAAAATAATTATTTTTTATTTTTTAAAAAATATTTTTTATATCAGCAAATCAAAATATCTAAAAATACAAAAAATAATACTGTGAAGCAAAGAAAAAATAATTTTTTTAAAAAAACACTTTTAAATCACAAAAAAAAAACAAGAATAATGTACATAGTAATTGACATAACCTGCTTGTTTTAAAAGTATCTTTAAAAAATTAATTTTTTAATTTTTTCTTTTTATTTCAAATTAAATTGTTTTTAATATTTTTAGATTGTTCTGATAAGCTAATGTTAAAAATAAATTTTAATATATATATAATATATTATTTCAATGTATTTCAAGCAAAAAGTATATTTTGAAAAGTAACCACTACTATAATATCAAACGGGCTTTTAATGTGTGCGTGTTTTTTTCTATACACTCAAATATATATATATAAAGACAACAAAGCTAAAAAATGAAAAACAAATTATAAAATTATAAGCTGATATTTGAAAGAAATTTTGAACTTTAATGTTTATATATGTATTAATGGGTTACATTCCATGTATATATACCAACAAGTTTAAGCCATTACAAATCAACAAAACAATGAATCACATATATCTTAATCTATCGAAAAGTCAACACTATTAATCAATATTAAATTTCTCTATTCAGATTGAAAATAATTACGAATCTTTAATTGCAAATTAGGGGGAAAACCACGAACAAAGATGAGTGTATTAGATTTTGAATAAGTAGAAATGTTTTATTGTTTTTTTTTTTTTCATCAATAAGTTCTTTTTATTTAATGGTAAGACTATGTATGTACATTTCATGTATTAAAATGAAGTCTTAATGTTCAAAGGTATCGAACTCCCCTGAATAACTCATTCGGTACGTGCTCGAGATTTTTGAACAAAATTGAAAACTTCTTGCAACATGAGCCAAAAAGATATACTTTTAGAAGGTAAGGTACTCTCATGCTAAATGCAGATTTTCACAAAAAACAATTTCTGTCCTCTTTCCATACGTGCCTGCCTTTATGGTGTCATTAAGTTTCCCATCCAACAAAACTAACGTGGTCCCATTATGTGTTGTAGCCGTTGCCGACTTTTCAAGAAAAAAGAAAAAAGAAAAAAAAAAGAAAAAAGAAAAAAGAAAAAAGAAAAAGTCTCTACCTTGTACGTGAAAATACACGAGAAAGGATAGGATTCTTTCAAACTATATATAATGTAGTTTTGCATTACCTATTAATTTATACTGACCGAGTAGAGTTTATAATTGGGTTGATTTAATATTAAATAAAGAGTTAAATTGAGGTTTTTTTTGAAATTTGCTTTTATATCTTTTGGTTTTTCTTCTTGTCAATTTGCCATCGTTTAAACTGAAGTTTTTATTAAATTTTATCATTCAATATCATATTAATAATAAATTAATCTTAGTATTTTCTATGATATGATAAAATAAAAAATCACTTTAACTCAATGAAGTTTATAATTTGGGTTGCGGAATTGGTGAGCTAACTAAATATCAGTTAAAGAGTTGAGTAGGGATTTTTCAAGTTCAAACTACTATACTAAGTTTAATGAAAATATCATAAAATTTTCAAGGATCTAAATGTTTTTTTTTTTTATGTTTCAAAAAGTTTATTTCCAACTCGTAATGAAAGCGCAGATGGATAAACTAGTTTCTTATCACTAGGTTTTGACATAAGAGCAAGTCTAATTCAACTATTAATTTTTTAAATAATTTTTAATATATTATGTTGAATTATTTATAAGTAAATAATCTTTGTATGTTATTAAATTAAAATGTTTGGTTTTAAAATTTGAATGGTTTCATATGGAATTTGATAATTTGTAACTAATTTAGTATGTTGATTGTAAAAACGAATAATTAAATTTTGATTGTATATAAATAAAAAAAGGACATAAACTAGTAAGTAGTTAATATATAAATATATATGTTTTATGCATGTGTATGACGGTTTACAATTAGGTTCCTTAAAAATAATAATCACTAAAAAAACTTATACCAATTTATTTATTAATATAGCTAGAAACTGAATATATTTTTGGTATCATATATTTTTAGAACAAAATTCCATGTCTTTCTAGAAACAATAAAATAAATAAGAAAAAGAGTCTTATTGTTTATTATAATGTTCTATTTATACCTGTATAGTGCATTATATAAACAAAAGTTTTATTCATGGTCCTGTTTTATTTTTTGTATGATCAAAGGGCATGTTATTTTTAATTATATGTGATGTGAATAGAATTTATAAACAATATAGGAATGCATTTTATGAATCTTTATTTTAATAAATATTTTTTTTCAAATGAGTGAAAAATAATATTAGAAAATAAAAAAAGAAATTTATATAAAAAATAAGAATCTGATTTAATAATTTGATAATTTGCCACATCTTTTACAGCAGTGATTAAGGGACACGATGACAAACTTCTTTTTTTAGTCCAACTTCTTCATACATTGGATCAGGCTAGGCTGTAAGATGATTCATTGATGAAGAAAGTAATAGATCGAGGCCCAGCCTACCTCGGCTCTAAATGGAGCCTGACAAAACGTGTCGAGGCTTGATCAGCTCAAGCTTCTGAATCTAAGTCTAGGCTCTTAAATGAGTCTGGTTTTGATATTTCCTTTCCTTTATTTTTTTCAAGATTTTTTTTTACAAGAGATAAACCTAAAAATTCAACCAGTCATTACATCTTCGAGCTACGTTGACTTGGATGCATCTCTAAGAAACGTCATTTGCTTGTTTAGATAATTAAAATAATTTTACCATATGATGGAGTCGTTGGTGCTTTCTTTGAAAAATAAAAATAAAAAAAGGTAGCAGAGAGCCTAGAGACAGTTAAAAAGCAGGTTTGATGGCACTCTCCTGTTCTTTACCTCCTTTTTTCGCCCCAAAATGAGCTTGAATCAATCCAGGAGTTTCAAGGCAAATAAAGAACTTCATGCCTCTTGGAGCTGCAAAAAGGAATGTCAGCAGAAACTGAATGATTTATTTATACATCAGTATGAAATTCTAGGGTTAGTGGAGTGATGAGCTTGAACCTTTGTCTATTTATGACCTGGTTGTTCTTGAAAAACCAGTATCTTATTAGAAAAGAAAACATATGACCTGGTTCTTGAAAAATACAAGTCACCTTGACCTCATCATGTACAATGCACTGTTCTGGAGTTATTCTATTTACGAGTCTCTGACTTGATGACTTATGGTATATGATTGATATTTGAATATGTTAAAAATAAATAATCAATGAAAAGAGCAGCAAAAATCCGAACCACTTCCATTCATTGAAGTACTGAAACTACAGCTTACGCTTCAATGCTTTCAAGTATGGTAAGTATGAATGTAAGCTGTGCTTCAGCACAACAAAATGATAACGTTCTAAAGGCTCAAAGAATCTATGAACATTCTATGTTTGGTTTGAATAACATTTTGAAGCGATTTTCTGTATTTTCACCATAGCAGAAAACCATGCATGATGAAACTTTGATGCTACCTTGCAAAATCCAATAATGCATCCACAACAATCTCATTGAAATAAATTAAAAGGTAGAGGTTCATATTGTTGTATTAAACTCAATCCATCTAGAAGGTCAAGGAAGGCAGCCACCAGCTGTCACCGCCCAGCCACCAACCGGCCAGCCGCCAGCCGCCAGCCGCCAGCTGTTTGCCGCCACAGCCGCCAGCCGCCTTCACACTTGAAGGTTGAATTATCTTGTTTTGAATTTGTGTATAAATAGCAAGCTAAGCTTATGTTATTCTGTGTGGGGAGAGTAGAGAGAAACACTAGAGAGAGAGAGAGAGAGGGCGTGTATTGTGTTAAGCTTTTGTGTTAATTGTTTGTAAGCTTTTGTTCTTGAAATAAAACAGTGTGTTTTATCCCCTCCGAGTGTTTCAAAGCCACCACCAGTGGTTTCTCCCACCAACAATTGGTATCAGAGCCCCGTTCGTCAGAAACAGAAGTGTTTTTGGGAGATATCCGAATTTTCAAAGTTGTCATAAACAAGTTTTGATCATTCCACCGTGTAGAGCTCATCCATACGAACTCACTGCCGCAAAAATCAGCTCAATCGGACACCGGGGTGAGCTACACGCGCCTACTGAAGATCCGGTGACTGTAGCCCAGTCGCACCCACGCGCTCCAGAGGAAGAAGACGAGTGACGTCCACGCGCGCCATATTGGAGCCGTTTAAGCCGAGCCGAGCCGAGCCTCAAGCCAAGCCTCCAGCCGCGCCGAAGAATATTCCCAAGAATATTCCCTTTTCAAGCCGAGCCGCTAAGCCGAGCCGCTATTAGCCTAAGCCGAGCCGATAGAATATTCCACAGAATATTCCCGGTTCAACCCAGCGAACCGCCCGACGCCCAGAATTGGTTTTGTGACCGGTTCACCCATTTTCGGACCTGATTTCTACAAAGTCAGACCGGTTCCCGACTATTTCGACCATTCCGGATCGATCTACAGTGTCCGTTTTTCAAGCCGAGCTCCCAGAAGGAGATATAGTCATTCCAAGAACAAAATGACTACAGAAAGTACACAAACACTCATCCCGAAGCTGACCAAAGACAACTATGATAGTTGGTGCATCAGATTAAAGGCATTCCTTGGTTCACAAGAGTGTTTGGAGATTGTACACTATGGTTATGATGAACCAGAGTCCAAAGAAGAAGAAGATGCTTTACAAGAGGCACAGAAGCAAGCCCTGAAAGTCAACAGAAAGAAGGACAACAAAGCAAAGACCATCATCTACCAAGGTCTTGATGAAGATACATTCGAGATCATAGCTTCCGCTGAAACATCACATGATATATGGGAGGCTCTCCAACAAAAATACAAAGGTGCTGACAGAATCAAGAAGATTCGTCTTCAATCTTTGCGAGGTGAATTTGAGTTATTGCAAATGAAGTCCTCAGAATCTATTTCTGATTATCACACAAGGATTATGGTGATAGTCAATCAGATGAGGAGAAATGGAGAAGCCATCATAGATTCTCGAATTACTGAGAAAATTTTGAGATCCCTAGATCCAAAATTTGATTTTGTTGTTGTCGCCATTGAAGAGTCCAAGGAAGTGGACAAGTTGACAGTGGATGAACTTATGAGTTCTTTGCAAGCTCATGAGCAGAAGATTGTAAAGCGAAATGGAGATAAGGCCATCGAGCATGCCTTACAAGCAAAGTTGTCGCTCAAAGAGAGATATGAGCAAGGGGAGACTTCAACAAGTGGATATACCACTCAAGCAGGAAGTCAACAATCCAGAGGAGGATTCCAGAGATTCCAAGGAAGAGGTTCTTGGAATACAAGCTTTAGAGGAAGAGGTGGTAGAAACACCACCAGAGGAGGTAGAGGACAGCAAGCATTCACTCCTAGAGGAAAAGGAGGCGGTTACAATAACCGTGACAAGAGGAATATCCAATGTTATAGTTGCAATCAATTTGGGCACTATAGCACTGAATGCAGAAGGAAAGCTCCGTTGGAGATACATGAGCAAGCTAACTATGTAGAGAAGGATGACAGAGAAGAAGCTGCATTTCTTGTCCAACAAGAACTTGGCGAGAAACAGGAAAATATATGGTATCTAGATACTGGAGCCAGTAATCACATGTGCGGCTACCGAGAGTTATTTAGTGATCTAAATGAGACCAAGCAAGGTCTAGTTACTTTTGGAGATACCACAAAGGTTCCGTTCAAAGGTAAAGGCAGCATCCCAATCAAGTTGAAGAACGGCGATTCCAGCTACATCGCCAATGTCTATTATGTCCCAGCCATAAAGCAGAACCTGATCAGCTTAGGTCAACTTTTGGAGAGAGGATATACTTTTTACTCGAAGAATTGTCATCTGACAATTAGAGACAACAATTGGAGATTAATGGCCTATGTGAAAATGTCCAAGAATAGGATGTTTCCTTTGAACATCCAATATGATGCAGCAAGGTGTTTAAGTGCCATCACCAACAGTGAAGAATGGCTTTGGCACCTGAGGCTTGGACATCTGAATTTCACGAGCTTGAAGATGCTAGCAAGCAAGAAGATGGTCAAAGGTTTGCCTCACATTGATCATCCAGATGAAGTCTGTGAGAGTTGTGTCCTCAGCAAACATCACAGATCCAGTTTTGCCAAAGAAGTCAACTGGAAAGCAAAGAGGCCATTGGAGTTAGTACACACAGATGTGTGTGGCCAAATAACGCCTATGTCGACTGGAAAGAATAGGTACTTCCTCACTTTTATTGATGATTTTAGTAGAAAGACGTGGATATACTTTCTGAAGAGGAAGTCAGAAGTATTCAATTGTTTTAAAGATTTTAAAGCAATTGTGGAGAAGCAAAGTGGCTACATGATCAGAACAGTGAGATCTGATCAAGGTGGAGAATATACAGCAAATGATTTTGAAGCCTATTGTACACAACAAGGCATCAGACATCAAACAACGCCAGCTTATACACCACAGCTGAATGGTGTAGCTGAAAGGAAGAATCGCACGATTCTTGACATGGCAAGAAGTCTGCTCAAAGCAAAGAAGTTGCCCAAGCAATACTGGGCTGAAGCTGTATCATGTGCAGTGTATCTACTGAATCGCTGCCCAACCAGAAGTTTGCAAGGAGTCACTCCAGAAGAAGCATGGAGTGGTCACAAACCAAGTGTTACTCATCTACGAGTCTTTGGTTGTGTGGCATATGCAAAGATCCCAGATGCAAGAAGGAGAAAACTCGATGATAAAAGCGAGAGATGCATCTTTGTGGGATATGGTGAAAGAAGGATGGGATACAAGCTGTATAATCCCATCACGAAGAAGGTGATTATGAGTAGAGATGTTATCTTTGAAGAAGATAAATCTTGGGAATGGACTGATGATAAAGAAGCAGTCAGATGGATCAACATTGATTTGATCCTTGAAGGTGAAGAAGGACCAACAGTACTTGTCGAAGAACCGATTGTGCCAGCAACTGAACCACAAAGTCCGGTGATTATACCAACAGCTGAACCACAAAGTCCGGTACACAGATTCCCTGTATTCAACAGGAGGAACACACCAGGAGCATCATCATCAACACCAGCAGCAACATCCTCATTGTCAGAAGGACCAAGAAGGATGAGAAATCTTGACGAGTTGTACGATGCCACGCAAGTCATCGAAGATACAACTCTATTTTGTTTCTTTGCAGATAATGACCCACTTAGCTTCAACAAAGCTATCACAGAAGAGAAGATAGAAGCAATGGATGAAGAAATGCATGCCATTGAGAAGAATGATACCTGGAAGCTGACTTATCCACCAGAAAGCAAGAAAGCAATAGGTGTCAAATGGGTCTATAAGACAAAGAAGAATGCAAAAGAAAAAGTGCAAAAATACAAAGCCATTGAAGAGGGAAACATTTATCAGAATGAAGTTCATGTTTGGCATGACATCCCTCGATTGAGTTTAAAGGGGAGATTTGTTGTATTAAACTCAATCCATCTAGAAGGTCAAGGAAGGCAGCCACCAGCTGTCACCGCCCAGCCACCAACCGGCCAGCCGCCAGCCGCCAGCCGCCAGCTGTTTGCCGCCACAGCCGCCAGCCGCCTTCACACTTGAAGGTTGAATTATCTTGTTTTGAATTTGTGTATAAATAGCAAGCTAAGCTTATGTTATTCTGTGTGGGGAGAATAGAGAGAAACACTAGAGAGAGAGAGAGAGAGGGCGTGTATTGTTAAGCTTTTGTGTTAAGTGTTTGTAAGCTTGTGTTCTTGTAATAAAACAGTGTGTTTTATCCCCTCCGAGTGTTTCAAAGCCACCACAAGTGGTTCCTCCCACCAACACATATCAACTAAAACTTGTTAAACATTTAATGGTGCAGGTTCAGAACTACATGTTAGTATCTAATATTATTTATAGAGTTGAAAGATTAATCATTTCACAATAAGCAAAAAATTGAGAGCAAGAGAGAAGAAGAATAATCCAGACTTAATTATCCAGAAATGATTTCAAACTTGGTACTAATTGATGGCGCCATCGCCATTGGCGATCCATTGCAGCATTGCATAATGGTTTCAAGTATTCACAGTTGATCATCTTCTACTTACCACGCATGGTCATTGGTGGCCGACAGAAAAACAAAATTAACAGTAGTGTAAATATCTGTTTTCATTTTTCTCAAAAAAGAAAAAAGAAAAAAGAAAAAAGAAAAAAGAAAAAAGAAGAAAGAAAAAAAAGGGATCTGTTTTTTAGCACATGATGGGGCATTGATATTCAAAATGATGTTTTCAAGCATTTCACAATAACTAATTGGAAGAAAGTAATTTCATAATTTACATCAGAAGACGATACAAACCAATTGTCCACCAGAAGAACGCCCATCTTCAGAAATGTTCCATGGCAACCTCCCAAAGCCCAGGCAAACACATTGCCCTCTGAATGTTAATAGCTAAACTCAGGTTATTTGATAAAAGCATCTACACCATACAATGCGTAGTGCATGGCTTCAAAGTGAAAATCATATACTGCAAGCAGAGAAGTATTCATTTGAACAAAATGGAAAAAATAGCTTCAACTTGATGGTTATTCTTTACAACTTTTCTACCTCATGCCTCTTGTTTTTGACTTTAGAACTTAGAAGCAATTGAAGATGGATCAATCGATGCATCTAAAGCAATATGTGGGAGCAGCAAACATGGATATGGGTAGCATAGAATACAAACATGCAGCATGCTAAATTCTGGTTTCCCAAGAGAAAATTGCTTTCTAAATTTACATAGATGTTATATCAAACAGGGAAATGATTTTGAAGGGCAGCGTGGTATGCAGCTTATCGAAGACATTTTACACTGCTTCCATGTCTAACAACTTAACCACATCTTCTATGTCTTAATTTTTCAACATCTCTGAGACAATAGTAGCATGTATATATCCTTACAATTTGTCAACAGAATGGAACATTATGATGAGAAAGTCAGAAATCTTTATCTTAAACAATAGATTTACATTTAAATTTACTAAAACATATATTCCCTGAAATCGCTGCTGTATGCTTCCAAGTTCCAACCACAAGATTCCTGTAAGTACACAATTTTCATACAAAAAACAATTAAATATAAGAATCTAACCTTAGAATTTATATTAGAAATCCTATCCCTGCTTGGAAAAGGAGCACAAGTCAAAGTAACACCCTTTAAATTAATTTCTGAGCCAGAATGTAACAAGATATTCCAATAGCATATTTATCCAAAAAACAACAATATAATGTACAAACCTTGACAACAGAAGATCTCAAAAAAGAGCATTCAAATTGTTCCGGTAAATGCTAGACATTGGTAGAACTGTCAACAAAACATATTTTATCCAATGAAGATGTCAGAGTTCAACAATCCAAACTTTCATCTGTAATGCTGTGAACAACATTGACATTAATCAATGAAGCAGTGAACATTGTACAAGCCAAAACTTTAAGATTGATAAAAGGGAATATAGATACCCGATACAAAGACAACCGATTTCATTTGAGCCACAAGTGTACAGTTCATCTCCATCTATGAAACTCATGATTGCTTGATAAGACACTGTTTTCTTTTAAAAATTAATTCAATTCAATAACTGATAGATAAAACCGGTGTTAAGATTATAACTCATAATCATTTAATACTTTAATACCATATTAAAATATCTTAATAACTTAAACTATTAAATAAGTTAATTATCAATATAAGTTAATTATCAGATTACACTAATCATAAGTTGATGGCAGACTGGACGGAATCACATACCTAAGAACATAGAAGTTCACCAAGCTGTCCAAAATCATTACATTAACCGGTGGCATAAACACTCCCGCTTTCTGTCAAGGGACAATAAATAATCTGGAAGATTATATATACCAAAAGAAGAAGAAGAAGCGAAACTTTGAGAGAAGTACCAGTTAAGAAGAGAGTGCGAGCACAGCGGCCACAAGAAATGGATTTAAGATTGTGATAACGAAAACAAGAGCAATAGTTAATAAGCTTAGGTCTCCACGGAGAATCCAAACTTCCTAATCCTAATTAATCTCCGTTATCGCCATTCCCCTACACTGCCCCCATACACATCTCTTCCCTCGCTCTACGACGACGACAGCAAATATTTACTCTACTTTTTGTGAGCTTTGTTTGTGAAATGAAAGAATGAATGGTTTAGAAAGAAGAATGCAACGGACGTAGTGTTTTTTTTTTTTTTTATTATTATTATTAAAAAAGAAGAAGCTGGCAGGTAGATGCCACTTTAAATTTCGAAGCCAAACAACATGTCATGGGCTTTTTGATAGACTAATAGGGCTCTATTTACCATAGTGATGGGCCATCTTGCAATGGCTTAATATTAATCTTTACAATGAATTCTTAAAAAGGTTAAGGTAACTTTTAGTTTAAAGAAAAGTTATGAAAAAAATATATTAGATTATTTTTTTTTAATTAAAGGTATTTTTATCCTTATATATCTATCAACATTTATTTTCTACCTTAATAATTTAAAATTAATTATTTTTCAGGGTGTGCGGCGAGTTAGATAATAATATTTTGAATGGTATAAATTAAATTGTTAAGCCAAGAATGATTCAAATTATAGCATTATCATCAAAGATATTTCAAGAGCCATTTCTTTACCGATTAAAAAAAAAGGAACAAAACTTCTTATCTATGAGGATGCTTAGACATTGTTGTAGATCCGAGGGGGTGTAGTTTAATTGATCAGATCCTGAGTTTGTTCTCTAAAGATCACCAGTTCGAGTGCCACAAACCTCAGGGCTACTGGAGGCTTATCTAATCATTAATTTCAGGGTTTCAAGAGATTAATCAAAGTGCGCGTAAACTGATATTCCAGACACCCACGATTACCAAAAAAAAAAAAAAAAAAGAGAATAAAGAAGAACAAAATTAATGAACTCATCAGGGACAAAAAACATTCAAACTGAGATAACATGTAGACCACATTTCATACGCTTTCTGTATTATTTTTCACTCAAATAAATTCAACTGAATAAGAGAAAATTAATTTTAATATATTTTAAACTATGCCGGACTTTTTTCTTAACCTTGCTTTATTATAAGAGCGGTGAGAGAATAGAATAGTTTTTTTGTGGTAAGGGGGAGGAAAAAAAACACATAATTATGGCTTCAACACATCGTAGAAAATATAAAAGAAGATTTTTTTAAGAAATTACAAGACTGCTACTGCATAGTATCTATAGTGATATCGCTGTGCAAAATACCATCCTCCTTTAGCTTTTACTGATGATGCTGGAGAGGAAATTTTCTTGCCTTTAGTCTAATTGAAAAAACCAAGATAAAATTGATAAGACTAAGACAAATTAATCACACTTTACCAAGTGAAAAAAAAGAAAGAAAGAGTGAAAAATGATACGGTAAAAAATAAGCCACGTGTAAAGTGAAAAAATTGCAAATTTTTTTCTTATAAAATCATTTTCTTTTGTATAATTTTATGTTTAATCCTTCTAATTTACAGAAAGTCCCATTACTATCTCTAATAATTAAATAGATTGCCTGTTGATTTTTGGTTTTTTTTTTGGGTGATGAGTGTTTTCTGGCAAATATTATAAAATGAGAGATTGCAGCCTAAAACACAATCAAAACTCCAGCCCCTACCATTGCCTTCTTCTCCTGATCACCAACCCAAGAGAGTTTCAAAGACTTCAAAATTAATTCCAGTCTCTGTCTTATCTTGAACATCATCAGTATCTTTCTTCGAACAACCATGATTCAACGTAAAGCTTGAAGACGGTTTGGTTTTTTTAAAACAACGAAACAAAATTTGCTCTTTGTTTGCAAGGATTACTCCGACGTTATCATCGATGCAACAAAACCTAAAACCACCACCAACTCCACCACCATCACTGTCTCTATATTACCACTACCACCATCCTATATAAGAAAGTATCAAATAGATTTTAGCCATCTGATTAATAGGCATGGTTAGAATTTTAATATTTTCAGTGTATAGTTATATGAAAATCTTTATGACTCGATATTTAATTTTATCTTCTAAGAGATTTCGTTTAGTAATTACATCAGTTTTAAGTGAATTCTATCCAATAAATTTTTCGTGTTAATTGCAAGCTAGTGTTATGTTAAAAAAAAAAGAATATATATAAATGATCATAGAATAATTTGAGCAACATACCAAAACGTATCATTAGGGAAAATGACTTGTAAACAACCAAATCATTCCAAGAAATTCGTGCAAATTCTGTGTCAAATAATAAATAATAAGTTATAAGTTCCATAAAGAATAAATGATTGGTTCGAGTAACCCTTCATCATCCTTCCCAAACTGGGCAATTACAAAACCATCAACAATGGCTTCAAACTAGGCAAAAACCACCAACAAACGGCTGAGAAATAGAGGCAGAAAAGGTCACGAAAAGACAAAAGGATCGGTTTTATTTATGAATACGCATAGAAAAGGAAACCACTCCCATAGGGTTTGGTCGAGAGGGGCCAAGTGTTTCCTCCGCTTAATGCCAATTGCCATGCAATAGGAAAGAATTTTAATATAAACTAATCCAGTTGATTAACACGATAACATGCTTGATTAGACATTTTATTATTATTATAGTACAGTTGGCATGATTCTATTACCATCACAGCGTTTAACCTAATTTCCATAGAAGGGCCAGGAAACAAGGTTTCCCCTAATTAGGTGGGAATTAAGGAGAGGAAGCCATCCCTTGAAGGTTCCCTTCATGCACCCGAGAAAATTAAGTTAGGGTCAGGTGGAAGACGATGAGAGAGTTTTTTGCTGTAAGCATTCTGGAGAGAAAGGTGGGAGTTGATTACGAGTTTACCTGAATATTTATCTAATCTCCATTGGGTAAATTTTTTTGAAAATATTCGAGTAATGAGTGATTTGGATATTTAATTAAATCTTTTTCAGTAAATCTTGAGAACTTGAATTATGTTTTTAATTCTGTATTTTAACTAGTTTAAGAAAAAAATCTAGTTTAATGAGTAATGGATTGAATTTTTTTTTTTTTTGCATCGCCTGAATTACCACATCAACTTGGATGAAATCGAGTAATGGAGAGTTTAATTTTCGACTCGAGTGAAGTAAGAAAAGCTCATAAATAATTATCCAATATGAAATGGCGATTTTCACCCAATTTACACAAACGCTCACCCCTAGTATTAATCCTGTTATTTTTTTTTCTCTCTTTAAGTTTATTTTAGTATTTATGTTAAATCTTGATTTTTAAATTTAATAATTGTTATTTCTTAATAATATAATTGATATGTTCTTAAATAAAGATTTTAACTAACTTTAATCCCTACTCGTTTAAAATTAAGAGGCTCTCTATAAGACCAGTACTGATTAGGAGCTAAATGATTTTTTTTTAAATAAAAAGTTTAAAAATGAACTTATTGGTCAAAATATATATTGATAGAACATGTGGGCCTCCTTTTAATTATTAAAATTGAATTTATTGGTAATTTTCTGATAATAATATTTTTTTAAAGAATGTTTTGGTCTCCAATTACATCCGATTTCTTTTATTTCATAACTCCACCACGAGCTCCACACATAGCATTGAAAACATTACCTCCTTTCTTCCCGATTCTTCTTCTTTTGAACATGATAGTTATTTGAAATTGTTGACCATATCTACTACTATAATTTTCATTGCATGAAGGAAAATCACGGGACTAAGCATTATATAACCTAGTTGCCTGCCAAATCCTGCATGTGAACTGTTCACCTGTGACGTTTCAGAACACCAAAAAATCAATTCTAGACAACAAGGATTTTGGTCGAAGGGATGCTAGCTAGCTAGCTAGTGGTAGGTATATATTAGCATTAATAATAACATTAACAAAAAAAAAAATTTTAATGTAGTTCTCTTCAAGTAACATTATGTTTTTTCTTTCCTTTTTTCTTTTAATTTATTTTTTTTCCAACTTCAATTTCAATTATATATATTATTGACTATTAGGTTTAGTAGAATTTGAACTTTATAATTTTTTTAATTTATTTTTATAAAACTATCTTAAATTCTTGAATTAGACTGCAAGTTTGATAAGTTAACTTAGTTTTTTTTAATTTTTTTTTAAATTTTTTTCCTTTAACACTAGGTTGATTGAGAATTAGACTTCATTATTTGTATTGATCTACTTTCTATGAGGTTATCTCCATATCATGACTCGGACCACGAGTTTAACGGGTTAACTCTAGTTGACTTTAGTTATTTTTTGTATTTTTTTAATCATAATTTTTCAATTTTCTCTTTCAAAATCGTGTTTTATAATTTTTTTTAATTTGTTTTCTATTAGGTTATCCTGGTCTCATAATACGAGTCACGAGTTTGACGAGTTAATCCGGGTTTATTAAGATCATTTTTTAAGTTATTTTTAATTGATTTTTTTAGTTTCATCATTCAACATTGAGTTTATTAGAATTTGATCTTTGTAATTTATTTTGATTTGCTTTTTATGAGGTTATTGTGATCTTATGACTTGATATGTGGATTGACAGGTTAACCCGAGTTGACCCAAATTAATCCAATATGTTGTTATCTCAATGTTTATTAAAAAAAAATCTCACCTTAAATATTTATTTTGAATCAAACTATATTTTTACTGGTTATATAGGATGTTTTTAGACCTGTCAAGACGACCGAGTTATATTGAATTAATTTTGATATGGTTTATTTTTTTTCTACTAAAAAATATTAATAATACCTAAATATTTTTTTTTTATTAAAAAAATTATCACAACGTAAGCCAGTAATCTATTTGAATTATATAACGTGTTAAAAGCACCTTAAAGTAGTGAAGCGCTAGCTATGAATAAGCACTAAATTGTCTTCTGCCCACGACCTTTGTCATCGTTTCAGTTCTTGTCTCAGCAATGAATTTTTGTTATCAGACCAATTAAGTCATGACATGTCAAAGCAATCGTGTGTAGATGTGCTCGGCCGAGAAGGCTCCATTCAAATGCTCTATTATGATTAATGGTTTGTTTTTAATATTTGACAATTAAAAAATGAATTTTATTGATGCCTTTTGTCCAATATAAAAAATCTTGACAAATTTACAACAAATCTAGCCATCAATCACAATAATTCGAAAACAAATTGAAGAGCAGGGTTTTTTTTTTTTTATATTAGTGCCGATAATTCCTTCCGAATTCCAGTCCTAATAACTACAAATATATATTTTTTTGGTTCTGAGATTTAATTATCGATTACAGTTAATTACTGGTGTAAAACCATTTTTATTTCTTTATGCACAGTCTTTTTTTTTGTTGTTTTTTTTGAAGAATTCGATATATTGAAGGTACTAATAAGAAATTAAGTAATAAAAAACAAGAAAAAAAAACATAAAAAAACATAATAATATAAAAATAAAAAGCAGATAATATAAAAATAAAAAACCAATAGATATAGATAAAAAAAAAATCAGAATTGAAAGAGCGGATGCGCATTCTGACAGTGAAAATTGCTTCTGGATTTCTTACCTTTTCCTAAATACAAAAGCAAAATAAATCTTTAACCTGAAGTTAATTGGGATAATTTCATTGATATATCTATATTTGTAAAAGTAATTATAAGATGGCCATCTCATAGGCGTAGCTATCATTTAATTAGCAACTTACTATATATGGGTACAATCCAATTAATTAATTAGTATATAATCAACATATATTGACGTGTTACTTCAATTCCAAGAAAAATTAAGAAATTAACATATTAATTGCAAATTAGTCATCGCGATTAGTTGGGTTCACGTTGTTTGATGACGTAGCAAACATGTGCAACAGTAGTTTTGATTACAGAATCTTGCTTAATTATATAATTAGGACACTTTAAATACTAGCTAGAGAAAATATAGCAAGACGTTATGCATATGAGACACTGCCCAAGAAATTCCTTAGATAATTAAGAAAGGTATAATGTTGCCTATAGGAATCGACAACTACATTCCTAATTATTATTAAATGAAGCTCACATACATATAATAATACAAGTGTTGTTAAATATTGAGGCTTACCAGTTAGATAGATACTGTATCATTTAACAATGCCGCACTGCAAGTTGTATTATATTTTTTTAAATATTAAAAAAATATTCAGGAATTATTAATGAATTCTCAACAAAGAAAGAAAAGAAAAACATGTAAGGATTGAACCGTTCAACTTGACAAGTTTAAAGACAGTCTCGATAACTGAAAAAAAACATGGTTTGATTAAAAAAATTTTAAAACAACATATTTTTTTTCAAATATTAAAATGACAACATATTTAATTGACTCAGGTCAATTTAGGTTAACATATAAAACCCGTGACCTGGATCATGAGATTGATAACTTCGTAGAAAATACTCAATTCTCAATTAACCCAATGTTGAAAATTAAAATTGAAAAAAAAATCAATTAAAAAAAATAACCCGAGTCAACTCGAGTTAATTTATCAAACCTAGATCATGAGACCTGGATAACCTAATAGAAAGCAAATCAAAACAAAATTTGAAGCTCAATTATCAATCAATCCAATGTTAAAGGATAAAACTATAAGAAAATAAATTGAAAAAGAAAAAAAAAATCCAAGCCAACCCAGGTTACCCTTGACTGGAGTCATGAAACTAAAATAACCTTATCGAATGCAAATCAAAACAAACCATGAAATCTAATTCTCAATCAACCCAAATTCCAAAGGATGAAATTGAAAAAAAAAATTCAATTGCATAAGAGGACAAAAAAAAACCAAGTTAACTAGGTTAACTCGTAAAACCCACAATCGGGGTCATGAAACCTGAATAACCTTATAAAAAGCAAGTTATGGAGCTTAATTTTCAATCAACTCACATATTGAATGATGAAATTGAAAAAGAAATCAATTAAAATTAAATAATAAAAAAAACCTAAATATACCCAAATCAACCGAGTTAACTTGCAAAATTCATACTCGAGTTATGAAACTAAAATAACCTTATAGAAAGTAAACCAAAATAAATAAGCTCAATGTAACAGTCTCAATTTTCCTGGACAAAACACACATTTTTATATGGAAAATACTAGATTTTTTTTATTTCTTGCTGAAATTTTGATAAAGTTTCCCTATAATAGTGATATCCCATGTTATTGACTTAACCTATTACAATTATATATTATTTTTCCATCTTTTGAATCCAGTCATCCTACATCACAATCACATCAAACAAACTTCCTAAACACAACTTATTAAGCATATTTACATAATAGTTCTTAACACTACAATTATATATAAAACATGGAATTTAGAAATCTGATATTAATAATCATGTAATTCCTTTAATTTGACAATACTTGATTAGACACTAGCTAATATTTATATGAAATGATACTAAGTAAAGATACATACATATATGTTTACATTAATGTCCCACAATATTCCATACCATACATTAATTATAATCACATTAGTTTTTTATTTAGAGAAAGTTTTATCTAATCTATAATAAAATAAATACAGTCTTAACTGTATAGCTAGTTTTGTCTAAAACAAGATGAGTCTGTAAATAAACATAGACGTAATAAAGTTTATAATATCAAAGTTACTTACTTAACTTCAATAACAATATAATAAATCATTTCATCTTAATAATTCAATGTAGTAAACCTTTTTCTTTCTATTACACCTTGTATATAAATTTAGTTTTAATATCAAACACCCTGATATCTTTTATCACCTATAACTTGGGTCAACCAAATCAATGCTATATCAATTCCAAATTAATAACATATCAATATTGACTACTCAAGGGTATGCTAATATTATTTTTCCTATTATCAATAACTTTCACTTTATGGATAACTAATCAAATTTTCACATAATGTCGACACCAGTATAATCCTATTGACATCATTAGCCTTTATAATCCTGGAACGGCTAATCAAGTCTATGTAATTGCCAACACCAATAGGACCTGTTGGTATCATTAGACTTCGCGACCTGGAAAGCTAATCAAGTTTTGTTTGACATTCTCATTTTTATATTTTTAGTAGTATACTGATGTCAGTATAATTCTATTGATATCATTAGCCTATATATCCTGAAACAACTAATCAAGTTATTTCAGTAAATGCCGATATCAAT
The DNA here is from genome assembly GCF_000002775.5 of Populus trichocarpa. Classification (NCBI taxonomy): domain Eukaryota; kingdom Viridiplantae; phylum Streptophyta; class Magnoliopsida; order Malpighiales; family Salicaceae; genus Populus; species Populus trichocarpa. The sequence continues at coordinate 12,262,412 of NC_037291.2, read as the reverse complement.
GTATCACATTGATATCATTAGCTTCCAAATTATCTTAAATAGCTAACTAAGTTCACAATTCTTTTCTTTCTTTCACCTTATTATTACTCCATTTATTATTCATGATTTGTATTTCAAAAGAAATTACAATTAACACAATTTAAGGGAAACAAATTAAATATATCAAAGTGTACGATGTCTACCTGGTATATGTGACATCCCAATACCTACTCCACTTTGAAACAAGAACAATTCATTACTATCCATTCTTATAAACTTAGTAACATAACTAGTTCCATTATAACAATTTTCATCATGGTATATTCCACTTCATGAACTAAATATTCTCATTTTTCATTACCATAACTTTCATTCTCTCATGTAAGTCTATTAAATTAATTTCTCAAAACATATAATTGTCTAAATCTTTTCATTACTCATAATTAGTTATAATGTCACAAAATTATACATCAACTATCTAAACTCCCTTACTTTATTTATTTGACCGGCCTTAAAGGTTTTGATTTTTCATTATTCATTTCTTGTGATTTCCATCACAAATCATCTCATCAATATTACTTACACCCTTCATAAATCAAAACACAATCTTACACTTTTATCTTACAAAATCCTCACCCAAAATGTTTTGACAATCTTACCACAACTAGATATAATAATTAATTTTATCCTAGATAAGAACCTTATCAATTTAATTACTCATGATTTTAAGTCATTTCAATGTTATTCAACCATAACAACATCACCCATATCAATTTTACAAAACCCCCAATTCTCACATAAGAACATTAAATTTAATAATTAAGAATTCAATCAAAAATCAATTAAACTTCTTGATAACTGATTCAAATAAACTTAGATAACTTTACCAGACAATAATACACACTCTTAAAACTAACTAGTCAAAATTTCTCAAGCTTTCTTATTCTTTCTTCACCTCACTAACGTTCTCTCTCTAATTCCTTAATTTCCTCTCACCAAGTCTTTCTAATTTTAAGTGATTAAGTATTTATTATAGTAAAATCTCACACTTTTCTCCCTAAATCTTTAGTTTTCCCTAGGTTTTTACAAAGATTAAACTTGAGAAAAGAAGAACTTTCATTATCTCTTTCTTTCCATCAAGGTTGACAGCACAATAGCGCGCATATATATATATATATATATATATATATATATATATATATATATATATATCTTTTTTTATGTTTTTAAAAAATATTTTCAGATTTTATCTCTTGTTGAGCTATTTTAAACTTTATTGAATTATATCCCATTATCTTTTTTTTCCTCATGTATCACTTCCATTTAATTTTTATTTGTATTTCTATATTTTTGTATTTTTTGTTCATTTTTCAATTTTTTTAATTACCCACTATATATTCCTAGATTAAGTTTGATTTATTAATATTAAAAGTTCAGGCCGAGATTTACATTTAATTTCTAATAAATCTAATATTAAAAAAAATAAAAATAAAATTTAAGTTTTTTTTTTAAACAAAGTAATATTTCAATGAATAGTAATGAAAAGAGGAATAGTATTTTCCCTCCTTAATTAGTTTTTGTTAATAACTAGGAACTTAACTAAAAATTTAAATTTCAGAAGAAAAATTAAATGATATATATATTTGTATATTATAATTTGTAACCAAATGAGAAATGAATCATCGCATAGAAATCAGAATTTACAAGAGGGATTCCTATTCGTCATGAACTGAAAAAGATATTAATTTGTAAATAGGTTTTGGCAAATAAAAAAAAGGGAGTTGGTATGTCGATTCTTGGAAAGGGAGTGGCTTCATTCTATATTATAGAGGATCGAGAACTATCCTTGATAATTTGTTCTGTTTGGTCACATGGATTCTCTGCCGGAGACACTACCTGACATCTTGCTGTTTCCAACTTTCCATGCTAAACGTGTTCTCTACCTTTAATTAATTAGCAAAAGCTATCTGGGAAAGGATTTTCAGAGTTAAAACACTGTGCATTGAACAGTGTTTTCACAGTTTTGTTTCTCACACCAGAAAATAAAATAACAGTAGCTACTGGGACATTCAATTTTTTTTTATAAATCCTATTATCCATTGTTAAATTAACATGGGATAAATAAATATTTTTTCATTTTAATTGCACAATAAAATAACCATAATACTCTTAAAGGCAAACAGTTTAAAATTAGCATTAAGAGATATTTTTTGTATTTTTATAAAGGTTTAATTTTTGTTATTATCAGGTTAGTTGAGAGATAATTTAATATTTGATCAAACATAAAAACTAAATTAAAAAAAATACAGTGAAACGATTAAAATATCATTGAAAATCATAAAAATAAAACTAGCATCAAGAGGTTTTTTTTTTTTTTTCACAATGTTTTTTTGTTTGTTATTATCATATTATATGAGGGGAAATTTGTTAATCAACCAAATATTAAAAAATATAAAGGTTGGGGCGACCTGCGCCCTTTTCAGCGCCTATGCCTATTGGTTGACGCGAGTGTTGCCTTCTAGTTTTTTAAAAATGTCTTTTTATCTTGTTTTTAGAAGCGTCATCCCGTCCTTTTCATGTTGGTGCGACACATGTCAGCAATGGTGGTCTGGTTTGTCACCGGTGGGTCTTTCACTTCCCCCCTTCTTTTATTCTCCCAGAAAATTACAGTTCGATCTATTTTGTTGTTGGTATTTTAATTTTATTTTTTATTCTTTTGATTTTTAATTTTTTTTTCTTGATCCTTTTGTATAAGTTTTATTTATTTAAATTAGGCTTTTGAGAATATATGTATATAAGTTAAATTGCCTTATTTTGTAATTAGTGGAACTTTAATGCGTATGTTTTGTCTCTTGTTTAATCTTATTTTTTACATAAATTGCTAGTCGGTGAACATGCATGTAGTGATGAATCATCTTAAATTCTCCTTATTCGTGAAAATTGTATATTGTTGAAATTAAAGATGAATTGATTGTGTGATGTGTGACGAGTGAAGAATTGGAATGAAAAATATTTCAGGAGGATGATTGGATCACAAATGAATTGGATATTTTAAAGTGGCAAGTATAATAATTTGATATATTAAAATACAGAGGTAATTCTGCAAAACTTTCCTAGAGTGTACTAAATTGAGAAATATGAGCTGCCAACTTAGGTTGCCAAGTGGCCAAGTGGCCAAATGTAAATTATTATTATTGTTATATTAATTTTAAGTATTTTAGCTTAATAAATCAATGTAATGGGCAATGGGTTGAAAACAATTGGGGTTACATGAATTATTGGATTATTGGGACGGAAAAAAATGAATAATGGGATTTTTTTACTGGTCAGGTAAACAATTAATTAACCCAAAATGGCCGTTTACCATCCAATTTACATGAATGATCACCCCTAATATTAATACTTTTTTTTCTTTCTTCAAGCTAGTTTTTCTTACAAGTGAGAAGATTGGATTGCGAAATTGTTTTCGTGTTTTATGTCAATATTTGATTTTTAAACATTAGTATTATTTATTCCTAATTAAATCCTAATTAAGATTTTAACTTTAAACCCTATGCTTTTAATTGAAGACAAATGTCCCTGTAGGACCAACCGGATTTAGGAGCCAAACAAAGCCAATTAGAAGGGGATGGAAGTTGTCAACAAAAAATAAAAGAAGTCTTTGAACAACTATTCTGTGGGATATTTAAAGATGGTTTAGTATTGTGGTTAAAGTTATTTTTTAAAATATTTTCATTAAAAAAAATATATTAAAATAATATATTTTTTATTTTTTAAAAATTATTTTTGATATCAGCATATCTAAATGATCTAAAAACATAAAAAAAATTAATTTGAAGTAAAGAAAAAAATAAAAAAAATTTAAATTTTTTCAAAAAAATTTTAAAACGTAAAAACAAATAACATCTTATAACAACTCAATCATTTTAGTACATAAACCTTAATTTTTTTTTAAAAAAAAATTACCTTTTGTCTCCAACATCCAGTTTCTTTTATTCATTACTCCACTACGGGCTAAGTACACATATCATTAAAAATCCTACCACCTTTTTTTTTTCTTCTTTTTGTAAGGAAACCACTACCTACGTCCTTCTTCTTCTTCTTCTTCTTCTTAACATGATAATTTGAACTTGTAGACCATTTCTTGTACTCTAATTTTCATTGCATGAAGGAACATCACGGGATTAACCATTAAATAGCCTACTTGATTGCCAAGCTGCATGTGAGGAACTGTTCATCTGTGACGTTTCTGGACACAAAATAATCAATTCTACGTACGCAACAAGGATTTTTGTTGAAGGGATGCTAACTAGGCAGGTTCAAAGCTCCTAAAAAATAGTTGAGCTAGCACCAGGCCCTGAATAGGCACCAAGTTGTCCGCTAGCCAATACTTTTTGTCATCGTTTCAGTTCCTGATTCAGCAAATAATTTTCGTCATAGACGTCCAAGTGATCATGACGTGACAAAGCAATCGTGCACGGCTGAGAAGGCTCGATTTAAATTCTCTTTTATTATTTATTTAATTAAAAAATGAATTTATGGATGCTTTTGTCCAGTATAACAAAACAAGACAAATTCACATCAATTCTAGCCATTAATCACAATACATGAAGAAGAAGAAGAGGAGGAGGAGGAGGAGGAGGAGGAGGAGGAGGAGGAGTGTTTTTCATATGGGTGGGCGCCAATAATTCCTTTCAAATTTCAGTACAAATAGTTATCAATTTTTAATTTAATTTCTGTTTACATTTAATTGGTGCGCCATTTTCTTCTTCTCTTTTGAATTTTTCTTGCAATCTTTTTATCGTACAGGATGATAAGCAAAGTCTAAAGTAAGTGGTGATTATCAGATCCTGCTTCGGTAAGGAAAAAGAAACCTAAGCCAAGTTCAGTAATGCTAGCTACAAAAGAAACGACAGGAAAACAAAAGTCATATATCTCTATCAAAATGTCAATTAATTCTTTTTTTTTTTCATAAGCCAAAATGAAGAAAAAAAAGAATACCAGAGAGAAAGAACCACTTGTACAGAAAAAAACAAAACACAATGTCTTATTTGGTTTATATTGCAATTACTCTCTATAATTTGAAAAATTATTATTTACATTCTAAACATTATACACACGCTAACATGAATATCATTTCTAAAAACATAATTATTTAATATCACGACTTGATAAAAAAAAAAAACTAAAACTTAATATATCATCAAACTCTTTGTCTGCAGTACAAAATCAATCCCAATTTCATAATTTTTATTAACACATGCTGTAGAATTGAAGACTATTCGTATACCCACAAAAAATCAGTTCTTCAAGCACGCTTCGCACACAGAATATTAAACTTGTGATCAATCCTAAAGAACACCTCAGCAACGCTGGTCGAGTTTGCAATCATTCAAACTATCCTCTGAAACTTAGCCAAGTCACTACCAGGAACAATAGTAGGAGGCTGGTAGTTTAATCCCACATTTAAACCTTGTAAATTCTAGGGACAATTCACACTGTTCTAACAAATGCTTTGATGAAAGCAAGCAATATAGATTTGGTTTTAAAGTTGATAGATAGCAAGATTGGGATTGGGTATGAGAGAATGGATAGCATTCACAGGCGGGTAAAGTTCCGGATTCTTGTTGAAAGTTGATTCTTGTACCTTATCTTTAGCGCTATATTTCTGAGCGGTTTGCTTTTGACTATTATTTTTGAAGAATCTTTGCACCAGAGCTTCAGCGTCCTTAGAACCCTATTCTACAATTGGTTTGGAATTCGGTCACAGTCACATCCACATCCACATCCAGTGCCCCATCAAACCGAAGCGATGATCTCAACGAGGAGATAATCTGCACAAAATCGAACCTTTCAGTATCTAATTAAACAAGCAAAAACCAACATTTTTTGATCAAGAACTTCGATTTTAATTGTACCTGAGACACAAGCCTGTTGAGATTAGTGTAAGAGGGTCCACAAGTATCAAAACGTCCTAATGAAAATATTAAGAGTCCATGCGTTGATGTGCTGATATTCAGCGTTTGTGAGGATGACTGAGTAGGTTGTGTGGGCTTCTTGATGGTGTGGATCTGCGACTAGGTTTGGTGAGAGAGATTAAATAATTTTTTTTATGTAATTAATCGATCAAGTGTTTCTATATATGTAAAAGTAATTTGATTATTTTATAATATTTGAAAATTCTTATTGATCCAGGATATAAATGATAATTTTTTATACTATAATAGATATTTATAATACAGACCAAACTACAACATGCTGAGAATATGTTTTACAAGTTGAAATATTGTCGGCTGGAATTTAAATTCCACCTCCAAAGGCATCAAATTAAAAAATAATCCTAAAACCTACGAGCCATAAAAGGTAGAATAATCCATGCCAAGTATTGGTTAAACATAAATCTAGGGTTTAGGCTCAAATCACGTAAGAGAGTACTGATAAAAAATAGTTTCTTATGATATGGTTGTTTGGATATAAAAGGTTTGTTTAAAAGCGTTTAATTCCTTTTTTAAACAGTTCTGTTAGATTTTGAGCCATACAATAAAGATAGATTCTTTTCCATTGATACCATTTCATAATAAAAAAATAAATTAAAGCTATTGGGATTCAAATATGCTTTACTAAAAGAAGATAAATGATTGTTAGACTATATCTATTTATTTGATTTCTTTGAAACTTGACTAAAGATGGGTTTATTATTTTTTTTCTTCTCGGGTATCTTTACATCCTTTTAAAGAGTGAGACTAGTCCCGTTCGGGGTTCGTGGCTACCCCTTCCAATAAGTACGTTTCTTGGGGATGAAACTTATATTCTCATCCTTGTAGAGATATAACAGTGTCTTAACTGCTAGACCAACACTTTATTGGTAAAGATGGGTCTATTATGAATGTAGATAAACATAACTGTAGAATATCAAGACGAATCATACCCAGAAAAAAAATAATTAAAAAGAGAACAAATTTAATAGTGCTGAGCTTTCACGATATAGATTAAAAAGATTCACGTAGTCATATTCATCGAGGATGAGAAGGGTGTAATTTGGCACTACATACTCTATATTCTGTAGTAAATAATTAATGAGAAATAATTACACGAACTTGGTCTGTTATTTAAAATCATGGACCACACTAATTAAATCTTTATATATCAATAAATTCTCTATAGGGAAAAATAGAAAATAATGAAAGAGTGACATATATGACTAGATTTTTCTTTATATAGTTTTTATTTATATATATCAATGGACTGGAGTAGTTGTAATTGAATGAATGAGGTATATAATTTCAATGATCCGAGTTTGATTATTACCTGGATTCATTAACTTGTTTATTAAATGAATTAAATATGAATTTATCTTGATCCGATCCGCTAATAATCTATTTTAAAATTAATACTAATATTATTTTTAATAAATATAATATTCTTAAAAAGTATATACAAAAAATATGGCACTAGGTTTAGATTTATGATTTATTTACTTGAAATTAAGGCTAAATAAAGTTGTGCACTTTTGTTCCTTTTATTTTCTACGTTGACAACTCATCTTTCAAACAATCACATAATAATTCTTTATTCATTTTTTTCAAGTCTCAAATCAATTTTGTGAAAAATCGTATAAACATAGATGGAAAAATTAACGAGTTGGTTCTAGTATTATTGCTCTTCTGTTTCTAATATATAATTACTTCTTGATTTAATCTGAATTTTTGTTCATTTCAAACTTGTTCTTTGTAAAATATTATATATTTAATATCTTCGTAATTAATTACCCCACTGTAACTAATTTATAAGAATATTTCATCATGTTTGGTTAAGACCCTCTTTCAATTTCAATGATTAAGAGAAAATTTCATCACAGTAATTAACACCGTTTTAATTACAATAAATAGGTGTGATCCAGAAGAAGGCAATCGAGTAGCTTTGAAACCTCTTTTCTACATAAATAATGTGAGGTTAGCTGTATTAGACTTGGAAAGGGTGATAGGCAGAGAGCAGAGTGGTTATTCACATTGAAAAAAATTATTATAAACAGTGTTTATATTTTTAAAAAAATTCTTACAAGGTGCTATTGGAAACACAACATAAACAATGTTTTATAAAAAAATATTATTTTTTTTGATTAAAATTATATTTTTGAATTGTTTTAATATGTATATTAGTGTCAAGAATATATAATTTTTAAAAAATAAAAAATATTATTTTAATATATTTTCAAATAAAAAATACTTTAAAAACAATTGTTATTATATTCTCAATCACCCTCTATATACTTACAAACTAATGATTTTATTGTTAAGATTTTTTTATTATCGAATTTAAAATTGAAAAAACATCTTGACCAAATAGATTTGAAATGATAAAAACTTGTTTATTATCTATTTTATTTATTAATAAACAGATCATATTTGAATCTATTATGATTTGATTTGAATTGAGATTGTCTTCACACGTTAAATCATAATTGTCAGATTTGATGATCAAAGCATTCAATCTTTGATATGTGCATGCGTGTTTTCTTAATTTTGTTTTTGAGAAGTGATCATGTAACATTTCAAGCATTATTTTATTTTGTAATCACCACCAAGAATATGCCCTAATTAAGCTTTTATTTTTTTCTCAATTAATATATGTATGTATGTATATGTATAGTTAGGTACACCGGAATTAATCCAAGGCCTTGTAGACCATGGAATGCTGATCGACTAATTCTATATAATAGAATAATCTCCATTGCTAGTGCGGATTCTTAGCAAGTTGCTAAATTATACCGAGATTTGAAGTAATTAAATAATTAATCCACAGTTTTATTTCATGAAAGAATTAATCCACAGTTTCTGTTAATACTACCTTAGAACACAATATTATATTGCCATGTATGGTTAATCTTTACAGGGAAGCAGTACTTGAAAGATCGGAGAAGATGGGGTGCGTGTTGCTATATACCATGCTTGAAACTTGACGAGTCCTTTATTCCACACTTCTTCTTCTTCTTCTTCTTTGTTGCTTTTTCTCTACTGATTTCACTCAGCAATGGCCTGTAATCACCACTAAGACTCATCTCGAGTAGTTCCGGTAGGTTCCCCACCCCACTCCTAAATTCTTATAATTTAATTATACTTTTTGATTTTGCAAGATATAAAATTTATTTCTGTGAGGGTATTTTCCTCACATTGATTAGTTCATATGAACACGGGAATCTTATTTGTTTAATCTTTACCAAGGTATTTTTGATTGAAAATAAATCTGATCTTTTTGGCCTGATCTGTCTTGATGGTGCAATTTATTTCTTTGATTGTCTGTTGTGTATGGTTTTTTAATGGGAGTTGTCTGTTTATTTCTAAAAGGATTTTGCTATTCAGCCAATTATGTGGTTTGTTTTTCATTGTTAGTTCTTGGATTTTCGTTTTATTTTTTTAATTTAAATATGTTATTGCACTTTAATTCTTATTCAGAAAACGTTTCCTGAAAAAAACAGGAGAAAGAAATTAAAATATATTTTGGCCTTTCTTCTTTTTCTTCTTCTTCTTCTTCATGCCCGGACAGCTGATGGTGAAAACACCGCCCCGTGCTTCTTAGTTTCTTGCTTGCTCATAGTTACGAACTGAAAATCTTCAACCTTTGAAGGAGGAATTAATTTCATTGATATTTTATTACATCCCTATCCATATTTGTACGTAAAAGTAATTAGAAGATGATCATCTCATTTAATTAGTGAGATCGAAACCTACCATTGGATACAGACAGATTAGTCATCATCTGCAACAGTGGTTTTGATTACAGAATCTTGCTTAATTATATAATTAGGACAATTTAAATACTAGCTAGAGAAAATATAGCAAGACGTTATGCATATGAGACATTGCTCAAAAAATGACCTGGAGGATTGAAACAGAGAAATTCTACTTATAAGAATCGACTAGCACATACCTAATTAATATTCAATGAATCTCCCATATAATAACACAAGTGACATTAAATATTTAGACTGCCAGGTAAATCGATATGATTGGAGGCAAAACTACAATATTAAATATATATTGGATGAAAGCTTAAATGGGATAGATGATATAATAAAAATAATATATAATATTGTTTTTTACTATCATGGATGGCATGAATTCCTCCTGCCTGTCACATAAGAATCTCTCTAGCCACCGTGTATTGGCTAGCATTAATTCCTTTCTAATTTCTAGGTCAATAAAAGTCTCATATCTAAGAGTAAATTTACTATACATGAATCATTAATTTTGATTTACAAATATTTATTTGTGTTACAATAAATATCATTCAACACATGGTGGCCTAAAAGATATAGAGTGCTTTGTGTGTTCAAGAGGAATTTCTGCTGCCATGGATGATAGAAAATTATAGTTTAAATAAAAATCAAAATAGAATGAAGGGAAAAGCAAAACTATTATGACTTTAGAGGACTGCTATTTTTTCTTCCTGAAAATTAACCTCAAATTAATGAGTTTCATCCTAAATTTAAAATTTGAAAATCTTAGGGAGCTATCCGAAAACCACTAAAAATTCAGGGTATGTTTCGGACTTGCCATGCAAAACATAACGAGGGTCCATCCCTCAATATGTCATTTATGTTTTTCCTCCACCATCGAAATTGGATTAATAATCAAGAACCATATTAAAAGAAATTAAATGAGAGAGAAAGTTGACAGTCATAACGATTTCAATCACTAAAACAATTATTTTTTGTGTTAAATAATTTTATATAATGAGGAGAATTTAAACTAGGTTTTTTATTTATCTTGAAAATATCTACAAAAAATTGATATGAGATTGAGAAGATTTTGAGTTTTGGATTGATTTTTTTATATTTTTGAAGGTTTATAAATTGGTTTAACACAAGACTTCTAGGTATTTTGGGTAAAACAATAGGTTTATTTATCAAAAAATCTAGGATCTCGTTTTTCCAACCACAAAAGTGGCTGAATTCTGGGAATTTTCAAATGATTGGTCATCTACTGATGTAGGCGACACATTTATTTTTTAAAAAAAATTATTGAGGCACCATTAATTTTTAAAAAATATTAAGGCCACGCTTGGGTCGTTGCTTGATGGGTTAGGCGCTAGGCCTAGCTTACTAGGCCTAGAAGCGCCTGACCTAATTGTTTTCTTTAAAAAAATGATTTTTTTAATTAATGTCTTATTTAGTATGTATTTTTTTAAATTATTTTTTTATATGATTTAATTAATATCACTTTTCTGTGATTTTTTTCTTTTATTTAGCCTTTTTAGGTTTAGATTATTTTTTTTAATGATATTGGGTTTGTTTAATTTTTAAAGAGGTTGATATGATTCATCTGTGATTTTTTTAAAATTTTATATTGATTAAATTTTTTTTTTTAATATTGATTTTTTTATAAAATCTTTAATATGTGCAGCCTTACATAATATTTATGTTTTATATTTTATTCAATAAATTTTATGTGTGAATCAGTTTATATTAATAATTTATTTTGATAAACAAATTCATTAAACACAACCGGGTAAATTACCGGTGTTGCAATATTAAATATCTTGATTTATATTTGCCTCTTAGTTTTTTTAGTTTTTTTTATTTCTTTACACAATGGCTCTTGATTTGTTTAGTTAGATGCATGCATAAGTTTTTTAATTTACACCTAGGACTTTTTGATGTAAAAATTGACATTGAAAAATTTTGCATGATCAATTTTTTTATTATGTTTTAATGTTTTAGATTTGATCCTTATTCTTATGATTTTTTATTTTTTTCCTTGATCTTTTTATAAGAGTTTCATTGTTTTTTATTTTATTTTATTTTGGTCTTCATTCTTTTGATTTATATCATTTTGTTAATGTTTTTATTCTTTTCAATTTAACTCTCAAATTAAAAATTAGTCTTTTGTTAATGTTGAATTACCCTTTAATTTATTTTATCTTTTTTTTTATGATTTTAACCCTCATTCTTTTATTGCTATTTTTTATTTTTATTTTTTTTGTTGCCTTATATTTTTATCATATTATATCAAATCAATCAAGATTTAACCCGGTTATTGAATTTCTTTTATTTCTTTAGAAACATAAACGTTTCCTAAATTTTTTTATTTCTGATTAAAATTATTTTGGTATAGTTGCGGTGTCGCGCATGCCACCAATTTAGTATATATATAGGTCAATAACAATTGACACATCCCTTTTGATCTAATATATACATTGTTAATTTTAGAAATAAATGGATTTAAGTAAAAAAGAAACTTTTATAAAGCAATAGAAGCAAGTGACAAGCTAGCTAGCTAGTTCATGAGCTTGTTTAATCCACCGAAAGAATCCCAAAGTTTATTTTTTTTTGGTTTTTTTTATTAGCCATAATAAGTTCATTAAAGCACCATTGGACCAAAGAGCCAAATGGAGAAGACTCCGAAGAGTCCTCTCTGCCTCTCATGTCCTTCTTTCCTTCGCTTGGGGACTAAGAAGAGATACAAAGGTGAACTACACCAGCAAAGTGCAGCAAAAAGTTGAAAAGAAGAAGAAGCCATATAACGATTGGAAGTGGCCAACAATCGAAACCAATTATAGATTTAGATATTTTGAATGAAACCTCGATTTAATTAATATAATTTTACAATTTGTAACAAAATTAAGAATAAATCATCACAGTAATCGGAATTTAATTACAAGTGAGCTTATATATAACTTGGAATTTTGAAAAGATATTGATTTTCCATGGCAGTAGCGCATATACATGTATAAACGGGAGTTTCTTCGTACATATACGGTAAGTTGATTCTTGGAAAGGGAGTGACCTTCATTCTATAATATAGACTATAGAGGATCGAGAGCTATACTTTGTTTTGTTTGGTCACATGGATTCTCTGCCAGAGACAACTCCTGACATCTTGCTGTTTCCTTGCCAGCTTGCTTTAATTAATCTAACCTATTTTGCCTACTGATCTCTCTTTAGACTCTTGTTTATGTCAAATGGTTCTTTATGAAAACAAAAATAAAAATGAAAGCAGTATAGGCTCTGGAAATTAATTTAATTAACCATGCATTGCTCCTAGTGAAATGAACAAAGTCACAGCTTGCAAGCCCATGGCCACCGGTAATAATACTTTCGTTTCCCTGTAGCTTCTTCATGGATTCACCTTTTCTTTTTTTCTTATGGAAGTCTTTAATTATGGATTCACTTGGTATATATGTTCAGTAGTTTTGTTTTTATTTCTTTTTCTAAATTTTTTATATAAATAATCTATGAATACATTATTTCTAAGAAATATAGAAAAAGAATACACCGAACACAATTTTTTTAATGGAATAAGTATATTGGTCAAAATTTTAAAAATGAAGAGACAAATCTTTCAATAATCAGAAAGATTTCAAAAGATTTGCACCTCATAAACAATTTTTCTCTCTTCGTGTAATATTAAATACTCGTGGGAAAAAAAATAAAAGAAAAAAAGAGAACCTGATCTATATATATCTCTTCATCACAACATTCAACTATCCTCCAAGGCAAGTTGCTGTAGGGAAATTATTAATAGTGCAAGTTGGTAAACTAGATATCAAGCTGTTAACATTTACTTAGGGTTGATGGGTCTAAGATTCTTTAGGTAAGTCTCAAGTTCAATTTAGAAATAAATCGAATAAAGAACAATATATATAATTAATCAGTGTCCGTACTAGTTGATCCCATTTTTATATGCTCCGGCCCTCCTAAAATTCAAGTTAATATTCAGTCCTTCTAGTCTTACAATATTTATATATATATATATATATATATCCCTGAAAACTATAAATGGCTCCTTCGAAATATCTGTATAAAAGATGAGTTTATTATAGTAAATAAGAAATTAATTATTATTCATAATAAATAGTTCGTCATGTGATCGAGCACATGTGTGTAGCTGTTTCTACGAGGAAGCTTTTGTTTTCATTTAAACAATTATAATGTGTCCTAATTTGAAGGTTTTAAAATGCTTCACTAATTAGGCAAATGAAATCTTGCTTCTACTACTCATTTAGAAAGTATCTATTTGGGTAGCATTTATTTCTAGTACTCATTATTGGCAATGTTTTGTATTTTTTTACCAATAATAAATACATTTTTTGGGTTAAAGCAAGAGCACAAGAGAATATTAATTAAATCTCTTTAGTGATTATTAAATGAAAAAAGAGAGAATAATAATAAAAATTTATCATAATTGAAATTTAATACAGCAATATTGGAGGAAGCAAATTAAGTCTCTTTAGTGTGGATAAATTAATAAAGTATGATAAGAATTAATTAATAATGAATCTATGGAAAAAAAGTGGAGAAAACCACAAGTACCCACAACTTAAAAATTAGCCTTTCTAATATTTACTTTAAATGCTGATTAATTAGAATCTTAATAATATTCCCATGAAAATAAGAAATAAATTAAATGATCTCCGTCATGAATTAAAACGGATTATTGATGTAATAATAATAATAATAATAATAATAATAAAACGTATTCATGTATATTTTTATTAGCTTTCCAAATAATCTTAAATTCCTAAATAGTTGGTGTGCGTTAACTTGATACAGGGCACTCAATTCAGCTTAAAACGAAGCTGAAAATTAAAAAAAAAAAAAACAATTCAACGTTTTTGGATCAATGAAATGTAAAGGAATAAAGGATAATATAAATATAGAACAAAAAGGGATAATAGAAATAATAGTTGTGTTCTATTATCACCTCAATTCAAGAAGGGCAAATCTTTGCATATCTTAATTTAGCAATTTTTTAACTTAGAAAAAAAGGACAATTAAAATCCAAAAACAAAATCGAAAACACCAAATTTTTCCAGTAAACGAAGACTTCAAACATCATATATATTAGTGTGGGGAAGAGAATCATATCTGAAGCAAAACATACAAAATCTGTCATGCCACTTGGTGTTGAAAATGCATATTCGTAAACCATGCCCGACGAATTTTTTCCTTTTAAAAGAAAGTGTACTGTGCGACCCTCCCTCATAAATGAAAGAGAGCCACAAACTCAATGTTCTTTGAAATTATTGGTCTGTTGAGATTGAACAAAATAAGCTTAAAATGACTCTTGAGCCTTTCAAGGTTTTTGTTTTGTCCTTGTGTTCTCTTTTGTTCACTTGAGGCCTTGATTTCTCAGTTTGTTATCAAGTATTTCATCTGAAGGAAACCTCTTGATTCGATATTATTGTCAGTCTCTAGATCTTTTGTTACTGTAGAGGGTGTGTGTGTGTGTGAGAGAGAGAGAGAGAGAAGGGATGGCATTAGAAACTGTTGTATTCCAACAAGATCCCTATAGTACTTTAGGACTAGGTGCAACATGGATCCATGGCTTTGACCTTGAAGGAGAAAAGGCTAATTACCATGAAACCCTAGACACAACAATCAGCATTGAATCTGATTTCCATTCAAATAGTAACTGGAACATCAATAACTCTTCCTCCCAAGAGATCAACTGTGCCTGTAATGGCGGGCTCTTCACCGGAGGTAATGCTGCTGGGGGCCGGCGAAAGAGAAGGCGTCGTCGAAGCATCAAAGATGAGGCAGAAGTTGCGCATCAAAGGATGACTCACATTAATGTTGAACGCAATCGGAGGAAGCAAATGAATGAATATCTTGCTGTTATTCGATCCATGTTGCCTCCCTCTTATGTTCAAAGGGTAAGAATGCTTTTGCTTATTTCTTTCCTCCTTTTATTATTGAAAAGATTGAATTCCTGTTAAAAAATATATATATATTAAGAGAAATTCTGATCCACTTCACTTTGTCGGATAAACTCTTAAAGCATTAAGCTGCTATACATGGCACCTTGTTTTAGGTTAAAGCTTGTACTTGCATTCACAAAAATGACATTTTGGGGAATTGTTTACAGCCACTAAAACCTTCTGTGAGAAAACACTTTCTCAATCCATCTCATTATTGAGAAACAATTAGGCCTCGAGTGGCCTGCCCGTGAATGCTTGGTAGCTTTTTTTCTTTCTTTCTTTCCTGAAAGTTCTCTCTCTTGAAAAAAGCGATTGCACCTAATGCTTACAAGAGATTTAAACCTCTCCGCTACCAACCGATGAAGAATATCGGTGCCATCATCAACCTTCTGGGGGTTATTATTATGTCTTCATTTTATTTCATGGAGCACTATGATTGATTTTTTTTTTATTGGTGCAGGCAGATCAAGCATCAATCGTAGGGGGAGCCATTAACTTTGTGAAGGAACTAGAGAAACTTCTCCAATCTCTTGAAGCCCATAAGCAAATCAAGAAAGTAATATCTGCTACGGGCTCCGATTTCTCTTCTCCCTTTTCGGATTTTTTCACCTTCCCTCAGTATTCAACTGCGAGCTCGAGGAATAAACATAGCAACAACTCATCATCAAGTACCGAATCAATATTTGCTGATCAGAAGCGAGATCAGAAGCGATCAATAGCCATTGCGGATGTTGAAGTAACAATGATAGAAAGCCATGCAAACCTCAAAATACAATCTAGAAAACACCCGAAACAGCTCTTGAAGATGGTGACTGGATTGCATTCTCTTGGCCTTCATATTCTTCATCTAAATGTCACAACTGTTGATCAGATGGCGCTCTATTCTTTTAGTGTTAAGGTTAGTACTAATCTTTATTTTTTTTCCTTCTTTGATACTTAAATTGATTTCTGAGTTTATCTGATAAAAATATTTAAAGGAAGTTTTACACTTTAATCTCTACTTTTACGACTACTGTATTCGATCCAATTGAAATTAAATGATGCCAAATGATCTTTTTAGCTGAATATTAATTTGCATATAATATTTTTCTTCCTCTCTTGAATAAATTAAAATTTCGTGAACTAAATGAATATCAAAACTTGTGCTTGATTTTGGGGCAGGTTGAAGATGAGTGTAAATTGACTTCAGTTGATGAGATTGCAGCAGCTGTGCATGAGATGGTGGGTAGGATCCAAGAGGATGCTACTTCCAATTGTATGCCTAGTGTTGAATAGACTGAGTTTTTCCTTTCATGAATATGATCTTAAATCAACAATGAACTGTAATGTTGTTTTCCACACTTGAGTAGCAAGTTGGTGGAACTTAGCTTGTAGGCATTACCCTTTTTAGGGAGGTTATGTTCTCTAGGAACTTCGTGTACTACGAAATGTTTAGATGTGGATCTCCTTGTTTTGATTTATCTTTGGGAAGCGAAATTATTTCACAGGGGCTGCTACAATGCCTATACTCTCTCTCCCTCTCTCCCTCTCTTTCTTAGCCGGCCGTTTTGCTTTGTCTTCAACTCCGGCGGTGGGCGGATTGGCACTGGCATTGCGGGTTTCTCCAAAACTTAAGCATTCTAGACTCATCCTTAATTCGAATGCCATACAAGATTATAAGTTGAACAGAAGAAGCCTTTATTTTTTATGGATTGTACGGGGCTTGGGGTGGGGTGGTTGCTTAAAAAGAGAATACAAACAACAAGAAAAGGTTGAGATTCAAAGTGGAAAAAAAAAAAAAAAAACCCAGGTCCAAGGATGCATCATTGTTGGTCTCAGACTCTGCTCAAAAGTTGTCATGATAGCGCACCTTGCTTTCTCTCATATTTTTGAGTGTTTCCGTCCAACTTTTATTGCGAAGCTGTGATAGTTTTGCTTTTCCTTTTGACAGATATCGACTGATCTCAGACTCCAGTTCCACCTGCCATATATCGGACAAATGTTGGAGATTCTTAGGAGAACAGTATAGATGTGTGAATGAAGTATGGACCAATTTCTATCTCTGTCAAGGAGACATTAGTTCAGTAATAAAGGACTGAGAATGGATATGATCTAAATTACATTGTCCGCATCTCTTCGTAGTTCAAACTTAAAATCATTACACAGCAGCTAGTCTTGTTTCTGATATTGGCATATTTGTCATCATTTTGCTGCAGTGATGTTGTTTCTTGGTCTTTTGCCAGGGATGGACCCTTCCCGACCTGCTCTGTACTCTCCCTCTATTTTTCCTCTTTTAACTATTGATACCCATTTTGTTTTTTCTTCTGAATCTAATTTCAAGGTATTAATATATAAATATTTTTATAGTTTTAATATATAATTATTAAAAATTAAAAATAAATATCGATTTTCAATTAGAAAACTTTTCTACCCGTACACTAGTACCAGTAACTTATAAAAAAATGCTCTAGGTGGCAAATATATTTCTTTTTCTCTATTAATGCATGCTTTGATCCTGTGGCCCCGTGTGTGTATGTATGATCTAGTTGCTCGGTCCAAATATCCTTTTAGGGTTTGGAAATGCTAACAAAAAGCTGGTTCGCATCTTTCTACGGATTCAGACCAAAAATAAAACTTTACACGGCGCTTGAATTTATTTATCTTTGCAGATACAGAAATTTTCAGGCCACACTTAAACTTTTCTCGAGTATATAATTTTATGTGTACTGTATTTAATAATGCGATTAATTTGATATGGAATTTATAACACTACATACATGATTTAATTGAAGCATACTTACAATATATAGTGTATATATGTGAAAATATATAGTAGACAACCAGAAAAGGCAATATAATTGAAAAGAGAGTCGAATTTTTACATGAAGAAAAAACAAGAAGAAAGGTAAGCCTGAAAGTTGCAAAGAAAAGCTATAAAGTCATCCATGGGCGGTGAAGTACCACGAGACAGAACTGCCATGTCCATACATGGACTACACTCTCTGAATTTTAATTTTCATGGTACGTACATATATATATCTGCAAAAAAAGAATTAACATGTGGTGTAGAATACTATAGATGTCCATTTTATAGCTAAGATAGATTAAAATTAAGTTGTTTTGTTAAAGAAAACAAAAGGATGGTTAGAATTTGTGAATTTGATAAGTACGTAATTTATCGTCTGCTTAATTAGAATTGAAGGGTGTAAATCCGGCTGCTTGAATTATTACTTCTATACTATTAAAAGACTTGGATATAATTATGCAGCTTTCCTTTATAAATTAACAGTTTTTTTTTTTAATAAAAGAAATTAGTCAGTTGAGAGGTTTTATTTTTGTCAATTTCATTTTATTTTCTCAGTTTTTTCCTCATATATTTTTTTTATTGATTGATCAAATTATTTTTGGAACGGTTAAGTTAACTAGTTTATATCAAGATAACTCTTATATGGTTTGATTTTAAACCTAATATAGACAAAGTTTTTTTCCTTCATTATTCATATGAATATTGAAGTTATTTTTAAAAATATTCACCCCCCTCCATTTTTTTCATTTCCTCTCCTTTATTTTCTCAATTTCATCCTTAATATTTTTAACAGTCATCCGAGTTGTCTTTAGATCAACTAAGTCGATTGGATCATGTCAATCCAATTCCCATGCACATGGTATAATTTTAAACTCAGGTTAAACAAAGAGTTGGGTTGAGATGTGTTTTTATGTCAATTTCATCTCTTTTTTTTCTCATTTTTGTCCTCAAATATTTTGTACTAGTCGGTCAAGTTGTCTTTAGAACAATCAAGTAAAGTGAGTCACGTTAAGGCAACTCTTACATGGTTTAGTTTTAAACCCAAGTTAGGCAAAACGTTTGGTCGGAAAGTCTTCTTTTATGTTGATTTCACCCTTTTTTCACACTTTCATCCTTAGATTTTTTTTACCGATCGGTCGAAATATCTTTGGACAGACCAAGTCGATTGAATCATGTTAGAGCGACTTTTACATAGTTTAATTTTAAACTCAGGTTAGATAAGGAATTGGATCAAGAAATTTCAAAGCTCATCTACTAAGTTAGATTTAATAAAAATATCAAATAATTCTCTATGATCTAGATATTTTTTTATTATATTTTTAAAAAATTGATCATACTTATCTATAGTGTAATGCAAGTCTATAAACTAGTAGACTCCTAGAACTCGTTGTTGTAATATTTCAGCTTGGATTCAAAATTTTCAAGTCTGAATAAATTAAAAATGGTTTTGATGGCTTCTTTGTATAGTTTCTAAATTACATGATCGAAAAAAAAAATTCTTGTGACCAAAAAAGGAGAAAATTAATTAAGGATAAACTTCAAATGTACCACCTAACTATTGGAGTAATCTCAATTGTACTTTCAAATTATTATTTTTATCAATCATATCATCAAAGAATTTTTATTTCTTAATTAGATAATCTTGTTAAATACAATTAATAAAATTATTGATTATCGATCTGATATTCCTCATATGATCCCCACCATAAGATAAAATTTGAAAGAAATTTCTTCTTTTAGTATGATGTGAGAGAAAAATATTTAAGTGAATAGTAATTAATATGATGTGATGAGAGAAAGATATGAAGAGCATGTGCATGAATGCTTAATGATTTCGTTAACTGTATTCTAACAAATTAAATAGTCCAATTGAGAAATAAAACTTTTTTAATGGTATAATTAATATAAAAGATACTTTGGGTATACAATTGAGACTATAAACCCTAAAAATTGGATATTAAATTTGAGGTTTGCTCGTTAATTAATTAGAAGGAAGCAGTCAAATTCACCGAAACAATATATATATATATATATATAGCAAAAGCTTGGATAAAAATTAGCTTGATTTCTATCCCCTAAATATAATAATTTTTCAATTTTTGCCCATGTTAGTTCTTATTGTTTCTTTTATCCTAAAACACAAACTAATTAAAAGCAACTTTAATTTTCAGATTTGGTAACCAGGTTTCAAAAAGTTTCAAATTAATGTAAGTCATGCATGCATCCTTAATTATGAGAATATTAATTTAATAATAAGAATTATAGCAATAATTAAGAGAGTATTATCTACAGCTCTAATATTTGGTGCTTCACTGTTTATATAAAGAATGAATCATTTTGCATGAAGGAAAGCTAGTATTCTCTAATAAAAGAAACATACAACTTTCACATTATTTATTTATTTATTTACTTACTAGTTTTCTCCTCATGTGTATTAATAAACTACTTATTTAATCTTTTTTGTTAATATTTAATAGGTTATTTTAATTTTATTAAAAACATCAAAATCAAATATTCATTAAATTAAATTATATTAAAAAATAAAAGGATTTTTTTTCTTAATGTTGATAGATTTTGTCAATATTAATAATAAAATGAATAACAAATATTTAATGAATCTTTTCATTCATAAAAACTAAAGGCTACCAAAATAATAACCAAGGATCTTCTACAATAATAATAAAAATTTAACTATGAGTCCCATTTGAGAATTTAATAAATTTTAATGTAATTCTATTATCTTTGGATTTTAATAATTTGTTGCTGTTATTTTCTTATTTTAAGATATTTTCAGAGTCTCCGATAGTCAAAATAAAAGTGAAAATTATAGTCTATTAGGCCAAGATAATTTTAAAAGCTTACTCTTATGTTAAATTTATGTGATTTTTAAATAGATGTATGCTTTGCATGTTCATGCATAATAATATAAGCTGAACAACCATCTAGGTGGTGGTCCAGTGGTAAAAGCTTGGGACCAATAGGTTTACTCCCTCTGTGGTTTCAGGTTCGAGCCCTGTGGTTGCTCATATGATGGCCACTGGAGGTTTACATGGTTGTTAACTTCAGGGCCCGTGGGATTAGTCGAGGTACGCGCAAGTTGGCTCGGACACCCACGTTAAACTAAAAAATATATATATATATATATATATATATATATATATATATATATATACTGAACATTCCTTTGATGATTCAAACACCCAGTCCCATTAATCTCATTCAATTTAATAAAGAAAATGGCCTTGCTTTTTCCAGACGGGCGGACCTGCCTGAGGCCCATGCGCGCGCCTAGGCCACTCATGGTCACACCAATCGGCCACACAGGCCCGTGAACCTTCATAGAATGATATTAAAAGAATTCATTGAGAATCATTGTAGTTAATATTTCATATGAAAAAATTAAAAAAAAATATCCATGTTGTAAATAATAATATTTAAAAAAATTTATCTCACATTAAAAACCACTGTGAATACACCAAAAAAAAAAAAAAGTTTTCATGTACAAGAAATGTCACATTTATAGCTAATAGAGTTGCTCACTTTTAAAGTTTTGTTAGAGCAACTTTTACGTTATCATTATTAAATACCATCTGAAGTTGATAAAGAGAGATGAAAAGTATATTTTTTTTGTTTGGATCTCATGTTTTTTAATTTGAATATTTAAAACTTTATATAATTTGTTTAAAAGTTCCAACTCGATTAATCCAAAATTTAAAATTATAGTGATAACTAATCAAAAACAAGATATTATTAAGATTATTGAAAAAAATAGAAGGTAAATATTTGATGGGAGTAGTTATACACCTTTAATAATTGATTAATTAGAATTAAACTATCTAATTTATTTTGATTTAGATTTTATAGTGGTATCATACACTCATACTCTAGATTGCAAGTTTCACATAGTAAATATAATTGACTCGAGTCGATTTAATGTATCATCATTTTAATATTTGTTTTAAAAAATATATCATTTATTATATTGTCATCTAAATATTTTAAAAATTCATTATATATCAAACTTTTTACTTGGTAGCATGATTAGATATTTTTTTAAGGTTATAAAAAAATATCTGCAGCGCAACCACGGGTAAAAAACTAGTACAGTCGAAGCCTTTTGAGGAAGGTAAAGACGAGCTTTTGTATGCTACTGGCTCCCAAATTACAAATTCAATCACCACCACCGGCAACCAAGAGTGAAGCTACTGCAGACATGCTTCTGATAAATATTCTGGAACAGTTTAAGGCAATGTTACAGGTCCACTCTAAAAGACTTCTTTTCTATTTCAATATAGAGAGAAACTTATTCATTCAAAGGAGCCAAAAAGGAAAAGCACACAAAAGGCAGTTCATCAGGAATACAAAACAAGTAACAAAAGCCCAGATAGAAGGTGGTGTGAGACACCAAAATGGAAGTAAACATGACCAGAAATTGAGCTTCGAAAAACTTGACCAGCAGGAATCTGAGTGCCAAAACCACCAGAGCAACAGCGAACACGAACATAAAACCAAAACTACATTTCAGATCAAGACTTCCCAGTGTCCTTAAGTATTCAAACTTCACTTTATGATTTTATAAATATTTAACTGCGCGAAATTAAAACGAGATAAGTATATATTCTAGGCTTCTTGATTCTGCAGTTCACTAACCTGATATGGTGAGACAACACTGCAAGTCAGAACTTGCTCCTCAGAAAGAGTGGATTGTGTTCTGGCTTCTGCTACATCTTGATGACAAGGATTTCCCACTAGTTGACAAAGATCTTTTCATTGAAATTGGCCCCTTCTGCAATGAACATCTTATAGAAGAATTTTTCAACAGCTTGTGGAAGCCACTACTTCCCCTCTTCGCAGCGTTCTTCGATTTCGGCTGCTTTGGTTGCACTAATAGACTATCCGAGTTAGCTTGACATTTACCAGGAGCAACATTAGCAAGCACACTATAAATTGCAGAAGCAGTAGAGAAATCCAATGACACAGACCTCCTCACAGGTTGCATTTCTTCTTCTACCACCACCAATTTGTCAACTAAATCACTTCGTATCCGAGGATTCCTCGATATAAAGTGGTTCGAATTCAAGCTAGAGTTTCCAGCATTTGATTCATCTACAACTGGCAATCCACAGATGGGTTCTTCTCCATTTCTCACTTCACCGCTTCCATCTTCTCCTGCATGGTTACTGCTCATTAGTCCACTGGGAATATTATTCTCGGAATTTTCCATCTGGGGTTCTTCCCTCGAACTCAAATCACCTGTAGTAGGCACCGTTAAAGCAACTTGAGCATCAAAATTGTCGGATACAACCGGGGCACGACAAAGGGGGCAATTCTTGTGTGATCTTAACCATGTATCAATACAAGGTATGTGAAAAGCATGACTACACTTTGGTAAAAGTCTCAGACTCTCATTTTCTTGAAACTCACTCAAGCAAACAGAGCACTCTGTACCATCAATCAGCCCTTCGTCTTTCTTAAAATTGAAGACTGTTATTGAGTCGATCACAGATTGTTGGAGACCTAAGAAGTTGATGTACCATATGTGGTGGTTGATTTCTGTTCCTTGATCTTCATCAAGAAAATCCTCTTGGGTACCAAAAAATACTGGTAGACTTCTTGACCTTCTTGAATTTTGATGCCTGTTGTAGCAAAGTCTTGAAACTAGGCATAGGATTCCCAAAAGAACTGCACCACCAAACACACAAGCCATGATGATCAAGCTGGTACTGCTTCCATTATTTGGGTTTCGGTTATTAGGAACTGGTAGAGAAGGTGGTATTGGAGGATCTAAATCATGTTTTACCCCTTTTGCTAATTGAATCTTGTAGTTTGCATACAAGTTCATTCTTGATCTTGGTAGTTTTCTTTGATCAAACTCCATTTTTTTCTCTCACAAAAACAGAGGAAACCGGGGATAGAGATGCATCTTAGGTGTGTGGAAAATAAGGAACAAGGAAGACAAGATGAGCGTCGTTTACTTACAACCATAATGTATGGTCTTGAATTAGTGATAATGGAGACTTTTGGTTCCATTTTTTCCACAAATTTGACACATTTCGTTTTCGATTTAACACAAGCATTTGCTAGGTTGTTTCCATTTGTTTTCATTGCCCAAGTACAAGTCAATGGATCTTTTTGGTCATTTACGCGTTAACTTCGATTATGGGGTTCAATTCAATGGTCACAACGAGTGTGAAATAAATAATAATAATAATAATAATAAAACTATAATTGCTTTTTGTCTGTACATGAGACAATGTGTTATGAATTATAACAGTAAAGCGGTGATTTTACCTTTCATAACCACACAAAAAAAAAGTAATGAAATGGTCATCCGAGATAAATTAGTTTTTTTTTATATAGGGATCATTTATCATTGTTATATTGATCAAGATTAGTTTTTTCATATTTATTATGCACGTTGCAATAATTTAAATATTTTTAAAAACTAAAAAAAATTCAAATAAAATTAGTGTCCAAAAGCTTTTAAGTTCTTTACGCTTTGATTGCATAATATAATGTATAATGTAATGACAAAACTACCTTTCAAAAAAAAACATCCAATGACATTTTTGTTTTTTTCTAATTATTTTTTTAGTTATAATGATATTAAATAAGGGACAATTCAGACTTATATATTTTAGAAGTATTGTATCGTCTTATATATTTTAGCCAAATGCGAGGGGCAATATCAATCGATAAAAAATAAGTGTAATTCTTTCTATGATCTTAAATGGACAAATATACGTGTTAGTGTGCCCTTCATTCTAAATTAGAAACATATTTTTTCTTAAAATTTGATTAGAATTAGCTATAATTAAATAGATAATATTGTATTTAAGATATCTTCTCATTAGAAATCTTTTAATTGTCATATAATAAAGTCTTGGGTTAGTGTAGATAGGTTTTTTTATTATTTATTAGCAAATATAAATTTTGATTCATTTTATTAAATGTATCTATCGTTTTTTTATTAACAGTTAAAACTATTTTTTTAATATTAAAATACAGATTAACAACTTTTACATATTTATTTTTCTATGATGAAGAAATATTTTGATTCAGCCTGCGCTGCTGGCACAAAGCTCATAGCCAGCCAACAACCATTTAGGGCAACGACAGAGATTTATTTTCTTTCTTTTCGTTAAATGTTTGGATTCGAGTCTTGGTGGCAGTCATAATTAAGTGCTAAACCCATGTTGTCATTTTTTGTTTTTTTGCTTTTTAATGTAAGTTGGACATTTTTATTCTAACATAGTTAATGGTTGTATTTAAGTGTTTTTTAAAAAAATTAATTTTTTTAAATTAATTTTTTTATATTTTGTATAATTTTAATATATCAATATTAAAAAATATATATTATTTTAATATATTTCTAAATAAAAAAATAATAATATCACAAACACGTCCGCTGAGTTAACGTATCTGCCCATAACCTGACTTCTTTCCCTTACCAACCCGTTGTTTCTTTCCTTCACGTCTCGTATTGCCATCTCCTTCAAAAATTGTCATCATAAATCCTTTAAGCAAATTAGTCTAAAAAATGGCAGGATGGCCAGCATCAAACAACCAGAAGATGAATTCTAGAGCTTTGAAAGAGAATGATTTGTTGTTGGGCCCCTTGCTTTCTCCAAGTTCTGGTTTTGACTTGATGCAGAATTGTGACCTACCTCCTCCGTTGAAGGTCTTTTCTGGGTCAGATAAGACTGTCATATCATCAATGAATAGGGCTTTTAGCATGATTGGAAGGGAACATGATCATGATGATTTCGATGTGTCTAGAGGTTGTGGTGGTGAGAATTATGAGAAGTTGGAGGTTTTGAAGGCATTAAGGTTGTCACAAACAAGAGCAAGGGATGCAGAGAGGAAGGCTGCAAGTTTGATCAAGGAGAGGGATTGTGTTGCCAATGCTTTGTTCCACGATTCCTTTCAGTTATTTGCTTATCGCCAATGGGTGCGGTTGCTTGAGTTTCAAGTTTTGAAGGCACAAGAACAATGGCAACAGCAAGAAAAGAAATTGTGTTGTGGTTGTGGTAGATCAAAGGAGGTGAAAGACCAGTTGGAAGAAGAAGAGGGTTCAGACGATGGGAGCAGGGAGTATTGGATAAATGTGGCTTTGAAATTTTTTCTGGGCTTTGTTGGCTTCGGACTCGCATTTGGTTGCTGTTATTTGTTATGATCTTCCTGCTGATCACCTTCTTACACTTTTGTGATGACTGGACCAACGTTCTAATAAGGAACAGAGCATGAACAAGAAGGTCCACTACAGCGAAGGTTAACATAAGTAGCAGCAGCAGTAAGCACTATTGGACACAAAACAGGAGGAGAAAGCAAGAACTATAGGAATTAATTTTGAAGTCCTCATTCAAAATGTCATGTCTCTTTAGTTCTTCTAGATGCATATGTATAAGTATTAATTAATGATATGATTATCTTATTAACTATCTAGAATTATCCATAAACTGTATTAAAAGAGTTGTAATCCAAGTCCAAGTTTACGGAACTTCCTCTCTTAGAAAAGTAATATTATACGAATTAAATATGTTTCCACCATGCTTCCCTTCCTACTTTCTCCTCTAATTCTTCCCAACAAGAGCTGCAAACTGACAAGTGACAAGCCTCACACAGTAGCTAAAAGCATGGGCTCAGGGACGCCAAGCAATTAAGACATTTTTGAAAAACAAGTGATGTGTACATAGATAGATATTCAGGATGCAGCATGAGCTAATTTCTTTCCAAATCACACAACATAGCGCGAACTGTTAATAAATTGCAGCAGTAGATCACCAACTACGAGAGGATACAGTGGGATATATAAAGAAAATTTGTAGGCTATACTGGAAACAATCCTACTTGTTAGTTTACGCATTCCTATTTCCTGTATATACAGTGAAGTATTTACAGGGACAAACAATACAAGACTGGAGAAGGAAGTGGTTAAAAATGAAGTAATGCCCACGTGCACAGACCTCAGATGGACATAGCATTCCTCACCGTTACTAAAAAAACTATGAACGGACCCAGCAAACATGCCGGCCACACTTACACTCGACATGGTTGTAACCTTCCAGTTTCTCAATTGTATATCCACAGACAGGGCAGCTTTTCGCGTTCTGTTTTCCTCTGCACGATAAAAATGGTGTCTCTGAACGTAGACACCATCATCTTGTTGAAACAGGCCTGACTCTTCTTTACGATGCCTCCCTTGCTCCCTCATGCTGGCCGCATGCATTTGCAACTGCCTCCTACCTTATTAATAGACAACCTACACCACTGTTTCAAAACAAAACCCATGTTGAAGTCCTCTTTGATAAAAAAAAACCTAATTACCTGGAACTAAAAAAATCTGGGTGTTTGTGTTACTTTCTCACACGATCCTATAACTTATTATAAAAAATTTGCTTGAAATTAAATTTTTTTTTATGTTTTTGAATTGTTTTAATGTATTAATTTTAACAATTATTTTTAAATAAAAAATATTTTAAAAAACACTAATTACCTATATTACATTACTGCGAGTTAAAAGCACCTTGGTCCCGACCGACCAGAAGCGGCTACTGGCATGTGAAAAGTCCTTTGCGAGTGTCAGTTGGACTTGAGTTTCTAGGTGGATGATCCATAGTTTTGAAACCCGGCCTAGTTTGGTAGGTCGACCTGGGGCTGGAATCGAGTCAGGTTTAAGAAAAAATAGAAAAAGTCAAAACCTAGGGTGACCCGACTGACCCGACTGGTTGATCCGGTGACCCAGCAAGACTCGATCAAAAACCCGGTTGCAACTCGTTGATTTTTGTTTTTTTTACTAAAATGATGTTGTTTTGATTTTTTAAAAAAATTAGAATTTACTCGAGCAACCCGATGACTCAGTTAAAACCTGATAATCCAGTTAAAATGCAAAACTCAGAGCTTGAATCGGATCAAGTTTAAAAACTTTGGATAATCACTTGATTACAGTAACGATGCATAATCACAATTTCAAGAAATTCAATTATAAATTTTACCCCAAAAAACCCCACTGAACTTAGGCAAAGAAATAAATACCCCTCGAACTAAAAAAATCTCTAATTTCACTCCCTAAACAATATGGCTTTTTGAATATGTCCTTTTTATTAGTTCGTTGACACATTGAGAATTTGATAAAAGTACCCATAACAAACCTCTTGATTCCTACCTTCTTCTCTATCGACTTAGAAAAACATTTTACTAAAAGAGAAATTGCTCTTTTCTATTAATTTCTCAATGAAATCTTAAGAAAAGGGGCAAATTCTAATAGTTATATTGTTTGGGATGGAAATTAGGGCAAAATCAGTAGATATACTTTAATTCCAGGAACAACATTACTTTTCAAAATATTTTTTTAAAAAAATACATCAAAATAATATTTTTTTTATTTTTTAAAATTAATTATTTACTTATACACATATAACGGCTTGGATACACAAAAAAAAAAATTTAAAGTTAGAAAAAAAATATTATTTGTTAAAAGTACTTTTAAAATGAAAAAACAAACAGCAAAATCTTCTAAATTTAAGGTTTTATTTTCTTATAAGGTGCTCAAAGAAACAGCCTATGGTATGCAAGTGTCTTGACCTTTGCACCAAGCGGTAGTGGCCTGATTCTTTTCCATGTTTATTTTCTTCTCTTCAAAAGAAGCCATTGCATTTACCTTTAATTCCTTTCCTTTTGCATCCAATCTGAGCCCACACCACATCCTTCTTTAGCAAGAGCAGACCAAGCCTTTTCTCTTCTTATAAGATATGAGTGCTGCGACTCAAACTAAAAACAGCATTCCCTGTTCTAACTTCTCACCATGAAATGCCAAGTAATTGCATATATCAGAATTGAGTTTTACCATTTCTAGGCATGTGGGGTCGATGCCCTTTAAGTTTTTGAATGAATAGACCTGTGTAGTTCTTGAGCAATCATACTAAAACTGATTCAGGTTGAAGTCTATGCTTGAGCAATCCATTGCAAATGAGGCCATTTGTTCTTCGTGAAACTTTTATTTTATATAATTTCTCGTTGAACAGTTCAAGGTAGATAGAGCCTCAAATGGAACTTGATTCTGTGTTTATTACAATAATATGAAATAAAACTGCATCCTCTTACTTCACCACAAGGAAAAAAATCATTCGAGAATTATTTACATTGTAAAAAAACGGAATACAGGTAAATAATGCAAGGGCAGCAAAGAATGGTCTTTCATGAGAAAAAGATTTTGGATCTTACGGTTTATTTCGCTCTGCTCCCTTGAACAGACCTGAAGGAAGCACTCATGCCTTGGATGAACCATCAGATGGGCTGCCACTGGTTGAATTGTTGTTTTTGCTGATAGGACCATTTACATGGCCATTAATATCCGAACCATATACATGCCCCATTTTTTCTCGCTTAGTTTCCAGATATCTCCTGTTCTCCATGGTTATTGGTGTCAACAGGGGGACCCTGCCTGCAACTGCCAAACCATAGCCTTTGAGCCCAACATATTTTGCTGGATTATTTGTCATCAGTTTCATTGTATGAACACCCAGATCTCTTAGTATCTGCCATAAATTGGACCACTCATTTCAGCTCCCCAAAATGAGGAATTAATGCCATGAAAGTTAGATGGAGGAAGGAATGCTAAAAATAACAGAACTCTCATAAGAAGTGCACAATTTAGTTTCAACTAGATCGTCTTATACATGAGAGAAATTAGAGTAAAGAAGCTTTCTAATCGCACAAATGCAGTACAAATCTCAAATGCCCCCAACTAGCAAAATTCCTTAATCTTCTGGATTACCAATAAAAGAAACTCAGATCATTCAATTCATGGTATGAAGATTTTGTTCTGATCATCCAATAAATAATGACTGGCAATCAAAGCTAGCCAAATAATATGGTGAGAATAACTCAGAAACTAACAATGTCCACTAAATTAGAATTAGAATGAGAAAGGGCAATTTTCCAGTCAAATCACCTATGAAAAAAATCACAATTCTTGAATCTTAGAGGCTTGTGTGCCCTATATTTTGTTTAACTATGTGGTTGAGAAAAGAGATAAACAAGGCTAGGACTAGACATAGCAGAGGAAATCAGAATAAATTATCAAAGTATTAAAAAAAAATAGTACCTGTGCACCAATGCCATATTCTCGAGAATCAACAGGTAAACCAAGCTCCTCATTGGCTTCAACTGTGTCTCGTCCATCATCTTGTAGGTTGTAAGCACGGAGCTTGTGACCCAAGCCAATTCCTCTACCTTCATGTCCACGAAGATACACCAGAACACCCCTGCCAGCTGCCTCAATTTGCTTCATTGCAAGCGCTAGCTGCTTCCCACAATCACATCTAGCTGATCCAAAAATGTCGCCAGTGAGGCACTCAGAATGTACCCGCACAAGAATATCTTTCCCATCCCCAATTTCACCCTGTGCATATCAGCATGTCATTATTACTCATGGTACTAGGATATTCTCCACCTCCACCAAAAGAGCGAAAAATATTGAAGAAAATAAACATTGTTTGTCAATCATTTGTCAAATAGTAGATAGTTTTACTTCAATATGATGACAAGAAAGGTGACATCAATTTCTTGCAAGCTTTCACCCCTAAAGGAAACAAACAATACTGGTGTGAACAGCCAAAGATAATATTCTAATATCATGCAGTTGCAATTTGAAAATAGGCTCTTTATTTTTTGGATATTCCATCAGCAAGAAATTTGATTTCAAATTGAAAGGAGATATTCATCAACAGGAACACTAAATAATTTCATTAACCATGCCCTCTATACAGTGGACATGCTGCATACTTCTTAGAGGCTGAAGCTTGGTTGAGTTAAGATTAAGCATTGCATGAAACACAGTCCAAGTCAACAACAACGTATATAAAACAAATATATCAGACAGTATAAAAGACAAACTACCTGCCTATTCCCTCCCCACCCCCACAAAGGATAAAAAGCATTTCTAATCCTCCTGTGACAATTGAATTTTAGTTGACAACTGTGTAAGAACACTTGAAGAGATCTACAAAGTTGAGTCAGTTGATATGATGAAAATTGCATACTATAAAATTACTACTGCTATAGGAACAATGCCATTGAATCACTAACGGACAATTTGATATTAGTGTTGCACAAAATGCAAAGAAGAGAGATTCATAGGTGACTGCTAATTTTGATGAAATAACTTACTTTAACCATTGCAATATGCTCGATCCCATCCAGCAATGACCTATAACAGTAGGCTTTGAATGGCCCCCACATTGTGGGTATTGGAGCAGCAGCAGCCAGCTCCACCAATCTATCCCTTTTCCTCCTATATCTGTCAATTAAAAATATAAATATCATCAGAAGAATTGCTGCTTTCTTAATGACAGGGCTCTGCAGAACTATGTCATGCCCAAGATCAATTACCATATGGAACAAATTACAACAGTTTTGGAAGGAGGTTGGTTGTTCTGAAGATATATAAATTCACAAAGTTCACATATTGAGGCAAATGCACCATCAATGCTAGTAACTGATATTTAGATATGTGGAGGAAAGTTTGATAACAAATAGAACAAGTAAAAGTACTCATTTGAACCTCTGGAGAGAGAGGGTGATTGTTCTGAAATATGGATTCACAAAGTTCAGATGTAGAGAACACAGCACCATCAATGCTATTCACTGATTTTTAGTAAAGTGGAGCAAAAATTGACAACTAATAGAAGAGGTAAAAGAATTATCAACTGTGTGGAGACAAACCTGATTAGATCAGCAATTGAAATGATTTTTAAGTTTTCTGCTTGTGCAAATTGACGAAGCCTTGGTAATCTTGCCATAGAGCCATCATCATCCACTATTTCGCATAAAACAGCAACAGGCTCCAACCCAGCCAGCATTGTAAGATCAACTGAGGCTTCCGTGTGTCCAGCTCTTTTTAGAACACCACCCTCCCTGTACTTGAGTGGGAAAATATGGCCTGGGCGATTGAAATCTTCAGGTATTGAATCTTTGGAGGCAAGAGCCAGTACAGTTATTGCCCTGTCACGAGCTGAGACACCTGTTGTTGTGCCACATTTTGCATCCTAGAATTAAAGAACATACAATGTTTGACATTAAGTTGAAACTGGTAGCAGAAGCTAAATATTAATTGATATAACCAAGATTACGCTAATTACAGAGAAAGCAATTAGCAGGTATAGCCAAGGTTACTCAATTGATTGAGCCTGATAGCTTGGATGATAAACTATCTTAGCATCATATAAGAGAGCTGGAACACCACATTGATGACTTAGATGTTCCCTAAAAGTTGAATGCCACAGCAAAGAAAGAAAAGTAAAAAGCTAGTGGCACAAGCAACGTGATGGCAAAATTTTCAGGCTACTAAAAGCTGTAACTTCAGCGAAACTGCTTCACCGCAGAAGATTTTAAAGCACAGAATGCAGATAGCTTGTAAATATAGAAACTTCAATTGAAAAATTCAATATTTGGGGGAAGATGTGGTAAGCCTACCCACAGACAAAAAAGGGTATCTTATGCAGAACCCTACCTTATTTGTCTCTTACTTAGGTTTTTCTCCTTCACCAGTTGACCTTGTTAGCCCAGTAGCTTTTTCTTCATTTGATATTTATGCACTGTGTTTAGTTTGAAGAGGATGATTCCAGTAAATAAGCATTGCAAGTAATTTACAACTATGACCCCACCATAATCAAAATGTTTCAACTCCCACTACCCACTACACCATACTCGCACAAAGCTACTGCTCAATAGTTGCAATGGTGCCCATTTAGCAAATAAAACCTTTTGACTATTGAAATAAAAACTGCACCGACTTCTTTTGTCAAAAAATGATTAAGAATATTGACTTTAACCTACAACGAGGTTAAGAATATATAACCAACCAACTATCATATAGCAATAGTTATGGGAACTTAACAACTTCTTCAAGTTTTTTACCAGTACTACATACATTTCGCCTATAAAAATTGGCAATCAGGTAAAATCTCAGAAATTTTGGCCACATACAAAGGAAAGTACCGCCGTGGATACTGTTAATTAACATAAATCAAAATATACAGTCTGCTATTTAACTTCGCACATTTCCATCACCTGTAAAGTACGTAGATACAAATGAAAAACAGGAAAATAGAAAGAAGGGAGAA
The DNA here is from genome assembly GCF_000002775.5 of Populus trichocarpa. Lineage (NCBI taxonomy): Eukaryota > Viridiplantae > Streptophyta > Magnoliopsida > Malpighiales > Salicaceae > Populus > Populus trichocarpa. The sequence continues at coordinate 12,228,824 of NC_037291.2, read as the reverse complement.
GGGGAAGTTGTCTTCAAGATTATTCTCTATCAAAAGTCCATAGGTAGTTAATGTTTCCCCTGCTAAATGTTAATGACTTACGCATATGAAAACCACCAACACTTATTCTCTAAGAAAAAAGATTTCTTGTTCGATGAAAAAACCGATAACACAATATAGAGAGGAAATTTATCCTCTAAATACAATATAGCCATCCCATAACCCCTACAAAGTCAAGCCATTTGATCCATGACCCTCCACTTTCTTTGCCGAACATAAACTTATATTCTAAGTCAAAGTTCCATCAAGACTAAGCTGAACAAGTATAGCTGGTGAAGAGAAAAAAAAGAAGCATGAGTTTATGCTACTGTACATGCCTTTTTTTTCTACATCAGTTGTCCCCCATGCCTTTTATTATTTATCTGGTCATGCATTTATTTATTGAACTGTAATGAATTGCCATTTCCAATCCCAATTATTTTATCTTGATCATTTGTATTATTATCATGCAAAAGTCAAGCTAAGCTCATTTTATTATTTAATTTTTTATGAATTGGGAAGCAATAGTTCAAAGTAAGGAAACAATTAGAGTATGCTGCTAGTTGGAGCTAGTCATGAATTATTACATTATCCATAAATTAATTTATTCATGTATGCCACCTACTTGACCTTTCTTAGCCTAAACATATCCCATGTTTTCTCTTGGTCACATGATCACATTTCTTCACCATTCCATAACATAATTTGTAAATTAATCACTCGGTATCACACTTTTGGTCGATAGCGACTGAACTCTCACAATAAATCCACCACTCCCCGAAACCCATATCTTCTTACTAATTCTAACTGCAGTCTATCTCTTTCACCACTCAATTTACCAAGTTCTTTCCATGAAACAGACTGACAATCAAGAAGTATCACACCAACATTTACCCTGTAGTAATACACCAGTCATCTAGCATTTCCTATCAAGGGAGAATTATTACCACCATTACCTTTGCCTTAATATAAGGACAATCTACCATACACATATGCAATCTTATCCATTTCCTACTTCCTCCCCAACTCAGCGGCCACATATATATCATCCCACTAAGATTTCCTTTTCATCTTGTAATACCACTCTAATTCTTCTTTAGTCTTTGGTATTACTCATACGCAATACTACCCACCACATCCAATTCTAAAGAACTCTAACCTACAAAATGCTAAAGAAAACTTTCAATTAACTATACATCAAATGCTTACAACTGAACTTTAATCATCACAAGTAATTTATTCCTACCAGACACCAGAGGGAAAGAAATCTACACATTACCACCACTCCAATACCTAACCGCATGTGTTCATTTACGTAGTACCCTTCAAAAGAAATCTTAAATCACTTTGCACAATCAACAGCTGAAAATCCAAGAAGACATTTGCAAGAAATATAACATGACCAGGAAAGCCCATGGGCATTGATTACCATGATAATTGCTGCCAAAGTGCTCATCAAAACATGTTACATGGTGGAAAGCACTTAAACCTATAGATAATTCCTAGGACTTCAAGGTTTATCTATTTCAAGGGAGAAAGCAAGCCACAGGACACACACCTATGATTCTAAAATTGAAATCAATCTATACATCATAGGTGATAAAAATGAAGAGAGACAATGAACTAGTTATGTACTTAAACATTAAGGGGACACAAAGAGGAAATAGAGTGATGTGCCATCAAATATGTTAATTACAAAGCAGAAACACTTTACAGCTGCACTTTAAAATCAAACTAAGACAAAGGTTTCTTGAAAAGATCTAGCTGTTTCATATGAAAACAGGCAGACCATATCCATTAGATAATATAAATAGAGAAGTTAGTTACGTACCACTGATATAGTGAATGCAGTGCACAGTTTTTCCTCATTTTTCTTATGAGTTACCATTAACGGAAGCTCCAACCTATCTAAATCTTCTGCTTTCATGCTCACACACACTATACCAGTCCCATGCTTGACAATAAATGCCATAGCTTCTGGTGTTGCCTTTGACGCTGCCATTATAAAGTCCCCCTCATTTTCTCTGTCTTCATCATCAACAACAATTACTAACTGCAAAGAATCATCACACATTAGTAACATAAAGCCTTTGAAGTAATGATGTAAGACCTTAGCATACTAGCTAGACCCCAAAAATTAAATAATAAATCAAGAGGATGAACCTTTCCTTGACGAATATCCTCAATGGCCTCTGGGATCGAAGCAAATCCTTCTGTAGGACGATCAAGGTCATATTCATCATTAGCAGCTAAGAAACCAGCAGTGGTGGGAGTTATTTCCGCTGATAATGTTCCAAAACCTGTAGCATCAGGTTGTAACTCAATCGCAGGTGATTGATTCACAAACTTATCCTGGCCCGAAACTACATTATCATTGGGATAAGATAGCACATCACCCTCTCCAGATATCAAAGAGGCTCTAGCCCTACCTCTACCATCACGTTTGAAACTAAAGCACACTTTTTTTCCAAGGTTACCATATCCCAGACAGGTAAGGTGCCCTCTTCCCATGAATGGACACACACAATGCAGACCAGTGTAGCGACCTCTGGTGTCCAAAGAGAAACAAAGCAAGTGATTTAGTCACACCTGAATATTGATTTGACAAAAAAAACTCCACAAATCACCTCAAAAAATGCAAAACTTTCACAATTAGCATTAATATCTTCAAATTCACCAGTCACATTGTACAAATTGTTCGAGTTTTCCTTCACATGAAATATAAAATATGAATTTCTCACCTATAAATTTCGTAACATAAAAAGAACATAAGAGAGAGTGGTTACTCACTGTAAACGAGAGGATGACAAGGAGGAACTGTAGAGATTAACAGAAGCCATCTTCAAAGCTCGTTTCTTTTGCCAAACACACAGAAAGACACGCAAAAAACTAACAAACCCACTAAAAGGCAAGTCCTTTAAACATCAAAAACAGATAAACAAGGAAAAAGTTAAGGAACCTAAGAAGGAAATCCTTGCAAATGCAATCAAAGTTGTTAGCTTTTTAACTCGTAATCATCATCACCACCGCCCCGAAGCAAAACCGAAAGATAATTGAAAACAGAAGATGACTGGTCGTTTCAGTTTTGTGTGGTTGAATCTAGTTTCTAGCTTACGTGGCAGTATCTGTCTGGAACTCTGGATAGGGGCACTTCACTTTTTCTTTAAAAGACAAGTCCGTCCTTGGTAGAAGTGGACTATAGACTACATGTCGTTGGGAGTGTTGAGGAAGGAACACTATCTCTGTCCTAACTTTGCCCCGACTTCCTTGGCTCCATTTTGGATTAACTTGTTTTTTTGCATTGATTTTGCTGCTAGAAATTAGTTAAGAAAGGCCAGTAATGGCAAGTTTCCTCATTTCTTGGATTTTTGAGGTTTCTTTTGAGTTCATGTCTCTGTCGTATATATACTTACTGGAAATATTTTATTTCTTTCTTTCTTTCCATGAGACAATGAGCATAAAAGTGAAAAAAAAGTTGATTTTGATTTACGTGGGATGTTTGAGGCTCATGGTAAATGGGTTTTTCTTTGAAGTTAGTATGGAAAATAATAAGTTTGATTCATGGGCATCAGAGAGTTCTTTTTTTTAATTATTATTAATGAGAGTGACCGGTTCAGTTTGTGTATATCTCGATTAATTTTACATGTTCTAAAATTAATAACCATGTAAGACTCTAGTAGTCTAAAATTTATGGGACTCAAACTGGTGACATCTAGAGAATAAACTCAGGGCCTTACTAGTTGAATTACACCTCTCAGGATTTGAAGAGTTGATTTTTGTTAAGATTTATGAAATCAATTGAAAATATTGATTTGAAATGTGGAAATTAATGGGGGTTTCGATAAACTTTTGTTAAAATTATTGAAGTATTTATTTTTAGGGGTTTTTAGGAGTTTAGTAGTTATTGTTTTTCAAAATATTTTTTATTTGAAAACACATTAAAATAATAATTTTTACTTTTAAAAAATTATTTTTAACATCAGCACATCAAAACGATATGAAAATACAAAAATATATAAAAAAATAATTTTTTTCAAATATTTTTAAAATACAAAAACAAACTGCACTTAAGAGATGATTTGACACAAGAATGTCAAAGTTTCATCAAGAAATGAGTAACATAGAAGCATACTTTTGAAACTCGGCCCGGCCCGGCGGGTTGACTCGGGACCGGCCGATCCGGGGCTGGAACCGGGCCGGGTTGAAGAAAAAATAGGGGAAGAAAAAACCCGATGTGCCCGGTTGACCCGGCAAGACCCGGTCAAAAACTCGGTTGCAACCCATTGACTTTTTTTTTTTTTTACTAAAACAACGTCGTTTTGATTTTAAAAAAAAAAATGGACCCAGGCGATCCGGTGACCCGATCAAAACTCGGAATCCAAACCTTGAACCAGGCCGCCCACCGGGCAGGTCTGAAAACTATGCATAGAAGAAAAGAAATGGTTTTGGCTATGGCAGCATAGCACACCGCGCATGCAAAGTTGCTGGTGAGAATTGAAAACGATGAACAAAGTTCACTTTGACCTCGAGGTTGAAAAGTGATAGTTTAATCCCTGGAGTTAAAAAATCATATATGTAGGTTCCTGATAGTTATATCAGAGTAATGGAGAAAAATCAGACATTTTATTAAATTCTAAAAATTCACTTTTATGCAAAATAAAAGCAATCACACGGTATCTAAAAACTTACTGAAGAAGTCTCACTCTGAACTCATCCCTGCTTTCGTTTTTATTAATTGCTTTTTTATTTTTTGACTGCTAAACTGGTTAAATAAAATTGCAGTGGAAATGAAGTTTCTAGATTGGTATGTGAAAATATCAGCCTGGTGGTGCTTTGATTGGAGCTTCTATGGAATTGTTCATGATCAAGACTGGCTTCTGTGTGAGGACCATCCTTTTATTCCTTTAATGTTTATTTTATTTTACCCTTTTTGTTCTTTTTATGCCCCACTTTTATATTTCTAATTTTTTCAACTTAAACTTTGGTGATTTTGAACTGTATTGTTAAATGGCACAGGCTTGTTGTTTGTGCTCATATGTATTGGATTCTTGCTGTCACCATTATTTTTCAACTCACTTTTTGCTCCACTTTTATATTTCTAATTTGATGGATTTTAGCTCTCTAGTTGTGGGATACTTTGTTTTTTCTAACATTCAAGAAGTGTAATTTTGTTGTTGTGGAAGCTTCACTTGACTTATGCTTTGTTCAATGACTTTGTTTTGCATGTTATGGAAACATTTGCCTTACACCAGTCTGACCACAAGTGTCAATGTACACCTATGATTGAAGCCAAATACTGATTCTGAGAGGGAAAGAAGTGGAGAGTGTATCTTTGTTACTTTTTGACTCTCGGAGGCAGTGCTCCACCAGGGGTTCACGAGATCATTGAAAATTGACGGTGAATTGAGTTAGGTTTGATGGGATAGTGGGAACATGTGGAAATCAAGTGTATTTCGAGTTTAAATTTTCCAAAATTTATCCATTTTTATAGCAAAAGGTGCATGTGTATTGTACAGATGATGAGCTGATTGATGCATACATTTTGATGAATACTCTGTTCAATTTGAACAATATTTCAGCTCTATGTAACCGTTTCTGTGCCATTACCATCACTGCCTGTCAATGCTGTTTGGTGTAATATAATTGGATTCTTCTGCTTCACTATGCCACTTACCACATTCTATCAGGTGATTCATTAGTGTATTCTCTTGCAGATGATAAGGTAACTGTTCTGGAGTCAGAGAAGCGAGCCTGGGAGAGCTCCCCTGAAGCTCAGGCAATCAGAGAAACCATAATACAGAACAAAGAAAAAATGCCTAATCTTCATGGCCCAGTCTTGTGGCTTTTTCTTGTGCTGGGTTCGTTTTCTTGATGATTCATGCTGGGGCCTTACATTTTCCATATAAAACAGTGTAACTGATAAATGAAGCTGACAGCATTAAGAACTTAGAATGGTCTGCCTGCATGTCTAGGTATAGACAACAGTTTAAGAATTAGTTTGGCTGCTAGATTTTTGCTCCTACATGGTGGCCAGATTTATTTATTGTGGGACAATTCTTGTAGCCCTCAAACATAATTGGAAATCGTGAGATTTCCTTGCATTTATTTTAGTAACAACATCGAAAACTGGTCATAAGAAACAAAAACCTGCTGCAAGTTCACGGTCCTTTTTTAATTTAATCTATTTTGTTATTTGCTCTCGCATTTTGGAAAACTTGGAAAGGCACAGGTTGCATCGCTGAGTTAGAAGGTTGCTGAATTTATTAGAACTTGTATTGATCCAACTTAAAGTTTTTGCTGAAAGTTAGATCGTCTCTCATGAACCCTTTGGCTTAAGTGAATTGCTTTGAAAGCCTCTCATGAACACTCGTAAGGGCATCATATTGCCAGCCTGCTTCAACTTTCATCTTACTTTATTTTTGGTCCAAGGCTATAGAGGCACGAGTATTGAGTTGCAGCCTTGCTGCACAGGATATCCAAGAACCTCTTGATATGATTGTCCTGAATCTTGGCTGATGAGTATCTTCTAAAAGTATCAGAATCAGGGGGGCTACCTTGGCTGTATTCTTGATGATTATGTTGTTAAATCATGAGCCCTGATAAACTAGTTCTGGCAAGATTATACAAAGAACTCTAGAAAAGAGGGAAACATAGGTGCATTGCTTAATTTTACCGACAAAATGGATGATGGAATATTTACGCCAGAAAATCAGATTTTACTGTCTATTTTCTATCGAGAAGTCTAGAAGGGGTTATTCCATCGCTGATTTCATTGAAAATTCCTAAATTTTTTATAAATTTTCGACAAAATAGGGGTGAACATTATTGCTGAAATCGCCAACAAAAATGCCCTTCTTTCTACTCTTATATTGGGAAACTCAACAACTAATTGTTCCTAAACCTTATCTTGGATTATCTCTTTAATGCTCGTTGATGTCTGGCTTAAGATGAAATATTGTGTGCCTACCATTGAAACACTACAACCCGCTGTTAAATCTCATGTTGATGTCATAAGCATTCCTATCAAGTCCATCGATAGGTGTAGCCTCCGACTAGAATTGAGAATCATGAGAAGAATGGATGGAAGTGTTTTTTTCATGTTTCACAACCATATTGGAATTATATGTATTTTATAAAACAAAAACAAAAAAAAAATTAAATTTAAAGTTCATATTAATGACAGAAATAAATATTAGTAAAGCAATTATAGCTATCTAAAAAAACTTAATTTGAACCTTTCTGCTCTACTATCGATAAAAGATTTCATCTTTTTTTTTCTAATCATGAGCAACAGAGACCTTTTCTAATGACACCTTGTTATTAATAGCTAATCCTTTTTCAGTCACTTGCTGCAACTGATCTACTAATGATAATAGTATCATCTCCTTCTTCTTTCTCTTTACAAATAATGCTATCTACTTGTTTTAATGTCAAGTGGTGTAGTTTCTTGTCTGTGGCAACAAGCTCTTGAGAGTTCTGAAACCAAACTTTTTCAGGGATTTAACACTATCATGTGCTACAAAGACATGGAAAACAAAGTCTTAGGCGAGATTCTACTTTCCATTGCTTTTCAAATTATTCTTTAGGCAGCACTTGGAAAAATAGAAAAGAAAGCTAAAGAAGAAAAGTTGCCTGCCATTATGGGGTCTACACTCTATTAATCCCACTTACCTAACCAAATCTTTTCACTATTTGATTACTTTTTAATTTATTTCTTCTGTATCTTTTTCTTTCTTTTGAACCCATGCTAGATTCTGTGCACATTTGTTGACGACATCGAAATTTTGTTTTCCGCATAGGTTGGTCATAGGTTGTAGGAGCTATTACATATCAAAAAGACCTCTCTCTTTCCCACTCCTTAAAGTAAGGGAAGTTGTGTGGAAAACAAATTCTTCAAGTCCGTTTTCTGCCACTTTTAAAACATCTTATTCAAACTTGGTTTTCCAGCCCCTCATTCTGGAAATTTTAAATCCCTATATCAACTTCTTTAAGGCCATGTGATCGCGGGATGATTTGATCAGTCAATCTGGCACAAAAAAGAAGAAGAAGGTTTTGGCCCATGAGGTCTTTGCTTTGCCATTTGGTTATAGGTCTATTTAGTGTATTTTTAGCTTTGAAAATATAGATTTAAAAAAAGCTACAAGGTGTAGGTTTTCCTAATCAAGATTTTATGAGAATTTTTAGTGAATATATGGAAAATTATGGTGTATATTAATTAATCAAATATTTTTAAAACTATTAATGGGATAAAACACAATTTCAATCATTTATCACCACACTATCAAACCTAAAGTTTTTGCTGCAGCTGTTTTTAAACAAAATCATTTTCATTATTGAGGTTTTTCTGCAAACCTTGAGAGAAACCTAAAGACACTAAAGATATAACCCAATGTCCAGACATGCGGTCATACAAGTAAGAAATCTGGCCATGCCTCTCTTAGACATGACAAGATCGATCCGGCCGGGCATCTACTGGTGCCCTTAGTTTTATGGCTCCTGCATTACGAATAATTTAGCCAACAGCAGATTAAGATTTACATCTCTTAGGTGTTGTCAAGATAATTTTTTTTTTTCTGGTAGAAGGTGGTTTTGTTAAAATTCAAAGAATGAAACTGATTTTGATTCAAGTCATTCAAAACAATTGGACAACACCAGCCCAAATTAACGATCGGATGAGTCGATGATTGCCTTCAATTTTCGTGTTGTATGCATCATAAGAGAGGGGAAATTGAATTGCTTCAAATGATGCATAAGACTGGCCAAGATTAGCAACCATGATCAATTGGCCTGATCTGACAAAAAAAATGAAACACATGGGGAAATTGAGCTTGACAGCAGGTACAATAAGGATTATCTCTACAACCTAGTCTACAACCTGCATGCATATCCCTGACTGCTAGTATCCACAAACCACACATTTTCCTTGCTTGAAGATTTGCTGCCTACTTTCTGTTCCTAATCTTGGGATTGATTCTGAGGGAGGAATTTTGACAAAGTTTGGTTTTTTATTTTTATTTTTATAAAGATGGTTGTATAATTGAATGGTCATCTGAAGGGCAGTTGTTGAAGTTGTGGGGTCTTACAATAGCTGGCTGCCGTGAGAAAAAGTTGAAATTCACGGTATCTATGGCTATAAAAGCTTTGATTCCCGACATAATCAATGGACAAAGCGTCCATTTTTGGCCAATTGTAAGAATTGATTGATAGGCATTTACTAACAAATATGGTGATAAGTGAGTGTTGTCTACACTAATTGCCCTTGTTTCTACGCTGTCTTTGGAAAAACTTGCTTAAAGTCCTTGTTTTGATGTCCTCAATCCTAAGCTGCATTTTCCCAGAAAAAAAAGATTATCTAATTCACATCGTTTTTTTGTATTTTTACCATCCCTATCATGTTAAAAGTATCGAAAACATCCCAAAAAACATGTAATTTTCAATTTAGAACATCTTTTAAGTACCTCCAACTACAGTGTAAAGGCATGAACATATAGACACCCTGTGGAATTAACCACGTAATTAAGATTTGCTCAGGTGAAAAACCAAGTCCTGTGGAATTAAGCGTCGGCGGGGGCTCATATAGACACCCGGTCGCGATTTAGGAAAAAGAAGGCTTCAAAATTCAAGGTTTTGTTTCATTAGAAGCGTTGCAAAATTACAGCCTTAACTTTTATGTACTTAGGTCTAAATTTGTATTTGATAGTTGACTAATCGCAAGTACACTAATAGATTGAGTCTCGAGCACTGCTTTATTTGCTAGCTCTTGAGAGAAACTAATAATGATTATGTATAGAACAATTTTCATTGCTTCCTTTCAAGGAGTTCATCATGAGCTAAATCCAGGAGCTAACGTGCTTTAGAAGTTGGATATATTCTCCTACACCAATCCATACAAAAATGATGAGTTGATGAATACTCTTCGTTGTTCTTGTGGGAAACTTTGAGCCAAGTCAGCGACACCAATAAATATGTCCCCATGCTCAGTCCCTCGAACCTGAAAAATCTCTCCCATGCCTATTTACTGTTGAACTCCTATCCTCTTCAGCCTGGCTTGAGTTCCACAGAAGGCAGAGCTAGAAGTGGGCCTCTGACAGCCTCTAATTTACATCTCTGCGTGTTCTAAATTAATGATGCAACGTTTTCAATCAAATTGAATTGATAGGCGGATGTAATGGATCATTAGCCAAGTTCAAAAATAGACTAGACGTTTGCCTTGTAGGACATTCGCAATTGAAGTCTTCAGTATTTAGGACTGAAGAATTAAGTAATTTCAATTAGCAAGTTTCGATGATGAACCGGCATGCCAGGATCAAATAATCGACAAAGATCTTTGGAAATATGATGTACACCATGGTGTTTCTTAGAAACCTGTGGAGGATTCAGGAAATTGGGTGCTTGAAGGTCTTGTTAACAATCATTTCACTTTTGATTACAGAACACAAAAGAAGGTCCGTGCAATTTCACTTGAGAGGATAGCAAAGATATGTACTGAACTTATCATGCTTGTCCAGATTTACATGTCATGTGTGGATTCCATGCATCTTCACATAATATTTCAAGGACAGAACTTTTTCTGATCTACTTAGCTTGGTGGATGCAAGGAACTTCAAATTTTTTGAAATTTTTGTTAATTCTGGGAAATTCCACATGCTCACAACTCATCAGTTCCCCTTTCTGTTGGGGGGCCAGTGCTGAAAGATGAGAGCCCAAAAACCCAACTCACACGTGTTGTTGTCAATTAAAAAAACAATAAAGTGGGTCCTAAATTCCCAATTCGCAAAAAAAGTCATGGTGTGGTGGGACATGATTTCTTATGATCATATTACAGCTGCAATCCCACTTGTGCCTGCCTATCACAGGTCGGAAAATTTTGCTTATATCCCCTGTTTATTATCTGGGTGATATTCCAAAAAGGAGGGCTGTGTTGAAAATTGACCAACCATGATAAAGATTGAAAATCAAAATTCACTTCTTGCATTTGGAGAAGTGAATAGCATAGGATTAATTAGATTGTGTTTAAAGCTATAAGATTAGAAAAATTGATCTCTCTATCATGATCCCATAAAACCTTGGCACATAATGCACTTATAAATAGCTTCACAGATCATTTTATCATATTCTGCCATGTCTCGTGTGCCAAACTGGATCTAATTCATTGTGGATGGATGTTGATATAGACAGGCGTCAGCTTTCCTTTTGATTCATGACAAAATGAGCTTCTGTAATTAGTTCTGGGTTTTAGCCCTTTGGCTGCAGTTCTTCTCGGACGCATACCATGCATCTTGTGTTTGGAAATTGGTAGCATTCATTGTTAATCATTTGTGGTTAACCAGGCATAGGGCCACTATGCCTAGGCCTGGCCAGCAACTGATTTCACTGAAATACATTGATACCTCTTCATCATTTTCCAAAATAAATAAATAAAACTGAAAATCATGCAAGAAAAGAGAGTGCTCCACTTCTGTTAATATGGGTCATGGAGCGAAAAGGAAGAGAATGTATATGCAAATCATTCACTTTATGTACAGTGTTCTTTCAAGTTTCAAGTTTGTTGTCATCAACATAGCAAAAAGAGTCGAGACAAAATATTTTACGGGAAAAGAGAACAAGCAAGAAAGACTCTCTCTTAAATTATTGCTCTTGAACTCCTCGGAAAAAGAAAATGGAGCTAAAATTAAATTAAACGAACAATAAAAAAAAATGCCCGTACGAACATAAAAAAAAAATGTGAGCCATCAGAATGGTGGGATTCGCATGTGGATCGGATCTCACATCTTCACAGCTCATACTTTTCACGAACCTGTTCAGAGCAGAATTTTTGTCATAGCACTACTTGGAAAAAAATGCTTAGATAATGGAACACAACCTCATCACTTTGTTCGTTAACACTTCTATTGTCATTTTGCCAAACCTATACTAACTTGCAGGTTCCTACAAAGTATTCCTTGTCGGTGTTAGCAAAATAGGGGGATGAAGAGGTTTCTTACACTTAGAAGAGAGGTGTCATGTATAGATTTTGGAAGTTGAACATTGACGTAGAGGACTGAAAATTTTACCTACGTATGTACACCATATTAGGTAAAGATGCAACTATTTCTCCTACGTTTTGCTGATAAAAAAAAAAAGTGGTTTCTTCTTTTCTATACAATCTATCATAACCATTACCTATATTCCTCGAAACTATGCTCCACGACGAAGAGCTAATTACTAAATAAAGCCTCTAGTCCTTAAGGAGTGAAAACTTGATGAAAACTCCTACCGCGCATTATCAAATGTTCACCTGTTGAAGTGAATTCCAAAGGAGGTGGCTAATGTTTTAGCAAATCTTGAGGACAATCCTCTCATTAATCTAGGAAATTAATATATGATCGATCAGGGACTTCCTTCAATTTCAATGATGCTCGTCCTTATATTGCTACTTTGCTAGTGCCTGTAAAAGGCCACAATAGATGTGCATATTGGCTTGCTAGGTCATGATTATGCTGTCCAGGTAGCATTGGGAATTTCCATTTTCTACTACGTACATATATTGCTAGTGCCTGTAAAAGAGAAGGAAAAAGCTGGGGCATTGAATACAATGTCGGTGTTGTCATGATTTTCCAGGAGTTGGAGTATTCTACTGAAGCATAAATTGACTGCTAGAAAAGAAATTCAAGTGCTTGTCCTTCATATGGATTAGATACATGCATTATTCAAAAGTTGCTCACCGTTCGTGCTCTCCATGATTTGGCCATGCATGCAACCGAAGGTAGTGAAAGCATTGTTAGCTAGCAACCTAATTATCGAGTGACAGAAAAAAGTGATCAGCGATATGTCCATTGATGAAGACCGTCGATGATTCTAATGGCCATTTGACAATTTTGGATTTATTTGATAAGCACTAAAAGATCAATTGCTTTGTTTATACGCTTGACATATATGAGAATTGGTATAATGAATGGGAGGTCCATGTAATGCAACGGATGAAGACATTAACAATCAAGTAGGTGTTTAGCCGTGAATATACAAAATCCCAAATTGGTCTACTGAGAATCTGATAAGAAACTTTGTGGCAAACCTAAATTTATTTCCATTCAAAGAAATTTGAATGTTCTATGATTGCAGCGAAGAAGTCGGTAGCAAATTTAATGATATTCAAGGTTTAATGGTGTGTGAAACTTCAAAGGGCTGAGCTCAGATTTTATTGAGCTGAAGAGCAAGTTATAAACACCAAGAAAGAACTGTTACTTGGTTCGTAGAATCTATCTTTCCTAGATACTGTGATATCTTGGACAAAGACATGCAGAAGAGAAATTTCCAGGAGAATATGATCAAGAACAGTAGAGAACTACTATGAAAATATCTTTCTTTTTTTGTTAATTTCTTAATGGAAAGTCATTGGATAAAATCGTGTCATGAAAAACGAAAGGGTTTTTTTTTCTTCATTTTTCAGATTAGTTTTATAAGAAAAAAACATTCAACCCAGTCTAAAAACAATTTCTTCGTATAAATCAAAAGTGTTGAGTTATTAATATTATTGCTGTTATATATGGTGGTATTTTATATTATCCTTTTCTTGCCAGCTAAAAAATTCTACAATGACAGCATGGATCCTTCCACAGATCTTAGAGACGTTACTCTGTGTTGTAAAACTTGAACTACTTACAGAAAATTAAGTTAACAGAAAAATATTTTTTAAAAAAAATCGTAAATGCTAAATTTAAGTAGATGAATGTGAAATACTACGCAAGAGTAACTGAGTAAGAGTAAAGTTCTAAGTTGAAAGTTGGGCCGAGTTTAATGCAAGGGAAGGGGCAATTGCCTCCACAAAATCACAGCAGCTCTTATTAGTTTTCGTAATTTAACCCTTTTTTTTTCCTGCGTAATGTTATTTGAATTATTTTCAAAACCAATTTTTATTTGATTTTATAATAAAATATTCAAAAACATTTCACTGATTTAAATATTGAAGTAAAAGATATATTTCTTCAATTGAAATTCTCTCCTTTTATTTATACATTTCTTTTTTATTTCAAAAAAACCAGGGTTATATAACGAATTTTTTTTAATAAAAATTGAAAGCAATTAAAATAATGGTTTAAATTATTTAAATTTAAAAAAATATTTTTTTATCCAAAACTCTCTTTTTGTTATCTATTTATTTATTTTTAATTAGATAAAAAAATTATCAAAATTATGTTTTTTATATAAATACTTATCACGATCCGTGAATCAATTTTTAACAAAAAAAAATAAAAAAATAATGCCTCAGTTATTTTTGTGTTATTATATAAAAAAAATGAAATAATAATTGATTCCAGAAAATAATAATACTAATTGATATTAAAAAATATATTCTCATTGAATATTCATGTGAAATTTTTTAAAAAATACATTTTAATTTCATATACACTTATTAAAAAAAATACAAATATAACCATAAAAATATCTAATCTTATTTAAATTGAATATTGTTGAAACATTGTTGTAACTATTTATTTAAAAATATTTTTATTTTAAAAAATTACTTTAAAAAAAATGGAGGGCCATGAAAGGTTTGTCATTCATAGGCCTAGACTTGGATTGGTATTTGAATCCAAAAACCCTAATTTTCAACTCTCATTTACAACTTTAAATTAAAAAACTTTATAATCATAATTAAATTTTAATAAAAAAACAAAAAGAATTGAGCACATATCTATTTTCTAATGACATAATTAGAGATTCAAACCATCTCCATTGAATATCTCTTTCCAAAACAAAGTTATATATTGACACAACAATTGACAACTTTTTTTGCTAGAATGAGATTAGTTAAAAAAAAAAAAAAAATTCTTCTCCCTCTTTTTAACTACTTTATCTCTCAACAATCAGAAATTAAAAAATAATAAAAACAAAATTCAATACAAAAATATAAATATTTAAATCTATAAAGACTAAATAGTGTAAAGTATAAGAAATTAAGGGATCAAAATATAATTTTATTTTTGCAATCTACGGTGGAATTGCGAGTAGAGATATCTACGGTAACTACGTTGTAGTAAAATATCATTTATTTTTTTAGTTTATTTTGTAATTATAATTGTAATTTATCATCTTTCTTTCTAGACATTTGCCCCCAGATTTTTCATCTTTCTTTACAAACAATAATGTGGACAGCAATAATTCCTTTTACATAATATATTGCAACCTCTCAACGTATATATATCATGTATGGATAGCATTAATTATTTTTAAAATTTTTAAATTAATGAAAATATTTTATTTTATTATACAACTTTAATTTTGTCTACAAGAAAATTTATTTTTTACTATAGACACGTGATTTGGTTTTTAATAAATTTATAAAACAATAAATATTGCTCAACACACATGAATGATTGAGGAAACTATCATATATTAGGTAGGAGGAATTCCTACTGCATTGGATAAAAAACTTAAATCAACGATTACTTTTAAAATTGAGTCGTTTTTTTCTTTATTTAAAAGTTAAAATTCTTATTTCGTGCTATCTATGATATATCTATTATTAAAAAAATAACTTTGAATCAATATTTATAAAATATATTAAGAATATTATTTTTTTATTTTAAATATTTTTTAATATCATACATTAAAATGATTAAAAATTAAAAAATTTTAAATACTTTTTTTGTAATGAGAAATAAACACACTCTGACCCAAAAGAAAATATCTATGATATATCTATTATTAAAAAAAATAACTTTGAATCAATATTTATAAAATATATTTTTTAACTTGAATTTCTTTTTTCTTATAAGTAATTTAAGAGAGGCAGTTTTTAATTTATCTTGAAATCAAAATTTATATTTCGTAAGATATACCCATTTGTTTGATCCATAGATATCACCTTAATATATACGCAAATAAATAAATGTAACTCTGGTAAATCCTTCCTGCAAATGTTTTTTTTTAAAAGATGATTAATCGCACCGACCACGCCGTAGTCTAAGGTAAGATACGCTGATGCAAAACTAGATCTCCATCAGCTCCAAGCCGAGCCGTAAAGCGGGTTTCAACTTATATGTAGCTTCAACGTTCATATCTCTCTCTCCCTCCCTGAGTCAGTGTTAACTGTTAAGGGATGAGGGAGTAGTTATTTTTCAAGAAGTTTATTTTTAAAAACATATATTAAGAATATTATTTTTTAATTTTAATTTTTTTTAATATCATACATTAAAAAAAATTAAAATTAAATAATTTTAAATAATTTTTTAATGCAAAATAAACACACTCTAACCCAAAAAAAAATATCTAACATCCTTTGATAGTGTGGTTATGATCGGTTTTTAAAATGTTTTTCATTTATAAATGTATCAAAATAATATTTTTTTTTTATTTTTTAAAAATTATTTTTGATATCAGTGCATCAAAATAATTTAAAAATACTAAAAAATATTAATTTTAAGTAAAAAAATAAAAAAATTAATTTTATTTAAAAATATTTTTGAAACGTAAAAACAAACAAAGCTAACACTGTTAAAACGGTCAAAAACTGGCTATAGCCGGTAAACCAAGAATTTCATTTAGACTGAAATTTGGGTTCATTTCATTTGGCTGAAGTTAACTGTTGCACCTAACCCAAAGTCAGATTCTAACCCTATATCAAACCCAAGTTGGTTTATTTATAGACACAAATTTTGTGAGAGGCCTGCTAGGTTGTGAACTGGTTTACTCCTCCCTCCCTCCCTCCCTCCCTCCCTCTCCCCCTCTCTCTGTCTTTTCTTAGACTATTGTATAGAGAATTCAATGTTTAGAATCTTACTTGATTGGGTAACATGATGTAATGAAAGAAAGAAAGAAAGAAAGAAAAGAGAGGTTTCTTGATTGGTAACTTTCGCTTGTGGGGGGGTTGAGTTTCGTTCTTTTTTTCTCTCTTCTTCTGTTGGTTGTTTCTTTGGATGGGTACAGAGGGAGAAGAGGAAGTAGTCGTGTTGAAATTGGAGAAAGATGGGAGAGACAGTAGAGGGCAGGAGGGGTACCGTTGTATACAGCAAGACTGTACAAGTTGGTCTAGCTATATACATGAAAATTCTTACAGGTGAAAACAAATAAATCTTTGTACTTTTTTAAGTGCACTAACCGTCTCCTCTTGAGCGCCCTCCCCAACCCAAAAGAGAGAGAGAGATCTTGAAACTACGAAGACTTGAGAAGAACAAGAAGAGGACCGACTCCCTTGATCTTAAACAAAGATAGATCTGTTTCCTTTAGAGAAAGTTGTTTTCTTTTTGTTTCAGTACCGCAACCACAATCATCATCAGTCATGAAGAGATCACTAGGCAGCTCTGATTCCCTTGGTGCTTTGATGTCCATCTGCCCATCTGCAGGTTCTTGCGTAGACCCCATCAACTTGATTAATCTCATCTTCTTAATGCTATACTAGCTAATTAGCTCAGACATGCCCAAATGGTGCCATGCTTTTTATTAACTTTCTTTTCCATCTTTCGTGATAGTAACTACTCACCTATCAAAGTTTTGCAATAACCTTTGAATCCAAATGAACAAGTTTTGTTTTTCTTTTTAGGAATTGTCATGCTTCGGACACTACTTTTCACTTTATTCTTTCAAGTATAAAGTTATTATTCATATTCGTATCCACTAATTTATCTTTACTCTTCTTTTGGTTATTTTATAGAGGAACACAGTCCAAGGAACCACACCCATGTTTATAGTAGGGAATTCCAGTCCATGTTGGATGGCTTAGATGAAGAGGGTTGTGTGGAAGAAGCCGGAGGCCATGTTACCGAGAAGAAAAGGCGCTTAAGTGGAGATCAAGTTAAGGCCTTGGAGAAAAACTTTGAGGTCGAAAACAAACTTGAACCTGAGAGAAAAGTTAAGTTAGCCCAAGAACTTGGCTTGCAACCAAGACAAGTCGCTGTTTGGTTCCAAAACCGCCGTGCCCGGTGGAAAACCAAGCAATTGGAGAGAGATTATGGCGTTCTTAAAGCCAATTATGATTCTCTTAAGCACAATTTTGATGCCCTCCAACATGACAATGAAGCTCTACTCAAAGAGGTATATATTTCAAATTTTGTCATCTTTATTTATTTTCTATGAATCAGGACGACAATGAACTGAATCCTTGTGAAGTTTTCGTTAGTGTGATGTCAAAAGGAGTCATTTTTCTTCATTAATTCTGAAACGAAAGCTGCATACGGCTAGTTTTTAAAAACTCAAGAGAATTCTTGGTTGATCTTTTTGTAATATTTTTTTTTTTCATGTTGCAGATAAGGGAACTGAAAGCAAAGCTGAACGAAGAGAACGCGGAGAGCAATGTTTCTGTGAAAGAAGAGATAATTTTGGCCGAGTCAGAAGACAAGATGCCTGAAGAAGATACACCAGCACTCCTTGATTCTGTTGCTGCATCGGAAACAAAAGAGCTGAATTATGAAACCTTCAACAATCACAGCAGTATTAATATTGGACTAGGAGCCTCTCTTTTCCCAGACTTCAAAGATGGGTCATCAGACAGTGACTCAAGTGCAATCTTGAATGAAGATAACAGCCCTAACCCAGCCATTTCCTCATCTGGGATTCTCCAAAGCCAGCTAATGATGTCCCCGCCACCATCTTCATCACTCAGATTCAACTGCTCCGCCTCATCTTCTTCACCATCATCAATGAATTGCTTTCAGTTCTCCAAATCATATCAAACCCAGTTTGTCAAGCTGGAAGAGCACAATTTCTTTAGCAGTGAGGAGGCTTGCAATTTCTTCTCTGATGAGCAACCTCCGAGTCTTCCTTGGTACAGTTCTGATCAATGGAACTAGGAAACAAGGAGGGACAATTACTGAAAATAAGGAAGCGGTAAAATAGTGGGTGGTACCTTAAGAGAGAGAGAGAGAGAGTTGGCTAAGCTCCAAGGATTTTGTAAAATCGAAGTGGAATATCTATGTAATTTAAAAGCTTATTTGGGTCTCCATGGTGCTAAAAGAGTGAAAAACTTGACTACTACTGGTCCAAGAAGAATATGAGAGAGGAAAGGGAGGATGGGAATGCCAAAAGAAAAGAGAAGGGGGACCTAGAAAAGGAAGGCAGAGAAAGAGAGTCTCCAACGTGGGCTTAGGTGAAAGGTGAGTCAGGTGACGCCTAAATTGTATAATTTGTCACTTAAGCCGTGCGAGGAATGATTAGGTCGTAATTGGGAGTCTCTCTTGCTGTAAGAAAAATAAAAAAATAAAAATGAAAAGGGAAAGGGAAATCTTGGAATCCATGGCGAATAATCATAGCTTCTACTTTTACTTTTGTCTACGCTCTTTTTCTCTTCTTTTAATTGGTAAAATCATAATTAGTAAAATGTAAAGCAAATCTTAATTACCTCCATTTTACGACCATGACCACTAAGATCTAAGTTTTTTTTTTTTTTTTGTATATTAAACACAAATGGCCAGAGATTTGAATAGTTGTATAGCCGCCATTGTTTCCACTATGAATACCTTCGAAAAATCTAGGCTTGGCTAGCCCCCATACTTCCATCGCTGAAATTAACTAAAGTGGTGTTTAGAATATGCTTTTGAGATAATTTTTGTTTTGACATGGATTAAATTAACATATTTTATGAATTTATTTTTAATATTAATATTTTAAAAAGTTCTAAAAACACAGAAAGATAATTTGAAATAAATAATTTTAATAATTTATAAAATTATGTTCAACCAGGACGCTAAACAGTGTCTCACTCTTTATTATGGAGAAAAGGCGTGGATTCTTGCAAAATTTTGAACCTCCATTCAAGATTTCTTGGGTTAGTTAGCTTTTCATTTTTTTTTTCATTGACTTCATGGAGGGTTTGTTTGACTTTGATAAGGATTTCTAATTGTTGAGAAACTATTAGTAAAAGCTGTTCCAGTAGCAGTTTTATGTTTAAAAAATTATGAAGTTTTTTTCTTATGATTTGGGTTTTCGTTTTTTTTATCATAAATCTTATTTGTTTTTGGATTCTTTTTGTTTAAAATATTAAAATTGTATGGCAACTTTTGAAAACCGCTTTAATTGATTTTCTAAAATTTTGGCAACCGGTTTTCGAGTTTTACTTTCTAGCAAAAAAGTTTTCAAAAGCAAAAACAGGTAATGAAAACTGTACATGATATCAAATAGTACTAACTAATTATTTGAGTCGAACTTCATCGTGGGTAAAATATTTTATTTTTCCTAGAAAATAATTTTACATAGGCTTTTGTGTCGTGTTTTTATACATAAAAGAAGTTGAAGTACAAATAAAAAAAAATCACCATACATACAATCAAATAAATCAAGAATTATGTGTGTTGATAAATTTAAAAAAATCATAAACAATAATTAAAAATAGAAATAGAAATATCAAGAAACGAGTATATATATCAAGATATTTTTAATCTCATAAAATAGAACAATTCCCTAGTTGATTTTACTAAGTTTGTTTATTAAAATAATTTTTTATTCATTCAAGTTATAATTGAAATAGACACATATATTAAATCGATTAAATAAAATAAAAACAAATATATCATACAAGGTTACACATTAAAAATATTATCTGAAAATAAATATTTTTATTTTTAAGAATAAAATTCATCTATACAAAAAATTAAAAAGATTTATAGATGAATAAGAGAAATCTATTAAAAAATTAAATACATATAAAATAACTGAAAAATTATTTATAAAAATAAAAATAAGTTAATGGTCAGAGTTGAAATGATGAAAAAATATAATTGGTACGGCAATGTTGAGGACGCACGGGTCGCACCTGCGTGTCTTATAGCCGCAAAGGCGCGACCGGCGCGTCATGTGGTTCACACAGGGGCGACCTATGCATCTTGCCATCTTGTTGTTGCTTGGGTGAGACTTACGAATCTCAAAATAAATATGCTATTTTTATAAATAATTTTTACCAAATAATTTTTTACCACTGTGATATTTTTCAAAAAGCTCTGACAAAGCTAGAACTCATTTCCCAGTGAAAAGGATGAAAACAACAGCGACCCTTTCTTTTACCTAGGATAAAATTAATTGCTATGGAATTTTCATTTCAAAATTGGATAAGTCATGATTGGTCCTCGTATTTTTTAACCTTTTTAACTAGACCCTGTACTTTCTTAATTGAGCGGGTCCTCCCTGTTATATTTTCCTATTAAATTAAATTGGTCGTGTTACTCAAATCTGTGACAGCTACACACCATCCATCCATCCAACGGTGGTTAAATTAATACGAGTCAAGAAATTGGTCACAAGAGCCCAATAGAAGGATCAATTCAGGAGAATAATGTAAGTGCGGGGACCAGATCAATGAAAATAGAGTATATCTGGGGAAAAAATTGAAAAGTCATGGTGTAAGTTTTTTTCCTAATTAATCACTGCCAGCATTTGTAATTGTTCTCCTATACCTAAAGTGTTGATATTTTTTCAACTTTATAAATGGGATTGAGAGAGAGAAAAAAGAACTTTTTTACATAGGATTTATGTTGTCTAAAATTGTTTGATGTGTTTGCTGGAAAGTAATTTTTATAAAAACTAAATTATTAAAATGTGAATTATTTTTTTTTCTTTAATAGTGTTATAAAAAATATACTGAAAAATATTTTTCACTGTTTAACTATGTTATGAGAAATAAGCTGAAAAATAACTTATTATGTTTTTTTTTTAAATTTAGTAAATAAATAAAGATAAAATCTTATTGATAAAAACGTTGAAGGAGGATAAATTAAAATTTTTATAATTTCATAAATTACTTCAAATAAAATAAATAGAATTAAAAATAATATGATCCAAATATGATAGATAAAAAAATTCAATTAAGAAAATGATAAGAGAAAAACAAATAACAATCAAAAGAATGCGGATCAAAGTTGATATAAAAATAAAATTAAATCAAATTTTAAGGGATAAAATAAAAAAAGATTAAAATCAAAATATATATCAATTAAAAGATTGAATATCAATTTTGATATAATTAACAAATATCATGATATTTTTAATTTTTTCACGGCTTTTAAAAAATATTTTCTACTTAAAATAAAAAAAATACTTTCTTGAAAAGTAAATAACATTTAAAAGAATATGGATCAAAACTGATATAAAAATAAAACTAAACCAAATTTTAAGGGATAAAATTAAAAAAAAAATTCAAAATAAAATATATATCAATCAAAAGATTAAAGATCAATTTTAATATAATCAATAAATAATAAGATATTTTTAAATTTTTTATAATTTTTATAAAATGTTTTCTACTGAAAATAAAATAAAAAATAAATATAAAACAAATATTCTTGACCATGTGATTTATTTGATTTATATAATACCAAAGATAAGTACAGGCAGTTAGAAACCAGAAGAGTAAAAAGATAAAATAAAATTTCTAAAGCTCAGAAATCCGGAAACTAAAAGACAAAAGAAGATTTAAAAGAGTACCTGAAAAGAAGGGAAGCATGATTGGATGCCGAAGCATACGTGTCTAAAGGGCGCCGCAGCTTTTTGGTCCACACTTTTATCGATCACACTTTTTTGTTGAAGCCTGTGAAAAGAGCACCGCCCCTCCTCCTTTTCCTTCCCTTCCCTCCTCCTCCTCCTCCTCCTCCTCCCCATTCATAAGATAAGCACAATTGTTAACATATTTAAAATCTCTATCTCTTTTTAATTAAATTCCTTTGTGATGTAATCATAGTTTTGAAACTCGGACCGGCCCGGCGGGTCGACCCGGGACCCTGCCGACCCGGGCCTGGGACCGGTCCGGGTCTAAATAAAAACTCGTCTGGGAGTTGGCCCGGCAAAACCCAGTCGACCCGCCGGGTCGACCCGGGTAAACCCAGCTGAGACCCAGCCTTTTATATATATATATAAAAAAGTAAAACGATGTCGTTGTTACTATTAGTAGATGGAAAACGACCTTGCTGCCACTGCTGTTCTTGTTGGATATGGGGTTGCATCATATTCATACGATTTGAAGAAGAGAGCTTGAACAATTTATTCAAATCAAAACCTCCTCCTCCCGCTATTATTCCCCCACCTCTTTGTTGTTGCTGCTTTGGATTATCAGATGAAGTCATTATTAAGCAACAACAAGAAGTGATTTGATAATATAATATACCGTGATTGGAAACAATCAATCAGAAGGAAGAAAGAGATAAGAAAAAGCTTACAGAGTGGAGGAATTCTTGGATTCGTTCAAGTTTAAATCTTTTTTCAAATCAGATCAAAACGTTTCTCCACCTCTCTTCTCTCTCTATTCTGTCATCCCAGACTAGGGTCCTCTTTTTTCCTTCCTCACCTTGACTTTCTCTTTCTGGGACTCTCTATTTTCACTTTCGACTAATTCTGTTTGGGTACCAATCTTCCACACCACCTGTGGTTTCCGGGCATGGTCGTTCTGCTTGGGACATGTCTGCTACGTCTCCAGCGTTCTCGAGCCCTCGCGCCGAAGCAAGGCAAAAATCAAGCATCGAACTCAAAAGAGGATAAGAACCCTATTGTTTGGGGGACATATCAGAAAGATGAGAAGATAAGGCAGAGTTTTTTTTTTTGATTGACCCGGGTCAACCCATCTGACCCGTGACCCGATCACCCGACCGAGTCGATCACCGGGTCGGGTTTCAAAACTATGGATGTAATTCAATGAGGTATAGTCTGAAATTGTGAAGGATAAAAAATTAAAAGTGAAAGGATAAAATTGTTAAACACAAGGAAATTGCATGGCCAATCTCCAATGCAAGAAAGAATTGGTTTTCAGTCCATCTAATTTTATTTTCCCTCCATTTCAGTCCTTTTATTTTTTACAATATTTTTACTTATTTTATTTATTGTTGAAAGTAGATCAGATCTGTTTGATTATTTATGAATCGATTGGTTTTTATTTTTAAAGGGTGTTTTGGAGTTGATAAATAATTTTTCAGCATTTGTATTGTATTTTGAAGGGTTTTTAAGTAAAAAAAAACTAAAAATTAAAGTATTTTGTTTAAAAAACTTTGTTCCGTGGTGACTAGAAAACAAACCAGTCAGCGACTGGTCACTTGCCATATTTAAGAAAAAAATAATAGAGAAAAAGTAGAGTGGACAACATGGAAGGAACAGATAAAAAAACCCATGCACGGACAAGAGATTTTTTTGTAATAAGGCCAGGCGAGTATCAATTAATTTTTTCCCTCGTATTATTATTATTATTATTATTATTATTATTATTATTATTTTACCTCTTTTCGTTAATTGTAACTATATAGTCATGTCCCTTCTTTTATTTTGTTAAAAAAAAATTGTACTAGCTTTACTTTTTAAATAATAATTGATGTTTATATATTATTTTTTGATTTTATAATTCTATAAAGAAATTAGTTTAGTTTATCTTGAGTTTATTTTTTTTGTTTTTACCTGGGTATCTTTACACCCTTTTAAATGATAGGAGTAGCTTCATTCGGGGTTCGTGGCTGCTTCTTTTAATAAGTGTGTTTTTTGAGAATTTAATTTGTATTTTTATTTTTATAGAAATATAACAGTGTTTTAACCGATAAAAAAATAAACTCAAAATTATTTAAGACATAGCAGGATATATCTTGAGTTTACTTAAGATTTTGAAAACAATTTCAGAGAACACAAAACAAGAAACGACATGGATATCCAAGGAGTCCTTATTTTTGGGTTAAACCTTACAGTTATACAAAAAATCTGGTTTCCACGGTTTAGAGGAAATAAAAAACTTTAAAGAGAGGTGAATAAAATGTGATATTACATTAAGAAAATCAACTTTAAGATTAAAAATATATATATATACTTGTTTTCTTAACTTTCTAGATTCAAATATTGAAGCAAACATTGACAAAACATTTATTAAATTCTTTTATATGCATCATGCTAATAAGGGGTATGCTTTTAAAATTATTAAGAGAGAATTAATGATAATTAATTTGTAAAGTATACCCTTATTATTAAAAAAAAAAAAACAAATTAGAATTTTTTTCTCCTAAAAAAAGAAAAAAAAACGTTATTACAGATCACTATAATTAATGCATGAGCAAACCTCCTTAACATTAAACCAAGATTCGAAGAGGATTTAATATATGTAAACTTAAACTGTGAATAATAGATTAAAATAACTTGAGTAGCTGGTTAAATGGACTCTTTATAATAATTGCTACGAATTGGGTTGAATAATGTAATTGATTGAGTTGGCTATTGTCATAATTTCTATTTATATTTAAGTTGTCTGATGTTAGTAATATTTGTCCAAAGATTAAACTAGTAATCACAATTATTTAATTTATATAGCATGCATTAAAAAAAAATAAGGAACATAATCTTGCAATATAACCTTGTATGCATTCTAAACATATATTTTAATATTTAAAATTACAGCTGAATTAATTGCAAGAGATCCTAGCATGCATATTATATAATTAATTAAAACAAAATTAATTAGTTCATTTTGTGAGGAGCATGTTCTGTATCTGTAAATGGAATATATTTTCACTTATTTTTTTTCAAAAAAAGCTTCTTTCTTTGTCTCGCCCCCTGACAATCCTGGGCAATGATAATTTTTATTTTCAATAAAAAGAAATCAGAAAGATAAGGGACGACTTGAATATAAATATAGGTTGAACGTCTTCATGAGCAGCAAGTAGTCGATCTTTCCTTATCTTGGCAAAGCTACTGATGGCATGTGAATTCTTTCAAGACAGGGACATTAGCATAAAAAAAGAACTCTGTCAAATAAAAAAATCAAAATCAAAATCAAAATCAAAATTAAAATTAATATCGTTCTTAATATTACAGTCAACCCACCACCGTGATCCCGGAAAGATATGATCCGGTTTGTTTTAGCGGTACGGTCATATTTTTGTGTGTGTTATTCTTCCAAAAGTTTCACCAAACTTTGTCATTTTTTAAGAAAAAACCCGAAAATTCCCGACTAGCCGGCCATTAATCTTGTATTCGTCTCACGAGTGAGCAGATCAAGGGAAAGAAGATCCCTTCATAAAACCATTGATCGGAAAAGCTGGCTCCCGTAGTTGACCGTCTCTGTCAATTACTGGACAAATAGCGCCATAGAATCTAACTAGACCCACCCGTTAATGCCTAGACATGCTTGTTCGACAAGTTATGCGGACACACGATGCTATCATACAAGCTTGAATCGACCCTCCCTACGGGGATGGAGACAGCCCCTTCTTAAGATTTTAGGAACAAAATGTAAAAAAAAAAATTCAAAATTGGAGGTGTCATGCTACCTACCAAACACCAATCAACACAGCTCCGCCCTGACAATGGAACTGTTGAAATGACAAGCAAACCCCTCATCAGTGTACTCTTCGTGTTAACTCATAGGTATAAAGTAGATATCTTGCCTGCCTGTTGCAGCGGGCTAAACAATTTTTTAAAAAAGTAAAAAAACTGATAGGTTAAAGTCATTGGTTAAATCACACCCGAATTTATTTAACTTATCAAACAACCTATCCAACGCTAATCTAATTAAAAAAAAAACTAAAAAAAGAGAGTTAAACTTAAAAAAAAAAAACAGAGAAAACATCAGCATAAAAAAAAAAAAAGAGGGAGGAAAACAAGTAAACCTTGTTAATTTTTCTAAACCTAATCTAAAATAAAAAACTTGCAAAAGAAAAAAACAAAAAACCATGAGGCTAAAATAGGAAAAAAATCAATGAGGATGAAATCTAAAAAACAATTATTGCAAAAAAACACTACCAGAAAATTGATAAATACAAACGGAAATACCGAGGGAATATTTCTGTCGGTAAATTTCCGAGGGATTTTACCGACAGAAATATTCCCTCGGTATATACCGAGGGAATTACCGTGGGAAAAAAAATTAAAACAAAGCAAAAAAAAATGATGACGTGTCATTTTTACCAACGGAATTACCGACGGAACAAATTCCGTTGGTGATTCCGTCGGTAAATTTGTTGGTAAATTGTGAACATTGTTCATCATGTTAATTACAAAGGGAAACACCGACGGAAAATTCCGTCGGTATTTTCCAGAGAGTAAATCACCGACGGATTGAAAAGTCGTCGGTGTTATTTGGCGGTTTTCTGAAAAATTCAATTAATTTAAAATTTTCATTTAAATATTACAGACGGAATCACCGACGGATTGAAAAATCGTCAGTAATTTTTTGGCGGTTTCTGAAAAAATTTTACGAAATTGAAAATTTAAATTAAATATTACCGATGGAATTACCGACGGAATAATTAAAAAATATTAATATTTAATTATCCGTCGGTAAAGCGTCCCAATAAAAAGCCTGAATGCCCTTATTTCACAAGACACAGACCCATTTCTTATTCTTCTTCTTCTTCTTCTTCTTCTTCACTATATGTAAAAAACATCATTAAGGTATGTCTTCTTCTTCTTCTTCACTTTATGTAAAAAACATCATTTCTTATCTATTTCTTTCTCTTCTTTTCTCTCCTCATATCCTTCTCTTTTCCTCCATGCTTGGGTATGTCTTCTTCTTCTTTCTTCTTTTATCCTCTTAGTTTTTTTTTTTAATTAATATGCTTAATGAAATTTTTTTTCTCTCCTTAGCTTCACTTGCAACTACATTAAGGTAAGATTTTTCTTTTTTCTTCTTTTTTCATGATTTTTTTCACTATATTTGTTTTTTATTTTATTTTTAATTTTTTTTGTTCTTAATAATTGTATAAATGTTGTTGTGAGATTTTTTTTTCATATGAGATCAATTTTTAGTAGATTTATTTATAGGATTTTTAAATTTTTAGCAATTGCAACTTCATTTTTTTCATATGAATTAATTTTTTAGTTGAATTTATTTTTTTATTTTATTTATTTGTTGCAAATTTGTTTGAATTGATTTTCTTATTCTTTTTTCCAAGCATTTTGAGTATATATTATACAGTGTTAATTTATGTTAATTTAATTATTTTATAATTTTATAAAATGAATTTTTTTTAAAATGTTTTTCAATAATTACCGATGGAATTACCGGCGAAAATTCCGTCGGTAATTCCGTCGGTAAATCCCTCGGTAATTCCGTTGGTAATAAAAAAATTATTACCGACGCGTCTGTTTCGTCAGTAAATCCGTCGGTAATTATATTACCAACGGATTTACCGACGGACAAAACATTACCGACGAACGATTCACCGACGGATCATTTCCGTCTTTGATTCCGTCGGTAATATAATTACCGATGGAATATGTGTCTTACACCGACGGAATTTTTCCGTCGGTAAAACTGTTAAATCTTGTAGTGAAAAATTACAATTAAGAGAATTAGCACCAAACTTGAAAGATTAAAAAATCATAAGGGGTTAAATTAAAAATCATTTGTAATATGATAGATTTTTTTGTAGATTAAAAAAATGTGGGGTGAAATAGAAAAAAATTGTTGAGGGCTAACTTAATAAAATCAAATCGAAAAAAATAAGAAAATAAAAGCTAAAAAAATAGAGAATTAAACTAAAAAAAAAACAAAACAAAGGTTAAAAAAAATAATAAAAAATAAGACAACACCAATTTGTTTTTAAAAATAAAACATTAAAAATTCTAGATTCATATGATCCTATCAAGATATTTATTACAAAATAAATTAAAAATATAAATTTTAAAAACTTTTCAATATCATTAATTAACCCATTAGGGTAGGACATAATTTTATAAACATGTACTCAATATCATTAACTGTCATCATGATCATCACTCTTTCGGCACAGCCACAGTATATCTACCAAACAACTTTTTTTTTTTTTTAACTCGGGGTGTCCGGGCCAGCTTACGCGCACTACAACTAATTCCCGGATCCACTGAACACCCTGCAAGCCCAGTAGACAGGTAAAACACCGCGGGGATGACAGGCGTGCACGCTGAGACTCGAACTCAGGTGACAGAGACAAGAAAACCTTGCCTTTGCCGCTGGATCACAAGCCTCGATACATCTACCAAACAAATCTTCATAAATATAATAATTAGCATGAAATAAATTAAAATTTTATGGAAAATTGTGCATCCAATTCGTTTTTTTAGGTCACCCCAAACAAAAGAGAGAGACAAGAAGACCTCCCACAGCCATTGGCATTGACAGTGAATGAAGCTGGTTCCTACGTCTCCAATCACTTGTGTATAAAGCAAATCGTCTTTTCCATTTAAATTTTGCCTCGTTTTCTTCTCTTCTCCTGTGCGTACGGTTTTTGGCGACAAGCCTAAAAGCTTCAGTACTCTGATATCATGCACAGAGGTTGCACATGCACTGCATCTTCTTCCTCCCTTCCCTCTTCTGCTATAATAAACTATAATCAATCTGACCTTGTCTTTTGTGATTGTGCGTGTGTACTCTCTGAATCTACTTATGTCCACGTGTACGGTGATAGGCCCTTTAATGGATATGAGTGATCAGGCCATGGCCAGTCGCATACATTCAATGGATATGCTTTGCTCTTGAGCTCGTGCATGCAAAGACACTGAATTGATCAGTTTTTACCACAGGGGTGAAGTTACTATCACGGTAGATAATGTTGGGAAAATGGTTAATTATTAAGCATGGTTAATGGATATTTTCTTTATACCAAGTTAAATGCAGGGTTGACTTACATTTAGAAATAGGAATTTGGTGAAAAATGTTTTTTAATATAAGTAATTTAACATGTCTACATTCATATGTCAGTGAATGAGAAATTAATTTTAAATAATCATTAATTAAAATTTAAACCCAATATTAAATAGAATTAATTAACTACTTGAACAAATTTTTTAAAAAGAAAACATTTGGTTTTCAAAGCAAAACTATCAGATCTTATTTTGTTTTTGTAGCAAGTATTTAAGGATTTAAAACAAATTAAAGGGAGTTAATTCTAGTATTAAATAGAATTAATTCTGTATAATTTTTTATCCTAAAAGTCCTATGTAAAAATGGGATGAAGAGGGTTGTTTAGTACATAAGAGATCAAAGCTATCAAAGCAATATTTACTATTATCAACAACCCTATACTCCCAATCTATTTTCTTTATCTGATGAGTTTTTCACGTTCCCAATCTATTACAAAGCTTTTTAAGGTTCTATATTTTGTAAGGAGAATTTAAGTATGTTTTCAGGCAAGGAGGTGTTCTTGAAATCCCAAGACAGTACTTGCATTGAGAACATTGAGAATTAAGCTTTAAGGAATCAAAATATGATGGTTCGATAAGGTTTTTTCCTGTTAGAACAGAGCAATGCACTCCTCTAGCCACGCCTCAAGGACCTCCACAGCGCGCAGGCCTAAGCACCAATATACTTACATCTGTCAACAAGGCTGATCACCTACGCCCCGTAAGTCTCGTTCATGATAAAGCAATTGCCAAGTCGAAATGGATTGGATTGCATTTGATAATCCAATTCGACTTAATCCAGCGATACATAAACAGTGGACTGAATTCATGTAAAGGGGTTCAGTTTTCACTTCAGTAGCTATGAATTGGACCTGACAGGCACAGTGCTGAGTTTCACGAGCTCTGAGACCTTAAGACTGCTAACATTTTTCCAGTTTGATATGGGCAATGACATGGATGTTTGATGGTGCAGTACTGTGCATCTCGTGGGAAACAGAAGGGAGTCCATTGCTTTTGCTTCCAACAATTTGACTAATGGAAACGGTGCCAGACCAGCTAGTAGCTATCCAAAAAGGGCTGGTCTCCTAAATTATTTTTTATTTTTTATTTTTAAATATAGTGGATCCCATTTTCTATACCCCATTGTTGCAGGGATTGGTGAAGGCATGTGATGTGGGGCCCCGTGAATGCATCAAAACAAAGAGTCATTTTCAACCCGGGTCACCATCCCATGGAAATTTAATTTGCAAAAAGAAAGAAAGCTGGAGCCTTGAGAGAAGAAGAAGAGGAAGAAGAAGACGTGCACTGTTCCCACTCCTTGGAGTCCATTGATTGGAGACAGCTCATCTGCTTCTTCAAAAACATTATTCCACCTCTAGCACCATAGCCAAATGGTCATATTCTTCATCCAGATTCTATTTTCTGGATCATTTTGTTTAATTATGTGTAAATTGTCTAAAGAATTAATTAATTACCAATTAAATAAACAAAGGGTGTGATCAACTGTACATGCTCAGCTTTCAATTTCTCTGGCTAATTCTTTTTGAGTGATATAGACACTCGTGATTATTATTTTTTTATCCATGGGTGTAATTGCATGGAATAAATCTAAGAGAGACAGCGGACCCGGGATTTAAAAAAGTGATTGTTGCTTCTTTTTTCTCCTTTCAGGTGCTTCACGTTAGCTTATTTTAATCCTATTCTCTACCACCACTTTCTCTTCTTAATTAAGAAAATACATTGCTTTGTTTACTTTTGTATTTTTGCTTCTTTTTTTATATATATAATAACAATATTTTACTAACCCGTTTTTTCTTAAGGAATTACATGGGATTTCCAGGCAGCTAACACAGAGGGTGGCATGCTCCGCTTTGTTCACACAAAGAAGACAATGTTCCTCAGCTTGGTCTTCTGCCTTTTCTTTTTGTTCCTTTTGTTCTCTCTTTTCCCCACCCTTGATGGATTTCAAAGCGCATGAATCTTTTACGTAGGTCATGAATGTCGATGATGCGTGTTCAAGGTGTACTTGAGCACAAGTATTTAGCCACTTGATGATCATAAACGGAGGAAGTGATTAATATTCCTTCATTAAATTCAAGTATAGTAACATTAATTAATCAAGTATTAATTTAGCCACTTGATGATCAATTTGTAAAGTATATTTTGCACTTGAAAAAGGAACTTCCAGGGGAAGGATTATCTGGCTAAAATATTATGATGTAACATCCAATTTCAAATATCCCTCTTTTCTATAATAATAATAATAATAATAGTCGACTGAAAATAAGATAGCTACAAAATGGACCCCATATTCCACACACATGCCATAGCCCGAGCAACCTGCATAATATAATGCAGCTTCTTTTATTTATTTTTTTTCTAAAAATTTATTACAAGAAGAGTGTTTAAATAAAGAGGATGGTTGTGGGTGTTCGGTGAATGGGGTTTTTCTTTTCTATTTTAAGCATGAGAGCCAAGGATTTGATGTTGTCATTTGGAGCTGTATTATGGGAATCTTAAGATGTGCTCTAGCTAGAAAACATTATATACCTCGGCTACAACTTTTGGGGTCACCCTTAAGGCCATTAGCCAGCCAGCCAGCCAACCACGTAAGCCCTAGCTACATGTTCCAGATCAAATTATTTTTTAATTAAAGGGAACTATATTAAGTATCCTATTCTTTTTTAACTTTAATTATTTATTGTTTAGAAGATTTAGAATCTTGTTAAACAATTTTCATAAGGAGAGGAAACATCAAATAAGAAGCCTTGATTGGGACTCTGATTGCAACCTTTTACACCGTCAAAATGTACCGTTTACGTTGGTTAAAAAACTATTCAAAATTTACTAGAATTTTTCTTCTTTTTTTTCTTAAAAAAAAAACTATATATTCAGTAGTTGACTGGGCAGATTATTTGTGATTGTTGAAAGGAGTTTTTGGGATAAAATATTTGACGAAATGTTAATGCAGCTGACAGGCAGGGCATTGATGGATCGTGTCATATTCTTAAAAAAAAAAAAAACTATATATTCAGTAGTTGATTGGGCAGACTATTTTTGATAGGATTAAAATGATGATGTAAGCCGGAATACATTAAAACTAACCTCAAAATAATATCTAATAGTAGAAAAATAATACATCCAACTTCAATTTTTTTTTATTCGCTTGTATTCGTTGACATTCATACCAGAAAATTGATAAATAAATAAAAAACACCGACATAATTTTTTTTTGTTGGCAGATTGCGGTTAAATTTACCGACAATTTATTCCCTCGTATCCATCAATAAAGACCGACATAAATATCTTATAGGTATATACCGAAGGAATTATAGTGGAAAAAAAATGAATTAAAAAAAGCCTAAAAGTATGATGACTTGTCACTTTTACAAACAGGATTACTGGCAAATTAATTTATATTTATATTAATGAAATTTTATTGAAAATTTTCTTTTACAAATTTTAAATGCAAGAAAAAATATGAATGGAATAGAGTTGACAACGCTATTGCAATGAAAGTTTTGGAGAAACACGCTGTAACTACCTAGGTAAGGTTGAAATGAAGATAAATTGTTGTAATCTTTTTATTCAATTTTACTAACAGATAATTTATTTGTATCATATAGGTCGCGAGATTTTTGATACGAAGCGCAAAAGAAAGCCAAAAAATACGTGAAAGAAAGAGAGTTTCTAGGCTGGAATGACATGGCGGTTTGGAAGGATTTCAAATCGCCGTACGTCTTGGAGGCTGTACGGGCAAAATATATTCGGCACGTAATGTCCGAGCGTTTCGTGCGACAGTCATAGTCCAGTGTGGAGAACCGGAACCGGCGTGTTCTGTTTGTTTCGTATGTGAAACGAATGGTAAGATTCATCTTTTATTACATCCTTTTTTTCTATTTGTTGTTTTCTATAAATATATTTAACTAACAATAGTTTTCTTTTATTACATCCTTTTTTTCTATTTATTGTTCTTTGACGCGAGCTAAACCCAATGGAGTTTTTTGTATAAACACATGTGCGGAGTGATGACCGTAAAAAAGAGATGCAACAACTCGTCGATAGCCTAGCTCATCACTTTGAAGTATGTTGGTTTTCAACTATTTGTTTTCTTACATTATTATTTTTTTGAATCTATTGGCTTTTTTTTAGAATACATATAATACTCAATTGAAGGAGAGATAAGGGGGTGACCTTTCAACCCATTTGGATCTCGATTTGGATTTGTGATTGGAGGAAGAATCGTCCGGTGAACTCAATAAAAATCCGGTATACGGTCTCTTTAACATTAACAATACGGTCGAGGACTTGCGGACGACTTGAAATGCATCAACCATTAGATGCTCGCAATTAGTTCTGAGCACTCAAACTCCAGATTTCGACCGATGAGTACAAGCTCGGACAACCAATCTTATTGCTAATTATGCATGACTTAGTGCTGAGACGATTGAACTCTGCCGATTGGTAATAGAGATGAAATCACAAATGAGTGATACATGTGCTCTCTCTTATTGGTCTCATAGTCCCGATGAAGACCCGCCTCATCCTCCTCCTTCTTTGATGCCTCTATTCTAGATTAATTTTTAAATGCACTCAGAATGAAATTTGTATAACTGTTAATAGTGATTAACTTTATAAGGTTGAGATTGTGGTAGTGGTTACCTTTCAAAATATTTTTTTTTACTTAAAAATACATCAAAATAATATATATTTTTATTTTTTAAAATTTACTTTTTATATAAGTACATCAAAACAATCTAAAATTATAGATATATAAAATTTCAAATAAAATAAAAAATTTCAAAAACACTTTTTAACTACAAAAATAAGATACTTTGTGAGGACGTAAAGTTAAGCTGGATTGTAAATACAAGATCATGTTAAAGAAATGTTTAATTGTGGAGTGTGGTTCAAATAAAAAAAATCACTCAAGCAAGATAAGAGCAGGGAGGCCGTGAAAATTGCCAAAACAAAAAGGAAAGATGAATCAGACGGTCACTTTTTAGCGTGGGTGGCGTGGAAGGACACACAAAGGCTGATGGAGACAGCATTTTTGGATTGGTTTGATTGCTTTGGAAAGTTGAATGAGACGGCGCCGTTCAAGACAAACCGATGAGAGTGACTGACACAGTTGTTTTTCACTATCATGGTCAATATCTCTCTTTGACCTCCAGTAATCTTTCTTTTTTTGTGGGCCCCTATGTTGATGACTTGGTTGCGTTATCACAACCAATAGTTAATCTACACGTCCACAAGCACTTCTGCCTCGTTTTCCCTTCCTAAGCCAACGCCACTCGCCCACCATCATAAATACACACAGGCACATTTTATAAATAAAAACATTATACTCTACAAAAGGAGTTTTTCTTTTCTTTTCAAAGTAGCATATTATAAATAAAATATTGAAAAAGAAACATAATTGAAAAAAATATCATAAGTTGTAGAGTCACAAATAATATCTTCAATGCTTTTAATAAAGTATGACAGTTGCAATTTTATTAAATTTTTAAATAAGTTATTTTAAATTTTAAATTTAAGAAATAAATAAATGATACTCTCATTATAACAAGATAATATTTATTTATTTTTAAAAATAAATAAATATTAATCTCAATCTCTTAAATATAATACATACATACATACATACATTTGAATTTTTATGATTGTGCTTTAATTAAATTTCAATTCAAATAACCATGTTATTAATAAAAAAACAATAATCATGACATATAATTTTGACTGATCAAGCTAGAATTTTAATCGTTTGAGTTTTTAAAAACACTTATTTTAATAACCATAAAAATTAATATCATAAGATAAGAAATAAAGGTCGATATATGTACTTATTTGTCCCAATATAAACGAATATTGCATTAAATATAGAAATATATATAGTAATTGTTTATGCTAAAACATTCTTTATCAGAATTGACATTCACCACGACATCGATCGATCCTACATTAAATTAAAGCTTATTATAAAAACTTTCACACATTTCATTGGTTGTCCAAACATTAATATACGCATGCTGTTCACTTCTTCATTCTTTACATTTATCATCATGCTTTTGAAAAGAGAGCAAACAAAACCCTACAGCAATAGCAATCTATCATTCAGATTCCGATCGAACACTGACCGGGAAATATCATGCTTATTAATAAATAAATAAATAAATAAATGCAGTTTTTTTTTTGTTTTTGAGAAAAAAACATCGGGGTCGTATCCACCTTAATTATATTCATGTTTGATACGTAATTTAGAGAAATACAGGTTAATAAAAAAAACGGGAAAAGAATGTTATAGATTCTTATTACTAATTTTTCAAGAAAGCAAGAGCCTACACAAAGGGGTTGCATGGATTATAAAAAGTTCAAGAAAACTAAAAAAAAATCAGGGTTTGAACTTTGAAGTGCTAAAATGTTTTTAGCACAAGAATATAATTTATTTTTTAAAAGATTTAATGGTTGATTAATTCTGAAACTTTTTATTTAAAATACTTGGAACAATCTTGATTTTTTTATATTATATCCTTATATAAATCAAGGGAATTTTTCATATAAAAAATATAATCTTACCAATCTAGATGGAAAACCAGATCGAATGACATATTGAAGAATTAACGAACAGTAGGTAGGTAATTTAAGTGTTTTTCTTTATGTCGATTCTTTTGTTTTTTTCGATTTATATTTCGTACTATAAAAATGCTGTCAAGAAGGCCTCTCCCCGTCAACTTTTTTAAAAAATCGCAGTCTGGTACGCGTCTTATATTCGTGGTGGGGGTGAAGAAATGACATTGGAAAGCTATATATCCCAAAACTATACTCATGGATCTACATTTGACATTTTGGATCTATTTCTTTCAAGATTAAATTAAGAAAGCAACACTTGTGTCTCTTTCCATGCTGTCTTAATCATATATATTAAGCCAGATTAATGCTCCATTAGCCCCGGCTAAACGGCAGCCTAATTAAGCTAGCTGCTCATCACAAGTCTTTTTTTTTTTTGCTTTATATCAGTGCAAATTAACACATTATCCCTAAATTGAGTGCTGATGCAAGACTAATCAAGTACAATTTTTTCAGTAATTAATTATCTATTAAGGTAAGGCAAATGTATCAAAGCTAACTTAAATTTTGTGATGGGTTACTTTGATCCATGGTCCCGACATGAAGAATATTTGTGAAATGTGTGTAAGTTTTCACATCCTGTGATGTCATTGTGTACCATTTTAAGCGAAGGTAGGGTCGATCTATATTATTAAAGAAGCACGATTTTCCACGATTAATCATAATTATGATACGGACCAAATCAGCAGGGTAGTCATTTATTAGTTTTTTCCACAGGTTAATTATCAATGTAAAGACACGTTTTCTTGGGGCCAAATTGTTTGTTTTTTTAAAGGATCTTCTCAGGGATGGAAGCTAGGAAAGACCGGCAAGGGCTCGGCTGCTGGATTTGTTTTCCTGCGCTACTTGAATAATTTAAAATTATAAGATCAAAACTAGTAAAATTTTAATTTTAATTTCCTTCCCATAAAAATTTCCCTAATCTTGGCCCTTTTAAAAGTATTTTCTAGCCTCCGCCCCTTGTTTTTCTTTATTGACAATATTGCCCCGTCTGGATTTTTGTTATATTTCTAATTGTTTTTAATTAAAAAATAAAATGTGAATTTTGATATTTGAATTTGTAACTATTTGGTTGTTAAAATTTTGATGCCATATTAAAAATCAATCTTAATCTAAAAATTTAAAATATTAATCCTAAAATATAATATATAATATTCTCTAAAAAATTAAATTTCATGCAGTTGAAAATGAATTAAACTATTTTTTTCACCTTATTACTTTAATTTTGGTGCTGGAACATGGGAGACACTTAATTGTTCAAAGACAACGAACAAGGGTAGTTTCCTCCGTGTCGAACACGTGTGTGTTCTCTTTCACTTTCTCTTGTTTGCAGGCTATTATCCTGCGATATTGTGCTGATGCTTCAGGTTTTTTTTTTTCCTTGTTTTTTTAACGCTAACCTGTATTATTTAAGGTGTGAGCCATTTTGTGGAGTAAATTATAAAATGAATTAAATAGTCTCTCTAATTTTTAAAACTAATTAACCAGTAATTAAGATTAGTTGGTCTCAGGCTCTGTATATTGCAAGAGATCTTATATATAATTCAATATTATCTATTCTTAATTTTATATATTATTTTAATTTCTTTTACTCTCTTTTTTTTCCCATTAAGGAAGTAATCTAACAACTCAACGGGCAGGCATCATTTCAAGCTTTGAAATCCAACATGAAGTTACGTAATTTATAATATTTTACTGTGAAAACTCGTGTTTACTTCTTAGATTAATCATGCTCTTACAGAAGAATCGTATGATGCAATCTGATAGTGAGAACATGTAATATTTATCGATGGGATTGCAAGGACCTAGAATTTAAAAATTCATATAGATCTGCCTTGGTTTTTTATATAAGAATTGATCATCAGTTGTCAACTGAAATCTATGAACAAATTTGGTGTTTGTACTCTCTTATATTTCCGATAAATAGGTAAGACACCGGCTTGGAACTTCTCGTAAATATTTTATACAAATAAGAAATAATTTTCTCTTGGACAGACAAACACATGAAGCAGTAATATAGTCCTAGATTCCTAGCTAGGTTAGCCCTTGCTAGAACCAATGATAACGCACAGTTGCCGTTAAAAAAAAGTATATATTTATGTTCTTAGAATTGGCTAAAAATCACTATTGGTCCCTTTACTTTTGACATTTAGTCAAATCAAACCTTCAACGTTATTTTGGAAAAAATGAAATGTTCAATACCAATTAAGTTGATTTTAGATTTGACTTCTATTAAGTGATAAATGAAGAAGCCATTTATATAAATACAATTGAAAATAATTGACGTGCATAAAATAATTGGAAAATCAATTAAACTAAATAGAGCGTTTTTTTAATGATTAATATTGAAGGTAAATTAAATATTAGGAAATATATAGTATAAATCAGAAAAGAAAAAATATTTTTTATTTATTTATGATTAGTATTAGAATGAAGATTATGTTTATTTTTTTTATTGTAAACAACATTTACTTTACTTGGTTTTCAAATTATTATTATTTATTTATCGGGTAATGAAGGGGGCCAAAGCCAGAAAGAACATACTATAGACAACTGGCGTGGGAAAAAAAACAACTCGTATCAGCGTTGGCATCCCTTTGAAGGATTAGCCGTCCAATCTCTGCAAAAGACATTGCAAGCATGAACTAACCAGTGCCTAGACATGAGCTCGATCGCAAATGGCCTACGAAGAAATAGGATCCACTAAAACAGCACCTCCTATGTGAAGACTGGCAACAAGATCAGTCGAGTCAGCTTTAATCTCAAGCTTGAGAAACCCTAAATTCCATGCTAAATCCAATCCGTAATAAGCTCCCCACATCGCAGCTTGCAGGGAAGAACAGGTTTCCAAATTAGCAACAAAACCGTGGACTCATCGACCACCAGCATCACGAATTGCAAGCCTCCGTCAACTGTCTTTCCCGGGCACCCTTGCTTAAGCCATCCTTTTTTAGCAGGACCCAATATTCTTCCTTGGGCTTTTCCCAACCAACCAAGATTTCACATTTATTATTAGGATTAGCAATTAACCCCACTGGGTCAGCAACAAGAACGGTTTCACACCCTTAATCATCACCCTTTGTTTGTTTTTAATCTTGTTTTGTGCAGTTTAATTCCATTCATCCCCCTTTATTTGAGATTTTAAGAGAATCACTTCATCCAAAAATTTAGTAAGATCTCAAACATAGTTTGAGATTCCTTTAAACAAAAGTCTTTTGAATATCAAATTTGTACAAACACACGTTATTATATATCTTGTGTTAATTTACTTTTAATTGAAACAAAAAAGAGAATGATAGGTTTTGAACGTCAGAATACTTGATCAATCAAACACAAGTAACTAAACTTGATCAACATAACAAAAATCTAGAATAAAAAGGTTTAAAATTGTGTAGCGGTTCTGGATTGCATCTGCGCCAAGATTTTAACTCAATCGAGCCAAACGTCAAGAGAAGACCATAAAATAAAAGTACCATCGCTAGAAATCAATCAGCGTATGCTTATCACTTCGCTGGTATAAGCTTGGACTCGATTAGCATGCTGGTTGTTAAAATCCTTATCAAAAAAATTAATTGTATGATACAGGATAAGGATCTCTTCTTTAGTTAAATAGTTTTTGGACCGTCATCTCCATGCTTCACACCCTCCAAACTCGGCATGTGCAACATTCCTAACATGTTCATGAAAAAATGTTGACATTGGCATTAGCGTATGCCTTCTAAATTTGCTGTAGGAAAAACAGAGAGAGAAGGAGAAGAAGAACGATATGGTTACAGGTAATACGATGCATAAAATACCTAGAGAAGATCTTTTTAGGAAGCATAATATCTTATATTTTATCCTCAACTTGATGCTTGTAGTCGTTTTGAATCTCTTATTGTTTATTAAGAGTATATAAAAACAATTATATTTATTTTATCAATAATATTCTCTCACAAATACATCTCAGTGTCTCGTAACAGCCGATCCCTAGGATTATTCTCATCAATTTTCTATGTTAAACCTCATGTGAACTCCATGATGCCCCACTAACTAATTAAGATAAAACATGCTTTTCTCTTTAATCTAGACCTAAGCTAGGCTTCCCATATGCATCTTTGTCATAGGCAGAAGAGACAATCATAATATAACAAATCTCATCCAACATTTTTCTCTATTGTTTTACTCGTTTCTTCAAAAAGAACACGTGTTTTGTAACATGGAATAACACTCACATAATTTGAAAATAATAATGATAATAAGAAATTAAATAAAAGGGTAATATATATTAAACCCTTATAAATAACAGTGACTTCCACGTATTCTCAAGAAATAGAAAATGCGACAATGACCTGAGGTAACTTTTGTGCTTCATAGTTATTTTGTTTGGGCCTCTGCCTTTTCATACACACAAAAAAAGTTCATGTGATCGTTGAAGATGCTCAAATTTTAAATATTGTCTTAAGAGTTTAGACCACCTTTTTTAAATGAAAAAAAACCAACTTAATGGTATCCACAAAACCCTTTTCTTTTCTTGGTTTTTCCCCATATTTATCTTGAATATCATTCATCCTGCGCGCATGGGAGAGAAAAAAGAAAGAAAAAAAAAAAGAGGAAAATAATTGTGTGATTGTTAGGCATTCAACAGTTCATGAATTAAATTTGTGTTTTCTTGTGTGGGACAAGCATTCCTTGTCTCATGCGAGATTATAATTATATAGGTACATCAATATATTCAACTTGTAATTGAAAAACATATTCAACGCCTGAAAATACATAGAAGAGTACTCCAAAATAGACTTAGAAATTTTTTCTAGTTTCCATTACCATTAATTGTCGACCAAATATCGAAAGATAGATAATTAAATATTATAGTTGACCCCGTAGCTCCAAGCAATTTTCTTATTAAAATAAAAAATACCCCGTCACTTTCTTTCAATTTTCAATTTAAAGAAGTTGTGGTTAGATCAGAAGTATTAGTTTCAAATCCTAATTAGATCACAAAAGAGCGATCTTGATTGGAGAAGGAAGAAGAAGAAAAAGGCACTTTCCAAGATTGAATTTCTCTGGGATTTAAACAAATCAGTAACCATCAATAAAACCACGATAGGTCATGGAGTCCTGCAATAAAACCACGATATGTTTAGTAATCTTGTTATTTGAAAACAATATTCATTTTAAATATTCATTTTTGATGATTTTGACATAAATTAATATATATTTTTTAATAAAATATACTGTAAAAAGCATCCTAGGCTGCGATAGTGTAATTCTTTTTTAAAACTTTTTCTGAAACACCTCTTGTCACCGTACCATAGCACCTCCAAAACTGGGCACAAAATGTGCAGAATGATGGTCCTGGTGTTGTTATATATGTTGGCAAATGGCAGTAGCTGTGGAGGACCGGAAGATTAGTCTTATATATACACACCTCTTCTAAAATAATATTGTGTAAACATCTTTTTTTAAAATGTTTTTAATTTAAAAATATATAAAAATAATATATATTTTTTTATTTTTAAAACTTTATTTGTGATATTAATATATCAAAACAATTTAAAAATATATTAAAAAAGTTAATTTAAAATTAAAAAAAAAAAAACAGGGTTAGAACGTTGTGCTAAAAATAAATAAATAAAAAAGGCTTAACAGTAACGGTAGGATTCGTAGGGGCTAGGGCAGGCAGTGGGTGACGCAGAAGTTTGGCCAGTAGTATATAGAAAGTGTGCTTTTCAAGGGGTTTCTCAAAAGTCAGTATCGTAGGTGGGGGGAAATGGGCCCCCACTCCCAAAGAGCCCGGACAAAATGGCCCAATGAAAGCAATGGTTGATAGGATTCTCTTTGGCCACAAGAATTGCAATATGTTTTGCATCATACAAGCGTGCAAGACACCTTCAGTGTATTAAAATAAACTATAACCTAATATTTATTCATTGCTGAGAAAAGAAAGAAAATACATGTATTATCTTGGAGATCAAGAATACATCTTAATTGTAAATCGTAATTTATTTTTATGATTTAATTAACTGCTTGTTTAGAATTTTTCTTCTTAAAACACACAAGGTCGGAGATCAAGAGTAGAATACCATCCTTAATCATGATTAGCCCATCTCTATCGATTTTTTTTGTTTTTTTTTTTTAAAAAAAACTTGCTTATCAACTTCCATCTCACGTAGAAAAGTGATGAAACCTGTAGGGAAAAAAACATGTTTTTCTTCATGGCAATTTGCATGAAAAAGGTAAGCAACATCTGCAATGGAAATGAGAACATGCTCGTATCCAAATTACGAGAGAGAGAGAGAGAGAGAGGGTGGTGGGTTCAATTCAAGCTCGACGACGGCGCGTGGGATATATATGTAAATTAAGGGAAAGGAGGTCACATGGTTGGTGAGAGATAGAGCCCACCATCACCCCCACGTATACGTCAATTTAACCTTTTATATATATATAGGCCCCTACCATCAGAAGAAGAAGACATTTTAGGGTTTGCTTTTGGATTTTGGATCAATCCAATAGCTTTCTTTCCCTGTTAACAACAGTGCTTCTCTTTTCACCTTCATCTATCCCAATCGAGATCGTCTTTTTATATATATATATATATATATATATATAGATTAAATGGTGAATTTATGGTATGATTACAGTGGCAGTGCAGTATTTCTTAACGACGACTATATATATACAGGGTAAATCTAAAATTATGTCAGAACGACCACTCTTTTTCTTCTCTTTAATTCTCCCATCCTTTATAACTCCATTGGTTTATTATCTCCATATATTTATAGAAGAGGGATGGAAATTACTAGATAAAAAAATCATTCAGGATATGGAAATTATAAGCTGCGTATTCAAAGACTAATATATATATTTCCATTTTCAAGTCATTTTCGATTTAAATTATTAAATTCAAACTGATGGTCATGAGATTTAGAATATAATTTATTATACTATTTTAAAAACATAAAAATATCCAAATAGCGAACGGGTAATTTTATATATAAAGCCGTGATGGCTCTAAAAATTGAACGTTAGAAGGATAAATTGAAAAGTATATTTTTATTTTTAAAAGGTAAACTAACTTTTATGAAACTGAGGTAAAGATAAATTAAACAAGCTGAAATGGAGGGGGATTGGACATGGGGCCCACTGAAGGACTATTTAGGCTTTCTT
Organism: Populus trichocarpa; assembly: GCF_000002775.5. Taxonomy (NCBI): domain Eukaryota; kingdom Viridiplantae; phylum Streptophyta; class Magnoliopsida; order Malpighiales; family Salicaceae; genus Populus; species Populus trichocarpa. The sequence goes on along the minus strand of NC_037291.2, from coordinate 12,185,507 downwards.
GCTGTCAGAAAGTGGGACCCGGTATTCGTAGTCTCCCGTCACCCATATTTGACTCTCTTGGCCACCCCGGGACGACTCCTCTAATGCCCACAGAATCCCACCATCACCTCAATTTTTATTTATTTATTTTGTTTTTTTCAAAAAAAAACTCTTTACTTAGCAGAGGCAGTTTTCTTTTCTTGCACAGATCCCTATAAGCATCTCTGTATGTTAGGGTACCCCTAGAATTCTGTGCCCACTGTTTGGGTTATGGGGTTCAACGACAACTTGGATCGGCTTCTTTCGCTGCTCTTGGGATTTGAGAAACCCAGCTCCAGCTGGCTTGAGCCGATAAGCCGAATCCCTTGTTTTTGTTGGCGATTTATCCACATCTATTTCTACGTGGAATTGATGTTATTGATCGACCAAGTCGTCAATGAAGTTAAATTCCGGAGCTATATAATTAGATTATGAATATGCCCGTTAGATTCAAAAAAATTAAACGTAAAAAAATAATATATTTAGATTATAATTTTTTTTTATTCTTATTAAATTTAGTATAAGAAAATTCTCGACCTAACTCTTTACTTACCTCTTAAAATTAAGTAATTATATTTTAGAGATGTTTCGGTATGATCTTGTCATAGCGGCAGATTCAAAAGTAAAATATCAAAGGATAAAAAAAATCGACCAGGTTAACCATAATCAACCCATAAAATTTGAGATCCGATTTATTAACTTCAATAGGTTGAATTAATTTTTTTATTTTATTACATTATAAAAAAAACATAAAAAATGAATTACTATCAACTAAATACTAAAGATAAAATTAAATAAAGACCTCATATGGTAAAAGATGGAATTGGAATTGAAAAAAAAACAGAGATAAAAGAAAAGGTAAAAAAACCAAAGGAAATGAAACCCATATTGATAGAATTGAAAAAAAAAGATAATACAAAAAGGGGTCAAAAAACTTTTATTATATGATAAAAAATATAAAAATTAATTTACCAACAATCAATTACTAAAAGATAAAATTTAATAAACATCTCACATTAAAGAATAGAATTTGAAGAAAAAAAACAAAATATAAAAAAAGAGGGCTAAAAAAATCAAAGGAAATAAAAACAATATATTAAAGAATGAAATTAAAAAAAAAAATTCAAAATATTTTTTAAAAAAGAGCCAAAAAAAACCTAAATGGCCAATAAAAAAAAACAAAGGGCTAGTCAAAACAAAGCCTAAGAACGCGGGTCTAAACTAGTTTTTTTATATAAAAAGTGGACGACATGATGCTCACCACTTTAATTGTTTTTTTAAAAAAACTAAGGCAAAAAGATCTTAAAAGCAAATATTGCATGTCACATATCTCAAACCTGAGATCTTTTCTTTAGCCAACACATCAATCAACTCAACTACAACATGAATTTGTTAACTAAACGATTAAGCTAGTATATAAACCTGGTTTATCATTTATATGAATAGTTCGATTGACCTCACGTCTTTTAGTTGTATTAAAAATAACAACTACAATAAAAAAGTGAATAGTATAAAAAATTGCGTTAAATAGAAATATATAAGGTCTATAGAAAGTCTTGTACATTTAACATGCCAAAGCACCTATTTTTATAGAGAAACTAGTCATGGTACGCACTTTGCCTCGGGCCTAATTATTTTTTTATATGCAAAAATGATGTTCAGATGCTGAAATGAGGTAAAAAAAATTAGTCTTAGTTGTGAGCTATCCTTTTACAACGACATTTTAACGACACATTATAAGGGATGTTTTTTACGCTAGGAGGCGCGACATGCTCCTGTCCTTTTTTTTAGCTAAATACCAGATTGCTCATGAGCTGACATGTTAATATCATAAAAAGACTAAAAAGCACCTTGAGTCCAATTTTACTCTTTTGATTTCCAATGACATTTTAGTCATTTTACTATGCTTTTGATTTTATTTTATTTTTATATTTGTTCAAATACAAATTTATTCATCATTTTACATGATAATAACGAAAAAAACTATTTTGAAAGTACCAAATTGTTTCTTAATGCCATCATTGAGATTTTTACTTTTAAGGGCTTTTCGGTTTTTTCATTGTAATTTTAAAATGGAAAAAGACACAATTTTTCTTTATCAATTTGAAAATGACTAAAGCACATCATCAAAAGATTTTAATACCCCTAACATCTAGTTATAGGTTTTTTTATGGGAGGGGTAAAGATGTCATTATACTATTCTAGTGAATAGTACTAATAAGTTTACAACTATAGTGATTTCCTAACTAGTTGTAGCTTTCGTTAATATATTATTAAATAAAAATATACAAGGTTTATATAAAATATTGGATATTGAAGTTGAACATGTCAAAGCACTTATCTTTAAAGAGAAAATGTCTCGTGAACAAAAAAATATATATTTTTTGAACTCCAATAATTTTTTTTTTTTTTAGGATACTTCATGTTCACAAGCATAACAGTAATAAATTGGTACCAAAACCAATGAGTGACTCCATGTTCACCAGCATAACATACTAATAAATTTATAAAATAGAAAATAGTAACCAGAGAATATAAGAGCAACAACTTTTTTTTTTTTTGTTGTACATAATTATCCTTGTTAACAAAGTTATTGAATCTAATCTGACCCGAGTCAATCTATAATAGTATTATTTTAATAATGTTTTTGAGAAAAACAAATTAAATTTTTACTAGATTAATTGAATAATAAAAAATCAACTTTCAATCAATTTAATTTGAAACCTAACTTGAATTAGGAACCGAGTTGACAAGTCACTAGGTTGATTCACTAGAGCCAAATCAGGTTTAATAACACCACTATCTACATTCACGTCACATTTGCATCTAATGTATATTGTTGTCAGTGTGCAAGCCTACGTTCAATAAGCTTATACTAGCTATTTAACCCATGCTCCGTCGCGAGTCATGATTATTTAAAAAAAAAACAAAACTAGGTATACAGGATATTTCAGAGTGTAAATCAAAAAGTTATCAGGTATCTAATAAAATAAATCGATAATCATCTATGTAAATAAACAAAAACAAATCTTTAACAATAACTAAAAGAGAAATTGAAAAAATTGAAAGATGAATGTGGATCAAGATATTTAATTTCATATAATAAGATATTTACCTGTTTGTGTCTACTAAATTTGTTTATTAAAATAAATAGAAAAAAAATACTATGTAATGCTGGACATATCAGAAATATTATTTCAAAATAATATTTTTTTTAATAAAATAAAGCTTATCTGTATAAAATAAAAAAAATAAAAAATTAAATACGAAACAAAATATTAAAAAACCTCTGTTAAAAAAAAAACTTGCAAAACCCGTAACCTAGGACACAAGACCAAAATAAACTGATAGAAAAGAAAATGAAGATAACCATAAAACCAATCTTTTAAAGAATAATGCCAAATGATAAAATCATAAAAGAAAATAAGAAAAAAAATATCTATAATCATCTTAAAACTCATGAATCATGTCATTAGATCATAAGCATGAAAAATAGAAAAACCATGAAGCTCAATCCCCAACAAATCAAATGCCAAAGGATGAAACCGGGGAAAAAAATCAATCACACAAAAAATTATAATTAAAAGAATGAGGGTGAAAATCAAAATAAAAAATAAATTAGAGGGCATAAAAAAATTAAAGGGCTAAATTGAAAAAAAAAAAAAACAACATAAACTTTGATTGAAGGATGAAATTGATAACAACAAAACTTAAGAAAAAGAGCAAAAAAAAAAAAATTCAGAAATCAAAAGAATAAGAATCGAATTGGAGAAAATAATATATGACAAATTGTAATTTAAAGATTAAATTGATAACATTAAAAACTTTTCTAGAAGGTCCAAAGATGAAAATAAACAATAAAAAACATAAGGATTACAGTTAAATAATAATAAAAAAAAAGAGGACAAGAGTGTGTTTTCTCTGAAAGAGAGAGAAAAGAATGAATGAAAAAAAAAGAAACGACTATCAATAACAATCTGCCTATTAACCGCCATCACGCGTCGTATTAGGAGAAAGAAAGCAGGTGCCTCCCACGCACTAATTTGTGAGGAAAACAAACCTACAGCTTTTTTTTATTAAAAAACCATTATTAAGCACAAAAAGTTTAAAATACCCTTTCATGATTCTAGAATAAAAAAAAAAATGTAAAGAGACGAAATCGCTCTTGAACACATGCATTTTTTTTTTTATTCTAAGAGCAAAAAAGTTATTTAACTGTTTGAAAAAATAAAAATATCAAAATACCTTTTATAAACAAATATAGATTTTTTATTAAAGGTAAATAAATTATTTAACTGTTTCAAAAAAGTGAAGAAGATGAAAATACTCCTGATAATTCTTTAATGACCAATGATCATTGGAAAAGACCGAATTACCTTTCAAATCAAGACATTTTATGTTTTTTTCAAAGGATAAAATCATAATTTAACCGACACAATGAATAGTGTTTTGTGTTTGTTTGCACAACGACTTCCTTTGTTGTTTCTGTTAATATATAGTAAAGCTACAACAAAATGCGATCGATTACGAATACACCATTCCCTGAAGTGCTATGGCTGGTTTACAACAATAAGGGGCTCGCCCATATATATAATTGCTCAGACATTTAGATTGGACAAGAATATTTGAACGCTTATAATTCATTTAAACATCAAATTTACGCAGGCATTATGATTTAGGAGCGGTTGCTTTAATGTGTAAACCATGCCCATGAAGATTCTTAGTCGAGCTAATGTGTGACATCAAGTTAAAGTTGATAGAGATATGTCAAGCAAGAAAAATGAATTTTGAAAAGGAAGAACTTACTATGGTAAAAGACATCTGTTATTTCCCCTTGTCTAGTCAAGAAAAACAAAGCCACTTCAATGTAGACATGCTATGGTAAAAGAGAATTGAGCATTTAAACAAATACAAGTTCCTTCTCTCGGGAAAGATCGATTGATTTAATGTTCTACCTAGAACTGAAAAAAAACCCAGCTTCCAGTCTTTACGATTGAACATGAAGCCAAGACATGAAATAGTGATGAATATTTAATTCCAATATGTACACATTACAAGTTGAATGTTCAAACGTAACCCCATGTAGCACATGCTGCTGTAAATGTCACTTGTGCTGGCCTACCTTGCCGAGTAAGTACAGGAGGCTCACTTTTTTCATTTGTGGATTGGTCGAAGATGGATAGACATATGGATCAAAGCTGTCCATCCCTCTGAGGTCACACAGAGCTAGGACCCTCAAGAAATTAAAAAAAAAATACATATGGCAATATGCTATAGTATGAACTAAAAGATGAAAGCTCCTTCACCATGCTATTTGGTACGCAAGGCATTAAACTTGCAGAGAACAGTGAGCGACTCGTGGGGGTGTTGGGACACCCTAGCTAGCAGAAATCGCACAATTTGATCTGATTGCTGAGGTGATAGGACACTCTAGCTAACTTATTTATGGTAAAGCCAAGACAGCACACAAGAATCCACATGAAGAGAAAGCTATGTTTCTGTAGAAAAAGAGTCATCCACAGTAGGTCTTACTGTGTCATGAAGAAGCAACATTTGAGGAATATGTCGAGATGGCAATCTGCTACAATTTACTGTAAGAAAGAATTGTAAATCTTGTAGTAATACATGTTTCTATTACGTGATTGGTTTGGCTTAGTTATCTAAATTTATTAATACTTGCATCGATAATAATGAAAGAGAGAGTAATTATATTCTTGATGACAATACTAAAAATCAAATTAGAATTATTGAGTCATTGAGCTACTCAAGTCATCAGCTATCATCCCAAAGAACTAACTAGAAATTAAATTTCTTTCACACTAGTCTCACATCCATTATATAAAAAAAATAAAATATTAAGACACGATTTATTTATACTCCAAGGTTAATGAGGCTTTTCTTATTCCTTTAAGAACTAAAAAAGGGCTTGATGGTATGGTTCCTTCCTTCCTTAAACCCTCTCATTCTTTATGAGAAAAATCTACAAAAGTAATTCGAAAAAACACTATAACTGCACATTATTGTTCACTAAAACAGTATAATAATGACTTTGCTTTTCATAATAATAATAAAAAAACTTAAATTTATCTATTGAGAGCATTAAAATCTTTTTATATGTAGCATTCGTTATTATCAAATTAATCAGGAGGAAGAAGTCTTTCTTCATTCAAAAACACAATAAAAATACTAAAATACTCTTAAAAACAAAATTTTCAGTACTAGCATCAAAGGGCAATTTGATGCTTTTCAAATAATTTTTTTAATTATTATCATGTAAGATGAGAGAAAATTTCATATTTGGACAAATATAAAAAATTTTAAAAAAATCAAAAGCATTGTGAAACAACCAAAATGCCTTTGGAAGTCAAAAAATTAAAATTGATCTCAAATGGTTTTTTTATCTTTTCATAATGGTTTTTTTGTTATTACCATGACATCTCAAGGACAATTTGTTATTTGACTATATATATATAAAATTCAGGCGGTTGTACAACACTCAAAGGAGTGTGGGAGGCTCTCGCACATTTTAGACGGCGCGCATGTTGTGCCTCTCGACATCCAAAAATGTTTTTTTGTCATATTGTTGGAAGTATTGTTGTGTCCTCTTTCTATTGGAACGACACATGTAGGTTGTGATGGTCTGGTTTGTCACTAACAAACATTTTTTTTTCTCTCTCTCATCCCCTAAAAATTACAGCGTGACCCTTTTTTTGTTGATATTTCAACTTAAATTTTTATTCTTTTTATTTTTTATTTTTGTTCTTAATCCTTTTATAAAAATTTTATTTGTTTGCAATTCATCTTTTAATTTTAATTTACTAAATATTATATTTTTTAATTTAATCTTTATTATTTTGATCTCAATTTTAAAACAAGCTTATAGCTCCTGAAGTCATTTTTTTGCTCAAAAGAAAAAAAATTAGTTCAACCCGCAAGGAACCGCGGGAAACAATGCTAGTTATATGCTAAATTGGTTAGAGGGTGCTTGGCAGTGTAGTAGCAGTTGCTTTTCAAATAACTTTTTGTGTTGAAATGCAAGCCAATGATGTTTTTTTATTTTTTAAAAATCATTTTTGACATCAGCACATCAAAACGATTTAAAAAGCATAAACCATATTAAATTTTAACACAAAAAAAATTAAAACTTTTTAGAAACGCGGTTTCCACCGCGTTCCCAAACATATTCTTAGTACAGCACCTGGCTTTCATAGGCTGGTCTACTTTGAAGGAATTGTTTTCCTTTCCAAATGTTTCGCACTCTTAGTTTGGGCCGTAGTAATCTTACGTTATGAGACCTTAATAGGAGCCTTGTTTAGGCCTTGAGATTTGCGACCTCGGCCATATCCTTTGCCGGAATGAAACCTTTTTCCTTCTTTCTTTTTGTTTAGGAATTCTTAGATCAATTTACGAATTGAAACTAAATTTATTTTCAATCAAATTTTAATACGTTCACGAGCTCTTATAATTTTTCTTAGGATTCAAATCATGAATAATAATGTGGAAAATAAATCTATTTATTAATCGACTCAAAACCCAGTAATAAAACATGTTGATGGCATAAAAAAAAGTATCAATGTGCTATAAGCCCAGCGGTGTGCATAACAGATTCTTGCCTGTACACCGGGCCCGGAAATGTGGGTTCTGATTTCGACATGAAGCTGTCTTCTTTGTATTGAGTCTAGATGAATATTTTCGAGCTCTCCCAGCCTAATAAAGTTTATATTGGTAGGTACAGTGCAAAGCTAAACACAAAATAACCATAAAAGCAAAGGAAAAAAAATGTTTCTTTTCGCAGTTTAATGATATGATATTTTAAAACAAGCTTGTGTGCAGGAATAAATTCACCTCTTTATTCCCATGAAAGATAGTCTGTCTATTCATAATGAAAAGAAGGGTTAAATATCTATTTGCAAGACACTCATATTAATTAACCAAAACAAAAACTAAAGGAGATTCCTTACAAAAACATTATTCACTGTAATAGTTTTTTTTTTACAATTTATTTTTCAATTATTTTTTAATCCTTTAACACTAGGTTTATTGAGAATTGAAATTAATAATTTTTTTTGAAGTTATCTCAGTCTCATAACCTGGACTACAAGTTTGTTAGGATAACTCGGTTGACTCGATTTTTTATCCCCTTTTAATTTTTCTCTCAGTTTTATCTTTCAACATTGAGTTTATTTGGAATTACACTTCGTGATTGGTTTCAGTTTGCTTTTTATGAGTTTATCTTTATCTTATGACTCGGGTCACGAGTTTAGTGGATTAACTCGAGTTGAATTAAGTTGTTTTTTAATCTTTTTTTTACTCTATTTTTTTTAATTTTATCTTTCAGCACTAGATTTATTAAGAATTGAGCTTTATTATTTATTTCAATTTATTTTCTATTTGTTTATCCCGATCTCATTACCTGAGATGCAGGTTTGGCATGTTATCTCGAGTTGACTCGGGTTATATTTTTTTGTTATTTTTTAATTAATTTCTTTTATCAATTTTATCCTTCAATATTAGATTTATTAGAAATTAGGATTCACAACTTGTTTTGATTTTCTTTCTATGTGGTTATCATAATCTTATAACTCAACATGTAGATTGACAAGTTAACTTGGGTTGACCCGAATTGATCCAATAAATTATCGTCTCAATAGTTATATATAAAAAATAATCATCTTAAATATTTATTTTGTGTCAAATTATATTTTTACCGGTCATCAAGGTTCGTTTTAGACCCGTCAAGTTGATTGGGTCACATCGAGTCAATTACCACAAGGTTTAAATTTTTTTCTACTAGAAAAAACATTAGCAATGCCTAGAGTTTTTTATGTTAAATTTTTTTTTGATTTTACTCAGTATAGCGCGGGCCAATGAGCATTATTCATTGAAATAGTGTTCTAATGAATTTGGCCCTAGCTTTAAAAAAAAAAAATAAGCTAGGATGTAGGGGCAAGATTCATTGTCATTTTTAAATTGTTTGGGGTAGATTAGTTTTTTTAATTCTTTTTAGAACAACTAAATTAATTAAATACCCCAGAAACAAAAATAAAGGTAGCTTAAGCCTAAAGGCTTTTATGTCTTTTTTATTTTTTAATTAAAGTAAAATTACTTAATTACCCCTAGGTTCACAATTGACCAAACTTGAGGGTAGGTTGGTCTTTTCATCTTGATTTTGTTAATGTTAAGTTAACTCGAGCACTTTTGTATTTTAATAAATGTTTAATTCTTAAAAAAAAAGGAGCCATGCATGTGCCGACAGGTGGGTGGTAAGAGCAGGGTCGTCTGGTTAACAAACACCTTCCACGGTGACATTTAAAAGGTCTTGAGCCCCCCCCCCCATTGGACCACACATGCGGCAAACACACCTCCAATTCAGTGTCGGCGACTAATTCTTTCTTTTCATCTTTCTTCACCTCGAATTTCATGTCAAACCCTTCAAAGTTTAAAACCAACCCCTTCAAATTTTACCCCTTAATATTTGGTCCCTATCCTTTTAATTATTATTTTTTTATTTTGAATAAACTATAAAATTAAAATTACTTCTCAATTCCACCCCCTTTCATTTTTTTATGTTTTAGATTTGGTCCTTATTCTTTTTATTACCATTTGTTTTGTTTGAAATTGTTATTAAACTATTTTTTTTTCAATATGATTCTCTTTGGATTTTTTTTTTACCAAACTTGATCCTTGTTCTTTTTGTTGTTATATTTTTACTTTGACAAGTTTTTTAAATTGATATTTTTTATATAATTTCATCCTTCAACATTAAATTGGTTGAGAATTAAGTTACTTGATTAGACCAGGTTTAACAGGGCGCAAGGTTTACTTGTTTTTTTTTCTTTGTCAAATTTGATCCTCGATTTTCTTATTACTATCTTTTTTGTTTTGGCGGGTTTTTTTAAATTGATTTTTTTTTTATTTCATCATTCGATATGTATATCATTTGTTATATTGGTTGATTGAGAATTGAGCTTCTTATCTAAATTTAGTTCTACAATTTCATAGGCTTTGGATTTTAGATATTGATCCCAGTGAGGGAGATTCTTTTTCTAAGCTCATGTTTTTTAAGTTTCATATTAATTTCAACATTTATTTAATTGGAGACTAGGCTTTATTATTTTTATTCATTTGTTTTCTGTAGAATTTTTTGTTGATTTTAAAAATGGCCAGGGTTTTCTCAAGTCTTTTTATTTGTTGTTCATTATTGTATATACTTTGGCTAATCAAGATTAAATTGGTTGAGAATCAAGCTTCTTAATTCAACACAGGTCTACAATTTTATGGGTTGCGAGTTTGAGAACTTAACTCAGATTTAAAAGGTTCACTTGAGTATGCTTGGTTTATTTTTTTTTTCTTTTTTAAGCTGATTTTTTTCAATTTTATCATTCAACATTTATATCATTAACGATTAGACTCTGTTTTTTATTTATTTTCCTTCTATATGATGTTTTGTGAATTTTTAAAATGATCCAGGTTGTCTTGTGTCTTTTTATTTGTTATTTTTTGTTAGATTTACTTTTGCAAGTTTTTCCAATTTTATCATTTAATATTATATCGGTTGAGAATTAATATTTTTTGTTCCATCCTTCTAGGTTGAGATTTTTTTATATTAGGCTTTGTAATTTTCTCTGATTTTCTTTATATTCGTCAATCTTGGTCCTATCACTTAGACCATGAGTTTTGCGGGTTGGCTCAGGTTGGCAAAAAAATTTTAGGGTCGTTTTTTTTAAATTTAATATTTTTTGTGCTCTATCCTTCAACATAAGGTTGTTTTGGAATTAAGTTGTGTGATGTTTCCCAATTTGTCTTCTATTCATTTATCTCATTTGCAAGTTTCGAATCGCAGAGTTTAGTTTGCTTTTTGGGTTATTTTTTAATTGACTCCTTTTCAATTTTCACATTTGATGTTGGCTTTGCTTGGGATTCAACTTTGACCTTTTTTTTATTTGCTTATCTTAATCTCATGACTAACTTGTATATTTGGCATGCCCGTTGAGGTTGACCTAGGTCATTTTTTTATTTTTTCTTTTCTTTTCTTTTCATCAACATTTGACCCGGGTTAACCTGTTAAACTTGCGACCTAGACCATGAGATCAGAATAAATTCATAGAAAACAATAAATAAATAAAATAAACCCCCACTTCCTATAGATTTAATTTTGAAAGCTGAAATTGACTTTACAAAAAAAATTACAAAACATAATTCTCAAGTAATTTAATATTAAAGAATGAAATTGAGAAAAAAAAATATAGGTTGGTGAAGTGTAAAATAAAAAAAAGAACTTGAAACACTATTCCAATTGATGTGACTATATCAATTTAGGCGTAATTCTATTACTTAATAATATGGTATATGACATTTTTTTTATATAGTTTCTATAACATGGTGTAATTTATATGCCGACATCCTTTAAGTGTTATATTGTTGTTGTGCGTGTAAGTGGATGTAAATTTTAGACAAAAACTAAGAACAAAGCAAAATGTGATGCAACCAAAAATGCCAATTATAATCATGTGAGTCAAATCTCAAAATAAACAATTGTTGGAATTAAAAAAAAAAAGAAATTAAGGGATAGAAAATCTATTTGCATGAATCTTAGTCTTATTCTATATAAAGATTAATGCAACCTGCTTATCAATAACATAATCACTAATTAATTAGTTAATTAATCAAGATATACTTAATTATATCTAATTATATCCATTTATAAATATCTTAAATTTTGTTTTCAACATGAAATATTGAATTCTTTTCAATATATATTGGTGTAAAAATCAAAATAATTTTTTTTTTTTATCAGAAGTAGTGTGAATAGTTATTTACATCCATTATTATAGCCAAAAAATAATAATTTATCAAGAATGGAAAGCGGACGTTTGTCTCAACACCAAAGGTAATGCATGCTAAGTAGGGATTATTAAAATAATTTCAGACAAGCGTAGATATCAAAAATCCTCGTGCGGGTGCGACTGACCTTTTCTTGGAACCACACGTGGCTCTCGAGACTATAAGAGTTTGCTTTCCACGTGCATTACCGACACGTACAAGCAGTAAGTGACACCGACGGTATACTACCTGTCTTTAATTAATTATGTGGGCCACCATTTTTGGCTTTACTCCCAATCTTCACCGTCCATTTTGCTGACTCTGTCTTCAAAGTCGTGGGTTGTTTGTCATTGTGCTTGGAACACGCTTTTGAAAAGTTTTAAAAACAATTTTAATTTTTTTAAAAAAAATTATTTTGATATATTGATATTATAATTTAAAATATTATATTTTTTTTAATAAATCAGGATTTATATATAAATGTAAAAAACTCTATTTAAAAATTACAAACCTCATTTATGTAGAATGATTGGGGTATACTAACTTTTGTTTTTTATTATATTTTTAAAAAGTGTGTCATTTAAAAAAATATTAAATATCTTTGGTGCTTTTTTATTATTTTAATATGTTAATGCAAGAATATAAAATACTTAAAAAAAAATATTATGCACTGCAACATCAAACATACAAGATTTATTCACAAAAACTCTCAAATCTAAGGTAAAAACACGGAAATAAAGTGCTAGTTTTTTTACATGAATCTCGTATTATGAATTAATTAATCAAAATTTTAAATAAAATACACTTAAAAAATCTCGGATTATGAATTAATTAATGATCAATGATCAATATCCAAATAATATATAAGATAAGACAAGTTGAGAATGTACATTGATCTTCACGGTTAGCAGTCAAATAGGCACCACAAATATAAATACTGTCGGTACACGAGGTGGGTATATTAATTATTATTATTATTATTTTCCGTGAAAAGCACTCTTTATTGGATATATAGTAAGATGAGACAAATATTAATCCGGTTATTCATGATCCTGGTGGAATGATGTGAATTTTACCAGCTTTATTCTACAATAATAAATATATCCAATAAAGAATCAATCCAAGAGAGCCTTGACCGGGAGAAAAGTTTTATATTACTAGGAAATAACAGCCAATAAAATAAATATTCATTAGAAGAAAGATAGGTATAGTTTAACAAGGAAGAAAAAGAAAATTACATTATAACCCATTTTATTATTTCATGGAGGTCTCATGGAGTATTCTCTTACGACGGTTGTTAGCAAAACAGCCGTATGTAATTTTGGAGTGGTCAAACATATATTCAATACAATGAGCCTTCGTGGAAATGAATACGTACGTGTGTGTCTGTTATCTACGTGACCAATCATCTACGTTCCTCATATCCTATATATATAAAGACACAGAGACACGACACGAGCATTAAGAAAAGAGAGGAAGATGATCACGAGATCAGGTCACTCAAAAGCAAATTCAAAGTTAGGTTTGATCATCACAGACAAGATTCAAATCATGGGAGGGTATGAGCCAGAAAAACAAGTATGCAAGATTCATCCGTATAATGATCAGAAACAAGGGGTTTGTGCATCATGTTTAAGAGAGAGATTAAAGCAACTAATCTATGTTAACACTTCACAAGCTGCAATCATGGCACCTGCTTCATGTTCTTCTTCTCCTGATGATCCTTACTCCCCTGCTTCCTCTCGCCGCCGCCATAACCGGAACATTTCGGATAATAATAATAATAGTATGGGTTCAATATCCTTCAGGGTAAGTATTGGTGATCGGTTAAAGAAGAGTAGATCGCTTGCTTTTGTGTCAAGAAACCATGTTGGAGAGGTCAAGAATGGGAAGAAGAATAATAATGGGTTTTGGACGAAGTTGCTTCATTTGAAGGGAAAGAAGGATCAGGTTTTGATGCGTTCTGGTGTCTCTATGAGTGAAAGGTTGTATAATTGATAAAAAGGGTTTTCAATATATATGAAATTAAGCTTCTTCTTCTTCTTCTTCTTCTTCTTCTTCTTTCCTTTGAGAAGAAAATATGAGATTAATTAGGGTATTAGGAAATAATTAAGGTGCTATGTGCATGTATAAACTTGTCTCCAACTATAACTGATTTATTTTGTTTTTGTTATGAAATGTTAATCTCTACTCTACTTCCCTGATGATTTTGATTAGTTGAAGAATTGTGAGAGGTTAATTTCTTTGCACAGAATCCATCTTCGTGGTATATTATAAATTGTTTCCCTAAGATGGATTATTTTTATTCTGCGTAACAGGCTTTAGCCATTGATGGAAAGCTTCAGAGTGCAGAAATCGATGAATTCGCCTGCCATGAATCTCTTGTTTTTAATACATCTGAATTTCTTTTTTTTTTTCTAAATTAGGAGGCCATTGCATTGGACGGTAGTGCTTCTCTATCACCCAACCCCCACATGCCCTACCTTTGAATCTGAAACTCAAACACTTAGATTCAGGAGTTCAAATTAAAATTAATGATTAAACTTAATTTCTTCTTGAGATCACCAGTAGTAGATGGAGTTGCCATCACGGTACTGTGACAACATTGGTTAGATAAGTGCTTAATGCTCCCTCACAAGTAAGTTAACTATCGCTGGTACCATATTTCTTTGACTTCCTCGCTTCATATTCATACATCACGGGTTTGAGAATTTCTTGGCCACCTAAAAAAATGTGGAAGATTGACTTGAAGACCGTTCATTGATTACTAATATATATTCACACGCTATTTATTCTGAAATGTAGCTGAGGTTCAATGCTTTTATCACATATTAACGACATCAAGGCTGTTTCATCTTCAGGTTGAAGATTCAATATAATAGCAATTGTTTTTTAAAATATTTTTTGTTTAAAAATATATTAAATAATATTTTATTATTAGTTTTTTAATTTAAAAAATATAAATTTTAACCCACCTTTATTTTGGACCACAATTCCATACGGACACTTAGCATAGCTTGGATGGTAACTGTATATGCATCCAAGTCATTATCATCCAGCAATTCTAAGAGAGGAAGCAAGAAGTTTCTCGTGAAAGTGCCAGATTAGCTATGAATAACATACTGACTACCCAACCAAGTTGGGACTTAATTTAGTTTTAGAAGGCGAAAGTAAAACCTTTTTTCTTCTTCCAATCAATTATCATGGCCATCCTCCCGCAGTTCATAGCATTCGGAGAGATTAGGTAAAATAGTAGTGATAGTAAGAGTTAAAAAGGGCAACAGAGTAGCTTTCTTCACTTGTCCTGAAGATCGCTCAGTATAAAGCATAGAGTCAACAAGCAAACTTTAATCAACATTCCCTGCAATGAGGCATACCTTTCATCAATCTTCAACGTTGCTTGAATTCCAAAACAACGGGCCATGGGGAACGTGCCAGTATGTAGCCTTTCACTTTCAACTATCAGAACATCAAGAAATTTGTGTTCGAATGTTATTAGCGTGTACACTACCCAGCAAGGGAAGCTTATGACGAAATCTGTTTTAATGGTACAATTCACAAGACAAAATTTTGCCTACACAAGATCAGTAGTGTTCATAAACACAATCCTACTTTTGCTATCGTATTATACGTATGTAGCCCCCCAGGCTTCAATCAAGATGTTTAATATGAGCTGGGTATCGCCCTTTATCTGTACACCTTGTATTCCAGTCTACAACAGGCATATAAATTTCATAGTGTCATGGGCAAGGCTAACATTATCTGGTAGGACCTGAAATCTTGATCTCGGTCCCATGCCCATCTTCATCATCATCACTTAGACTTCCCCGGTCTGCAGATGGTCGTTTCAGTCTCTGGAATATCTCATCAAGGGATTGAGATGATGAATTGCGAGAGACAAGTTGTGGTTCCTGAGTTTGGCGTAAAGGAAGAAATTTTTTGGCTCCTATGTTTGCTTTAAAACTCTGAAAACCATTCTTCATTGATTCCCATTTTGAGGCCAAACCAGCTGGTGGTCCAGCTGTTGTATTGTTGGAGTGAGAATCCTCATCATCAAGCAATGACACTTTTGCAGCGGCAACGTTCTTCTCCACCAGCCTCATATTGGCTTGTCTGTTCTGTTCTCTAAAGGCAGCATACTTGTTACTGACGGCTTCTCTGCTTGTGCCATATCTCTGACTTTCTTCTTTCAAGGATTTGGATTGGCTTCCCTTTCTGTCCTCAATGCCTAAACTGCTTGTTGCCTTCATTTCAACAGCAGTCCTTTCCTGAGCATTTTGCTTATGAGTTAGAATGAACATAAAAAATCCAGCTATCATTCTAAGATGACTGGGAAATACAATAATGATGCTTTTATGATTGTATCACATAAATGAACCTCCACATCAGTTGCAAATCTGTCATTCAAGTGGGGATCTAATCCAGACAAATTACAAGTGATGCAAATAAATGCAGATGTGCACATGTATAAGAATAGCATAAAAATAGATTGATTTCATTGCTTAACAAGAGTACATACGATACTATTGCTTCCAGACTCCATATCCACACCGTTAAAGTTTCTTGCCAGTGGCACAACATGCTCACCAACTTTTAGTCCTTGTTCCAACCAAGATCGTTCTGGAAAAAAAAATATAAGAGGGTGAAGGAGAGGGCTTATCAACTATCAAGGAATGATTGAATTCTTAAATTTCAAGAATGTACTATTGTAAGTGCAAACCATTGACAAAGAGATTGTGTGTGGCATTGTGGTAGCTTTTGCGATTATGGTTTAAAAAAATAGTTTAAGAAAAACACTTTTAGTTGTGCTTTTAAAAAGAGTAGGTTTAAAAAAATATGTTTGGTTAAAACTGCTTTGAAATAGATTTTTGCATGCAAAATAAATAAAAAACAAGTCTCCATGAATGAAAAGCAAGTTATTTTAGCTTCTACAAAACCAACATTTGCAACACAATTATGTGTGGGACAAGTACACAAAGCTGAAGTTATTTGACTAACCAAACAGTTTATTCCTTGCGGTTGGGAAAAAAGCAGAAGCTACCACAATACCAAACAGAATTACCTTTTTGTAGGATAATTAATCCCGAAGGATCAAATCCATCAGTATCATCTGCCTCGGTTTGAAACCGAAATCTCTTCAAGCTTCCAAAGAAACCAATTACTCGATCAAAGAAATTGCTTGCAACCAACAGGGTGTATATAACCATAATAAGTGGATAGATTCTGTTAAAATCATTTCCAAAGAAAGGGACGGCTTTGTCGATTTTCCCCATTCGCTGGAACCAGAGAATCAACAGAGGCCAAAGTAAAACAGTCAATTTTCATGTAGGTAAAGGATAAAAATTATCTTATAGAAATTCTATGGTTATAACAGTTTGTTAATCAACTGACCTAGGAAATGAAAAATAAAATTACAAGTAGAAACTCTCTTATTCATATAGAGACAGGGACATATATCATGTGTTAACACCCTCTTTTCTCTTAAACAGAACAAAAGAGCTGCCAATTGAAGCCCAACTCAAAAACTGGAACACTGATTTGACAGAAACATTTGGAACTTGGGGGGTAAAAATTAAATATTTCAAACTTAGATCATCCAGGGATTCTTATAAAGATAGAGCAGCCATAAGAGATAATTTCTTCAGAAAGAAAAATATAAGTAGTGAACCCATTCCCTAAAGGGCATTTCCTTTCTCAGTCCTTCCCATATGTTATATGAAAAGATATACAGACAAGTACTACTTGAGAGCATCCACAGTTGCTGGGTTGGTGAAGTTCCCAAGGGTTCGATTTTTCACAGATTCATTGATCCTCAAAAATAGAAATGAGCAAAGTTCCATCATTAAGTGATAAATGGGAGGTTCATGGAAAGTTAAAATCCCCGCCGTGAAATAGAACACAAAGAAACAAGAATGGAGATCCATTTCGGAGCTTTTGATCTGCTCCCCTTACTAATAGGGAAAACAAAAAACAAAAGAGATCCCACTTAAAATCCAACCCCAAAACAGGAACATCACACTGAGCATATATTGGAATTTTCCATTAAATCATTCTCACATACTCAACTAGTCAAGTTTTTCTAAGCGAAACTGTGAAAAGAGGCCCAGTATAAAAACAAAGTAAATCAAAAGGTTAAGCTTCAATCAGAACATTCATAAAAGTTCAGCCACAGGGAAAAGACTGGGAAATCTAATATTTTTTATACCTCAAACGCTAATCTTGGCACCAGATGAGACAGCAAGACCTTAAAATATCACTTTATTCTATTTGCTCTTACAGCTGGGACTAAATATAAATAGAGAAGATAGAAGGAAAGTTACCTTTTCAAATATAGTTTCCTTAGAATCAAGATTGATGAGGTTGAGAAAGTTGTATGAAATTGGAGGAGCATATCGAGCAACCATCCTAGCACAGATGATACAACAAGATAAACCAACTTTTCCCAATAGAGAGGAGGGGCCAAAAAAGGGAGCAGGGGAAGGGGAAATTATGACAGCATAATTCTGAGTGGAAAAACTTACGAGCATATCATAAGCAAGCTGACTGAACTTGTCCGCCTGGGTGTTAATGAGTAAAACATTAACATTCCAATTTTGAACAAAGAATAGTATGTGCAGATGCACATATACATCAAAGGTACAAAAGCCAAAACCTGGAATAGATCAACAATAGAAGAGTAGAGCAAAATGAAAGTAAGACCTGTGTACTCCATTACTATTAGCACAAAGCACATAAACCGCATAAAGCCATGTAAGAATTGTTGACAAAAGAAAAGAAAATACCTGCATGGATAACTCTTGTTTTCCTACAGAGTTTATAAGGATTGAAAATAGAGAGAGATCAACTCCACCAATTAGTAGAGTTGCCTCTGCTAAAAGAATTGCAGCTGACATGGTACACAGTATGACCGCCAACACCTTTTTAAGTTGCTTTCTTAAGATGCATCGCCACAAAAATTCTGCATGATTTTTTCTAAGGTTTCAGCCTCAAGGCTTGTCAAAACAACAGAACACCTATACATATACGCATGCATGTGTGTGCAGTGTCTGCGTATACACATAGCATATGTAATCATAACCTCCTCAAATAAAGCAGAAAAGATTATACTGGAGAATAAAATCACTGCAAAACCATGTTATTTTCTATGGATTTCACATCAGGAACTTGATAGCAAGGCCATCTATGAAACTAATATAAAAACCCAGACTTATGACAAACCAAGAGAGAACCCTCATCGTGATACTTTGAAACTCAAAGGAAAGAAACGGGTTACTATATCTGGCAATTACCCATTGTATCAAAGGAAGCACCCAACTTCCCAGTGCGAGCAGGCTTGAAGCTTGAAATATATTGCCTAGCATGATAGCATACAAACATCTCAAGTCCGGAGCATCCAACTTGGGACATTCAAAGAAATAGATGGAAAAATGGGAATAAGGAAACATAATTAGGACAAACCATCCAGTTGAACTGCCTCGTTCATAGTTTTTAACAGTGTCTTCCAGTTCAAGCGCTTCCATGACATAGGTCATATACTCACTGCAAAAAAGAGAGAATTATATGTATGTAGCAAGAACATTAAAAGCATTCACTCAAAGTATTTTGTTAAAGAATGAGGACAGGTATCTAAAAAGAAAATCCCAAAGATGCTAAAAGCATCATGTGACCACAGATGCATAAACAGCATGACAAAATATCATCAACCAGTCGAGTAGCGGGAGAAGAGCATATTTGTTATGCTATCCTTCTCCCTCCTAGCATGTTCAGTTACCTTCTCCAGCTCATATAAAGCGACATTCTCCATTAATTCAATTGACTTGCAGCTTGGTGACTCCAAGAATTTGTGTACTCTTTCTCGATCTCTTCTATAAAATGAAAGGTAATGAATCTAATGATACTGCCTTCTGCCAATTAAGGACCACCCAGCCCCACCAATTGAAAAGAAGAAAATTTTCTGAAAGAGTTCATAATCTCATCTATGCAGTAAAGAAAAATAACCCTCTGTGAACAGCTTAGGGCATCCCCTTAAAGAAGTAGCATGGCAGTTCTTGCAAAAGAGGTATACAGGTGATGAAAATATGAATTTATACATGATACCGTTCCTATACAGAGAAACTAAAAGGTGCATCTACATGTCAAGCAAAAGCAAACTTAATAAGAACTTTGAGAAGCATGAGCAAATCCTCTACAGATGAACACATATCAAATATTAAATTTTAGCATTCAGTTCACCTTCTACAACGATAATACTCTTCCCGAGCTCCTCGAAGATGACGTCTGAGTGTTGCCATTGATCTCACATCTGTGTCATAGTCCATATCATTTTCTCCCAACCGACCACCTTGCGGTTTAAAGGATGGGTCTTGCTTAAACTGAAAAATTGAAAAAATGCTATTATAAGGAGCACTTTACTGGAACAAGCAAAGTCTAGAAAGAGAACATAAGAAATAGGAAGAAGAAATACCATTTGTGCTAGCATATTATCAATAACATCCATGTAGGGTCTCAAAGGGTCACGCTTGGACATCTGATTGGATGTTGCTTGAGCAACCTATTAAGCAAACCATCATCAATAATAAACAAAATACCACTAAGAAATCAGGTGAGACAGCCATGCTTGGTAATAAGAAACTAAAAGATTTCTAAAAAATGCAGACCAAAATGCATATCTAACAATGCCTCGTCTCCTAAAAAAATAAAAAGAATGAACGAACTACTGACAGGTACAATTACTCGATAATTTACTTACTAAAAAATATAGATGTTGAAACTGTGAGGTATTTACTGCCCACTAAAAGGATCCTGATATCAAAGCAGCTATGGATAATTCTGTGTTTGGAAACCCTGCAATGGACCACATAGCGTCCAGCACTTACTATCTATCTAGGGTTTCAAATAGAATCCTAGCCATGGTGCTTTAGAAGCAGGCTCTGGTGAGTGTGCAAGTACAATCATAGCTAACCATGATTGTAGTTGTCTGTCTGATAACGCTATAAAAGACTGTAAAGTATTGGTAAACTAAAGATACATTATGTAGCAGCCAATACAATACATATGTAACAGGCTCTGGAGTATTGGTGATCTAGAAATGAAAACCTTGCAAGCACGCGCACAAGTACATCACATAATATATTTATGACATGAAAATCTTATTGAACAGGAAAAGAAAATGTAATAACACAGGTGACAGAAGGACTAGATGTTCATTTGGCAGGACAAAGAGAGCACCATACACTGCTTACTATTGATCCAGCATGTCTAATTAAGTTTCCAAAATAGAAAAAAGGATCAATGTGTTTGTCCCACAGTTTCTGAATTAGACCAACTTCAATGGAACCAAGGATATGGATAGAGAAAATTTACTTAAGCACGGATGAGGAAATAAAATATAAAACCTTTATATGAGACATGGACAAGGATCAGCCTGTGGTAAAAACTAGTAAAAATACAAACTTAAGAAATAGCAGAGGGCAGTAAGATTGAAAACTCTACTTTTTGTATAACTTTTCACACCAATCTGAAATGAGAAACACAAGAATACTTACTACAATAGCATTTGAAAGATCTTGATGAGCATCGTCAAGTCTCACAGCCATTTTGGCAATTTTATGAGAAAGTACTTTTTGGCGGGTGGACCAATCTGAATTTCTCCATAGGCCCTTGGGAATTTCACTCAAACCAAAACCAAGAAGAAATGCACCGGTAACAAGTCCAAAAGTATTTGAGCAAGCCATGGCAAAAGCAAGCACATTTCCGATCCTGTTGATGAAGATGGCAAATCACAAAATGAGTAAGAGATTTTCTTAAAAAACTAACAAGAAACAAAAGCATCCACAGATTCATATTTTTGTTCATGAATTTACAAGAATCCACCACTAAACCTCATCCAACATGACTGGCTGATAAAAAATTATCTCAAGATGTAAAATATGATAGCAGGCGAAGCAAAAGATTTTACAAATAAAAGAAGGGCTTCTGAAGTGATGAAATGAACGAACAAGGTTAGAAAACAGAACTGGAAAAAAAAAATCTGTGAAAGCAAACTCTATGAATATAAAGGAAAAAACTATAATGCACTTCAAAGAAAGTAACCTTTAAGAGGGAAAGAAAGGAACCTTATCTTGTGCATGATGATGAGAAGTATAATTCCAAAGAGGCCAATGGCTCCCACAATTAAATAGAAGACTAAGTTCGCGCGTACACTAGTCTTTAATCTTTCTACAACGGTGAAGTCTCCTGCATCTTCAAAACCCTGAATAAGGGGCACCACAGCCCTGCTTAGAGATAACATAATTTAAATCCATGAGGAATCGAGCATCTACAAACTAGGAAAAAACAACATACAACATTTACAAGTATCTTTAAAACCAAATGAAGTAAGAGTTCAAAACGCACATTCGAGTATATTCCCATTTGCGCACGAGTCAAATGACTATCAAACAGATTGTATATGCGTTTGTATACAAAATACTAACCGAAAGGACATCCAATACGACCAAATACAATATAAAGCTCACAGATAATCTGAAATTATGCCAACAATTCTGGGCATTAAAACACAGCGACTTACCAGGTAAGTAAAAATGTACTCCAATACGACCAAATCCAATAGAAAGAAATGCCTCCGCGATCAAGATCAAATTTAGTCTGTAGATAACATAATATAAAAACAAGAAGGAAGAATCAATCTCAAAAAACTGCAACAAAATTCAATACCTATCTATAACTACGACTATTATAATCTAATGTTCCTCTGTCTAGATTTCTCCTCTATTTATGAAATTAATTGGCAGAGAAAAATCAAATTCAATATAACGGAAAATAATAGAGATGAAATCGTGCAATTAAATTACCGTGTAGATATCGGCAGGGACGAGGGTGATGATGGCGAGAGAACAAAACCAGGTGTATCCAACGGTGAAGAAGACATAACGAGGAACCTCGGGTCCAGCGAAGTATCTGGCTGTTAAAATCACCATGCCTAGGGTTAGAGGTAACGAGATCAAATAAAACACCCACATCTCTCTTTCTTTTTCTTTCTCAAACGATTTGTCTTTCTTTGAGAGAGAAGAGAATAGAAGAGATGATGGACCCGGTAAAACGGATCCCGATCGCTCCAAAATATAATTCTGCTTCTGTTTCTATTAGTTTTCCGCTTTCCTTTTTGTTTTTTATTTTTCCTCAGCTAACATTCGCTTCAGGTTCCCTCTCTTATTCTGCGTTTTGGTCTTACGTTGCGCGCTGTGTAGACTTTTTGGAAATACCTCAATTACTCCTTGAATCACATGTCTGTAATCTGTATTATATTTTTTAAAGTATTTTTTATTTAAAAATATATTAAAATAATAATTTTTTATTCATTTTAATATTAATATATAAAAAAATCAAAGACACATAAAAAAATAGTTTGAAAAGTTTGAAAAGCTCCCCGTAGACTCATTCTCAATTGAGTTTACAAACTATTTAATCAATTGGGTCCCAGCGTCTTAGACATTTTTTAATTGGGTGATTCTGTGAATTTTTTTCGTCATTTTCATGTTTTATTATATAAAAAGACGAGTTTTGGAAGAATTAATAGTGATGGGTAAAAGGACAGATTGAGAGATGTGAGGGGCATTAGGGATTTAATTGATAAAATTATTTGTTTTGATACTTGATTGAGAAATGTTGAGGTCCTTTTGGTCTGCAGTCATACAACTCCAAAGTGTCTATTCATGTCGTGGGAAAATTTGTAGTGTACACAGAGTTGTTTTGTTTGAAGTTGTTAGTCAACTTTAAATTATTAATATTGTCAGATCAAGAGAAGAAAAAAAGTTCCATTTTTTTTAATATTATTTTGAATTATTAGTATTATTTTGAAAACCTGCTTCAAATCAATCTTGGCATCATCAGAATTTTTGAAAACTACTTCACAGCTTTTATCTGAAATATAAAAACATTAACTTTTACTCCATCACGTCATGTTTTTTTTATTTTTAGTGTAATGTAGGTATCCAAACTAACTTGCACGTATCTCGACTAATTCCACAAGCACTGAAGTTAACGACCATGTAAACCTCCAGTGGCCATCATATAAGCAACCACAGAACTCGAACATGAGACCACAGAAAGAACAAATCTCTTAGTCTCAAGCTCTTACCACTAGGCCATCACCTAGATAGTTATGTCATGTTCTTATTGATTTGCTTCATAAGATATCAACTTAGAATTTGACTTAATTCTCGTGTACACCACAAATTAAGAATAGAATTTTACACCTTCTCATTTTTTTTTATGGTTGATTCCAATTCCCGTAGAAACTAGAATTATTGAGATTTTTAGTTTCAACATAAAATTCATCCTGATCAAGAAGAAGTTGTTATTACAAATGCTTCTGAAACGGGTTTTTAGAGTTAGTCATGGATTTATGATCATTCTTCTCATGTTTTCCAAGGCTTTTTACCTATGCCAACTGATAATTCACTAATACAACTTGTCTCTATATCTTTTATCAACAATTATTAAATATTTTTTTTTAATTTTATAATTTATCTATACATATTTTCTATCACTGCCCCTTCAACATTTATCTCCTGAAGGAACCTCCTCAGCTCATCTTGCTTGAACACGTTCTTCTCTGTGACAATAAATACCGAACCAAGCCTTAACTACTTCAGTTAATGTCGTCTTCAATAACGTTTGTTTTTCCCTCTCTCTTATAATGGGAAGATGGAGATTAATTTGCAGATTTGTTTAGTTAATGGAGAACTGGAGGCTGACATGCTATACTACTGATTTTCACTACCAATTTTTGTATGAATTTAATAGATATTGATATAAACTGATTCGAATAATAAGTTTTTTTAATAGCCGATAGAATTTTGAGATTGAATTTAAACTATGAATTCTGTATTTAGCATTGTAGTTTAATAGTATTTTTAAAAATTTATAATTTTTTTAAATTAATATTTTTTAGTATTTTTAGATTATTTTGATGTGTTGATATTAAAAAAATAAAAAAAATATTATTTTAATATATTTTTTAAAAATTATTTTTTATTTTTTCTTCAGTTTTTTGTTTTTTCGTTTTTCTTTTGAATTGAGGGATGGGGTTTTACCGGGCTAAGGATGCTGGCCAGTCCAGTCATTTGATGATATGGGACTTTGTCCCAGCCTGCTCCCTTGAATTTTTAGGCTCCGCAACAAATTGCTGAACCTCCAGTTTTTGGGCTAAAAAAAAAACAAATTACTATTGAATTTATCGTTTTCGGACCGAGAGATCTACAATAAGATTCACTCGGGCTATGGATGTTTGAAGCCCAATAAGTTTATAACTGGGATCCTGTATTGGTTCCAATAAGTTTATAACTGGGATCCTGTATTGGTTTCTTTCTGGGCTTTTAAGCGTTATAACAATGAATAAACCTTAAAATCTATAATAAAAAATAGTGATTTAATTTTGCAACAGTATAACATAACTGGTTATAGGTTTGTTTTCTAAAGATTATCGGTTAAGTCCCATATACTGAAAATTTACATAATTATTAATTTAGCTCATAAGATTATTGGTTATAGTCCGGATATCCAATTTAATAATAAAAAAAAGTAGTGATTTCAAGGGAATAAATCAACAGCAATTTTATTGGAAAAAACAGCAGAGAAACTATCTTTTGCATCCAAAATTCTACTCTTCTCCGCGACACGAAATCGAGATCTTCAGACTTAGGTAAGATTTAAGCAAGGTTTATTCTATGTTTGATTGACAAGATTCACACCAGCCATATGTTTTTATGGTATAAAAAGTGGCCCAAGCCAGGGAAAAAAAAGAAGAAGAAAGAACTAAGCTGTACACACCGAAAAAGAGCTGCCCAGTGACATCCTGAAACAAGCGATCAGCTTAGGCCCTTCAGTTCCCTTAAAAAGTAGAAGATAGCATAGAATAGGAATATTGTTTACACAGAGTTGGCCTATCTTAGCCAATTATGAAGGATGCTCAATGCGCCTGAACCCCACTTGTGTGGTTTTCATGTTCTTTGACAGTTCTGTCGCCCAGAGACATTTTTCTTCTTTTCCTTACCTCTACAAATTCCAAATTCTAAGTTCCATCCACCTAACCTTAAATCCATGTCAGTGTCCTATTTCAAATACTATTTTGAGTGCGCAGGGATTGATTGGGCCACTAGGGATCCACACGACCTTGAAGCTTCAAAGCACTATCACACAGACAAGATACTGTCAAAATTTGAAGCTTCCTTCCCTCTCTTCATCATTACGCACATCCCTTTTCTTCTCTACCTTCGGATCACCTCCGCCTCCCACTTTTGACCCTTGAATTAATGGGAATACTTTAGAAGATTCTCAAGACATGCTCAGGTAGAAAGCTTTATGAATGCACTTCCTTTGGTGGCTGTCCATCGGGGCTCCTTTTGTGAAACCGAGGGCCATTTTAGCTTTTATCCTCTTTTCCCAAAGCTACTTGCTTGTACTCGATTGCCTCATAAAAATCTTCATTTGGTAGTGATCACCACCACACGTGGCTGTGACTTCATTTTCTTAAAAAAATGGTTTTGAATCTACCCATTACAGCATGTTTATGATTTAAAGAATTTTTTGTTGTTTAAAAATACATAAAAAAATATTTTTATAGACATGCCTTGATATCCTACCATGCATGGTACATGATCAGATACTAAAATCTGCATGGTATAGAGGGAAAAAAGATCTTGAAATAGGAGTCTACTCCGAGTTGAGAATTAAATTTCCACGAATTTTATAGACAGTTTATTCTTTACTAAATTGGGCATCAATAGCTCTTCAATGTGTTTATAACGGTGATAAAAGGTACTTTTTTAAATATTTTTTTACTTGAAAATAAATTAAAATACTATTGTTTTTATTATTTTTAATATTATTATATCAACAAAATCTAAAAAAAATAATCTTTGCAGTTCCATGACTTTCAAGATAAATCAATCCCAAGCTTAGAAATTTTAGACCTGGTTCAGAACTCCTGCGAATATGAGTCAAGCATTTGTGGTGTTTATTCTTAGGACATTCGTATTGAATTGCTCAGATATAGCAGCCATGGGGCAAAAGGAGTCGATCCCAGTTATTTTCTCAAATTATTTTTTTTTCTTTTTTTTTCTTTTTGTGATAATACCTAGCTAGGTTGCTATTTTGTTTTTTTGGTTTTAATGTTAAGGTTGCAGTGACATGTAATTTAATTTATAATTTCTACGTGCTTCAGGTGTACAAGGGTTCGATTCTTATATTTGAAAAGTTTTTCTCTCTTTTTTTGTGTTGTCCCGGACATGAATTGCTGTTGAATTAAAAAAAGGTTGACTTCTAGAATCAATCAGAAGTAAAGGTCAGGCTAGATCCGACACTCACCTAACCTATAAATTGATAACTTAGGGTTTCTTCGTATTATGATTGTGAGTAATTTTTTTGCTTATAAATATATTAAAATAAATATTTTTATTTTTAAAAATTATTTTTGATATTAGCACATTAAAACGATCTGAAAACATAACAAAAATTATATTTTAAACAAAAAATAATTTCAAAATTTTTAAGAATACGAGTTGCACCACGTTTCCAAACACTTCCTAGTATACTATATTTTCCCGCGCTGTGTTATGGGTTAGAGCAATAAAGAAATATTCAGGTATTGGTAAGATATTTTTAAAAAATTAGATTTTAATCATGCATTAAATAATATTTTTATTTAATATTAAAATGGAAATATATTAGGTTAACCTGGATTAATATGCAAGAATCGTGAGAATAATCTTGTAAAAAATACAGTAGAAAGCTAAATCTTCAATTAACTTAATGTTTAAAAACAAAAAAGATAAAAAAAAACATTTAACTAAAAGAAAAAACATAAATGAACTTGTGTCAACTAAGTAAACTCGTGATGCAAATTATACATGTTATTAGATTTAATAATTTTTTATATTAAAAATTATTTTTCATTTAATTACATAATGATAAAACATATGAGAATTTTTTTATATGAGAATTTTTTTAAAAAAATATATATGTTAGACACATGTGGCTAAAATATCATAAACAAATCAACTTCAATTAAATTAAATTAAATTAAATTAGCTAACTCCAGCCCAATCAACTTATTTCTAAAGTTCAAGTTTTACAATTGATTAAAATGATGGAAAAGATATCTTAAGATATATGTTGACGTGAGAAAAACATTATGATGACATGTTGTCTGTATACTATTTTTATTTAAAAAAAAAAAAAAAACTCATGATCTTAGTTGGTGGCAGTGTCTGCAATTAGACAAACAAAGGAAATTGCACAGATGGGAGTGTTCAAAATCTATCCGCTGAAATCCAAAGCACAGCTTGTCTTCTTGACACAACATGCCCAAGCTCGAGGAAACAACATCAGTGAGTCGGGAAATCTTCTACCTAATAAAGTAAAAGAAAATGACTTCCATTGAAATTTGCAAAAGGCAAATGCAATGGAGACTGGAGATGGGACGACTTTAACTTTATGCAGAAGATTACAAATAAATTGTGAAGCATTTCTATGCAAGAAATCGAAGGAATTCAGACAATTAGCCTCCAACCACTCCCTCCTACAATAATTCATCATGCTCTATTATTTTGATACATGTGGTCATGGCTAGGGGTCCTCGTGAAATTAATTTATAAGATAAAGACATGGCATTTAATTATAACTTGTAGGGAGAAATTATTTGTTTCTTTTATTAATTATACGTATAATGTACGAAAGGGGATTGAATTAAAATATGGGAAATCATGATCCTCTTTCTCACAAAAAAAAAAAAAAAAAAACATTTTCTACCTGTATAGGTTTTGACAACCTATTAGAAAGATTGTGTACTTCAGATCAATGATTTTATTGGACTTGTAGATATGACAATCAATCATTCTAAAAAAAACTCGTGGAAAATAATGGTACAAGGAGAATTATTCTTACTTCTTCTCTTTTAATGTAAATATCCATACATTTGATTTGTGAAGAATTATTTTTAATTAATAGAAGAAGTTGCATTACAAGCGGGTTATCTTGGTGCTTAAAAAATGCATGTCTTAACTCTATATCTAAAATTGTTAAGCTCAAGCCAATCTATGGGACTATTTTAGCTATTAGAAATGTGGATGTTCGGATTAACTTGTCTATACCTTAACTAATCTCACAGGATCTAAAGTTAATGATTATATAAGTTTCCAGTGGTCTTGACATAACTTAAACTCGTGACTATTAAGAAGCAAACCAAAGTTTAACTAGTTGAGCTCCCTTTCAGATTACATATTATGATTTTTTGTTTGATATTTGTTTGAGATTTGTAAACTTGATTTAAAAAGCTTATTTGAAGATGTACAATTCGAGGGATGATCATGGAGCAGGTAGATGATATTTTGAGGATGAAAATTTACTTCAACGACCCATTTCCAAGCTTTTTAAATAATTTGATTTTCCAATCATGCCCAAACTAACCTTTTGATTTATATGTTTTATTTATTTAGTTACTCTACAATTGTTTAATTAGGAATATTTTAAATTTATTTCATTTATTTGTTTACCTCTTAGCTAACTAGATCAAAATATTTAAATCAACTCTCTAATTTAACAAAACTGGTGAGTTTTTCTTCATAATTATGTTTTTTTTCAAAGGTTTTTCAAAATCAACAAACCCCACTAACTATGATATACACTTTGAGAATCCTAAGTGGGATTTTCTTTCCATAAATTAGTAGTCATAAACTATAAATTGTCGGTGATAAAAAATTATTTTCTAAGATCTTTGTAAGAACCGCAAGCTGATAAAAGTAATTAATATTTATCCATCACGTAATACATAGCTCAAAGATTATTTCTGCACATCTCTGAAGTATAAAAAAACAAGGGCTATAATTTAAAAATATAATTTAATTGGTCAAGTTCTATATTTGTTTTCTAAAAATTATTAGTTAAAGTATTACAAACCTTAAATTCACTAGAAATTTACATAATTGTTAATTTTAAAACCCATAAATTTAATTAAGATATTGCATGATCCAAATATCTACAATAATTACATAAATAAATAAAAAACTTCAATAAGATAATTACGTCTTGACCTTCTGCAGCTCAATAATATATAAATCAAGAAAATTGGGACATCAAAGCGATTCATTTTCCGCTGATTGTGATGGGAAAAAAAGTACTAATTATTTCGTGTAGACAAACAGTGTGAGTGCTTGGCTTTAGCAAAGCGACATATCATATCAGTCATCTCATTCTTAGATTTTTAGGCTTCCTTTGCCTTTTTTAAAGGTCAACCATTACTGATTATTGGGTGTTCGAGAACGTCCTAGTTTTTATTTTTTAAAAATATATATTTTTTACTTAAAAAAACTTTTAAGTCGATAGTTTTTATGTTTTTAATAATTTCATTTGATGGGTTAAGGTAAAAAAAATAAAAAATCTAAAAAAATAATTTTATAATATTTTTAAGTAAAAAATATTATTAAAAAAACAACCTAATCTATAATTAAACACATCTTAAGACATCAAATAGTTATAATTCTAGATAAAAACATCATGACTTGTCTGCAAGAACATTGGATCCACCAACAGTATTCCTCTGCCCAGTTTTTAAATATGATTTTACGCTCAAAATCATATTATAAACCTGGTTCATTTAGACTAAAATAATCTAATTGATTGATTGATGCAGCGAAAGCTTAATCTATGTATAAATATACATATTCTAATAATTTATGAGATCATTAGACTATGTACAAGCTTTTTTATTTTTAATAAAATATTATATACAACCATCTAATAGATGGTCCAATAATAAAAAATTAAGATTAAGAAATTTGCTCTCTTATAGTTTCAGGTTTCAGGTTTGAGTTCTATGATTGTTAATATTTTATAAAATTAATTAATATAATTACAAACTGATCTGAATATTCATATTAATAAAAATATATATATATATATATATACAAGTTTAATCCTGTTATATTTATTTATTTACTTATTAAACGTCATATATTAAGCTTTTGTAAATTATATACATCTCAGCAAAGCTTATCTCGACCCAAGAGATCAAATCACAACCGACATGACCCGGGATTGAATGATTGATCATTACAAGACAATTAAATTATTTGAGACCCAAAAATTAATATTAATTCCTCTGACTTCTTTCTTGTTTTTTCTAAATCAATTTACAATAATTAAGACCACATTACAGCCTGCGGCGTTGTCTAACATTATTGGATTTCATAATAATTCTTGACTTCCTTTTTTGGGAGAAGATAATGTTGTTGCAATTCTTTTTTTGTAATGTCGTTGATTCCTTTATTATTATTATTATTAATTATTAATTACTAATTACGGCTTTTGAAATTGGATTGGAACTCATTTTTTCTTTCTCGTGCCTCCTCGTAAAAGAGATTACTAATTAGCATCTTCCAATCAAAAAGCAAAGGCTCGGTTTCTACTTGCATCATAGTAAATCGAAACCAGAATTATGATTTTAATAATTTATTTTTATATTTTAAAAATATTTTTATATATTAATATCAAAGATAATTTTTTAAAAATAAAAAATATTATTTTAATACATTTTCAAATAAAAAATACTTTAAAAAACATCACATACGCAACTTACAAGACATTTATCAAATATCAATGACCAGTGGTTAATTAAAGGCAACTAAGACAGTACTTAAATATATCTGAATAGGTCAACTAGCAATTAAAGATTTAAAACAAGAAAAATAAACAAAAATCATAGGAAAAAAAGAAGAAAGATTGGAAATCATTATGCTTATGCTTATGATCATTCACATTGAACAAACCATATATTAATATAATTGCCAACGAGAGAAATCAAGAAAAATCGAGAGCTATGTATATATATATATCTCGTCATGCAACTAAAGAACAAGTGATATCAGAGGCCATGGATAACACGAGCAAGAGAGCTCAAGGAATCTCTCTGGGGGGGTCAAAGAAAATGAAGACATGGCATGGCTTGATATAGAGGCGCCATGGATATCCCCGAAGGGATCCTTGGATTTTATAATCGTGGTCCATGACCCAGTATTGTACATTTCAATAACTCACAAGAGATAAAATAAAATAGCAAGCATGTCCAAGCTAATATGCCAGTTCATATATATATCATGATATTAATAAATAATGTCTCATTGGGTGGGAAATTCTTTGGATCATGACCTCCTGTGATGCTTTTTCCAGGTATTACATTCATAGAAAATATATTTTTGTCACCTTTATAAACATTCCTTCCAGGTTAACCAGAGCCACAGCCATGTGTTCACAACATCCCATGTATTTGTGTGTGTGTGTGTGTCTATATATATATATATATATATATATATATATATATATATATATATATATATATATCCTAGCTACTAGCTAGCTGTGATACTCCTTGACGTGAACTGGTCTCAGAGTGTCGACCACATGCTATCATTTTTCTGAATTTTCCTAGTTTTCCAGGCTCAAAATGCCATGTTTTTCATGTCCCTAGCTGCTGGAACTCTTATCTAGATGTTATAAAACTATAAAAATGCTAACTCATCTAGGGAGTATGTTATATACTAATTATCCCGATTTATGATCTCCCGATTTCTAATTAAAAGCTAATATGATCAGATAAATATGTATATAAAAGAACATTTTAAAGGCTAATTAAATGGAAGAAAAAATGAAAATAAATACACCTTTCGATAAAAAAAGAAAAAGAAAAAGGAAAAAAGCCTTTGACAAACATCCCATGCACGCCCAGCTCCTCTAGGATTTGCCAGCCATTATCAACCGACCACCGATCATATCCTTTATATAAAGTATTGAACAAATCACAGTGTAAAAGCACTGGCAACGAATCTGCATCTACTGTTATGAAAATTAATTGAGTCACCAACCTTTATTAACTTAGACCAGGTGTTGTTTGGATTATTTAGTGGTTGATTTTAAAAGTATTTTTTATTTAAAAATATATTAAAATAATTTTTTAAAAAGAATTATTCTTAATACTAGCATAATAAAACAATCTAAAACATAAAACATAAAACAATAATTTTAAATAAAAAATTTAATTTTTAAAAAATATAATTTAAATTCTAGAATTTGTTAAATTCAAGATGTTATTTTTTTCAAACTTTTATTGCGTTGGATTCCCTTGGGTACGCGCGTAGTCAAATTGATCACTTGTCAACCTTGTTAGGGTCAAACCATAAAAAGAATTAGGTTGATTGTTTTCAACCTTTAACCATACACAAGTTAATGTTACTTGTATGGTAAATTCTGTTCACCTACCAACCTAACGATTTATTCATGGGTGCATGCTGACAGCTTAATTATTTTTATATTTTAAAAGTATTTTTAATTAACCGTTTTTCTTCTAATAATCTTTGCTAATAGAGTATTTAATAGAAAAATAGTAATTTCTTTTCTTGTTAATTATTAAAAGACATTCAAAAATAAAAATCACTTCACTCCCAGGTACTATCCGTGCAAACCTAACCATCTAATTGAATTGATAGATGAGAACAGAATATATTTTTTTTTATTGCAGCGAAGGGAATTTCGTAAAAAAAAGAAATAATTCCATGAAATCAGGCGAATCATGAAATTATTAAGACAATACAAGAGATTAAGAATAAAGCAATTAAAGAAAAAAAAAAGACAATCACAATATCGAACCGCTGGTTCTAACTATTAAAGTAGATATATTTAGGGGTGAGCAAAAAAACCGGAAAACCGATTAAACCGAGAAAACCGGAAAAAAAATAACCGAAAAAACCGAACCGAAAAAAAAACTGATTAAACCGATTAAATTTTTGAAAAAACCGGCCGGTTCGGTTCGGTTCCGGTTTTATAAGCAAAAAACCGAACCGATACCGAAAAAAAACCGAGCCAAACCGGAAAAACCGAGAAAACCGAGCCAAAACCAGAAAAACCGAGCCAAACCGGTTTGAACCGGTTTTTTCCCTAAAAAACCGAACCAAACCGAAACCGGTCGGTTTGACCCGGTTTCGGTTTTTTTTTCAAAAAAAAAATAATTTCGGTTTGGTTACTTTTTTTGATAAAAACCGAACCGAACCGAAAATGATCACCCCTAGATATATTTGTTTTTGTGTTTTAAAATTATTTTTGAAAAAATTTAAATTTATTTAATTTTTTTATTTGCTTTAAATTAATATTTTTTTGGTATTTTTAAATCATTTTAATGCGTTAATTTCAAAAAAATAAAAAAAATATTATTTTAATATATTTTAAAATAAAAAACACTTTAAAAAATACCCTCTTACAATACAACTCTAAAAAAAAAAAAACAAATATTTCCTCATCTGTACATTGAGTTTTTTTAAAAAAACTTTTTGCTACACAACAACTCCACTTTTTGACATATTAAACTGTATACTACAGAAATAGCCAATGAAGTCCTTGAGTTTCTACTTTTTGACATATTAAACTGTATACTACGGAAATAGCCAATGAAGTCCTTGAGTTTCTCACTTTTGACATATTAAACTGTATACTACGGAAATAGCCAATGAAGTCCTTGAGTTTCTCATTTTTGACATATTAAACTGTATACTACGGAAATAGCCAATGAAGTCCTTGAGTTTCTCATTTTGTGCTCTTCCTTGGCCTTGAAAATTCTCTACTATAAATGGCATTGTACATCAAATAGTGGATATTCTTTAAATGGCTGTGAAAACTCGAATCTAAACCATATTTGTATGCTTATCACTTAGAGGGCACAATTGCATAATTTATTATCCAACGACCACTTTAAGTGAAATAAAATAGTATGGGAATGATAATTGATTACTACCACACAAAAAATATTGACATTTTGACATCATCACCTCAATCTCTCTCCTTCCCCCCCTCTCCCTCTCTCCTTTTAACAAATACCGGTATCAGTTCCTGTCACTCCCAGCTCAAAAACCACGCCCCCCCTCCTTCTCTCTCCACGCAGCCATCGTTACTTCACTGAAACTCACTCCATTTTTTTTTATTAAAAAAAAACAAAAATTAATCACTCTAATTTTTTTAAAAAATAAATATAAAAGCCACACAGCTCATCAGCTAAAGAGAAATTCTATCCCTTTCTCTCTGCATTTCCTCATGAGAAGCAGCGGTACTGGCAACCATCGGTGACTTACAACGACGTCGTGTTTATCCACTCCGGTTTTTTCATGGCGAAGAAAGAAAACGACGTCGTCTCACAAACCTTCCGCGCCTTGGTAGAAAGCGCAGACCGGAAATTCGGCCGAGTCCGTGACCTACCATTGTACGGACGCGCACCGCAGAACCACTACTTCCAGAAAGTATTCAAGGCGTATATGAGGTTATGGAAGTACCAGCAGGAGAACCGGTCAAAGCTAGTTGACTCCGGCTTGAACCGTTGGGAAATTGGAGAGATCGCGAGTCGGATCGGGCAGTTGTATTTTAATCAGTATATGAGGAGTAGCGAAGCTAGGTTTTTGGTGGAAGCGTATGTGTTTTATGAGGCGATTTTGGAGCGGAAGTATTTTGATGCCCGCGGAAGTGGTAAACCGAAGGTTGATGTTGGTGTTAGGTTTAAGGAGTTGAGATTTTATGCTCGGTTTTTGCTTGTTGCTTTGATTTTCAACAAGGTTGATATGGTGAGATTGCTCGCTGAGAGGTTTAAAGGTCTTGTTGATGATAGCATGACAAAGTTTCGTGTAAGTTGCCTTTTTATTTCATTTTTGCTTTGTTTAATTTGTTTGTGTTTTTTTGGTTTTGGAAGGAGAAAATGTGCAGGTTTTGTTGATTATTGGGGAGAATTTTGGCTGGAGATGTTTTGTCTCTGTTTTTGGATTTTTTTTGTTTCGTTTTTTTCTTGGTGGATTATCGTGTTCTTTTTAATAGTAAGGTATTGACTTCGAATTTTTTGATTCAAGTTAATTTTTTTTTTGCCGGGGGGGATTTATTAATCGAGCTTGGTAAGGAAGGAATTTGTGGAATAGGAGATGCTGACGGTGATTTTCAAGAACTTGTTTGATGTTGAAAGGCAATTTTTTGGGTTAACTAGAAGTCAGTTTGTTGAATTTGTGAAAATTGGAGCTGAATTTTAGGGGTTTTTTTTGGTGAAAGTCTAAGAATTTTTATGTTTTGGGGTGACAGAATGAAAATTAAGCTTATGTTTAAAATTTCTGAAGTTATTTGATGCTTTGTTTCTCTGGAGATCGGTTTCAATCTTAGTGTAGAAAAGTTGTTGCAAAACACTGGAAATGGGTTTCTATTTTCATTTATGGAAATAAAGACCTTGGAACAGAGATTTATTTTAAATTCTGCTGCAGATAAAGCAGTAGCAATCCTAGAGAGGCTCAGTTCTTTTTGGGCCCAGGAGATAAAGGGCAGACGTAGAGGATTTTGTGTATGAATTTTCAAAGATTTCCATGCTCAACTACTTTAAACAATTTTTTTTATTAAAGTTGACACACTGCTAACGGAGCTTTTCATGGTTTAGATCTAGTAAAGTTATTATCGTGGGACCTGCCAACTGGATGTGGCATCTGGTTTTATGTGAATATAGGTGTATAAATTTTTTTCTAATTGCAGTTGGTATGTGGAATCTATATGCCTTACATATTATGGTAAGCTCAGTTGCTGTAGCTATCTTTTTTTATAAAACAAAATACCCTTTTTGATGGAAAGGAAGCATGGCCTTTCAACTTTAGTTAGAGGTTGCTGAATTATTTTACTGTTATGAGAATTGGTGAAGGTAGAGGCAGGAGTGAAAATATGTCTTTCTGAATGTAGGGTTAAGGCATTTGCAGAACTATTGAGTCAAGTGGTGGTAACTTCAGTTGAGTTGCCTGGCTGACAACTGCTTGACTCAGATGAGTGGCTTCCAGTTCTAAAGAAAGGCTGGAAAGGGGGAAAATGAGAGAAATGACCAGAAAGAAATCCAGTCTCTATTCCATTATAAATTGTGGCAGTACTGATGATGGTCTTCGTGATGTATAATTGGTTCAAAAGTTTTGACTCCTGAAGCAGCGAGTTCTTACATTGAAAGACTTAGACACCTGAAGGCCAAAGCTGAAATGTGGTGGGGTGCATGGATCATTCAAAAAATTAACTCTTAAAATAAAAGACAGCAATAATCATTTAAGTTGTCTTTCTATATAACCTTAAACTTGATTTGTCCAGATTAAAAGGGTGAAGTGGGTGCATATTGGCATCCTTTATTTTTTCCTTCTCCTATTGACCATCTTGGAGCATCTTGTTCACATGGTCAAGAGACCCGACAATGCACATAATCATTGGAAGTTGGTTTAGTTGGCCTAGTTGCCTTGTTTTTTCCAATGTGACAATTGATGGATCATTGCCAAGAATGGAAGTTAAGCATTAGAATTAGCGAGGCTATGATGGGTGAGGCAATGGATGCAATTCCAGGTCATACTTATTATATGGTAGACTGAATAATTTACACACTCTAAGTTTGACCTTTATGCGTGTCTATATGAGACATGGACTCGGAGGCATTTCTTAAATATTTCCAAATTAATTAGAAAAAGCTAACACTTTTCTATACCATTCAGAAGTTCAAATACTGCATTTAGCTTTCTGTTGATACTTGCATGAATAAAAACAAATGGATTATTTGTTCTCAGGAAACAAACTTCAAAGAATGGAAGCTAGTGGTGCAAGAAATTTTCCGCTTTATGGAAGTTGGTACTGCCTTCACAAATGTCAGGCCTTTGCGGTACTGTGCTCTGTTTGATTCCCATCCAGCTTCTCGTCCTTATTTGGCTCGTTTCCATGCGAGGAAGATTGTAAAATTTAGAGATGCGCTCTTGACAAGTTATCATAGAAACGAAGTAAATGTTTTTTAATGTTTGTAAGACTGTTTATTGATAAGGTTGCATGGTGAGAATTTTCCCAATAAGAGATTTTTTTTATAACCACCCTTGTTTGTCATTTTCAGGTAAAATTTGCAGAACTTACTTTAGACACATACAGGATGATGCAATGTTTAGAATGGGAACCTAGTGGATCTTTCTACCAGAAGCGTCCTGTTGAATCAGTTTACCAAAAGCATCCAGTGGAATCTAATGAAAATGGCACTGTAATTGATCATTCTGGAGCTGCTTCTGGATTGATAGATATAAACTTGGCTGCAGATTTGACCGATCCAACTTTACCACCAAATCCCAGGAAAGCTGTTCTTTATCGTCCGTCGGTGACCCATTTGCTAGCAGTTAGTTCTGAAACTCTTACATGTTGATTTTATTTATGTTACCCATCTCTGTTTGTATTCACAGTTAGGCTGCTCTGCTTTCAGAGTGACGCATTATCAGGATTTCCTGGAAATCAGGCCTAATTTGAATCTTTACATTTCTTTATAGAAAAAGTTGTGTTTCCTTCCCTAGTGTGGAGCGCAGGTATAGTCAATGTATGTTGTGGCATAACTTTTTTCTGCAAGTTAACTTTGTATAGGGTGGTTATATTTTTCATGTAAAGCACAGTTATGTTAGTGGTAGAGCGCAGCTCAATGTGGCAAAATCTTGTACAAAAACATGCAGTTTACTTGTTGAATACCATGGTACAAGTCTACTTATGGAATAGTTTTCCCATTGGAAATGCTAGGGCTCATAGATAAGTTTGTGATCATTTCATATTTCTAGGGCATTTTTATTTTTCATTTCCTTCCCAAGGATAGAAGGCTGATTTCAGTTTGACTATCATGCACAGGTTATGGCAACAATTTGCGAAGAGCTCCCTCCAGAGACCATTGTGCTAATATATCTATCAGCCTCAGGTTGATGATCCTCCATAATGCCAGTAAAATTCAACTAATTGTATCTCATCATCCTACGCTAATTGTCTTAATGAATCAATTGTTCAGGGAAGGCTGCTCATAGTAATCTTTCTCAGTCAGGAAGCTCTGGGGGATCAAGGAAATCTTCCAAAGACAAGGTTGTCTCTGGAGTATATGGCGAAGATAAAAGCTCTGCACCTGAATCTCATTGTAATGGCAAGAGAGAGTCAAGTGACTACTACGACAATTATCTCTGGTTAGGTCCCCGGGGATATGGTGGTAGGTTGCTTCTCTTTATTGTTGCTCTTCCTAGTGTTTAGCCCCAGTTTGTTATTCCAAGTGTAATTATTCACAGCTATTCCAAATTACTTTTATGACCTTCCTATATTGCTGTTCCACTCTAAGGTGTGATGCTTTTGGATTTTCAGGGTCAAATGCCCTTTACCCTGGCGATATAATTCCTTTTACTCGAAGACCTCTTTTCTTGATTATTGATAGTGACAGCAGCCATGCATTCAAGGCAGGTTTGTCATAACCCGTGTATGACTTGTCATAGAATTTGGACTTATCGTACCATTCTACAGTTTTTAGAATTGATTTTTTCTGGCTTGTGAGTGAGGTTGCATTTAAATTTAACATGGTAGATTTTCATGTCTACAAATATTATTGAACATGATGGATTGCAAATGCTTGTCCATTGATTTGTGTGTGTTTTTGGGGAAGAGACAATAAGTCGCAGATTGTTTTTTTTTTTAAAAGAGGATAACATTGCAGAGGATCGTTCTTCATCAAATATTGCATCAGTGCATGCATTGGAATAACTTGCTGTTTACATACATAGGCAGGGAAACATTGCACTAGCTATCGTCAAACAAACTGTTGGATTTTAATTGCACTAGAATCTTAAAGTAGATCAATGTCCTATTTGAAGAGCTATTTGCATAGACGATACTACCTATTGGTATGATTTACTTGAAAATTGCCACACATTTCTATATAAGAAATTCTTTTTTAGGTGAACCAGAGTAATTGATCTACAAAACCTATGCAGTAAATTTTGTTACTTCTAATCCACACCTGGTGTGTTTGACTGGTGCACATAGTAGATGCAAAAGCTGAGGTGATATGTTCAACTGACGCACACTACACCTCCACCTGATTCAATTTTAATCCCTTAAACAATATTCTAGAGCTGATTTAATTGTTGACCTCCTTTGCTAGCGAGTTTGATGGGATTCATTAATTCATTAATCTTTAATGGATTGGGGAGGAAGCAGCTGGGTGCCTAAAGCCTCGCCTTGTAACATGTATTTAGATCTGACTCCCTTCTTCCGAGATCAAATTGTCTTGCCAGCATATTTGCGAAGGGATTTATGAGGCAAATATTCAAAACTTCTTTTCTGTTATCTGAGGGGTGCATCATACCTAGGATTCTCTGTTATAGAATAATATAAATCATATTCTGGGACCTCACCTAACAGCTTAAGCTATTGGGTTGAGATTATTATTTGATACTCTGCTTTTCAGCCTTGCATTTTAGAGTTCTGCTTTATCTGTCAAGTTGCATGATTGAGAATTGTGGATCATTTGCTCAGGTCCTGCATGGTGCAGAAAGGGGAGAGCCAGCTGCCTTGCTTCTTTCACCTTTGAAACCAGCATTCAAGAACCTATCTGCTGTTGATACATCACATTGTGGAAGTCAGTTTACTTTTTTCTTGACTGCTCCTTTGCAGGCATTCTGCCAGATGGTTGGCCTCACTTCTGCTGATTCTGATATGGTAAGTTGTTGGCCTAAGTTCTTAAATTTTTATGATAATCTTCTCATTCCTATTTGCTCTCCTATGGCTAACGGGACTGCTTTTAGGATTTTTACAATGATGCTGAGGAGATACTCTCCATTGCATTCTCTGAGTGGGAGGTTATTATTTGTACATCAAAAGGCCTGGATCTGGTTTGGGCACAAGTTTTATCCGATCCCTTTCTAAGGAGGCTTATTCTTAGGTATATTTATCTCTCAATAGAAGCAAATTAGAAGTAAACTGGGAAATTATTCAATATTCTTTATACTATTTGTTGGTTCTTCACTTGTGGCTGAAATGCTATCTTACAATAATAGGCTTTCAATGAAGATGCAGCACCACCCCTTTTTTCAATGTTCCTTTCTATGAAACGTTAAAACTTATTAGTAATTGTTTTTAGTCTATGTACTGTTGGATTTTAGCTAATCTACCAACATATGTAAACGGAATGTGTCTTCAGATTCATATTCTGCAGATCTGTGCTCTCTGTCTTCTGCCCTCTTGAAGATGAGCAATATCTACCCATTTGCCTGCCCCATCTTCCCAATTCTGTCTCCGCGAGATCTGAAGTTGTGCAGTCAGCTGTATTTCGGCTTGCAAATCACCTGAAGGTTGCAGATTGTTTTCAATTTGATGACAGATAAGGAAGATAAAACTATAAAAATGCAGGTTTCTGGCTCTCGAGTTCCATTAACGTTATGTGGTAAATAACTCCTGGAACTCGATCGGTTGGTTTAAGGGCACTTCAAAGGAGTATTATAATTTGGTGATAGAGCTTAAGCTGGTGGTCAAGAATAGAATATTGGCTGAGCATGGTTGCTTCTGCTGACATGCGAACTCGTTAATTCTTTGGTCAGCATGTTGTGGTTTGCTGTTCTAGGTGGTACTTGATGATTTGCAGTTGTGTATGAATATAGCTGCTTAGTTGTCTAGGCGTTATCAGTGTATAATCTAATTGGTTTTACACCTTCTTAGAGTTGTTTTCAAGCTAGTGCTAAGTTTTGTACCTTTGTAAAAGAAAATCAGGTTAGTCGAATGGGATATATGTTTTCATTTTCATTTTTTTTAAAAAAAAGTTATAGTGGCAACGGATTCATACATTATTGTTGAAGCTGTGGGAGAGGCATATATGTAAATGGGTCCTGAAATTGAAATTTCTGGATCCTTTCAGCTGTACAATTTACAAATTTGACTCGGCTGCTTTTGTGTTCTTTGGTGTTGTAGCTCCAGTTGCGCGCTTCATGTGATGATTAGCGTCTTTATTTTTTTACTTTTTTTTTCATATTATTTAAATATGAAAAAAATTATAATCAAAAGTTATCTTGGATAAAAAAATTATATCTATTTGAAAAAACATAGAAGCAAGAAAGAAAAAGAAAAAGATCTTTCTCAACGCAAGAAAGGATTGGTTTTGAAGGAAGGAATTAATTAATTATTTTTTGTTAATTCACTTCCATATTTTATATGATAATTCTATCTTTTAAATAAATCTCACTTATTGTAATTCATTCTTGTATTGTTGTAATTTTAAGTGAGTGGAAGCATACACGAATCTAAATCTAAAGACAACTCATTTATATGAGTTGAATTTATATTTAAAATTACAATTATGAGTCTACTCTTTATGATTTTCACTTATTATTCAAAAGATTTGACTTAGCCATTAGCTTTGATACATAAAACCACATAACATATATATATATATATATATATATATATATATATATATATATATATATATATATATATATATATATATAAAAGATGTTTGGGCCAAGGCCCAAGAAATCTTGATTGTCCTGTCCAGGTCCAGGGGGAAGGCCTCCAAGTTGCCCTGGCAACGACCAATAAATCTCCCTTTTCTCTCTATATAGGTTTGCTTATCTCGTTAACATAAAAACACTAGGAGAAAAAGTTACAGGCCGTGATCTCATTCTCTGCGCATGATGCGCTATTACAAGGGCTGAAACATAGCGGACCCATTTATGTCAAAATTGGGGAACTACGAGCGAGAAGGGCATTAGTGGACACCGGCTCTTCTATCAATATCAGCCTTTATCTTGCATAAGTTGGGAATAGAAAGGTGCCGATCTCAACCTTCCTCATCAACCTCCAGCAACTTGCTCAACATGTGAGCCATAACCTTTGCTAACGACCATGTTCTTCATCAGAATCCCATTCCAGTATTCCAAAACCAAAAAAGCCATGCAGGGACAAGGACAAGAATGTTGCACACTAGATAGAAGATTCTACACAGTTTTGCTGACTTGTGACATAAATTTATTGCTCGCTTTAGCACCGATATGCCAAAAAAAAAAACACTCCATGATACTGATTTTTTTTTTTTATTATTTTCATCCTTTATATTGATTTAATTTGAAATTTGAATTTTTTTTTATTTTTTATAAGATTATTCTATTCTCAAAATTCATATTATAGGTTAACCCAAATTAACTTAATACTATTTTGTAAATTCCTTTTCAAAATCAACTATTTTTTTAATTCCAATCATTTAATATTTTGTTACTTATCATTTAATTCTTTCATGTTAACTTGTAAGATTGTAAAAAACTTTTGATAAAATTGACAGGAATTTTTTTAAAATATTGTCAGGAGTTCTTTTTATGCATGCTTTCGTTATCATTTTTTATTTAATTGATTTATTGTGGTTGTTTTTTATTTTATTATATAATTAAATAAAGCTTGCTTATTGAACTAGTTTATATTATAATTTGAGTCACGATTTTTTTTAATTTTTTTTAAAATATATTAATCCGGCTTTTGTATACCGAGGGCCAGAAGTCTAATAATAACAACTTATTCAAATGACAAGGAAAGAGAATTAAATATTAATTTTTTAATTAGAGCTTTATCAATATATAGTTTTTTTTTATAAATAAATATCCCTTGTGTGGATAACACATAGCATAAAGTACCCGATTTTGAGAAATTACACATAAGAAAGTCCTTAATTGCAATTTCCTAAATCTGAATGGACATCTGACAAAAGACATGATACATA
Source organism: Populus trichocarpa (assembly GCF_000002775.5). NCBI lineage: Eukaryota > Viridiplantae > Streptophyta > Magnoliopsida > Malpighiales > Salicaceae > Populus > Populus trichocarpa. The sequence goes on along the minus strand of NC_037291.2, from coordinate 12,142,048 downwards.
GTACCAACCACACATTGAACTTCCTAGCCACAAGGAAAGTACGGGCTTCGTCCTTCAGCCAATAAGATTCGAGAATTAACCCTCAACGATCCGCGTCATTACTCTAAAACCACATCCTAGCCGGTCACATCAAGTAGAGAAAACACAACTTAACATTGTTTGAACCGTTCGATTATAAAGAGAGAAAGCACAAAGATACCCAATCGTACCCATCCGATTCCTCCTCTAAATCTCTATAAATATAACTCGACTGCTTCTTTAATCAATCTTTACAAAAATTTCAGAGTTTTAGAGAGAGGTTTCTTGAAGAGATTCCAAGGTGCGTTTTTTTGACTTCCTTCTTCTGCTGTTCTTGATTATGGTTTCTAATTAAATTTCTTGATTGGTCATAAGGGCTTAGTGGTGTTTGTAATTGAAAACTGTTTTGAGGGATTTTGGGATTTTTAGGGTTTGAATTTGTTGGTTCCTGAATCTGTTTCTGAAATTGATGGGTCTTGTTCGAAATTTAGGGTTTCTTTGTCAGTTTAGTTTCAATTAATTGTTATTCTATAATTGATTTGATATAATTACGATTATTGATTTTAACTTTTCGGTAGTTGGTTTGAGATTCAGGGCTGTATTGGCATTTTAGTTCTAATGATGTGTTTCTTTGCGTCTTTAGTTGTTAAGATCTGTTGAACAGCGTTATGTTTGGTTGCTGAGAAAATGCTAGGAAAGCCAATTTAGTTCTTGACCAAACGGATAAAGCCCTTTACAAGACTGTGTTTAGATCTTGAATTGTTTTCTTGAAGACCAAAAGTGAGGCCTGAAGGTGCATGAAGTTGTGTTAATGAATGTTAACATGTTTGATCAAACAGATAAGCGCTTTAGTCTTAAGATTTTCAACTGTTTTCTTGGAGACCAAAAGTGAGACTTGTGTTAATGAATATTAAAATGTTTTATCTATTTTGGCCTTCCTGATTGAATGATTGTTTCTGATTATTTGTTTCGTGTGTGTGTGTATAGATGGCCCGTACCAAGCAAACTGCTCGTAAATCTACAGGAGGAAAGGCCCCAAGGAAGCAGCTCGCTACTAAGGTATTATCTCTCTTTTATCCATTAAGATTCTATGATTTGCCTTTTAGCCAGCTTAATTTTCTTTAAATTGTTATAATCTTTTGATTGATAAATCTTGATACGTGATTATAGGCTGCCCGTAAGTCTGCCCCAACCACTGGTGGAGTGAAGAAGCCTCACCGATACCGCCCTGGAACTGTTGCTCTTCGGTTAGTCAATGGTTCCTAACTAATGGATTTCTTGTTACTAATAAATTTCCAAGTCTTATATGTTTATGCATGCAATGCAGTGAAATCCGTAAATATCAGAAGAGTACGGAGCTCTTGATCAGGAAACTCCCATTCCAGAGGCTTGTTCGTGAAATTGCCCAGGACTTCAAGGTATATTTTATATAATTAATTTAATGGTTTTTCTTGATGAGTGAAAGTGGTGTTTTGATGGTAATGATTACATTTGTGCTGTGCAGACTGATCTGCGTTTCCAGAGCCATGCTGTGCTGGCGCTGCAAGAGGCAGCTGAGGCATACCTTGTGGGTTTGTTCGAGGACACTAACCTTTGTGCCATCCATGCCAAGCGTGTCACTATCATGCCCAAGGATATCCAGCTGGCTAGGAGGATCAGGGGTGAGCGTGCCTAAGTGACATGTTGAGATGGGAGACAAGTGGACTTTTGATCAGCAGAAGCCAAGTTGTTTAGGTAGTAGATAGATAGGTTCGTGGGTTGTAGTGTTAGGCTGTGTGATGTTGGGTTAATAGAAGGTGGTGTCCTTAATCTTGTCTTCTGGGGATGTGAACCTCTTGGTATATTTTCTTCTGTTTAAACTGTGTTGAATGTTTTCTTTTCTCGTGACTGGTGCCACAGCGAAGTGGTACTTGAACACATGCTATTATTTTGGATCTAATTTTTAGTTTGTTAAATTCATGTGTTTACACTTGTTTTGATCCGTTTTGGTGTTGTCCATACTCTCCATTCTGAGTTATGGTGGTCCGTGAGTTGTCAGAACGAAACGAATTTCGTTGATAGTAAAAAGGATTTACGACGGTTGTGCACACGATGTCAAAATTGGTGGGCGGGTGGGTGGATGGTTGATTTGACCGACACTCTTTCCTTCTTTGAGGGCGGTCTCTGGTTTCTCTGATTCTGTAGCCTTTTGGTAGAGAGCGTCGTGGGTTTTTGTTTTGATTCTGCGTGCTTTGAAACTTGCAAGCTACTTTTATAGGATGTTTTTTGAAAAATTGACGTAGTTTGGTAAAATTTTCGGAAGAATGATTTAGGTTTGTTTGAACATAATCCTATTGATTATATACAAAATCGCTATAAGAAATAATTAGTATTCTCGTGATTAAAATATAAGATTTACTAACCACCATTCTCGTTTTATATTATACTTATTTTTGTATTTTAAAAATGATTTTAAAAAAAATTAATTATTTTAATAATTATTTGAAATTAATAATTTTTTGATGTTTTTAAATCATTTTAATGCGTTGATATTAAAATAATTTTTAAAAAATAAAAAATATTATTTTTATATATTTCTGAATAAAAAATATTTTAAAATACAACTAATATCACACTTTTAAACAGGTTAAGATTACAAGAGTGATAAATAAGGAAAGAAAAAGACTAAGGTTTTTTTTTAAACATATTAAGTATTGTTAACATGATTTTGATAAGGTAATTTTAATTATATCTTGAAATGAAATGAGGTTGTAATTAATTTTAAATTAACTTTAAATAAAATTCTTAACAAGTTAAGATTATATTTGATAGACTTTTAAATTTTAAAATGGTTAGAATGCCACGTTGAAACTTTTTCAACATTATTGAGTTTAATAAAAATAGAGTTCCAGTATGTTCATGGTAATCGAATTTTTTTACAATTAGATTTTAAATTTTATTTTTTGACCATTGAATCTTTATAAAAATTTAAATTGATTTTTATAATAGTTAATTAATTTAGTTTAGAAATAACTTTTGAAACAACTTAATAATAATTATGTTAAAACTATATTATTTTTCAAATATTTTTTTAACAAGTGTTATTTTCTCAACATTTTTATTATACCGTTTTAGAATTACAAAGTAACCACTTTTAGGACCCTACTTTTCTGTTAATTTAGTACATGCTTCCTCTCTCCATTCAAAATCTGTGGTTGAAAGTAATTCCTCTTCACTTTCTGGAATTTATTTTCTAATTTTTTTTTTTCAGTAAATAAACAGGACCTAAAATATAAACAATATAAAATATAAATAATATGAAGAATTGAAATAAAATAGAAATAAAAATTAATAAAAATACTTATTTAACTTCTAAATAATTTAAATTTAACAGAAATAAACTGATTAGACCAAAACAAACAGTAGTAAATATTTATTTGTAACTTGACGTAAATCTAACTCGTTACACAGTTTTAAACAACATAATCAAAATACAGACTAAACTATATAACAGTAATCTCAAATTTAATATGCAATACACTTATACCAAATAAATAGCATATCTCAGTTTATAGTTCGTTTTTTTTATGTCCAAATATTGAAAACCCGTATAAGATCACTTTGTGGCATAATTTGATTTAATATTGAAACCCAATCAAACAATATAAAAAAGAGCCTAAATTTAGTATATATAGTGATTTCACCCCAAATAATAGCATATTAATTTTGAAGTGATTTCAAGATGGTTTGATTCTGTTTCTTTATTATTTGTATTTTCATGGTATAACTGAAATAAGGTCATTTTTTTTTACTTTAAATAGATATTCTAGATAGAATAAAATGTGAACAATTTTTTTTTATCAAAAGATTCTTAACGCAAAGCTAGAAAATAGCAGGAAAAAAAGTATTAACCAAATTACACCCAAAACAAGATACATGGAAAAACAGAAAGAAGATATACGCGTAAACAATTTTAAACAATAAAAAGAAAGATGATATAACGTGATTATAAATAATTTTTATGTAAAAGCCCACTTTGAAAATGTTACCCATATGGTGGGTACTAAATAAAGTTATTGACAAAAACGAAGGCCTAGTATTCGATCAAATCCACAAAAGGCCTGGTCACATGGAATTCTGTTACCAAAAGCCTCCTGGAGAAAGGAGTACAAAACCCTCAGGTCCATTCCCGAGAGGGAGGAAGGTAGGAATCATGGGCATTGGTTACTGGCATGCTCAGTATATATGGCCGCCCGGGGAGTTGTAACTTGGACGCAGGGAGTGAGTTTTTGTACGAGCTAAAGCAAAATAAGAATGTTTTCAAATTTAGAGGGGGGATGGATCGCTTGTTCTCTGTTTTTTTCCTCTTTTTCTTTCTTCCTCCTCTTCTCCCTTCCCTCTCGGTCTCGGTTGGGCTGGCTATGCCTGTAATAGCTCTTGTCCGTTGTCATGCCATGCATTGTTTATTATTATTATTATTAACTTCAAAACCACCAGGCCTAACATTAGACTCATCCCCAAGCAAATCGAAGATGGCCTTACGTTGTAGTTGTAATAATGTTGGCCAGAAATGAACTGGGTGATGGTGATGCTATCGGACCCATAAAAAAAGATACGCAAAGAAGGTGGAGAGGGAGCGACTTGTTATTCTTAAACAACATCATCCTGGTTATTGGGTTTATAAAAAGATGACAATGTTTTGGGTATGGATTGTGGAACGATGGGTTAGGTTGATGTGGTGGTGGTGTGGGGCGGTAAGTAAGAAGATAAATAGCGGCGGTGGTGGTAGAAAAAGAGAGAAACAATGTGATAAAACATAAAATTGGTAAGGGCCTAACGGTGTTGTACAACTTAGATGGGTCTTGGTGGTGACTGATGTGGGTGTGATGAGACCTAGTGACGAGAAGAAGAAATAATGGAAAAATAATATCAGTGGGGTTTAATCTACCTAGTTTGGTCTATGGTGGAGAGAGAAGGGAGATTGCAAGGAGAGAGGGGCACGAAGAGAAGAAAAGGAGGAAAATCAAGTCAATAATATTTTTATTTCTTATTACAAATTTAAATTGATATTAATTTAGAATGTAAAATATAATTTTTTTAAATATAATTAGAAAGTGTGACCATGCTCAAATTGATATTAATTTATGTAGTTTACATTTGACCAACCTAAAAAGATTTATTTATTACATGAAAACTAATTCAAAAACATAATTCAAACATTGTCAAACCAAAACTTTTGGCAGCAACATGACAATATTCTTCATGGCATGTCATTAAAAAGAATTAATTGTACTTGAGAAAACATTACAGACACAAACTTATGGACATTGTTTACTAGAACAATAAAGTGATATTTTACTCTTCTCACAACAAAAATCCTTGCATTGATTATTAAGGATATTTAGGTCTTTTTTAAAATGTTTATTAGTTATTATTAAATTGACTAGTGACAAATAATTCTTTTTTTATTTAAAATGTATAATGAAACGATCAAAATACTATCAGAAGTAAAAACAAATTAAAATTGGAATTAAAGGGTAATTTTATTTTTTCACAATAGTTTTTTTTTTTTGTTATTATCAGTTCAGTTGAGGTACAATTTGGTATTTGACCAAATAAATAAATAAAAACAATGAAATAACAAAAATGCATTTAAAAGCAAAAATTTTAAAACCAGTGTTAAAAGGACTTTTTTTGTCTATTCACAATGATTTTTTTTAATTATTATCAAGATAATTTAGGGGCAATTTGATATTTAACTAAATATAAAAAATAATAGAAAACAAAAAGTTTGGGCCGTGTATGGCATGGCACACTCTTTGGCATGTGGGCTATTTAGGCGGTGTGTGTAATGGTGCCTAAAAATACCTTTTCACTGTGTTGTTGGAAGCACCACTGTATCCTCTTCTTGGCGGTATGATGCATACCAGTAGAGATGGTCTGATTTGTCACCGATAGACCTTTTTTTTTTCTTCTTCTTTTCACTCTCCTCCCCTAAAAATTACAACTTGGTCTCTTTGTTGTTGGTATTTCTACTTCAGTCCTGATTCTTTTGATTTTTAATTCTTGTTTTTTATTTTTTTGGTAGAAATTTTTTTTGTTTTTGATTTTATCCTTCAATCCCAATTTTCCAAATATTATTTTCTTCTAATTTGGTCCTCATTATTTTGAATATTTTTTTGGACCTTTTGTTATATTGATTTTTCTTTTTAATTTCACCCTTCAATCAAAACAATTCTTTTTATTTTTTTATTTCAATTTTGATCCTTATTCTTATGATTTTTTGGTCTTTTTATTCAATTAATTCTTCATTTCAATTTCACTCTTCAATTAAAAATAAAATTTATTTTGTATATCAATTTCGATCTCTATTCTTTTAATTGTCTTTTTTTTTAATTTTTTTTTGTAATTTCTATTATTTTTCCATGTAAATAATTCAATATTTAATTTGTTGAAAATAAATTTTCATGGTTTTTCTAGATATGATGCTTCTGGTCTAATGCCCTGGGTCACAAGTTTGAGAAGTTAACGCATGTTGACATCATTTCTTTTTACTTGTTTTCTTTTTAGCTTTGTGATTTTTTATGTTTTTTTATACTGGATTATTTGGATCTCATGACCTGGGCCACGAGTTTAATTGGTTAATTTGGGTTGGCTTGCCCTTTATTCCCCGAGTTACAGGTTTGTCATTCTAACCCGGATTGAATCGAGCCTTTTTGTTTTTTTGTCTTTTTTACCTAATTTTGTCCTTTAGTATTTAATGGGTTGAGAATTGACCTTCATTGTTTGTCTATTTTTACAAAATTGTTTTTATTTCCTAAGTTATCATTATTACTTTTTTTTTAATTTGGTCCATTTGTTGTTATTATCTATTTTTCATGACCTGATTAAAATAAAAGGAAAAAAGTGAGAATGCTTTGATTAGCTATCCATGTAATGGAAGCTAATGATGTCAGCTAGGTTGACATCGACATTAATCCGGTAAAAAAAGAAAATAAACTTGATTAGTTGTTCAAGTGATGAAAACTAATGACATTAATGAGGTAACATTGATAACAACATTGAGTTGAATTTGATTAGCTGTCTAAGCGATGAAAGTCAATGATGTCAATGGGGTAACATTGATATAGACATTGACTTGGACTTGATTGGTTGACCAGGTGATGGAAGCTAATGATATCAATGTGATAACATTGATGTTGACATTGATTTGAATTTTATTGGTTGTTCAAGGTAAGGAAAGCTAATGATACCAAGGTGCTTACCTTGATATCAATATTATCTTGAATTTGATTAGCCATTTCAGATAATGGAGGCTAATGATACCAATGTGGAGGCTTTTGTATCAACATTTCTTAGAAAAGGTTATTATCAGATCAGACTTGATTAGTCATTCTAGTAGAAGAAGGCTAATGATATCAATGTGGTTATATTAATATCGACATTGACTTGGAAGAAATACAGTGGTTAAACTTGATTAGTTGTCTAAGGCATTTAAGGCTAATGATACTAAAATGTTTGGTATCAACATCTTCTAGATTAATTAGTCATGGGATGATGACTAGTGATATTGAATGAAAGTGATATCAACATTGATTTAGTTAGACCCGGAACAAGAGTAACTAAAGATATTAGGGTGTTTGATCTCGATAATAACATGTATACTAAAAGATATTAGGGTGTTTGATCTCGATAATAACATGTATATTAAAAGAGATTAGTAAGTTGATAATCTTGAGTTTTATAAATGAGATTAGTTGTACCTTTAATTATTGTTATGGATGTGATTAAATTATGTAATTTGATTATAATGTTGTTTATTGTGTCTTCAGGTCTGTCTTATATTCATCAAGAATAGCCTCACTCAAAATATTTCTATTTTTTTTATGTTGATTAGGTAGAAATGTACATTTAGAAAGTAATGAAATTATTGATAAAGATGTAATACTAATGCTGACCTTTGCTTATAAAAATTTATAAACTTGTATATTACATTAGTCTTGTATATTTGAATTGATGCATGCTTAGATGAACTTTAGTTATGTCTTACTTAATTTCTTTAATGAAGTATTTTATTACATAGTTGCTTAATATTATGAATGAAAATCGAAGTCTTTGGAGCATAATAAAATGATTTAGGCATGAGAAGTGATCTAGGATGATTGGTTCATGGGTTGAGAATTGTTTTAGAAGTGTATATGTGAATGTCAATAACATGAATTTTTCTAAATATAAAAGAAACTTTGATGAAATTTCAATAGAAATCTAGGTAAAGTACATGTAAATTTTAAAGGATTAACATTGATGTTTAAAACATAACATGGTAAAAGAAAAAAATTTCCTCAGTTTTCTAAAAGTTTATGATTTTTAAAGTGTCTTGAAAATTAGGGATGTTACATGAAAAATATTTTAAAATTTAAAAATCTCGAGTCTTAATCATTATGTCATGCTGGCTAAAATCAATTATGAGCAACAATAATAAATAAATTAGAACATAGCAAAATGGACCGATTTACAAATGCATAAAATACATGCACATTATTCTCCTCTTTTTTATTTTCTTTTTTCCCAATAAAAGGTATTTTTATGCCGTACTCATTAATTAATTGAGATTAAATAATTTATATGAATAATTTTAAAAATAAACTTTAAGTATTCTTACACCTTCCACGTATCTAGATAAACAATTTTAAATATACAAACTTTGTACATTCACTTGGAAAGTCAAAAGAAATAACCAAGCTACTTAACCGGTCTACCACCTTAGGTTACAACATTCTCCCCTTTGCCCCAACGGCAAAAAGATTTGAACCGTTATAGCCGTTAGTTTGTCTTGCTGGAAAACCCGCCAACCTCGGATTTTTCTTACATATCTAACCAAACCAAACCCTCTCTCTCTCTCTATCTCTCCATGAATTTCTCAAAGACTAATATTGATCTTGAGATCCTGGTCTTCATTTTTCCAAATTTGGAAGATATTACACGATAACTAACAAGAAACAATTCCATAATGCTGTCTTCCAAGCAGAACCTATGCATTACGTGATTGTTGTCTGGGTAGTTTGTTGCCTCCCTTGCTCTTTAATTCCATGCATTAGTTTTCTCTCTTTATATATGTGCAATATCTTTTCATGTTCTATAAAATCTTTGGCTTTGAATGGTTCTTTTGTTCTATTTCTTCCTCTCTTTCCTTCTTTTAACTTCTTGTATATAATTCTGTTCTTTCATGTACCTGGTGGTGTGGTTAAGAATTGAGCCCTTTGAGATTTCATAAAATTAAGAACCTTTTTTTGATTGTGTAATCTAAGCCCTTTTCTGCATCAAAACTTAGCAAAGGGAACGAGCGAACATCACAGATCAATCCAAAATCCACCAGTCTCTCCAACAACAGCCTCGAGGATCTTATTTGAGGTAACGATCCTGTTTTCTTCAGCTTTTGTTGTTATTCAAGGCTCATATACCTCTTTAGGGTTGAATTTGGATTCTTCTTTGACAGTACACGAATGTCTAAAATGGGGCGATTAGAGTTTTGTGGCTAAAATTTAACAATTCTGATAGAAAGCAAGACTTGTAGGATATTATTTGATTAATTATATTTTTCAGCACCTTTCAGGAATTTATTTAAAGTAGGTTTTATTAGAAAACTTGATTGCTGAGTTTTGAGTTTTATTCCTTGGACTCCTTCCTTTTTCTGTATTCCCTTGCAATATCGTTCTTGTTTTACATCTCATTCTCCTTTCCAATTACCATGCAATGGTTCAGAATTTGAGACCAGGTGGTTCACATCATAATAATGTGATGTTGTTCTTTGTTGTAGCTAGAAGCCAGTCTCAAGAGTTACGAATTAAGATGCAGCAAGATAAGGGTAAAGTTGAAGAGGAGCTGAGGAATATGAAGGAGATATTGACTGTAGCGAAAAGGGAAAGAGATAGAGCGCGTGATGAGCTTAAAGAGATGAAAATGGTGGCCGACGAGTCAAATGCCATGTTAGAAGAAGCAATGTCTAATGGGAAGACTGCTGATGTATTTACGGAACTCAATTCAGTAATGGAATCATTGTCAAAATCAAAGCAAGAGTTGAAGATCAAAGAAATGACTATCACATCTTTGAAAGTTGAAGTTGGAAAGCTACGAGAGGTGGAGGCCAAATTGCTAGAGAACGATAACTCATTGCAAAATCTGAAAAAGGAGTTGACTAAAGTTAAATCAACTGAGGCACATGCTTTGGGTTTATTATCCCAGAGTAAGAAAAGAATTCAAGAACTTGAGGCTGAGGCACAGAGAGGGAAAGAAGCAGAAATGAAATTGTTAAATTCATTTGCTGCTCAAACAAAGCAGCTTGAACAGACCAAGTTATTGCTTGAAAAGTCGAAGCTTGAGATTACCTCCCTTCACAAGAGGGTAGAGAAATGGGAAAAACATGATGGGGATAAGATTTCATTGCAAAGAGAACTAGAAAGTCTCAAGTCTGAACTTCAGTTGGCAAGACAGAACCGAACACATGCACAGGAGGGCGAAAAACATTCAGCATCAAAGACCAAGAATCGACTTGAGGAGACGGAGTTGCTTAAACATGAATTGAAGCTAGCAACTGAGGCAGAAGAGAATAGCAAGAAGGCAATGGATGACTTGGTATTAGCCCTATCTGAAGTTGCAACAGAGGCCAGCCAAACAAGGGAAAAGCTCATGTTTACCCAGAAAGAGCTGGAGCACTTCAAAACGGAGGCAGAAAACTTGCGGGAGAATTTAAATAGCATTGAGGACATGTATAGGAATCTTTTGAATGTAGCGACGAAAGAAGCTGATCGATATAGAAAAACAACTGAGAGGTTGCGAATAGAGGCTGATGAATCACTTCTGGCATGGAATGCGAAAGAGACTGGCTTTGTTGATTGCATCAAGAGAGCCGAAGACGAAAAGTCCTGTGCATTGGAAGAGAACAGTAAACTTCTTGAATTGCTTAGAACAGCCGAAAACATGAACAGGATATCTAAGCAAGAGACTCAGAAGGTGCGCGATATACTTAAACAGGCCCTGAATGAAGCTAATGTTGCGAAAGAAGCTGCAGGAATTGCCAGGGCTGAGAATTCCCAACTCAAAGATGTCTTGGATGAAAAAGACAATGCTTTGGTTTTCATTACTCAAGAGAACGAGAACCTTATGATTAATGAAGCTGCAGCTCTCGAACAAATCAAAGAGTTGAAGCAACTTCTCTCTGAAGCATCAGAAAAGGAATTTAATGTGGAATATAAGGAAAACCAACATAAGCAAAAGTCACAGAGTGCACAGGAGAAGCAGCACAAAGATGGCAAGAAACCTGGCCATCCATGCAGTGGCCATCTTAAAGAGGTAATAACTCCCCATAAACACAAGGATGCAGATGAGAACAGCAAAACTCCTGATAAACAAAACAATAATAATGAGGACGAGGGCTCTGAAAATTCTGATCCACTTAGGGGATCAATATTTGATGATGAAGAAGAAGAATCACCAACAGCAAAACCAGAGGACCATGATCATCTAGATGATCCGGAGAACGAAAGAAACTCTATGAGAAAACGAGCATATTTACGAAGATTTGGTGATATTCTACTGAGGAGAGGAGGTTCTAACAGAAGGGGACAACCAGTTGGTGGTGATGGTCACAGAAAAGAACAGTCATTATAGGTGAATAATCATATCCACTTGATTTCTGCATGCTTTTAAGCTTGTTTCAGAAGTATAGATAGTTTTTCTTCCTTTCACAAGGCAAAAGGTTCACCTGAGTTCACATTGTGAATGTGTTCCTCATTATCTACTTTCATTACTTTGTTACCTAAAAAACAGAATACTAAATTAAATAAACATCTAACCTAAAAAGCAAGATGATCACTTCCTTGTATATTTATTTAATAATACAATGTGAGGCATATACTGCTTAATTCTCTTGCTTCCATCGCCTTCTAATTGAGCAAATTATATACAAATGGGGATGCAGAGACATTTTTTTTTTTTTTTAAAAAGAAGCTTCTGCTACTCTTTTCTCCTCAATATTAAAATGTTTATATACCTGCTAAAAAAAGCCCTTTCTTTCTATTTCTATGTAATGAATTTTTCTTTTCTTACATTCGAGTTTCTTACTAACTCAAATTTTAATATGTTTTTGAGAACAAGTTAAAGACAGGTTAGCAAATTGGTCAAAATATTCATAGAGTTAGTGTTGTGATATGTAGAAACAACGGTCCACCGATCAAGTTGAATGGGTGCGCAAGTAATGAGAGGTGCTGGAGGAAGAGGAGGAAGCACTAGCACGATGCAAGTTTGGTGAACATGAGTGAGTGTTCATGAGTCCGAAAAATATAGTTTTATGAGTTGTGAGGTTGAGGGAGTGGGAGAGTTTTGAGAGAGATTTCAGATTAGATTTGAGTTTAAAAAACTGGGTGTTGTTCTAGACTAAATTTCTTCTGCTTGTTATCAAAGAAATGCCGTTTGAAATTACATTTCAACTGATGTTTTATGAAAATTTAATATATATATTTTTTATTTTTAAATTGTTTTGATAGGTTGATATTAAAAATAATTTTATAAAAATAAAAAAATATTATTTTAATATATTTCCAAATAAAAATTATTTTAAGAAACAATCACTTTCTCACACTTCAATAATACACCTAATTTAATCCTCCGAATGCATCCTAAAAACAAGATATGGACAGTGGCACTCTCACAACATCCATGTCTATCCTTGCTCGTGCCAAACCTTGAACTATGGCAAAGCTCATCAGTAATCATTTGGTGTGTGGTTTGGGCTCATAAAAAAATAAAATAAAATAAAATGGATTAACACATAATAAAACCATCTAAATTATTTAATTAATTTTGGAGACATTGAACATACACACCATTGACTGGTGGAACGAAACATTCAAAAAAAACTCTCCTGAATTTTTTTAACGAAGGTTGAGTCTCATTTAGAAGATTGTAATCATAGTGCTCTTCTTACACCTTGAATTTGATTGAGGCTGCTTAAAGTCATTTTCACAATTTCTTATATGCTAATTTCACTAATTTCTTTAAAGTCATTTTCGCAATAAATTATTTACGGCAAATTGCTCTCAAAAAACATAGGTAAGTTATTTTTTCTTTTTTTCATCAAATTATTTATTACTAAATATGGGTTCTCCAACTCGGGAATTCCATCCCTCTTCTCATATAAAAAAAAGTATGATAAACTCATCATAGTAACCAAATATTTTTATAAAAACATGAGGGGCTATTGATGAATCCAAATTTAACAGGCCCAAAAAACCCCCTTAAAAAGCCTAAAAAACCCAAAAAAATCCAAAAACATCCTCATATACTCGAGCTACCAAGGTGTATGGGCTCGGGCATGGTAGCCTGGGCCCATACTAGGTGTCCACCTGTGCTCGAACATGGAACTCGAGCCCACCATCTAAGCGCATTGCCCACCACCTGTGGTGTTGAGGGTGACACATCTAGCTTTGCTATGTATACATCCCAGCACCCTTGATGCTAGGTGTGCACCCTTACACTCTCGCGGGATGGGGTTATCATGTCCGAGCCCAACGTGTTTCGATCTAGGTAGTGCGTCTAAATCTTTTGTTTACCTCTATTAGGCTTGAGCACTTTACTCGAGCCCAACACTCCATTAGAAATTTTTTTCAAGACTCTATATGAGTTTCTTAGTATTTTATACTAATCCAATGCGTATTATTTTGAGTATAATACACTTTAAAATATCATAAGGGTGAAATAACATTTCAGCTCCTCCTCTCTACAAAATGACAAAACTCATGGGCTATAACTACACCATGAATTCTTCAAACTCAAGGTTTACAATCTCTTCATTCTTAACATTTTCAACACATATATTTTCAGAGTTTATTTTTTTAAAATATCATTGCACTTTCTCTCTCTACAAAGTTACTAACTTTATTATTGAAGAGTCCACATGTCGATCAAATGGAACCTTTTATAAGTACCAGCCACCTTGATTTAAAAGGCATTACCTGCTACTACCACAACTACTAACCACCATGGCTTACCAGACATCACCTGCTACTACCACAGCTACCAGCTACCTTGGCTTACCGGACATCACCTGCTACTACCAACCACCTGAATTTTTCATATCAAACCACCGTACATCTTAACTAGGAAGAAATAATGAGATTGCTTAAACTAAAAAATTAACTAATTATCCCATCAATCTTATTCCTAAAGATATTAAATTAAATTCGGTGACTCACGCATAATATATGTTCTTAAAATAATAACAGAAATAAACAAATTCATTATGTGAGGCAACGTCTCCGACCACTTGACCCATATAGGTTAAAAAAACTGGTCCACACGTTTTAATTAAATACCTGAAAAGAAAAAAAACAAACAAGAAAGAGAGAACGTGATTCTTATGCTATCAATATCTATCCAATAGATTAAGATTTAAGACGGATAACGTGGCACATTTACAACATGTCTCTGTGTTTACACTCCCAATATATGAAAACATAACCCAGCACAATAGAACACTCCACTTCCATTGCTCCTCTTTTCCTTCTTTTCTGGGTTTCATACTTCTCAGACAACCTTCAACCTTAGTGTTTTTCGAAGAGAGAAAAAAAAAAACTCCCAGATAATCAAAACTAGTCGCAAAAGTGAAGTTTGGAACTTTAATAAATAAATAAGAAAGTAACCATGTCATCTGCGGTGGAGGCAACTTCCCAAGAGAACCATGAGGAGAGCAGCAACGAACGGCTAGATTTGATTCACCATCTAGATCCAACAGCTACAGATATGTTAATCCCTAATGAAGTTCTTCTCAAAGCTGCCATTTCTCTCAAGGATCAGGTATGCATTTAATTTCTTTTTCTTTTTTTCTTAATACAGGACCTCTTTCTTTGAGTTCATGTATGCGTTATGACTTAAGCAAAATAAATAAATAAATAAAAAAGCATTCCATCGTCTTGTCCTTAAGAGTTTTAGGCCGGCGAGCTAGTCTGAGAATGCTCTAATTGATTGAAAAAAATTTGTTTGTCTCCATCGTATATAGGTGGTGGAGGCGACGTGGAAAAGAGATAGCAATATGGGTGCGGGTATTGACCCGACAGTGTATACGGGTCTTCTGGGGACAGCTTTCACCTGCTTGCGGTCGTTCGAGGTTACCGGTAATGAGCAGGACTTGCTATTGTGCTCCAACATTGTTGACACGTGCTCCGTTTCCGCACATGCCTCCTCTAGGTAAATTATTGACTGTTATTCAGTTATCTGGACTGTACCTCATTGGCTCCTTATTCCTACATGAATTATTTTACTTGTATGAAGAATACGAGTTTAAATCTTAAAAGACCACTTAATTTTTATTTTTTTTTCTAAAACAAGGGATTTCCCTTTTAATTGGCCATCAAGTTTAAATCTTACTAAGTTAAATGATCATAAATCCTCTAATCATGATATAGATAATTTGTTTTGACAAATCGAAAATATAAATTTAATTTTGATATGTAAAAGATAGTTTGAGCATACCAGTCGGACCATAATAGACTATAAAAACAAAAAACGCGATAACTAATCTTTCTTTTGGTTAGGCATTAAATAAATAAATAAAAAAGAAAGAGAAGAAATTGCTGTAGCCATATGAACAAATCACTAATCATTGGAATAGTGATAGTGATTTTACAAAATTCACCTCACCCAAAAAAAACCTTTAAACTGGAAATTGTGGGCAAGATGATATTTCATTATAATACAATGATCTTTAATAATTTATATAAGATTAGGTTAGTAATTTCATTCTTTTTGTATAGTAAAACTACTGATTTACCCTTACAATAAAAAATGTAATGCTTTTTAATCAGGGGTGTTATAGTTTTCTTAATTTTTTTCTTTTAAAATAGTGAAATTACCTTGTTTTTAAAGAAAAAATCAACAAAATTTTCTCACAAGCGTTTTTTTGTTATTTTACATTGATTTTATTGTTAATTTGAAGATTATACAGAAGCATTATTTTAATTGATCATATATTAAATATTATTTTAAAAAATATATTGGCACATGCATATGAGTGGACAACACCTATATATTTGCAGGGAATGCGTGCAGGGTCATTTGACTATCAAATGCCCCCTCTGCAATGCGGCGGCGTATGCATCAAATACGCCTATATTTGTTTTATGTCTATATCTATATGAATTGTTTCTTAACTTTTTCGAGGTGAGATAACTATATATAACTTATATTTTTTATCTTTTCGATGTGAGATAACTATATGACATTTCATACCTCATTTTTTTCATAGTTTACATTCACATGCATCGTTTAAAAACTTTTCCATATGGGATATTAAAACTTTAAATATAATTTTTTTTTAATTTTTCCAAGTGACCCGATTCAACTCGTGTGACCTGGCTACCTGGTTGGATTAACTCCGAACCGAGTTTAATAACTATAGTCTGAGATCATTTTTGAAATTGTTTTTTACATTTTGTATGTAAAATAAATGAAAAGTAAGTCTAAATAAAAGAAATATTATTTTAACTTTTACAAAATTAAGATTGAAATACAATTACAATCTTTTTTATATATAGTTGGAAAAAAATATAATCTACAATGATACTAAATTGCCTCTAAATATATATTTATCTTAAGTTTTCAACATTTTCTTTAATGAAAAGTAGATTGAAAACATAAGATAAACAGCTTTTTTTAAGTCTTGTTCTAGCGGTAAATGTGGCTTTACTAGAGCACCATTTTTGTAAAAATATCTTGCAAATATTTTGGTGGTTGTATGGTCTTCCAAATTTGCATCAGTATGTCAATTCGTAGGAGATAAAGTTTCAGATTTTTTTTAGCTGTCTAGTGTCTATGTCATTCATGTGGGAAACACTTTCATTAACTACGGCGGTCCAATTTGTTTAAATGACAATTTTTTTCAAAAAATAATCCATTAATTTCTGCAACTTTTTTTTTCTCCTAAATTAGAAAAAATATTTTCAGAAAGATACAACCAATTGTGGGATTTTCAATATAAAATTATTTATTTTCTCTTTCTTTTACGTTTAACGGTTGAAATGGTGGATGCACAGGCAAATGACCTTGACCTTCTTATGTGGGAAAGGAGGATTATATGCCCTTGGAGCCGTGGCCGCTAACTACAAGGGGGACCATCAAGGACGTGACTTCTTTTTGAATCTCTTCCTTGAGGTACTCTCAATTTTCACCACTATCAATACATTTGCTAAGAGTCTAATTTTCCTTGTCAAATGTATGGTAGCACGTAGCATAAATTCTTGCCTGCCCAGGAGAGAACAATTTAAAGATATTTGTTAAAATATGGAATATCTGCTGTCGGCCATGAAAGAGAGGAGGTTTTTCTAAATGTCTTCTTCTTTGTGGGTTACATTTCATATTCGTCCGTCATTGGAAATGCCTCGACTGCAGTTGGCAACACTTGTCGGACATGGATTTCTTGAATTTTCCAGGCTGCCTTAAGCATTCGTAAAAATGCATATTTGAGTCTGGACATTCACAATTTAATCTTTCAACCAATATGAGAAAATTGTCATTCAACTTACAAGTTCATCCCTAACACTAACGAGAGGATTACTGTTTTAAAATGTTATTATGGATATGCTGATATGGTGGAAGGCATCTCTTTTAACTTCAGAAAGCAAATGCATCTGATGCTTTCCAGACTCGGTCCCGTCCTTGTCTTCTTGTCTATGGTAGGTATTTACCCCCCCTCTCTTGGAATGTGGTCCAGTAGTCTTGTTGGGACTTCTTAGCGTGAATGGTAATTGGTGAGTCCATTGCCAGAAAGCCAGCGAACAACTGGTCTTATGCGAAGTGTCTCCATCAGGGTCAAATTGCCTTTATTTCCTAATGTTCAAAGAGATAGATGCCTCACTCGTATTCGAGCATTGTTATGACTCATTCTATGATTCAAGCTTGTAGCTGCACCATGGTGGGTGGGGACGCCTGTGGCTCATGAGACGTCAATTTGACCTTCAGTGACACAATCTGATAAGATACCACCAGCTGTTGGTCTTGGTCGGTTTCGTTGAGTTATTATCTAGGCCTCTGCCCTCTGGAAAACTAAGAGTCTGATCCGCTGTGTTTGCATCTTCATATTCACTTCAGTGCTTAGCAGTGTAGCTTCGATTTTGAACACTGGATAATGATGATGTAGTGCTCTTTCACATATGCTTCCCTTTCCATTCCTTAATTTGGAAGCTATAGCAGTCCAAACAAAATAAGATGCATTTGGCTATAATTGCACAAATTGAACGTGTTCTGCTGTTTCATGAGCTGCTGCACTTTTTCCCCCTATCAGGACTCTTGCTCTTATGCTAGAGCCTAGAAGTACAGTACCTCTGGGAATCATTGATGGAGCAATAGGCCTTGCCTTCTTTTAAGCACTAAGTTCAAAAGTGATGATGATTCTTCACCCACCCGGAATCCCGGATATGCTTAAACTCTATCACAATTGTAAAGAGTTTTCTCATGTTTGAACAGCTCTCTTTCATATTGTATCTTATTTGATAATGATTCATATAATAACTGGGGTAGTTATTGTCAACAATAATCCAATGGAAAAAAAAAACTCTTATTATTTGTTTGATTGATTTATAGGTAGCACAAGAGAGAGCCCTCCCAGTTGGACCTGAGGAGGGTGGTTTTGGGATGTCATACGAGCTTATGTATGGGAGAGCTGGGTTTTTATGGGCTGCTTTATTCATAAACAAGCATCTTGGCGAAGGGACGTTACCTAGTGATCTTCTTTTGCCTGTTGTTGACGCTGTTTTAGCTGGGGGCAGAGCAGGGGCATCTGACAATGCAGCCTGTCCACTGATGTACAGATGGCATGGCACACGGTACTGGGGTGCAGCCAATGGCCTTGCTGGAATCTTGCAAGTGCTACTTAACTTTCCTCTTTCCAAAGAGGATGCCGAGGATGTTAAGGCAACTTTAAGGTACATGATGAGCAACCGGTTCCGTCATAGCGGAAATTACCCTTCAAGCGAAGGAAACCCGAGGGACAAATTGGTGCAATGGTCACATGGTGCAACTGGCATGGTCATCACCCTCTGCAAGGCATCTGAGGTAGGCATTACATACTAAGTCAAGTTTATTGAGTGTCTGTACACGAGAATCCATCTATTGTGACAATTTTACAGAATTATATCCACTTACTCATGCTCAACACAACTTCTTTCATCATTATCACACTGGTTTAATTACAAACATTGCATGGTAAGTTGCAAAATAGTTACTTGAATTGGTACTTTGCTTAAGCCTAAAAGGTGATTCATGTGGCAAACTATGCACAAGCTAACTGCATTCGGAATTACTTAAATAGTTAGAAATCGCGGTTGTATTATAACTGTGATAGTTAAAAGATAATAAGACCTGAAAAGTGGGAAACATATTGTAAATTGTTCTCGTGTATAATGAACCAATTACCTATCATAATGGGAAACATATTCAATTCAAATGTTCGAAACCCTTAGTTTTATCAGCCAAATATTGAGGCTGAGTCGCTGGTGATAACTATTTTTTTGTTTTCGGCAGATGTTTCCAAATGATAGGGAGTTCAGAGATGCTGCTATAGAAGCAGGGGAAGTTGTTTGGAAGAGTGGGCTAGTGAAGAAGGCAGGCCTTGCCGATGGTGTGGCAGGAAACGCTTATGCCTTCCTTTCCCTTTATCGCCTTACTGGAGAGAGCATATATGAGGAGAGAGCAAAGGCATTTGCAAGCTTCTTATATCATAATGCTAGTGGACTCGTGACCATAGGTCATGCTCGTGGAGCTGATCATGCCTATTCTCTTTTTCAAGGACTAGCTGGAACAGCTTGCCTTTGGTTTGATCTTCTCAAGCCTGAAAGTTCCAGATTCCCTGGGTATGAACTATAAGTGAAACAGTTTTAGCTGAAATTTACATTATATGAAATTTAAGCCTTTCATGTATATAAGAGTGTAACTTAAGCGCTCTAGTTCTAAATTTGAAGAAAGCTTGGGTATAGATATCAATCCAAAGTTTTATTTAGTAACGATTTGTGCCATCCTAGTTCTATATTGGTTTCTTGGTGATGCGTTGCTTATTGCATCATATTTTTGAACATATTGAACACCCTCCCTGGTAGGATATACTGATAACTACCAGAAAGCCAAGCTGTCGAGAAGAAACATTGAACACTTATCCTGTCTTACAACTGTTTGATAACCCCATCGATACGCAACATAGACAAGATTAGACATGACAAAAAACATTATCTAATCCTGGTTTTGTCCTTTCTATGCTCTTCAAACTATTTCCCTTTTAGCTCTGCTAGAAATGTTTATTGAAATGACTTGGTGCCATTCACATTGCTTGGAATGCATGGTGCCATACTATTGGAACAGCTGCTGTTGTACTATTCTAAGAATACTGTTTAGGGTTTCAAGTGTTGGGTCTCAAATCCAATGAAACTTCCTAATCAATAATTCCATCTTCTTGTCTTCTGGGTCACTTGTTTATGACTAAGCCAAACCATAAGCAGTTGAGGCTGAACCTGATCATATATAGGGATAAATCCCAAGGGTCGTCAATCAAACCATGATCTAACATGAGCATCGATCAAACCCTTCTTTTCTTAAGTCAAATCGAAGCCGTGGAGCTTGGAGAATGATAAAGTTGACAGGGGGTGGACTGGAGTGGTCAATTTTGTGTTCTTATCAAATTTATTTTATTTTTTCCTTTCTTCAAGAGTAGAATAAAGAAAAGAGAAGTACCAGGGCAAATTTGGCTAGGAAAAAAAGGCATTTTTGGAAGAAAAAAAATGTATTAAACTGGGGATGATCAACGCTATTCAAGAGATAGTTTAATCTTTTCTGATACCATAGGAACTAATTAATTGATTTTGATAAATTACAGAGATAAATTGTAATCAATTCTTCATGAATTTGGTAAGGCTTTCGCTGGCAAGATCGAGATTAATTCACCAAGTGGGTTCGAAAAGGATGCTCGTACGAGTTCATATAAAGAAAATTAAAATTCCTCAAGAAGCAAGATGACTTGGTGATGAAGACCTTAAGAACTACAAGCACAAGAAAAAAGATGCTTATACGTAACCAATTAGCTCATGAACGAGATCATTCTTTTAGTTCCTTAACATTATGTCAAGAAAGTGAGCGAACCCTGCAGCCATAATACAATTAGGCCTCTTATGCTTAAAGATGCACGTTAATGAGGTCAGCGATGTTACCATTGCCAGACTCGTTCAATTTCTTTGTAACGTGTAAAACTATACATGCTTTTACAAAATTATCAAGAAATTGTTTGTTTATGTGCAAGAAACACCGTTTTCAATGCTTAATGAGGTCAGCGATGTTACCATTGTCAGAATCGTTCAATCTCTCGGTTAGTTTGCTTTTTCACATGTTAAAGCTAAAATAATTAGCTCTGCTCCCATCGTTGAGTTAGCATGCAATAATATTTTACTTCTTTGGATTTCCAACAAATAGCACTCCCATTATCCCATAGGAAGGGAATGTATACAAGGAGGTAGAGAGAGAACCACTTGACGACAAATTATTCCGATCAGCATCACTAAAATATTCAGGCACTGCAATAAACTTTTTATAATTATTGGAACTAAAAATGAGTATTTTATTTCCCTCTCAGTGCCACGCCAATGCTGTTCACTGGGCTTTCTGGGAAACCTAGCTGGTGCTCCAACAGCAAAAAGAGATGTTAGGTTTTGTACGCCCACTCATATAATGTAAGGTGCCAATCAAACTAGCATATCCTCTCTCTCTCTCTCTCTCTCAATCACATCAGCATCTTTCTCAACCGAAAACAAATGGATTTTAGAATAAAAGAGAGCAGTTAATAAAGTTTTATTTTCTCTGTACACTGTGATTCTTCAAGAACAGTGTTATTCCATAATTTGTCTCGCCAATATCTTTCATGTCAAATTAATGGCTATTCAACATATTCATATAGTCTCTTTAACCACACATATAAGATGTCATTTGTTTCCTAAAGAGTGGTTTTTAAAAAAAAAAAAAAATTTAAAAAATAAATTATTTTTCGATGTTTAGTAATATAATAAAAAATAAGTTGGAAAACATTTTCCAGTGTTTGGTTATGTCATGGAAAATGAACTGGAAAACAACTTATAAATGTTTTATTTTTTTCAAGTTTATTAAAATAATGAGTAACAAATCTTACAAATTAAAAAGTTGAATGAGAATGAAATTGAAAAAAAATATAATTTCATAAATTATCTCAAATAAAATAAATAATAATCAAAATAACAAAGATCAAATTTAAAAAATAAAAAAATTGAAAGATGAAGAAATTAAAATAATAATAATTAACATTTCATAAATTATTTCAAATAAAATAAGTAACAATTAAAAGAATATGGACCAAATTTGATAGATAAAAAATTTCAATTTAAAAATGATAAAGAAAAAGCAAATAACAATTATAAAAATGAGGACCAAAATTAATATAAAAATTAAATTATAAGGGATGAAATTGAAAAACAAATATTCAAAACAAAATATAATAGAATCAAAAGTTTGAGGACCAAATTTGATATAATCAGCAAATAATATGACATTTCTAATTTTTTCACAACTTCCGAAAAGTATTTTCCGCCCAAAATAAAAGGAAAATATTTTCATGGAAATCAAGCTAAATTTTCATTTGACTGGAAAGTTATTTTCTGATCACTAAAAACTTATATGATTGTTATTTTTAAAGTCTGTAAAATTAGTCGAGATACAAGCTAATCTTAACATCAATATTAATAAATAAAAAAAATTGACCCCGATAGGAACGTTCCCCAAACAATTAACAAACTATGATCCAAGCCTGTATAGACAGACGCATTGAAAACACAAAACGCATATGATCGGCCCGTTGTTAGTTCATGCATGTTAATGATTGCCTCAACCACACGGCAAAGCAAAAGGAAACAGTGGCTGAAGACACAGGTTGGCTTTTCAAAAAATATCATTCATTATTTCAACTTTCATGAATCTACCGTACAAGTAGACGCTTAGTGGGTAAATAAGGGACAAGAGACAATAAAAATACGAAAATATATTAGTATTTATACGGATGGTGCTTAACATTCATCCCCTCCACGTAAATATTATGAAATAAAAAATCGGTCAACAAAATAAAAAAAAAAAAAAAAAAAAAATTATGAAAGAAAAAATCGGTCAACACCATGAAAATGAAATCAACAAAAGTGTGCATCAGTAACCTATTGCATGAGATTATAATAGTGATTCTTTTTTAAATTATTTTTTTAAATACATTAAAATAATATTTTTTATTTTTTATTTTTTATATTAGTATATCAAAATAATTCAAAATTATAAAAACCTTTTAAAAAAATTATTTTTATTATAAAAAGTAGGTTTTAAACCTAAAACAAATACTATAAATGAGAAAAGCAACCACTTGTTTTGTTGGTGCATTTAAGATGATAGTAATTGATGGCTGCAGCTACTCCAATAATGGTATGAAAGGGTTTTTAAGAATATAATTATGGTTGTTTTTTAAAGTATTTTTTGTTTGAAAAAATATTGAAATAATTTTTTTTATTTTTTAAAATTCATTTTTAATATCAGCACATTAAAATATATTAAAAAAATTAATTTAAAAAGATTAAACTTTAACAAACACCCTATTAAAACTCACTATTAAACACCTTATAAACAAGGTCACCACGCCTCCAAAGAAAGGGGGTGAGAAGAAACCATCTAGGTGGTGGCCCAGTGGTAAGAGTTTGGGATCAAGAGGTTTGCTCCCTTTGTGGTCTTAGGTTCGAGCCTTGTGGTTGCTCATATGATGGCCACTGGAGGCTTACATGGTCGTTAACTTCAGGACCCGTGAGATTAATCGAGGTTCACGCAAGCTGGCTCGGACATCCACGTCAAACTAAAAAAAACAAAAAAAGAAGGTGAGAAGAAGGCAAGTTCACCCATCTTGGCCCAATGGGGACCATCAGATCAAACTAATCTATTTTCTTTATGTTCCCACTTATCTTCTCCTCCTCCTCCTCGTAACCTGAAGAATTTTTGTTACCATTTTTATATTTATTTATTCTAATGAAAAAAACTACACATGCAAATTGCAATCTCCCAGGACTGTCCTTTTCTGCTACTCGCCGTGTCCTCTCCGACGCTATTTGAAATAGAATAAAAAATTAGGTGAATTATTTTTTTCTTAATTAAATTTTAATGCAGTTTATGTGGCATTTAATTTGCCATGGTCGATTTGATGTTGCTATGTTATAAAAAAAAAAAGTTTAAGGAATTTACCTGTTCAAGCATACATTATTTGTCTAAACTCAATTGATTGATTCAATAATACTTAATTTTTTTTAAATAGATGATAATGTTTATTTATTGTCTCATCAAGACAAATAATAGTCAAAGAAATGAAACATGTCCCATGGTATCTTTTTTTTTTAAATATATAAATTCATTCTAAAACTATCATATCCATATATTTATTTTATAATTTTGTCTTTATCTCTTCAAACAAATATTTTTTTTCTTCAAAACATTCATTTTTTTTTATTTTTTTTTCAATCTAATCATTCAACATTAGGTGATTATGAATTAAGTTTTATTATTTATTTCAGTTTATTTTCTATTAGGTTATCCCTGTCTCATGACCGAAATCATGAGTTTACGGGTTAACATGTGTTGACTCAGGTTGTTTTATTGAATTCTTCCTTTTAGATTGGTTTTTTTCATTTTTATTCTTCAATAATGGGTTGATTGAGAATTATGCTTAATAATTTATTTCAATTTGCTTCATATAAGGTTATCTCAGTCTCATGATCTGAGTCGTGAGTTTGGAAAGGTAACTCGAGTTGAATCGGATCATTTTTTATTTGTTTTTTATGAAGTTATTCTAGTTTCGTGACTCAAATCATGAGTATAGCTAGTTGACTCGGGTAATCTTTTTAATTGATTTTTTTTTTCATTTTTATCTTTCAACGTTGAATTGATTGAGAATTGAGTTTCATAAATTATTTCGATTTACTTTTTATATAGTTATCTTTATCTCATGGCTCAAATTGTGGATTTAGTAGATTAACTCGGGTTGATTCAAGTTATTTTTTTGTCATTTTTAATTGATTTTATTTTTTAATTTCATATTTTAATATTTTGTTAATTGAGAATTAATCTTTATAATTTATTTTGATTTGTTTTATATGAGGTTATCATGGTCTCATGATTCAAGTTGAGAATTTGACAGATCAACTCAAATTGATCTAAGTTAATCTAATATGTTGTTGTTTCAATATTTTTTTAAAAAAAAGTTATATTAAATTGTTAAAAAACTAGAGCATTTTAAGACCTAAACTTTTTTATTAAGAGAAATTATTAAGTACACAATTGATTAATGAAGCCTACTTATACAATGATAGTTGAATATTGAAAAGGATTAATTAGACCAACAAGATACCGTCATCCAAGTATCTTCATCATCATAATTCATAGATTGCTTATTCTTCTACTTAACCGAAAACAATTATGAAAGACAGCAAGTACCCTTGACGAGAGGACGGTCCAAAATATAACCACGTTGGCTAACAACTTGTGTGTAGTACACCTTGAAATTCTAACCTCTAACATGATGCCACGTGTACGTGTCATCTGCTTGTTCTTGTCCTTGTCCGTTGACACCATTCTCAGCTTCCAAAGATTTAATTATTTTTCATTCTCCTTTAACAGTCCATTAAGGGCAGGGCACCTTCGCACAATCACTTGCCCCACAAAGGCAAAGCCAGCCTTTTCATTCTTGGCCATGAAAACTATGGAGATTCTCATCGCTAACATATAAAGAGAAGACAGACAGACAGTACCAGAGAAAAGGAGAGAGAATATAGAGGGAATCACAGAAGTTGCTGTTCTTCATTGTTTGCTACTTTCCTTCATACATATATTCAAGCTATAATATAGTTAGCTAGCTAGCTAACAATGGAGCGTTATGAGATTTTAAAAGATATCGGGTCAGGAAACTTTGGTGTTGCTAAGCTAGTTAGAGAGATAACGACTGGTGAACTCTTTGCTGTTAAGTATATTGAAAGAGGCCAAAAGGTGATCTTTTTTTAACTTCATGTTTTTTCTCTCTCAATATATTCATCTCCGAATTTCTCCTGTTCATTGAGCAATGTTCTTTCATTCTTTTTTCTGAGGTTGGGTGGATGGTGGAATTTCGTAAAGACGTTAAATATGTGTTGAAGACTAGATTTTGTCTAGTGGATGTTACGCTTGTATATTTTGTTCTTTGTGGTCTTATCTGGGCTGGGCTGTGCTAGTTTCTTTTTCTTTATATATTAATTAATCTGGATTGGAGACTTTCTTTTTATAATTTTTTTTCAACTCGGTGTTTTCTTTTATTTGATGGTAGTAGTGATTTTGAAGTCTTGTTTGGTTTTTGCAGATTGATGAGCATGTTCAAAGAGAGATTATGAACCACAGGTCATTGAAGCATCCCAATATAATTAGATTCAAAGAGGTATGCAAAGTGTCATGTCTTTCCTTCTTATTAGATTATGAAATGTAAAAGAATTTCGAGTGACTAGGTCTTTTTACTCAATGTAAAGATGGATTTTGAAGGTCTCGGTACTTCTCTCAAGCTTCAGAAACTTTGAAAGAATCTGAATTGACATGGAAGTTCAGTTTTCATTGCTACAATCCAATTTGTTCATTTAAAAGGAGGCTTAGATATATAAGAATGCACTCGGACCTGCACTTTCCAAGCCGAGCCAGCTTAATCTACACTCTGTCAATAAGAAACTCATTCTTGATGTCAAGAATTATAAGAACTTGAAGATTTTAAATCTTGAAAGGGATTTTTAATTCCAAGCTCCAATTTACTCTTAGATATCAATTTTGAAAACAAGAGCCTTGCCTTAGCTTTTCGATAAGTCTTTACATTTTGCAGGTTTTAAGAAAGGTGAATTCATTGTGCAGGTTCTGCTAACACCAACCCATTTAGCCATAGTAATGGAATATGCAGCTGGTGGAGAACTTTTTGAGAGAATATGCACTGCTGGTAGATTCAGTGAAGATGAGGTAAGTATAGTGTAGAACCAAACAACGTCAACTTTCAATTACTTGTTTGTGTGGTGTTTGATCTTTTCATTTTTGGCTGTCAAATATTACCAGGCAAGATATTTCTTTCAACAACTCATATCAGGAGTCAGTTACTGCCATTCTATGGTACTAATCTCAGCCGATTTTCATTCTCAGTTTGTACAGATAAAGTCCATGTTTATTTTGACTCTGGCTAATTATCCTCCTCTTTCTGTAGCAAATTTGCCACAGAGATCTTAAGCTGGAAAACACCCTCTTAGATGGAACCACAGCGCCGCGTCTTAAGATATGTGATTTTGGCTATTCTAAGGTGATGAACTAACGAATTTACCTTACATGGAGTAAATTTAATTGTAGAGCCACATGATCACTGTTTTACCCCATTTTATGCAGTCTTCTGTGTTACATTCTCAACCCAAATCTACTGTGGGAACACCAGCCTATATTGCACCGGAAGTCCTCTCAAGAAAGGAGTATGATGGGAAGGTATTTAAGACCATTTCAATCTTGTTATTGTTTATCTCTTTCTGGACCTATTTGATCACCTAACATCTAGCATCACTATTTGACTATTCAAATTGTAGATAGCTGATGTTTGGTCTTGTGGGGTTACCTTGTATGTGATGCTGGTTGGGGCTTATCCGTTTGAAGATCCTGAAGATTCAAGAAACTTCAGAAAAACAATTCAGGTTAGTTAACATACAGCATTAATATTAATTGACCCCTTTTAATTAATATCATATGCTTTGATGTGTTAGTAAAACTGGACTATTTGACCAATGGCAGAGGATTCTTAGTGTCCACTACTCGATTCCGGACTATGTTCGAGTTTCCAAGGAATGCAAACATCTTCTATCTCGGATTTTTGTAGCTGACCCTGAGAAAGTGATGGAAAAACTGTCTTTTGTTGTAATTTTGTTGCTAGCATTCTATTAAGCGGTACTTACTGTGTTTTTTTATTCCTTTTGGCTTAAATTTTGTAGAGAATTACCATCCCAGAAATTAGAACACACTCTTGGTTTCTGAGGAGCTTCCCTGTGGAATTAAAGGAAGAAGAGGATGGTAGCTTACAAATCGACGATAGAAATGAAGAATCACAAAGTATTGAAGAGATATTAGCTATAATTCAAGAGGCTAGGAAACCTGCAGAGGGGCACAAAATTGGTGGCCATTTTTTTGGTGGGAGCATGGATCTTGATGACATAGATTCTGATGCTGATATAGATGATGTAGAGACAAGTGGTGATTTTGTTTGTGCATTGTGAAGTGCCAGCTTTAAAATCATGCATAGCTTTGCTTTACTATCCCAATCCTAGTAAAAAGCCAGTAGAGGATAAGGGCATCCTTTTCTTGTCTAAGGGAATCAAATGATCTGTACAAAACTGGGGCGATGTTGGTCTCAGGCACTTGATATGCTGTATTGCTTCTTGCTCTTGAACTCTTGAACTCTGTGAAAAATCTCTCTTGAATTCTGTTTCTTGTTTCTAGTTAAGTTGTATTAACCCAAAATCCTCTTTGACTTTATTGGATGTCATAAAATAATATCGACCTAGTTAATGCTAAGGATTCCATGAACCCACGCTCATTAGATTAGCACATTGGCAGATAAACGAAGAACTTTGTTAAAGGATGACAAGATCTGCATAAACATTGTTCAGGAGCTCCATTGTATAAGCGGATGGATAACTTAAACAACAAAGGTTAGTTACAGAAGTATAATATACAGAATGGACATAATGCTAATATTTTATTTCTTCAAGTTACAATTCTTGTTAGTGGATAGCTTTGATTTTATTTAATTGTGTAATACAAGGTGGGAGGCTGCTGATTGTTGAACACCATGGGTTTTATTTTTACTTTCCTCTTTTAAGATTACAAGTGTGCCAATACTCCTCTCCTCAGTGTTACCTATTTACATAGATGGATTCCAAGTAATGCTTGATACTTTTTTTTTAAAAGGATTGTCTTGACAGAAATAAATAAATATATGAGGGTAAGGTATTATCCTAGATCACGGGTTAACCAGTGTTTTTAATCGGGTTAGGTCGAGTCAAACGCCACAATTCTTTGCCTTCCCATGTATCTTGCAGCTGCATCTGTGTATGAATCCTAGCAATACAGACATGGTTGATGGTTCCATCATATCCGTTGTTTTTTCCTCTAAAATATAGCATACAGGCGCATTTTCTTCATCTTTTAAACCAATTCCGAAAAAAAAAAAGCCTTCTTCTGGGCAGAAGCAAGGGATTACTTATGCACATAGACAAAGACATGAAATGGAAAGTGGATTAGGACCCTTGTCTATATTGGCTTTCATGAAATTAGTGGAATGATAAGGTTGGTCTGAATTGACATTTCTCTCCCGTCCCATAGTTTAGTGCAAGTCAACCTCAATAAAAGGAAAAAAGAAGAAGAAATATTCTATTTGAAATGCATAGCTACATAAGCTCTTACAATATGACTGATCTTTAATTAGTTTACTCGGATCTTGTTTTTTATTTATTTAATTAGTATACTTTATTATATTTACTGGTTTATTTTGTGATGTACATGACGATCCCACTCTTCTACTCTGGATAGGTTCTACTTATCAGTTTTTGAATTCTCATGTGTATCAATACTTAATTATAGGTGGTAATTGTTCTTTTATTTAACTGTAACATTGATGATTTAAAATGAATTATCTTTGATCATATAATATTTTTTCTTGGATCTTTTCAGTTCATCTCTTTCATGAATCATATTATTAATTAATTACTATAAAAATATCAATTATTTCAAGACGATATCGTTGTCATAGGTGTAAACTTTGGCTTTCAAACCCCCATAGAAGAACTAATAAATTAATATTTTTTACGATTTGTAAAAAAGTCAAGTTTCTATCTAAAAAGATCTAATAATAGAGTCTAAATGGACATGAATCTGGCGAGTTGTTAAATCCAACATACTTGGGTTCAACCATGTACTAAGCCCAAGCAAACATGAGTCTAGCAAGATTCTGGGCCCAACATATTTGGGATCGTCCACATGCTGAGCATAAACAAACATGGATCTAGTGAGTTGTCAGACCCAACATACTTGGGTTCAGCTATGTTCTGAGTCCAGGCAAACATGGATATAACAAGCTACCAAACCCAACATCATAAGGCCAACCACATGCTGAGAGTAAGTGAATTTAGGTGTAGCGAGTTGTCAGACCCACTGCCTCTAGGCTTGGCTACGCGTTAAGCCAAATTGGTTTGAAGGTCGTTATAGGTCCATATTAGGGTCATAAGACTCTGTTTATTTATTCTTAAAATTTTTAATATGAAATGTTCTTGTCAAGGATATTTGTCTCCCTACATCAACAAATATATAAAAACTCTCTCAATGGTGTTTCATATTTTCATCTCAATAATGATGTGTAATGGATATTTATTCCTCATTAATGTTATGTAAGAGATATTTATCTCTCATTAATGCCATCAGAAGAAAATGACTCTCTAGTCTCTTCACTCCATCAAAATAACAAGGTTCACGGATTATAAATACTCCACGAACCACCAAGGTAAAGAGTTCACAACTTTTATTCTCTAAGTATTCGTATTTCTATTTTTAGAGCATTTACCATACAAAAACAAGAATAAACATATTTGTTCTTAGAATTTAAAGTTCATTCTCGTATTTATTACAATCTCTTACTAAAAGTAACTCACTTTTTATTATAGGCGGGTTCCTAAACCCCACTAAAAAGGATTTTTTTTCATGTGTTTAGGCCTTCTACCATCTACTTCGTGAGCTTTGTAGAAAAGAATATTAACCTAAATGTGTGATTAACCACTATCAAAATACCAAATAACCTTATTCTTGAGCATATTGGATTTTGAAACATCTTTAATTTATGTTGTCTGTGGGAAACTAACAAAAAAAACCATTAATTGTTCTTCTAGAAGTGGTTTATTGACATCCCTAATTACTATCAAAGAAAAATAATCAAAACACTCCTGGAATAGGACGTGTGATAGACCTCTCTGCCACAACAAAAACTTCTGCCTAACCAAACCTTCAACAACTACATCAACCAAGTGCAACTCTTCACCCAGGTTATGTTGGTGGCTCAAATGTAAAATTAGACTTTGTCATCTCAATAAATCTTGACACATGCAGCTACACCCTCCTTTGCAGCTCTACAACCATAAAGTTATACCCAATGCCTATATACAATTGCATTATTAAAAGGAGTTTAGGCAGAATAAAGTGTTAGGGGTTTTTTAGCCTTAATGGTCATCAAGCCCTTCCATAGGGTGTTCGTATCATCATTGTGCTCATGCACATAGCAATTATTCTAAACGCTCATCTAGCCATCACGAGATGGAGGCTAGCCATCGATCTTATCATTCTATGCTAAAAACCTCGAGCTCGTGGAACCCTATAGACAAAGGAGTTGAAAACAGCCTGCAGGGGAGTATATGTATGAAAATGGCCCCTCCCAATCAAATTTGAGATTCTTCATTGTTAAAACAAGTGTTACGTACTTGTATACCCAATGATTATATTTCCATCAAGATGATTTTGGACAACTATGACGATCTTGCTAACCTAAGAGAACATGTATAAAATGTACGAAGCAACCTGAAATTGGTCATCTAGGATAGTTATGCCATGTGCAAAAACCTTCCACAACTTTCAAAGGGTCAATACGTGTATGGTATAATAATTTGGAGCCAGGATCTATTATAAGCTTTGGTGACCTTTATACCAAGCTGGTGGTGCGGTTCAATAAAAGCATTTCAGCTAAAAAAGCTCCATAACTTTTTGGGGTTTTTCAGACAGGTGATGAGTCCACGCGAGCATATTTAAAAAGGTTTAATGAAGAAATGCTTAAATTTAAGGAATTAATCAAGTAAGTGGCTTTTGAGGCCTTAATAAGTGGAGTAAAGAGAATAGTTTTGTGGAAAACATTGTACACTCCACCAAACAGAAGACTTGTTGAAAGTAAAGTAGGCCATGACAAACCATATACAGGTGGAAGAAGCAAGTGTTTTACGTCATAGGCCTCTCTTTTTTCGCTAAGAAAAATCTACCAGAGAGGTCTCCCATGCGAGATCGTTTTCCTAGGAAGGATAATAACCCTAGAAAAAATCAGAAGAGGTTGATTAGGGAATGCAAGAGCTACCATGAAATACGCACCACTCCATTAAATGACACGCTCACAGAAGTTTTCACGACCATTAAGGGTAAAGAATTTATTTAATACCCTCAACCTATGAGATCGTCATCTAGTACTCAAACTTTCAAGGGTAGAGAATTTGGCATGATAAAGTTCAATTTGAATAATACAGCTTACCTCAAATATCAATAGACAATATCAATTAATAACACAATAATGCAATATTTTTTTTCTAATTACTACCGAATTTTTTAGATTTTACATTTTAATCACCGAGGAACAATTAGGGAAAATGAAACTTTTGAGAAAGTCAAGATAGAAAATAATAACAATGCTAATCTTATTAAAAGTTCTTCTCGGAAATCATGTTTTAAGAGAATTCAACTACTAAATTTATGGAATTTGCTTGTAAAATCTCAAGAACTAATGAAAGTTTTCAGAAGGTAATTTGAAAAGAATATTACACAAAATTAACATTAGTGGGCAAATAACTTGAAACCCCAAGATTTAAAGGGTGGAAAATGAAAATAATCACTTTCTTCCGAAATCGGGCTACATGATTTCCCCACAAGCATAAATTTCAACCTAAACTAGACAGATTGAATGGACCACCACAGCCCAAAAACCCAACCTATCAAGCACAGGAGCCCAAAACGGAGTAATTCTATAATACATCTCTCTATGATAAGCTCAAAAATCAGAAGTCCTAATCACCGGTTCCATTCCCCATCAAACCAATATAAATCCACGTGCTCACATCTAAACACAAGAACACATTTAACTAATTTATTTAAACTACAGGCAAGAACCCCCTCTTTCCATATAAAAAAGAATCAAAAACCCTAATTTGCAACAATACAGAGGAAGAAACCCTCATAGAGCAGGAAGATACTCTGTCTCGTTAACACAACCTGGGTGCTGTGTAGTGAGAGACTCCATTCAAAATGAAGGTTCAGTTTCAATTTCTCTTACTGTCTCTTCTTCTTAAACAAAACCTTTTTTTTTCTGAGTTGTTTTTTTGGTGGGCAGTTTAACATTGCAAATCCGACTACTGGGTGCCAGAAGAAGCTTGAAATCGATGATGATCAGAAACTGTATGGCTCTCTCTCTTTCTAATATGTTATTAGTTTTGTTATCTCGTGTGGTGCGTTTGTTTTGAAATTTTTGAATTTGATGTGAATTGTGAGCTGAACTTAATGAAGTTGAGCTTGTTAGATATGGGATTATAGTATAGGTATGGGAAAGTTTGATTTCCTTTTTTTTCGATTTTTTTTTATCTTAAATGGGGATTTGGGTTTAACTTATTTGTGTTTGCATCCTAGGCAATCAAATATCATGGAACTAAGAAGTGGTGTTGATTTTCTTTGGGGGCATTATAGGTCCTTAAATTTGAAATCTTTGGCTTTTTATGATTCTCGCTTTGGGTTGAACCTTATAGGCGAGATTGGGTTTTTCGTAGAATACGTTTTAGGGGAAAACTATGGCTTAGTTAGCATAATGCATAATGAAACACGGTTTATATAGTGTATTCCGAAACGTGTCTTTTATGCCTGGCCTTATTTCCTCTGTGAATTATCATTTCACTTTCTTCATCTTAGTGAACGTATGTCAAAACTTTCTTTTTATTTTTTAATTTTTCATTCTTTTTTATGGCAGCCGAGCGTTCTTTGACAAGAGGATCTCACAAGAAGTCAGTGGAGATGCACTGGGCGAGGTATGTGTTTGCCAGGAGCTAATTGGCTGAGCTAGTCTTTCAAAGTGATGTTGTGTTTTTTTATTTTCTTATTTTTTAATTTTTAATTGACACATCTGGTTGTATTATACAGGAATTCAATGGTTATGTTTTTAAGATTATGGGAGGGTGTGACAAGCAGGGTTTCCCAATGAAGCAAGGAGTTCTAACTCCAGGCCGTGTTCGTCTCTTGCTGCACAGAGGTTTGCAGCTTTGTTCCTCCACTTGTGTTTGTAGACGTGTGGATTTTGGTGTTTTGTGTGTTTCAGCTAATTTGCATACAGTGCTCATTAATAGGTACTCCTTGCTTCCGTGGATACGGCAGGAGAAATGGAGAGCGCAGGAGGAAGTCTGTTCGTGGATGCATTGTTAGTCAAGATCTCTCTGTTTTGAACCTGGTCATCGTGAAGAAGGGAGAGAATGATCTTCCTGGCCTGACAGATGTTGAGAAGCCAAGGATGAGAGGTCCAAAGAGGGCATCAAAGATCAGGAAACTGTTTAACCTCTCTAAGGAGGATGATGTCCGGAAGTATGTCAACACTTACCGCAGAACATTTACAACCAAATCTGGTCAGTTACTATATCATTATTCCTTTTGTTGACTATTTATTACGGTTATTTGAATTCAATGAGGTCTCCAAAGAATTACTTATTAAATAATAATCCAATAAAGTCAAGTATTGATTTAACAAAAATAACAATGCCATTTTTCTGGGTTGGCAGGTAAGAAGGTTAGCAAGGCTCCCAAAATTCAAAGGTTGGTTACTCCCTTGACTTTGCAAAGGAAGCGTGCAAGAATATCTGACAAGAAGAAGAGAATCACAAAGGCCAAGGCTGAGGCAGCAGAGTATCAGAAGCTTCTTGCCACCAGGTTGAAGGAGCAGCGTGAACGCCGCAGTGAGAGCTTGGCAAAGAAGAGATCTAGATTATCTGTTGCCTCAAAGCCCTCAGTTGTGGCTTAAATGTTTTGTAATTTGGACCATGAGTAATGACAGTGCTAAATTTCTTCATTAGCTCGATTTAATTTTGGTTGTTCTTTGGATTGCTGAGGTGAGTTTGAATTTTTAGATATTCAACAATTTTAGCATCTGAGATTTTTGTTTTGGTTCCGTTGTATTGTGGAATTCGTAATTGTCTACATTCTGATGCCTTGGCATATTATGTTGATTCTGGATTCTATGTTATTTGATACTTGAAGCTCAAATTTACTCGTTGCACATTCATGGAGCAAACCTCATCTGAACATGACTTGTGTTTGTTGGGGTTTCTCTTTATATCACGCTCTTCTATTTCTCCTTACAATGAAGGAAGGAACCATTTTCTTTCGTTCAAAATTTAATTTTGGTCAGTAGAGGTTTGGTCATCCCCCGATTTATAAGCTGATGTGGGTTTTTTTCAATCACGTTAAGGCTCCGTTTGTTTGCAGAAAAGTTGTTTTTTTTTGGAAAGTGAATTCCGGGAAAGTATTTTCCGATGTTTGGTAGTGTTATGGAAAATAAACTGAAAACACTTTCCAATGTTTGGTTATGTTATGGAAAATGAATTGGAAAATAATTTATTAATGAATTAATTATTTTTTGAAGTTTATCTAATATATATAAAATATTTAATATAAATATTTAATCACTTACACTAAAAAAAATAAAATCTAAAAATGATAAATTGATAAACATATTCATTTATCAAATCGTAGATAACAGATTTTTATTTCCTAAAATTCTTCTGCCATCATTTACTATTGCATCTTATTATTCTTTTATAAAATTAGAGAGTTGGCCTTCTATCTATGGTGGAGAACGTATAGCAATACAAAGCTAAGCTGGATAAAGAGAAGCAAAGCAAGGCAAAGCGCCCCCCCCCCACTCTCTCTCTCTCTCTCTCTCTCTCTCTCTCTCTCTCTCTCTCTGCCCTGCTCCTCTCCTCTCTCTCTCCTCTCTTCTCTTTTCATTTTATTGAGGGATAGGGTGCAGGTAAGGTGGGGGAGGGGGAGTAGAGTTCACGGTGGCGCACGCTAGCACCAGGGGTCTAATTGTGCCCCCTGGTTCGTTCTCACGGTAATACTACTTTGAAAGGAAAAGGGGGGGAGAGAGAATCGAAAGTTTCCTTTCATTTAATCCACCCATCAACTGCTGCTACAGAGAGTGTAGACCAAGCAAGCCTGGCGGACCTCAAGGGAACCTTGGCGTTCCTTCGATCGTCCCTTATCTCAATAGTGGCAGATCGTTTTTTACGAGAGAGAGAGATCGTGATTTGTGAAAAGGAAAGTGTTTTCCTTTTTTTATCCGGTGGAAAACACTTTCCTTTGATAAAAAGGTGTTTTTTTGTTGACTGGAATTGAGTTTCCATTGACTACTTTTCTCTAATGTTACCAAACATAGGAAAGTAAGGAAAATGAATTCCAGAAATTTATTTTCCTTGAAACAAACAAGGCATAATTCTCCTTGTTCTTGATGGTTGTACTTTTAAATCTTAAATCTTAAAAGTAGGGTTTGTTTTTGCGGTTGTGCTGATATGTAAATTTTTGAAAGTATTTTGTTTTTAATATTAGTATATTAAACTTTTAAAAAACACTAAATAAAAATATTAATTTAATATTTTTTGTGTTAAATATGCTTTTGAAAAGCATAAAAAAAAAAAAAACAGAAGAAAACAATTTCAAACACCCGGTAGACTCATTGATAATGAATTAATGATAATTGAGAGCAGGTGGGTTGCTTTTAATTCTCATTTTTGTAGCTTTTCTGGTTGAAAAATGACTCTTCCAATGTCATTATACTAAATATAGTTTGAGGAGAGTGACAGATGGCTTGATGTGGCTCTGTATTCACAGTTCTGGCTGTATGGTAACTTTTTTTTTTTTGGATTCGAGGAACCCCATCCTCGGAAAGTGCATTTTATGGGTCTAGGTGAGCGACTAAAACCCCAGCTGTCTCAGGCTCTTACAAGAGGTGCACGCCCTGACTCGAACTCGAGACCTGCTGTGCAGATCTCAAGCCCTTTGCCATCACACCACGCTCCTTGAGGACGTTGTATGGTAACTCGTACTGTACATGAATTCAAAATGCCATGTATATACATATACGAGTTACCATACAGTGTGTGTGTCTATATATATATATATATTGTGAAATGGGGTAATTTTCAAAACATATTTTTATTTAATTTTAGCATTAAAATAAATATTTGGAAAAATATAATGATTTAATTCCAGAAGAAAAATGTATTTAAAAAAAAACTCCTTATTTTTATTTTTTTTTGTTATGATCAAACATGGTTTTTTTAATTAATTGTATGATTTTTTAATAAAAAATTTAAAATAAATATTCATTAGAATTTAAATGATTTAAATTAAGAAGAAAAAATGCCTAAACTCTGTTTTTCTCATTCATTTCTTTTATATTTTGAAATGTCTTTTCAAATAAAAGCATGATGTTTTAAACAAACACTTATCATGATTTAAAAAACAAGTTTTAATAAAAAAAAATCAGGTTTTGATAATTTTATCTAATTATATATAAAAAAAGAATATCAAGAAAATAATATAAAAGATTCACAACAGAATATATATAAAAATTAATTATTCACATGCAACTTTTTAAAAAACTTTCTCCATGGTAGTTTTATATTTAATTATTCATAAAATAATTACAAATACTATTATAAAAATTTTCATCTTATCTAGTTTATCTTCTCTATTAATTGATTTTATAGCAAAGTATAAGATATCATTTCCAATGTATCTCTCTTAATCTATGCCTTAAAACACATGTTTTTTTAAAAAGGTATTCCATGCAAAATAGATAAGAATTCAATCTTAGATTCTTTTTTACTAAACTATTTTAACATCTAGTCTATATATATATATGCATGGATTGGAATGATATAAGAAACCTTTTAGATCTATCTCTACAGATCTCTATATTCAATATATAGGTTGCTTTTCCTGATTAATTTATGGAGAAATTCTTGGACAGCCAAAATTTTACTGATTAAAGTAAAAATATATCGTTTCTTAACAATAATATGTAATCTATATATAATATTAGAAAAATGACACTACTCCCACAAACCTTTTGTAAACATAAGGTTCATCCAATTTTTTATGAAATCAAATATGTTGATTGTACTATCAAACTTGGATTTCTATTCTTTAAAATTTGCATTGTACATTTGTATATTATCTTTCATGTTAGTCTTTCTCTTAGAGAATCACTAGATCCATTGAGTTTTTTCCCTTCAAGTAAATCAACCAAGTTCCGAACTTGGTTAATACATGAAGTTCATGGCTTTAAGTCATTTCTTCAAAAATAAATCATACATTTCTTTCAATTAATTGGTAGGCTTATCAATTATGAACAACAAGTCATTCACTCATTAATGCAAGATATGTCCTGCCAAATTTATAAAGATTTTGTGTTTCTTAAAGTTTAGTCTAAACAACCAATGTTTTAGCCTTGAGAATATATTTCATCTAGTTATAGTGTTTTAAGAGGTGTAGAAAATCTCATTCTTTTTTAGATAATTCTTGAAATATTAAGTCAAATATTAATCACCTCGATTCAATCAAAGTTTTTTTAATATTTATTCTAATATATATTTTAATTTTATATTAGGAACAAGTTGTATTTTTTGTTGAATTGGATTTGATATTTTCTAACTATTGTGTGATTTGTTTTATGGATTTTATAGGAACCAATTAAGGAGGAAAGTAAGGATGAAGACATAAAACTCAACTTGTTTGATTAGAAGCTCCTTCCAGAACGCGTTGTTTTTATTAGTTTAAAGAGTAGTTACCTTTTTTTGCACCATTTTGCATTTTAAAAATAAATGTATTATTTATATGATGATTAGTTGTTTAATTGAAGTATTTTTCTTTTGACGGCAATTTTATAGTATTGCGGTGAATAAGGATTTTTAAAAGTATTTTTTATTTAAAAATAAATTAAAATATTTTTTTTAGATTTTATTTATTTTTGATATCATAACATCAAAATCATCAAAAAATACTAAAAATAATATCAATTTGATATTTTTTCAAGACAAATATACTTTTTAAAAGCACTTAAAAGAAAAGGCTATTGCACTCTCAAATGGGGTTTCTTGGGCTCAAGAGAACTACATTAATAAAAAGTCTAAAAAACCTATAAAAACAAAAACTTATAAAAGACTTATCATGTAAAAAAACCTAGTTAGTTCGAATCGGTTTTCAATTTAGTCTAGTTTTAAAATTTTAAAAATAAAATTTCTAGTTTTGTTAGCACCACCCTTACTTGTACTCATATAAAAATAAGATTCATGTGAGTGAATGAACAAGATGCACTTACAATATCTATGAACTAAACTATGTTAGTGAAATGAAGGATTCCTAATGAACAAATGATTGTGGGAGAAAAAGAAAAGATGTGAGCTCGTATAAACATAGATGAAAGAGAACACAGACACACAAACAAGAAAATGGAGGGTGCAGAATGAACAAAATAGTCTTCCAGGAATATTTGTTAATTTCCCTTTGATTTTCAAGGATTCCAACAAAGGGCAATATCCGCATTAAGGATAAAATTGATAGTAATCAGCAACCCCACTTACAAATTTGATCACCACACTTTAACATTATCCCATAAGACACATTTCGCACTATATAAATTATATTTAATCTTATTATATTTGTATTCTAAGCCTAATCTCTCACTTAAGACTCCGTGAGTACACGAACAGGCCGGCTGTTGGCCATCCTACAATTGCTTCTAATCTCTCCAGGCCGCCCAGACTGCAGGTCGCCCATCTTTATCATGCCCTCGACAAAGGCCCTGAAAAATGCCTGTTGATTTTTGCTAAAAAGGGTTACGTATTTCCTCGTTTCAGGAAATGTGTAAAGGGTCTGATCAGAATTTAGAAACCCTCTCCCAGCAACCAAGTCTTTGAAATATCTGTTATCAAATGTAGCTGGTGTTGCATCAAGGTCTCCAGTTACATTTTCATCTCCACCAAGTGGACAAAGCTTGTCTAGCTTCTCTCTGTACTTTGTCTCAATTGCTGGGTCAGGTCTGCCGGAGCCTGATTGGTTATAGAGCCTGAACACTATGGAGAAGCACCGAGCTTGGCCAATAGAATGTGACCCTGAGAGGGCTACCATATCCTTGACAGAGAGGTTGAATCTTTCGAAGAGGTCCATGAGAAGGCTTGCATTAGCTCTTGGACTTGGCATGATATTGTTGGAGTCCTCCTGGCTAGCTGTTAAGCTGTCTACTCTCCCTAACTTCACGTCCCAATCTGGTCCTCCACTCTAATCCAATACAATGAATAGAACAAAAAATTTCAAATAAAAAAGAGAGGCTAAAAATCAGTTCTTTAGCAAAGAGTTCTGTCTGACCAAGTCTTGTCTAATCTTCTGAGATTTTTCTCTTTATTACTTAAAAACAATGAGATTGTCTTGAGAGGAAGTCTATAATTCCAGCATCCGGGAAAGCCTAGATACCGGCATATCCGGAAAAATGCTGGTATCAGCTAAACCTTAAACTGCAAGATTTCCATGTTGAACAGTGAAAGAGACCCAGTACTGGATTCAAAGGGATGGTCTTCTAGGATACAATTATTGTCAAACTGCGAGCTTCAAAAAGCTACAATTATTGCCCCTCTATAATTTTCACAAGAAGACTAGATTAAAGGGCCACGCCCACACATGCAATGTTTGTGACCAGATGTTTAACGTTAGCAGAATGTTGGATATAGTATTACTCCACTAAGAAGGGGAGAGGGTAGGCCTCAAATTCAAGTACAAATACAATCCTCGATAGTCACCACCGAAATGAATCAAGAAAAAAGGGCAAAAAACGACCTTTTGTAAAGACCATAATTATGCCGTCGTTCTGTTCATATTGTATGAGCAGTAGAGGACAAAAGTTGGACAAAAAGGACCCATTTCGCAGAATATCCGGTGAGATAGGCCTAGTGCGCAGGTGGCTAGCCAACACAAGACCCAGTCTTCTTATGGCCAAGTTGCTAGTGACTTTTTTGGTTATAATTTTGTTCTGTGAAGAATTATAGCAAAAAAACGCAGAAGTCTTACATAACAGGAGCAAATTTATTACCAGGACAACAGCAGCTCTAGAGGCCATGATAATTATATCTGCACAAGAAACCGTCCCTGGACAAACCTTCTCTAACTCTTCCTTAACTTCATCAATAACTTCATAAGACCTTAAAGAATCTATGTTGGACAGAGCAAGCTTCTCTCCTAGCATGTTTGGTGTGTCATCAAGCAGCACAGAAGCATCACAACCCTGCAAGGAAAAAAGAAAACCCATCAAAGAAAAATGAATTAATATCTTTATAATAATAATAATAACAATAATACTAATAATAATGCAAGATTGACATGAAAACATGTATTAAGTTTTTGGTTTGTATAATAAAGTTTACATTAACAAAACAATCATGGAATTGAAAACGCATGACTGAGGCAGCACTTCTTGGTTCTCTAATCATGTTCCTCCTCATCACATCCTTGACTATGAAATCAGCTTCCGGGCACGTCTCGGAGTAAAAGCCAGGCCGGAGTGGCACGGTAGAGGCAGAGGTCAAGCCCATGGATACGAGCAAGAGAAAGGCTGCAAGGAGAGGGGACATTTTATAATTTTTATTTTTCAGGCACTATAGTTTAGTTGATAGTTTGTGAGTGAGAGATATGGGCTAATTTTGGTGTCTGGCGTAAGGACTTTTAAACTAGTTGGCCGTATGCCTTCATGTATATATCATGGATGGGGATCTATTCATGGTATGTTAATGTTATTGTGATGAGGCGATTGCGTTTCTTAAGAATACTTTGAAAAGTCCTTCCTCACGTTAGGATGATATATGAGTGTGTTTGGTATTGCGGTAGCTGTTGTGGTTGTGGTTTAAAAAAAATTGTTTTATAAAAAGTACTTTTAGTTGAGGTTGGTTTATAAAAAATATTTTTAAATATTTTGGGTCTGACAACCATGTATAGATACCAGATAATGCCTGGGTCTGGCACCAAACATTATTGTCAGACTCAAGGTTCTTGGACCTAGCAATGTTGTTAGATCTAAGTAGCTTTGATTTAACATAGTTGCCAGACCCAAGGTACCACGCCACATCTAAGATGCTTGGGTCTAACAATCAATGCTAGACCCAAGCAAACAATAAACAAACAGAAGACAATAATGCACTTTAGTTGTCAAGAGAGAGAAAAGAAAGAAAAAACATAAACAATCGATTATCAGCGGCAATCCAACCATGATATGTTTACACACGCCGCACCATGTGAAAGAGGGCATGTCTATATATCTAGAGACACAATAGATGCCCAGATTTGACCACCGTAAAGCGTCTCAAACGTCTTTTTAATGGCGCGGGCGCCGCCCACTCGTTAGAGTGTGGGGAACACGTGCCGGTAACTTTTCGATTAAAAAATAAAATATATAACATGAACATCCCTTATAATTCTTTTAATTACATAACATATCCATATAAATTTTACTATCACAATAATCTATATCTAGAGTTATACGCGCAATTTAGCATACTTTATAACAAGTTCTCTCACATGACATGAACGGAAAAAAAAAAAAAAAAACAATTTGCACATGCGCACATATCTATGTATGAGACAATGGAATGATGATGGGCATGGAAAAAGGGGTATAGATTCTCGTGTGGTG
Source organism: Populus trichocarpa (assembly GCF_000002775.5). Taxonomy (NCBI): domain Eukaryota; kingdom Viridiplantae; phylum Streptophyta; class Magnoliopsida; order Malpighiales; family Salicaceae; genus Populus; species Populus trichocarpa. The sequence continues at coordinate 12,099,372 of NC_037291.2, read as the reverse complement.
TGGGTGTCAGGATATTACAGTTTTTGTTAGGACACTGAGAGAGCAAGATAAGGCAATTGGCTATTGAAGATGCAGTGAGGAACTGAAAGTGTCCCTTGTGAGGGCAGAGCAAGGTGGGGGTCCTTACTCACTCTTGACTCGACAATTGGCCCCCCGTGCTCTGTAAGTGTTAACTTACGTGATAATTCTAATGAGTTTTTGGATAAAAAAGATGGTATTTGAAAAGTGAGGTTAATTTTTTTTCCTGGATTTTTTTTAATTAATTTTAATATTTATAATTGTTAAAATAAAACTTAACAGTAATTATTTAGTTTAATTTAAATTACAATTATTTTATTAACGATTATAATATTTCAAGTCTATATAAACTTGTTACAACATAGAGAAAAAATATAAAAATATATTTTTTTCTTTTATCTTTCCTTGTTATTTTTTTTAGATGTTTAGAACTTTCGATGACTTAGTCGAATTCTAGAGGTGTTGTCTTTAGAACAAATAAATATCTTAAAAATAATATTTTATTATCTCTTAAACAGTTTTTTATTTGTTTTTATTTTCAAATAGTTTTTTTTTTTAAATAAAAAAAACAGATGCCCTGCCTTATCTTTCTTGGTATCAACAAGCTCAGCCACCCTTTTCTAGCAAAAGAGTCAAATATGGTGCAAAAACCATTACACCTTCTGAAATAAAGCAGCTGTACTCTGCAAAATGCCAGAAAAGGAAAAACAAAGACGCGTTGTTGAGCTAGCTAGTTGATTTGCCGAGCCCGGTGCTGCTCTAGTAGATAGGTTACCATTTTAATGACTGACCCTTCTCTTACGACAATTCTATAATTAATTTGAGGTTTAATACATCCTTGATTTATTGAGTTTTCTCTAATTAACCCTTAAACTATTGCTGATTTGAACATATTTTAGCAATTCATTGTCCACAAAAAGTGACACAATTACATATTACTCATTCTGAATTAGTTATTTTAAAAGAGACTCTTGGTTTTTAAAATTAATTTTTTTTTATTTTTTATTTATTTCAAATTATTTTTTTTAATATTTTTATGTTGTTTTAATATCAAAAATTATTTTAATACTTTTTTTAAAAAACACATTTTATACTGGGAGTTGCTTGTCAATGTCGGATTAAATTGGTACAAGTAATGAAACAAATATTAGCAAGAATTATGGTGTCGTGCGTGTGCCTACTGAGTCAACAAAGAAATTATGTCTCCTATTTTCATCAGGGGGAAACCCTAAATATTTTCATCACGGGGAAACCGTCCTCCTTGGCTGCCTGATTTCCAGGTCGCCATGGAAATTATTTTTTTTTATTAATATAAGAACAGTTTATGCATACCTTAACTAATTTCACGAGTCATAAAATTAACGATCATATAAATCTCTAGTGATTATCATATTAGCAATCACATGACTCGAATCTGAAACCACAAGGGAGCAAACCCTTTATCCTCAGCTTTTATTCTTGACCACCCACTAGATGATGGTTGGATTCTTGTGTTATGGGATTGTTGTCACTTTTATGGCAAGATTTTAATGGCATGTTAACAGGGAGGAAATTTATGCATTTGCATGCTTATAAAAAATAAAAACTTGGCCTCGAATTCATTTATCGTCATTAAGTCAAAAGGAAATTACGTATTTCCGAATGAAATTCTACTTGGGGCCTGTGAGAATTAATGGTCTCAATATTTAACCGAGACATATTTGATTATCTTGCTCACATGAATCTCTTGTTGATGGGATAATTATTTGGGAGTGTAATAATATTTATTTTTTAAAATTTAATTTTAATATTAATACATTAAAATAATTTTAATATAAAAAAATTAATATAAAATAAAAAATTTAACTTCAAAATCACTTTTAAAACAAAAATTTAAATTAAGTTACCCTTAATGGTGAATGTCGCCCTTGACCTTGAGACCTTGAGATGTAGTTTTTAGTTCCTATATGTTTTTGCATTTCAAAAGCGTTTTTAAAAAAATTTAAATTTTTTTATTTTTTGTTTTAAATTAATATTTTTTTATATTTTTTTATCATTTTGATGTGTTGATATTAAAAATAATTTTTAAAAAATAAAAAAAATTATTTTAATATATTTTCAAATAAAAAAATACTTAAAAAATAACCTCAATAATATTTCAAAAAAGTTTACCAAACACGTTTTTAAAATCCTCCGAAGCAAGGCTTCGAGTCTGCTGAGATCATCCAAGAATTACATGCGTTGATATCCTACTCCGGAACCAAAGAAGAAAAACACATTACAATATGTAATTTTTTTCAATTACTTTTGTGAAAAAAATTTCCGATAATATTTTATTAGAGAAAGATAGATTGAGAATGACTAAAATATAAGGCATAATCATAAAATAAATTCTTAAGATTCATTGTATTTTCAATTTCTTATTATAATTTAAAAAATTATATTTTATATCATGAATTTTATATATATCCACGCTAATATTTAACTTCCTTCAAGAACTAAAATCAATAAAAAAAATATTTAATTATTTATGAGTTTGTCATTATATATATATTAATAACTAAAGAGGCTATAAAACCTTAAAATAACAAAATTATTATGTTAAATTTATAATTACAATAATATTATTCATAATTTAATGAACACAAATTTCTTTAAACAATATATTTCATCATGCACCAAACCTCCATCCATCCTCTTCAATTCAAACCTCTCAATCAACACCTAGCTACCAAATTTCCTCCACCTCCCTCGTCATGCCACAGTAAGATTTGGCAGGTTCGTAATTTGCATTCTCCACATGAAGAAACGAAGAAAAATCCAAGAAAATTAAAAACTATTCCTTCAAAGACAAGAATTAACGAACAAGAAAAGAGTTTAACCTTGTATAATACTATCCCAGAACGCCCCCTACCATGCTCGTTCCTGGGGATAAAATTTTTAGTTGCATCAATGATCATTTTTCCTCTGATCGATCTTCACTTTTGTTTTTACATTCCAGTATTTAACAAATGAATTACACCGCAACTAATAGAGAGGAAATTATGTTCATAAATTTTCTTCTCTTGGTGTTTTACCGTGTAATTCTGTCTCTTATCCAGCTCGTTCTCCACATGAACGCAAGCAACAACAACAGAAGCAAAATACAGTTTAATGTAAACAGAGCTGATCTTTCTCTTCACCCTCACTTCCCTTTGATCACCCCTACTGGCCCATCCTACTCCTCCTTGCTCCCACTTCATTCTCTCCACAATTTCCTTTCTCAATCCCACGCTCGTTTCTCCTGTCACTTTGTTGAAACTCGTGAACCACAGCACACATCCTCTTCCTCAGCCACAACTTTTTTTCCCACCAACTGTAGCATTCAACAGTTAAGTATTGTCCCTTCATTCAGTGTTGCTTGAGTGTCATCCTCTCCATTCAGTGTTGCTTGAGTGTCATCTCATTGTAGGTTGAATATTTCACCTGATTATCTTTAAGCATTGTCCCTTCCTTGATGAACATGAAAGTATAATACCACTTTCCCACTACTACATGCGTTGAACATTTTTGTGATGGTGGTTTGTCAAAGTGTCTGGATTGTGCGGGGAGAAGACTTGTACCTCTTTTTACATTGCTTAGCACCGATCTACGACCATTTCTATAACGAAAGATTCAGAGTTTTGAGATTTGTACAATTTAAAAGTTTTTCTTTTGAAAAAAACCAAATTATTTTTTATTAATCATAGAACTCTAATTGAAAAAGAAATTAAGGGAGAGGAGAAAGAAAGAAAGAAAGGGAAAAGATTAAAAGAAGAAATTGACATGATAGCTCTTAATTACATGTGATATATTATTTACAAAGGACAATTTCATCTTTTATTTTTAAAAATTTTTATTTGATATAAAATGTACTCAAACTACAACAGAGAAGTCAGAACACAATTATATTTTAGAAGATTTTTTTCGTAATTATCTCAAAATACAACGACAGAATAAAAGTTATTAGACTTTCGGTGCATTGAAGTTTTTGATGCTCAACTTGTGGAGTGAGATGTAGAAATTCCTGCTGGATAATGCTTTTGTGAGTGCATCTTCTAGCTGGTCTTCTAACTTGACAAATGGAAATCGAATCATTTTTTTTCTTCAAGATTCTATTTAATGAAGTGCTCATCGACCTAACTGTGCTTCATCAGATCCGATCATGTTGAATAGAATTATGAAAAATATTAATAAACATGTTTATTTCTGAGTTATTTTTGCTATATTTTTACTGATAATCTTCTTAACCCAAAAAGTTTGCACACATCTTGCTTTTACTTTGAAATTCTGCTTCCGCACTAGATAATGCAACAATTTTTTATTTTTTACTGTTTTAAATGACGAGATCACCTCCTAAAATACAAAAAAATAAAATTGATGTTTTTTAAATGTTTTTTTTATAATTTTAATGTAAAAAAAATTATCTTAATAAAAAAATACTATACACTATACACAGTAAATAATAATAATAAAAAAAAACTACCTTAGGAGACCTGGTAATTTCATTCGATAATGCGACACTGACAGCAGAGTTCCTGGGTTCTGCTCTTTTTTTATCATGGCATGGTGTTTGTTTGCGAGGAAAGTCATAAAATATGGCGTTTTATGCAGTCTGACTTCGCATCAAATATCTCTAAAAAAGCCAACAACTTGTCATGGTTCTTTGAACACGTTTCCATAGTCTACAAGCTATAGCAGGAAGTTAAATCCGTGCCATGTCCCATTTTCGTAAACACATACTCTACTCGGTCAATCTTTTTAACCAGGCTAGGGGTTAATTTTAGGTTAGTAAATGATTATTATTGGATGGTTTTCTTGAATACTTCAGCACGATTTTTATTTTATTTTTTTGAAGTTAGGATACTATAAAATCCTTTTTTAACAGTTTATTTTATGCCCAGAAGCCTTTAAATAATATTATATATATAGACCACTTGAATATAGACACTCTTTTAAATTACTTGCGTAAAATATTTTACAAAAAATTGTTTTTCGGATTTTTTTGTGTTTTTTTTTTAATATTTTCTTATATTTGTTTTTTATAAAATATTTTATAAAAAATTTGATCAATATAAAATATTTTATAGTTAACCTTCAAACTTAGTTTATTTGCTAGAAAATATTTTCAGCCTATAGAGTTTCGTAAAATGTTTTACAAATAATAATCCATTTATAATATCATATAACTATTTCAATCATCACCTCCATCTTACCACCACAATATCTAGGGGTGAGCAAAAAAACTGAAAAACCGATTAAACCGAGAAAACTGAAAAAAAAATAACCAAAAAAACCGAACCGTGAAAAAAAACCGATTGAACCGATTAAAATTTTGAAAAAACGACTGGTTCGGTTTCGGTTTTATAAGCCTCAAACCGAAAAAACCGAACCGAACCCAACCCGGAAAAAAACCAAACCGAACCGGAAAAAAAACAAGCCAAAATGAGTCAAACCAAAAAAACCGAGTCAAACCGGTTTGAACTGGTTTTTGCCCTAAAAAACCGAACCAAAACCGGTCGGTTTGAACCGGTTTCGGTTTGATTATTTTTTTTTGATAAAAACCGAAACGAACCGAAAATGATCACCCTTAACAATACCTCACCACCATCTTTTTTTTTTTTTACTATCACCACAATCACCTCACAACTATCTCTTTTATTATTATTGTCATGTCATTACTATTTTTTTTTATCATTATCTTTTTCATCATCACCGAACATCACAATCTACTTCATTATCTTTATTAAAAAATATTTTCCAAGAAAATATTTTACCTAAAAGAAAGAATACCCTTGGTCTGTAAAATTTAGCATGCATATAATAAATTGACCGCAGGTTACATTTTTTTTACATCTATGCACATTTTAAAGAATTCCACCACATTTATTTTTTAATAAAAATTCGAAATTCCTTGACGATGATGATACTGAAAATTATGAAATACTACAATCTCGTCAACTTTGGCCCAAACAAGAATACGATAAAGCCCGTTATCAAACAATGGGTTCAGATAGAGACATATGCAGTGACAATGGGCTATTATAATGGGTTCATTAATTAATGGGCCGCCCCTATATCTTTATAGTCCAAGAATCTGAGATTGATTCTAAACTACACGTCGTCTGGAGTAACATGTCGAAAAAACATTAAACCTTGACAGAAACCTAGTCCATTAACAAAAGGTCCAGAGAGGCTAAGCAGCAGCAGTCTTCAACACCCCCCAAAAAGAAATGGGAGGGAGAGGAAGAGGAAGCAGGTCACGAACTCAAAGAAAGCACTTTCGTGATGGCAGAGAGAATGTTTGGAAACGCCCCAAATCTGACAGTGCCTCGTCTGATCCCAACAGCAACAACAACTCTGAGAACAAGACTCATTGGCAGCCTTTTGCTACTCAAAACCCCGCCTTCGATGAATACTACAAGGTAACACTTGCTTTTCTTTTGTTTAAGATTAAATACTATTTTGTTTGGTTTGGTGGGGTTTAATTTTTTTTATTTATTTTTATTTTTTTGCAGGAGCAAGGGATAGTGACAGCAGAAGAATGGGATACCTTTGTCGAAGTTCTTAGAACACCCTTGCCTGCTGCTTTTAGAATCAATTCAAGGTAAAGTTTTTGGTTTCGTTTGCTATTTAAACTGTCGGGTATTCTTTGTTTGGTTTTTTGGGTGTGCTCGTAATTGTTGTTCCTGCATGCTGTAGCAGTAAAAAAATATAACGTTAATTATTTTTTCAAGCTGATGAGGCAAACTTTGAAGTTAAGAGTTGGGACACGAAAAGGTTGGGTTTTTGTAGCTCTCAATGTTGTCTACAAGCAACAGACTAGCCAAGATAGGTAAGAATGATAAAATCACATAAGATGAATATCCTAATAAGGTTGCTATCCAGTTCTCTTTGATATGAATTGGATATGATTAGGTGAATGAAGAATGAAAATGGTGATTTTGGCAGCATATGTCAATCTAGTGATCTTTTTCAAAGGGAGGTTGCTTTAGGGATTGCAGGAAGATCAAAAGGGAAGTGGGATTTTTGAAATATGGTCGACTGTGATTGGACAAAAAATATGGTCGTATGGAGTATGAAATGATGGGAAATTATATTTGTGGTAATAAGGTCCTTTATCCCCCCGAGTCTTGGATTGAATTCAGATGCTGCAAGTTGTATATGGGCAATTAACGAGCATAAGAACTGCATTTTGAGGGTTTATATATAAGGTCCCCTGTGTTCTTCACACCCTCCTTGACTTTGAACATTGAAACTGCATGTTACAGTATGGGGAAAAGTTACTAACCTTGTGATTTTTATTTTTTTCAATTTTGCAGTAGCCAATTTTGTGAAGATATCAAATCACAGCTTGAGAATGACTTTATGAATTCTCTTAAAGCAGAGGTAAGTTACATTTATTTATTTTGAGACTATAACACCTTTGATAATTATGTTGCCAAATGCTGGTTGTTACAGATGATAGCTTACTGTTTTTTCCCTTCATTTTTGTCATTTTTGACAGACCACTGATGGTGGTGAAGTGGAGGCTATTAGACCATTGCCTTGGTACCCTGATAATCTTGCCTGGCATTCAAATTTTTCCCGGATGCAGCTAAGGAAGAACCAAACCCTTGAGAGGTAAATCGTGCAATTTCTGTTTGTTTGGGTAGTGTTGTGAGCGTGTTGTCATATTTTCTGAACAGATACGTGTACCTGATAATACTGACATTGCTTAATTATGTTCTTCCCTTTCTTGTTCCAAAGATCTGTTTTACACAGAAGGTTTTCTATTCTGCAATTTTCAGTCATTCAGAATTGACCTGTGCAATGCATTTATTTTACATATTATCATTGATGTAGACTGTGCCATAAATGACTTCCTACCACCAGGGGTATATGTACTATGCTCAGTTAACTTAATGTTTTTCCTTCAGAGAAGTGGAGTTATTGCTATATAATTTCTCAAGTTTATGGTCTTGGAAAACACTTCAAACTTCTCTTAAAAGTCTTTCTGAAAATCAGTCTAGTTGTCATGATGATCCAACCAATTTCAATTTATACAATTTTCAATGGAAAAAATGCTTTCTATTAAAAATTCATGCATTATTTTATAGGGTAACTGTTTGGAGAAACAGCTCTCCCATTTTTAACAAATGATTTTTTTTGTTTTTTGTTTTTCATGGAAAAGAAAAATTAGAAAGGGAGATTGAAAATGGAAAAAGTTTTCTGCAACCAATTCAACCCATTGTTCTCCTACTTGTATATGATTTGTTGGTTTTCATAATTGGTGCTTACATTATATGTAAAATATGTGCAAGCTGCCCGCAATTAATGCACTTGTTTTTGATTGCTTTCCTTTTATCTACCAAATGTTGTTTTGGATAAAATTATTTCAGGTTCCATGAGTTCTTAAAGCTAGAAAATGAAATTGGAAACATTACCAGACAGGAGGCTGTCAGCATGGTGAGCAAGTCTGATTTTGGGTTTATTCAATGATTTTTGGTTGTTTTGTCCTTTAAGAATGAACATCTCGACTCTCATCCCTGTGTCATTTTGCTAACTGATTGTTAATCCTACAACTAAATTTTTGGTTTGTGATAAAGGTACCTCCACTCTTCCTTGATGTACGTCCGGATCATTTTGTATTTGATAGTAAGTTACCTATAGTGCATTCTAATTCTTTTCTTTATTTTATTCCTTTGGCAATACAAGTGACTCATCATCTCTTTATCTAAATTAGCTCGATGTATTTATAACAGCAGCTTTCTTACCAAAAAACATTGATATCCTAATGGTTTACTTTCTAAAGTTTCTAGTAGCAGACATATGTATCTCCCCTTCACCCCTTAGTTTTCTTATAAAGTTGAAATGGGTTGCATGTCATGGAAAATATCCAATACCTTGTAGTATTTCCTCACTGCTCTCTTTCCTTGTATGCAGTGTGTGCTGCACCAGGTTCAAAAACATTTCAGTTGCTGGAGATTATATACCAATCAACAAAGTCAGGATCACTTCCTGATGGAATGGTTTGTTACTTTTTCTTGTTTCACACTCTGCTCTATTCTATTATTGTCTTCATCTATTTGTTTTATTTTGCTTAATCGTCTCTTTACCTTGAATTGTATTCCTAGTTGATTTGTTTCATTTATTTCATTGTAATGTTAGAATATGAAATTGATTCACCATTACCAATATTAATTTACTTGTCTAGGTTATGGCAAATGATCTGGATGTCCAGAGATGTAATCTTCTCATCCATCAAACAAAAAGAATGTGCACTGCCAACTTGATAGTCACAAATAATGAAGCCCAACACTTCCCTGGGTGCCGTGCAGACAAAAATGGCTCTAAAGCTTCTGAAATGGAAATCGAGCCACAGATTAGTCAGCTTCTCTTTGATCGAGTGTTATGTGATGTTCCCTGTAGTGGAGATGGTACCCTCCGCAAGGCTCCAGATATGTGGAGGAAATGGTTGGAAGTCTTGTGTACTTTCTCATTTTTATGTTTTTCGAGCATTCAGAGTGGATTATATTTGTTTTCCCCTCTAATACAGGAATCCAGGGATGGGCAATGGGCTCCATAGTCTACAAATTCAGATAGCGATGCGAGGTACCTTAATGAAAAACCTTGAATTGACATTTCTTTACGAATTGAAAACCTTAGCTTTTAGGCCCTTTTTGGCTGATATTATGTTGATCATAAATAGCATGTCATTTCAAATTTTCTGCTCTAAGATTAATAATCATCAGTGTATTGCCAAAGGAAGCACTAGTCTTCCATATGATTATGTCCTGACAGGTTATTGGTTGATAGTTGTCAATTTCTAATCCCAAAGGCTTCTCTTGATGTCGGACAGGGTTGTCTAGTCTGCCCACTTTTGTTATTTTTTCGTGCTATAGCTAGACAATCTGTGATTTCAAGGCTTTGACTTTCAGAAGAGCTGATAAAGGGCTTGTGATTTAAATAGCATCTAGATTGAGTGAGATTTAAGGGCAACAGGAAGCTTAGATTTGAAGACTTTGGTTTCTTGAAGTTTATGGTAGCTGCAGAATTAGGTTCCTAGCAAGTATTTGCTTAGTGAATTGAAGAGAAAAAGGAAATGGAATGATGCTGGTGTCTAGTACAGTAATGTGGTAAAACTTGGGATTGATGAAAATGAGAAATCACAATTTGTTGGCTTTTACGACTGTGGATTGGGTGCTGTGGTTTCTATACTCAGAGATAGATGGAATAATAGGTGTGAAAATATAGGGCAGCATGCCCTGCTGTTGCCAAAATACACAATTCTATTTCCCAAAGTTTAACAATATGCTAATAGAAAGTCTTGGAACTCTCTGTTGCCATTAAAGGACTGCTACAAACTAATTTGAACTTTAGAAAAATAAAAATAAGGCTCTTAAAGTTTGTTATTGTCTAGAAAATTTACCTAAACACACTTTTTTTAGGAAATTGCAGAAATTGTGATGCTCTCCTGCTCAAGAGTCTGTTCATAACTCTAGACATAAACTCTCAAACGAAGTATTTTAGCCTCCACCTTAAGGTTGATGCAATGTAGCAAATCATCTCTATTTCATGTTGCAATGTTCTCACATAAGAACAACAGAAATTTACCTACATACTACAGCAAGTAATTCTTTTATACCGTGGTTGCTTGTTCCTTGACCTGGAACAATTCGTTTCTGGCTCAGAAAGCATATGGGCAACCCTTATTGGCAATGGCCCTCCAAAAATCACCAACTAACATTTAGCTGGCTCACATTATAGTATGCATCGATGTGGACAATGAAATCCATGATGGGTCTTTCTTGATGCCTTGAACTTCATGTAGTAGCTGCAGTTCAACATGGGATAATAAGGGATCGTTCAATTTCATTCCTTGCATGTTTTCTGCTGGATCCATAATTTCAGCATTTTGCTGATAAAGACAGGCATATTGTCAAGCTTCTAATCTACTTATTTTTTTCTCGTTTGAATGAAATATGATCCATCTTGTATTAAGCATGGTACATTAGAAAGTGTAAGTATACTGGATTGTGGTTTTGGCTTCACTCCAAATGTTTATGATGATTAAATGTGGATTTGAGGAGCTGAAAGAATTCTGCTCCCCCCTATTTCTGCATTAGTGGAGTCAGTCATTCACTCTTGGATTTTGCCCAGATTTGTTTCAGTAGAGGTGCAAACTAGCTAGATTTAATATACATTATATTGTGATGCACAGGCCTATCATTGCTCAAAGTTGGTGGAAGAATGGTGTACTCAACTTGCTCAATGAATCCAGTTGAGGATGAGGCTGTTGTTGCTGAGGTAATCTAATACCCATTCACAAGTATATCACCATTAGACATCTTTGACTTTTCAAAAAAAAAAACAATAATTCTAAATCTTGCTTAATTTTGGTGCCTATGTCTGTTTTTCCTAAGATTCTACGGAAATGTGGAGGGTCTGTTGAACTTGTTGACGTCTCCAGTGAACTTCCTCAACTTGTTCGTCGGCCTGGTGTCAGAAAATGGAAGGTATGTTATTTCTGCCAAGTCCATTTTCTATTGAAGCCTTAACAGGCTAGTAACACGGATGTTGAAAAGATTTTTGCATAGTTCCTCTGGCAATGCTGCCTTTTTTTTTTATTTAATCTTTCTGGCAATGCTACTTCATTTCCACAATATGATGACCCCCCCCAAAAAAAAAAAAAAAAAAATTCTCAGACATTCTGATGTTTAGCATATTCAACTCGCTTTGGATGTTGTCAATAGAATGATTGGTCTCCTTTAGAGAATAGTTGAACCAAATGAACATTTAAATTGAGTTGTTTTGACAGGAAGTTTAGAGGAGTTTCTGATATTTCCTTTGTTTTTTTATGTTGGATTAAGATTTTATATTTTAATGCTATCAAATACTGTCACCATCCCAGAAAGATATCCATCTTTTGGTTTGTGTTTTGTCTGATGTTCACTCTACCAAAGGCATAGTTGTGTTTGGTTGAATATCAGTTTGGCTGGCTTTTGCCCTGCTAGGAAAAAATTCTGTATGGTGTTATGAAATGGGATCTGCTTTCAATTTCTTAATTTTATAAGACATAATTTATGTTTATTGGTTCTGCAGGTACGTGACAAAGATCTCTGGTTAGCTTCCCACAAAGACGTCTCCAAATTCCAGAGATACCATATACTTCCCAGCATGTTTCCTTCAGGCAAAAGCTATGTTGCCCCGGCCAACAAGGATCTTGAGCACGAGAATGGTGAAAATGCAATTTCTGAAGATGGGATTCAGCCAACAGAAGATGCTTCTACCGAAGATTTGATTGAGGAAGTTTCTGATCTCCCCCTGGAACGTTGTATGAGGATAGTGCCTCATGATCAGAACAGTGGGGCCTTTTTCATTGCTGTCCTCCAGAAACTCTCTCCTTTACCAGGTGAATTTAAGCATTATTGATGCATCATACTATTATGAAGAATCTAAGCAGTTGAACCTTGTAACCAGTATTCATTGGTTACTGCTTATAACCACCCCCCCCCTTTTTTTTTTCGTGTTCTAGAGATGTTGCCCCGTTGCTCATTACCACTTTCATTTCATCTCCCACTTACAAAATGCTGAATTAGTACTTGAAATAAATGTTGATTCAGATCTATTTTTGAGGATGTCTCTGTCACTTCATTCTTATGTTTTGCATGTTAGGCGTTTATAATGTTATATCTACTTCATGATTTCCCTGCAGCCATTCAGGAGAAACCCTGTAAGAAAAGGAATTTGTTCAAAAAGAATCCTGAACTGCAAGGAAAATTATTGGATCAGGTTACTGAAGATAATAGTGGGCTGGAGCCAGACTCCAGAGATGTCGCAGTAGAAAAAATTTCTGAAGCAGCCACAGAGGCAGATTTAATTGTTGATGAGCCAGATGAAGCTGATATGGAACCTGATCCTTCTAATATATCTAACCAAGATTCAGAGGAAACCAAAGCACTGGTTAATGGGGAAACTGATTCTGGGAAGGCTGTGGGGAAGAGAAAGTTGCAACTTCAAGGCAAATGGAAAGGGGTTGACCCTGTTCTTTTCTTTAAAGATGAATCTATTATCAATAGCATAAAAATGTTCTATGGGATTGATGAGTCATTTCCTTTTGATGGCCACTTAATCTCAAGAAATAGTGATAAGAACCATGTGAAGAGAATTTACTATGTCTCAAAGTCAGTTAAGGATGTTCTTGGGTTGAATTTCCGTGTTGGTCAGCAACTTAAGATTGCTTCTATCGGCCTGAAGATGTTTGTAAGTAATCTACATGCTATTTAGACATTATTTTTTTGTTATATTTTTTTTTTCAAAAGCCGCAATCATAGCTTTTTCCCCATTCCCTCCCATCCTTTGGCCTGTGAGTGCTCTTTCCATATTGGTTGACATACTCCAAAGTTTCTTAGCTACCAGGCTACAACCCTCTGCCATGAGCTACGTTGCTAGAAAACAGTAGATGCATCAATTGCCAAAACTTGTGCTAATAGATCAAGTCAGTCAAAAATAACTACCACCACCAGTTCTACTATATGTTTCTTTTTACCCAAAAAAGGTGGTTGCCTAGGCTTTATTTAACAAAGAATTGTTCATTTCTTGATTTGATTCTGCCCTCTTTTTTTAAAGGAGCGACAAACTTCAAGAGAAGGTACCTCTACCCCCTGTTCATTCAGGATATCATCAGAAGGATTGCCGGTGATTCTTCCACACATCACTAATCAGATCCTATATGCATCCTCGGTAGATTTCAAGCATCTTTTGCAGTATAAAGCAATAAAGTTTGCTGACTTTGTTGATGCTGAGTTTGGCGAGAAGGCATCAAAGCTAATGATGGGTTGTTGTGTAATAGTCATGCGAGGTATGTAGCAGTTCCTACCATGTTCGTGTTATCAGTGTATGAATGTGTATTTACCCCATCGTCTTTGTTTGCAGACAGCAAAACCATGTTGGATCCTACCAAGGTGGATGCGTCAACAATAGCCATTGGCTGCTGGAAGGGTAGATCCAATTTGAATGTGATGGTCACAGCAATTGACTGCCAAGAATTGCTAGAAAGGCTTTCGGTTCGCATGGAAGCCGAAAAAGGCTCTTCAGTGCAAGAAAACAAGATCAATGTTGATGACCTGCAGCTTAATGGAGCTAGCAAGGTTGAGGAATCTGAAACTACTCAGCTGGTTGCAGATGCTTGAATTTACAGCAACTTTTGAGTTTGTCTCTAATCTATTTGTACCAGTTCTGGATTTATTTATTTTTAATAGATACAACATATCATTTATTTTTAGCCTCTTCTGGGTACCAATTTTATAATGTTCCAGGTTTTGTATTTTATCAGAATGACTAAACCTTTTTTTGCTGTATTAAGCTAATGCAATTTTGACGAGCTACATGATTTTCGCAGCAAATTTTTGTTTGCTGGAGTTCCATGAAAAACAAAGACTCTTGTTCTAAAAGGGGTAAGAAAGCCGTGCAAGTAAATGACTGATGAAGCAAGGCAACGGTAGATGTGGTGGCAGTTTTGGGCATTGTACTGTAATAAAATGCAAGGAGAGGAAGAAGCTAAATAGGAAAATGAAGGGCTTTTTGGTAAAATAACATACTTTAATTTTATCGTCCTTGAGACTTCAGAGTGTGGCAAGGTAGTTGTCTAAGCTTTGTCCCAAATCAAATCCTTTTACTCTAAGTGGCCGTTTGGTAACGTGGCTACGGGTGAGGTTCACTCGCAGCCACACATAATATCGTTTGGTAAGAGAAAAAAAATGTTTTTCACTGGTAGGACCCACTACAAATTAAAATGAAACCGCAGGTTTTAGAGAAGCAGCATTTGGCTGCTTCTCCTGAGGTAGGAAGCTGTAATAGTGGAGCATGGCTCCACTGTTCAGTGAACAGTGGAGCCATGCTTCACTGTGCACTCGCACTGTTCACTTAAATTTAAATCAGTTTTTTTAAAATAAAAAAAAAACCAGGAAAAGTTTAGTTTTTTTTTTTCTGAAAAACCAGGAAAAGTTAAGTGATTTTACTCGCACTATTCACGTGAACGTGAACGTGAACAATATTTTTTTTTGTTTTTTTGAAAAATTAGTTTAAGGTGAATTAAATTTACTCGTACTGTAATCTCAATTTTATTCATGATAATATTTTAATTAATTTTATTGCATGCTCAAAAAATCATGAAAACTGTAGTTTTTGTCGAATAAATTTTGTACATAATGAAATTGTAAAATATTTTTAAAAAAATTGAGTTTTACTCGAAAAACTAGTATTTAATATTATTTAATAACACTACATAAATTAGAAGGATATCACATGATGACGTAGCATTTGTAGAATTTGATCGCAATTCCAATTATGTTCTTGCCGAGTCCGACCCAGTTAAAAAAAATTCAGTTTTTATTTTTATTTTAATTGTGTTTTATTAAAAAAATTAGAAGGAGATCGCTTGATGACGTAACAAAAAATTCAGTTTTTGTTGTTGCGTGCTTAAGAAACCATGAAAAATATAGTTATTGTTGGATAGATTTCGTATGTGATGACATTGCATATAGTTTAATGGAATAATAAAAAATATTTGATATCAATATTATTTATTTCATGATGTAATAATAGTAGTTAAATCTACAATATTTAAATTAAAAATATTTTTTAATTATTTTATAACCTCAATTTGAAAAGCATTTTTTTAATCAAACACATTAAACTACTTTTTGTTCAACCTCAATTTTAACCACAGTTTTAACCAAACATATATTTTTCCAAACCAACCTCAACTAAAAGTACTTTTTATAAAACAATTTTTTTAAAACCACAACCACAACAGCAACCGCAATACCAAACACACCCTAAAAATTGAACAGCGCCCTCATAATCTCTCCAAGAATCTCACCAAATACTTTTATTTTGCCTTTAAAAGAACCAAAAATCAAATTTATTCTAATCTCTAAGTATTATTGGACCAAATATTTTTATTTTGCCTTTAAAACAATTAAAAATCAAATTTATCTTAATCTTAGCCAAAACTCTATTTCTGTTAATATTTTATTTCTGTTTTATTTTGATGAAAAATTCCTTCTTCTTTTTTTTTTATCATAAGCATAGTTTCTCATATAAAAACTTATCATGTAAGCAATTTTAAACCAAGAAACAAAAAATAATATCTTGATTATTTTCTTGCGACTACATGAAAAAATTGAAGAATAATTAATTCAAGGAAATGATATAAAAATTAACAATTAAAAATAATAAAATATATATTTTCACATCATTGAATATTCATGTGAATTTTTTTAAAAATATTTTGCATATAAGTTACATATTATAATTGTTAAAAAATTAAAACTACAATCATAAAAAGCTTTAATCTTATTTAAAAAGCATGCCATGATTGATTGCTTTTTGAAACATTTTATTATAACAAACATGATTTTATTTTTAAGATATAAGAAAATTAAAAACAAAAAACAAGATAATGGCTAAGAGAAGCTTCTAGACCGCAAGGCTCGGGCGTTTGACACATAAAAAAGCTTAGATGTTACTAAATTGTTTGGGAGTGTGGTTACAGTTGCTTTTCTAATATTTTTCATTCAGAAATGTATCAAAATAATATTTTTTTTATTTTTAAAAAATTATTTTTGATATTAGTGCATCAAAATGATCTAAAAACACCACAAAAATATTAATTTGAAGTAAAGAAAAAAATAAAAAAAAAATTAATTTTTGCAAAAAAACTTTTAAAACACAAAAATAAACTATAGTATATTTTAAAAAAAAAAAACTCAAGCAAACATCCCCACTTGAGTTTTACTATTAAATGGAATAACATGTCTAATACAATTAATTATGGCATTTTTAGTGGTAGAAAAGTGGATTTTGGGGTATTAGATAAATTTAAAAAAAAAACCATATAAAGCTCAATAACCCCATTTACTACCTTAAACACCCCTGGAGCCTCAATCTATTTTTATTTTGTTTTGCATGAAATTTTCCTCTTCAAGATGAATTTATTGCCACGATAAATGGTCTTTCGTAGTCAAAATAAGGATACTCGAAATGTTTCCCTCTCCTTTTTTTTTTTTTTTAAATGACTCTCCTGTCTCAGTATTAAAAACTAAAACATTAAAAAAAAGAAGATTGAAACGTGAAAATCTAAAATTACAGGGATCAAACATGAAAAAAGAAAAATACAAGAACAAAATTATATGTTTACACGTCTATGAACAGTAAAAATTGTTGTGAATGTACATTGTAATCCATGGTGATTTTTTTAAAAGGAACCGTGGGTGAATAATAGTACAAACAACTGTTAAAAACCCTAAATATTTTATTTTATTTTATTTATTTACTTAAGTGTTAATATTGTTCGCATATTCTATATAGAGAAGTATTTATATTTATGATTTGATATTTTGTTGTGAAATGCATATCTTTTAAGTAAACATTGAATATTTTATTTTTTTATATTACATGAACTTGTATTAAATTTTATAGTTTAATCTTTTCTAACTATTTAATAGGTAATCCAATTATAAAAATTTTAAATTAAAAAGTTTGCTCCTCCTATGATTTCATGTTCGAACCCTACCCTATGGTTGCTAATATGATGATTACTGAAGGCTTACATGGTCGTTAACTTCAGGACCCGTGGAATTAGTCGAGGTGCGCACAAACTGGTCCAGAAACTCACATTAATCAAAAAAAAAATTAATATTTTCTAGTATTAAACTTCTAATTCCTTCTCTCACAGGAAAAAACGTTCTTCATGCATATAAATGCTACAATTATTTTAGAAACTGAACGTTATCAAAATAATAAAAATTCAACGGAAAAGGATTTCTTCAAGCTCTTGCCAATAGCATTTTCTACTGACCGACATGTAGTACAAATATTTTGCTTCATAAATTTGGGGAATCATAATTATTGATATAAAACAGAAAAGTACAAAATTTAAGTTTCCCTTGGAACAATCATTAATGAGACCTGATGCAAAGATTTATAATTGTTAGACGACAGGTTATTTTAGAGCAAAAACTTATGAAACAATTAATAGAGTCCATGCTAAAATCTTGTGGTCTGAGGACCGACAGGCACCATATATCAAATAGTTAAAGAAACTTCTGTTCAAAATAGGTAGCAACAGCTAAAAAGCCTCTCAGGCAACAGAAAATTCTCCAGAAACATCTCCACTTCCATCTTCAATTTCCACACTACAAAGCAAGGTATTTAAAGTATTCAAAACATTCATCGACATTATGAATTTTTTTCTTTCCGAATGAGATTGAGGAGAAGATAAAACGCGACTCAGATTTTCCTCAAAATAAGATACTAATCAGCTGCTCATGCAAGCTAAATTATAAGAATGTAAAATTTACAAAGAACTACATCACACCTTTCAAAAAATTGCTATTAGGAATTAAGGGGAAGCACGCGGTTTCAAAGCCCAGACTGATCAGAGATCACAATTAGCTACAACACTTGCTCTTCGCTGGAATTTCTTGTGCAGGGCCTGGAATGATAATCTTCTTGCCAGATAGCGATGCGGGGTTACCATTGATTTGATCTTCACCAGCAACCAGGTTCTTCTTGTTTACAATGTTGAAGATCTCTGTCAGCACAGTCATAAAGGCATTCTCAACATTAGTTGCTTGCAATGCAGAGGTCTCTAAGAAGAATAGTCCTTCCTTCTGGGCAAATTCTTTGGCATCCTCAGTGGGTACAGCCCGCTGGTCCTCAAGATCACTTTTGTTCCCAATCAAAATGATAACTATGTTCTTGTCAGCATGGTTTCGCAGCTCTTCCAGCCAGCGTGGTATGTGATCAAAGGTCTGACGCTTGGTTATGTCATACACCAGCATTGCCCCAACAGCACCCCTGTAGTATGCACTTGTGACTGCTCTATACCTGCTCATTGAACCCCCAAAAGCAGAGAAGAAATCAACATTTGCTAATTACAGAAATTAACATCGATTCTGTCCAAAAGAAACAATATTGCTTCCCAGGGTACTAACAGAACAATTCTGAAATTTTTGTGTTAAAGCACATAGTCAGATCTAATCAGGCGAGCACTGGGTTTTTCCCTTTTCTCCTACCAGATATAGTCTCCCTGGGTCCCAAGAGATTATTAAAGTAAGTATTAGTCATCAAATATAACATCCATCTCTAACCACTATGATATATACAAAAGATATTTCAATAAACGGTCCAAAAGTTATGGCTCAAAAGATGCTTCAAAATAAAGAAATTTCTTGTTTAACAATAAAGTTTTAGGTGCTAAAAGAAGATTTCCAAACAATATAATAACATTCCTCAGAATAGCCCAAAGTTCTTTGGAACTCCTAAATTCTCATTGCTCTAACAACTGTATATCAACTAGTAAGAGAAACCTGAGGCGTACAAATCCCCATAGTCTAAAAGACAAAAAGCCAAACGAGATATCTTATTCTGTAAGGATAAACAAAAGAACAGTGACATGAGCTGGATTCATTTCCTAGACCAAAAGCAACTTTAAGCAAGGTAATTAATTCTTCTTTCATCATGAATCGAACCAAAGGCCACCTTTTCTCCAGTCAAACATCAACACTAAACAAAAAAATTATAATCCCCACACCCAACAAAACCAACAAAAAAGGCAGTCGGGGAGGCAAAAAAAGAGAAAGAAAAGCCAGTAATTTTTTAGGAAGGGATAGTGGGTGATGGCCTGAAGCCACAGCACCCATAAGAGCTAAGCAGGGCCCAGAATCAAGATCTATCCTAACAAGTATCACTATGACCCAGCCTCAGATCCCCCGCACAGTCGACGTTAAATCAATTCATTAACATATCCATACTTCAATCACAGACTTAAAACCGGATCAATTTGCATCCAAAAGTTTGCGATTCATCATGAATCAAAAACAACAGACTGCAAAAAAAAACAATCAAATGTCGACAATTAGATACTTGAAAAACTTGAATTGTATTACCATATACCTCATCTTCTTTCTTTTTTCCTTTTTTTTCTTTTTTCATTTGATTCCTCCCAGATCAGACACAATGTCCATTTGTATTATAACATCAACCACGTGTTTTTCCTCCAAATCTAACACTACAAAACCAATTCCACATTTGCAGCAAAACCGTCTTTCCAAATCAATGTGTATATAAAACCATACAAGCCACGGATCCAGAGACACCAAGCGATGGATAGCCAGCCAGGTGAGCATAAGCTGGCCCGAAGACAACTTAGCCATTAAAACCAAATATACATGCAGCTAACATGCAGTCTGTTATTAACGAAGAAAATCCATATCACATCTAGACTTCTAGACCAACCAAACGAAAAGAAAATTAAAATTAAAATCTGAAAGAATGAATAGTTACCGTTCTTGACCAGCAGTATCCCAGATCTGGGCCTTAACACTCTTATGATCAATAACAAGAGTCCGAGTTTGAAACTCGACCCCAATAGTAGCTTTAGAGTCAAGACTAAACTCGTTTCTAGCAAATCGAGCAAGTATTTGTGATTTCCCAACTGCTGAGTCCCCTATCAACACCACCTTGAATACATAGTCTATCTTCTGGCTCGCATCTCCGTATCCACCCCCACTAGCCATTTTCTCACCCTCAATTCAAATGGGTTTCCTTTGTTTCTTCTAAAGAAGAGAGCGATTCTTGCTATGCTTTGCTATGGCTAGCTAGTAGATCTTAGCAGTGGTGTTTTGCTTTGCTTGGTGTGGAATTGAAGGCGAAGGCTAATAAGACAATCAGTGAGTGTGGCGATAATCCGGTGCAACGCATGGCAAATTTATATTAGTGCATCATGCAATCTGGTCCGTCAATGATTCTGATGGGTTCTTTGAGTGGGGACTACTTTGTCTAAGGTGTTTCTTAACAAGTGCAAATACGAGTCAGGGGGGTGTTGTAATTAATTTCTAGTTGCTAAGATTTAGTAAAATTGACCTTTAAGTTGACATTTTGAAATTTGAGCGCAGATTTAGGGAGAAACTAACAAATTATTTTTTTTAAGTTCAATGGATCTCTTAATAAACCAGCCAATAAAATGTGATTGATTTTCAGTTTTTAATTAGTGAAAGTGTCTGGTGATTTGTGATCGTGAAAAAATCATATATATATATATATATATATATATATATATATATATATATATATATATTAAAGTTATAAATTTCATTTGATTCCTGCTATTTAGGAGTAATTGTCATTGGTCACGTTAGAATTTTTTAAAAAAATCAATTTGCTATCGAAAAATAGATAAGATTTCAATTGCAAGGGATATGCCATGGTTACATGTTGATTCAAGATGATTTTTGGGAAAAAGTCTTAGTTATTTTTATTTAGTTTAGAAAATTAAATATTATACTTAATAATTTTATTTTTTTAGTTAGTTTAGGATTTTTATTATTTTTTTATTGTTAGGTTTTCTAGGTTGTTTAGATTAGTTTTTTAATTTATTTAAAGAGTTATAAACATTTTAGTGAGGTAGATTACTTGAACATAAAATATTCAATAATAAAATTTTAAATTAGAGTTTTTGTGTAATTTTTTTTAACATAATTATGTTAATGTACTTGTTATTTTTTGAATTTTTTCTGTTTGTGTCAATTGCTATCAGAGTCGGGAGATTTTAAATTATTTTATTAGTTGTGTATTACTAAATAATCATGATTGAAAAAAGTCATAAAACAAAGCATGTTTAGGTGAAATGGGATAAGGAGATCCCCCCAAATTGTGATAGAAAACATGAAGAGACAAATTATATAATTAAAAATAGGTGTTTAGAAACAAGTGACAGAAGACATGCGGGAAAATCAACCTATTGGTTGGCAATGTTGAAGAGCTTAGGGGATTGTAAGAAAAAAAGTGATGAAGGATTTATAATCAATTTTGAGAAGTCATTTCATAAGTATAAATAAATGAAACAACTTCTTAATTGGGATAAATATGATATTGAAACTAAAAAATTTTATGATTATGATTTTTTTTTAATTGGAATCAATCACCAAAATTTGATAAAAATAATAGACTATATTAAAGAATAAGATTTCAATGTAGAAATCTTGGTATGTTATTAACTTGAGCATGCAAAAGATATTCATGCTAGTAAGCAAAATGACTTTGATCTTAATGATGTAACCGGAAAGAAGAACCAAATTAGATATGGTTTCATATGTGATTTTTGATGAAGCATGTTATGAAAAGATATGCCTTATATATACTTGAGGAGAATTTTGAAATTAACATGTCAAAATTAATGTTATTGTACTTTGAATAAAAATCGTGAAATAAACTTTTAAATCTTTTTCAAACTTTAAGATTGATTTCATTATTAGAGAGATATTAAATATATTGTTCATAGATATGATATTTTTAATAGAAAAGATAAGCATGTAAAGGGTTGGAAACTTTTTACTGGACATCCACGGGATTAAGGTAAGGCTTAAACTCGAGGATGAATTCTTTCTGATTTGAGAAGAATAATGCATGATGATTTATAGGGAAAAGTTTTATCTTAGTTATTTTTATTTGGTTTAAAAAATTAAATATTATACTTAATAATTTTATTTTTTCTAGCTTGTTTAGGATTTTTATTAGTTTTTATTATTTAGGTTAATTTTTAGATATATTTAAAAAGTTGTAATTTTTTAATAAAACAGACTACTACGTGAACAATATTCAATAATAAAAATTTGAAATAGAATTTATATGCGATTCATTTTTCAGCACGATATTGTTTTCTTATATTTACTATTTTTCTTGTATTTTTTTTTTATCTAGCAAACGAATCTTGGCACCCAAGAACGGCTTGCCTATTGTCTAAAGCTCCCCCATGTTTCAATATATAATTTTTTTTAAATCATCATTTTCAACTGAAAATTTAAAACTTATTAAATTAATAAAATTTAAAACTTATTAAATTCTTATAAATACATCAAGTCGAAATATAAGATTAAGGTAAAAATGCGATATCATAATAAAAAACAAGATGCATGACATTGTTCTTCCTCGCGAATTACACTGCGGTCATGTTTGAAAAAAAAATCGTAGTGAGCCGGTGATGTGGCCAATAGTGATTGATTCAACTGGTTGTAGCTGTGGGGTATCATGCAGAGGATTATGGCTGATTTTGAAAATAATAATAAACAGGGAGGATAGAGCAATGATAGCGGTAACAGTGAAAGTAGGGAGGTGGAGGGGGCGGATGTCTCGGGTGAGTTGTCCGCCTAAACAGCCCGGTGATATTATTGGCAGTGGCAGGCAAAATCTTCTTATCTCCAAAGTAGAAATGTTGGGTGCTTTTCAATAATCGACAATTATTGCACATTAGTAATGCCACCTAAGGCCTTCGATTTATTATTTATTATTAAGTAACACGTGCCAGATTTTCCTGGTGAAATGGTACAATTGAAAAAATAATTATGAAAATAAGAGGGCGGTCATAACTTATTGAAACATGGTTTTGTTTTTTATTTCTTAGTTTAATTTGAAATTTTAAACAATAGTTATCCTCTATAAAGTAAAATTATTGATTTACTGATGATATTTTATTTTTAATAGTTGTGATAATTATAATAAAATATTAGTTATAATCAATTTAAATTTCATTAGGATTTCTTAACTTATTAGGCTAATTAATCGTTATCATAATTGTCGTGGCGTGCACAACGTCAAATGATGGATATAGCTTCTAGATTGAGGGAGGTTTGTATGTGTTGGGATAAATAATAAGAATATGATTTGAACGGTTCAAGAGTTGTTACCTGGTATTATGATTATTAGAAAACCCAATGATATGTGAGAGTCTGGGTAAGAGGACTAGTTATGTATGAGAAAGACACATCACCTCTAATACACCTTATCTATGGTAAACTGTATTATTAATTGATTTTTTTTTCTAAATCATGTGTTTATTTGTTTGTTTGTCCTCTTTTGTAAAGAGGTACCTATCATGTTAAAATCTAACCATTCCAAAGCCCAAAAATTATGTGATATTCGTACCCCAAATTAAAAAAAAAATGATTTTTGTGGTGTTTTTAAAATTTTGGTTAAATACTAATAGATAATCACAAACATGTTGTGATACTCATTAATTGATTTTTTTTTGTATTTTTCTAAGTATGATAAAAATGCAATTTTTATTTTTTATAAAATACACATGAAAATTTTAGAACTTAGTCGTATGCACACAGATAAAAATATATTTTTGTATTTTTTTTCAAATAAGAAATTTCATATTTTTTATGTTTTTATGAAATTTTGAAGAAAAAACAGATATATTTAATACCAGATCAGTATTGTACAATATAAGTTTACAATCCAAATATTAAATAAAATGGTTGGAAAACACGAGAGGACATTGAGTTCCAGTATACTTTATGAATTCAGGTACGTGGAATTTCTTCAGCACGACCGTATTTGAAACAATACACATCTCGGCAGCTCAAACAGGATCATAACCTTCGATGACCCTCACTCTTACCTCTAATATTGTTATCTTAACATACTCAACATTCTTAAAGTATTTTGTCTTCTGGAACTCATTAGCATATACATTTACAGTTGTTGAGAGGAGTGTAGGTATAGTCAGCTGTATGAATGTTATATTGAAGTGGGGTTTCTTGACTTTGAACACTTGGTATAGTTGGCTGCATGAATGTCATATTATCAATCTTTGACGTAAATCAACAATCGATGATAAATTCTTTAACTCTGGATGATTGGGTACATCAAGCTTATAAAATTACAACTAGAATCTCAAATGAATTTTTTCTTAGTCAATAATATAACTTATCAACAAGCCTACATATATATTCAACAATAAATAATTTGTATGTATTTTAAGATTTAAAGTTGTGCTCAATATAAGATGCTCGATTGTCTTTTTACTGAATTTATTATTTAACTCTTGTAATTATTAATAAATTATAGTTATAAATATATCAACTCGATAATGATACTGAATTTTTTTTTTTATGGTGCCCCATGCATGAAAATCACAACGATTATACATGGAGTGATGCAAATAATACATCAAACTCTCAAAGCCAAAAATCATTGCCAAGGTACCTATCTAAGCAAAGATATCATATGGGTTTCTTATGGACGATAAAAAAAAACCTTAGCATTTATGCACGATATGACTACTTGATTTTATTGTTCATAGCCAGGGATTCTCACCATTCATGATTCACCGAAGATAATAATAAATAAATTATTTACGCTGTCCATGCATAAAAATCAAATTGGGCCAAAGCTGATTTCTATTAGTACATTGACAAGCTACTAGTCAATATATTATGTTAATATTTTTTCAAATAAAAAACATATACACCCTCAAGTGTTATAACTCTCAGAAAAAAAAAATATTATGTTAATATTTTTTCAAATAAAAAACATAACTCTCAGAAACTATCTAACAAAAAAAAATTATTCGGCTTTTATTAACTAATTTTAAAAAAACAAAAACATGTGTAATTCTATCTTTTGTTTCTGGTAGGGACCTCAAGTGTAAAATACATATACACCCTTAGAAAAATTTAAATTTTTTACAGGTCCGGGCTCTACGAGCCTCCCATTGTGTCTGCGAGCCTCCCATTGTCTCTGCCCTGATTGGTGTCTAAGGGTGAGTTATAAGCTTCTTACTTTTTAAGAAAGGAGATATTCTAGGGAAGAGAGGAAGCCAGGCAAGCTTCATTACTCAGTGCCTTGTTCTTACAAGGAGATCTTTCGTATACATGTATTGTGATCTATGCTATTACTGGCTTCCCCTAGCAATCTACATTGCATTGTGCTTATGTGTAGACAATCTTCTATGACGTTGGCTTCACTTTGGCACAACACAGGTAATTTATTGCATCTAAGAGCAATACATTTCAGCGGCATTGGTGCTACTGAAAACTGCCTTGACATTATTACTTGTGAATTCTCAGGCAAGAGGCTCAACTAATGCTCATGCTCGTTGCAGCATTCTTGAATTTCATGGCAATTGGCGGATTCCCCTCTTTCGTAGATGATATTAACGTCGATTTTCTTACTTAATCTCTAATGTTTGCTACACATATGAAGAGTAATGGGACTGATTTTACTTTATCCATACCAGATTATCGGACGAGAAAGATTAAACGGGCAATATGGTGCTGGTGTATTCGTCGTTGGAAACACACGGTCTTCCATTCCTTGCCTGCTCATGATCTCTTTAATCCCTGGCGCGATAGCTTTTTATATCGTTGGCCTTCAAAAGAGTTTGGAACACTTTGTCTACTTTGCTCTGCTACTCTTCGTGTGCATGATGCTGGTATTGAAAGCTTAATGATGATCGTTGCAAGTACTGTGCCAGATTTCTTGATGGTTATTATAACAGGTGCTGGGATTCAAGGCGTGATGATGTTACTTGAAGCTTTTTCTCGGTCGCCAGATCGTCTTCCTAAGCCTCTCCGGAGATATCCAATGCACTCCATTGCACTCCACAAGCATGCAAACCAAGGGTTCTACAAGAACGATTTTGAAGGGTTGGCATTCCCTAACAATCTAGCAGGAGGGCCACCTACCATTACTGGTGAAGAAATTCTGAAAAATACTTTACATGTAGAGATGGGCTATTCTAAAGGGATTGGTCTTGGTATCATGTTAATTAGGAATGGTGGTTCTTTATCGCCTCATGTTTTGGGGAATTATAAAACTTGTTGAAAAGGTTAAACCAATCATCAAAGCTGCTATTGCTGCGGCTACAAGACAACCAAGACAGATCTCAGAGAATCCCTCTTCCTCACTTTTAGATGAAGCTCTTGTGTAGTGTATTATCCAAGTAAACTGCATTAGGTAAAACTTTAGGGCCTAATTTGAGGTTTCTCAAATAACCTTACAATGAGCGTAGACGACATCTCGTCTGATAAGAGGCAGCATCACAGCATCTATTTTCCACGTCCCCGTTACCTCAACTACTATATAAAAATCCCGAATATACAGCTCCAAAAAATAGAAGCTGCCGGTTTCTAGAAGCAAGAAAAGGTAAGAATAGATGGAGGAAGAAGAGCATGAGGTCTACGGTGGAGAGATTCCCGATGTGGAAGGCGATATGGACCCTCATAACGCCGACGTTGACATGTCCGCCGCCGAAGATGATGCCGTCAAGGTCCTAAAACCTTTTCTCCATTCAATTTTCAGTTTTTTATTTTTTTTTCTTGTACAGTGAACCGAAACCCTAGAAATCTAAATTGTATCTTCAATTATTTATAATCTTAAATAATCGGTAACTGATTTTTAGTTTATTGGATGATATTGTAATGGTGAAGGAGTTGGATGAGATGAAGAAGAGATTGAAGGAGATGGAAGAGGAAGCGGCTGCTCTTCGTGAGATGCAAGCAAAAGTTGAGAAGGAAATGGGCGCTGTTCCAGGTTTATTTTAATTTTATTTTTTTTAAATATATTTACTTCTGGTACTGGGTCCCCGCCCCCCCCCCCCCCCCCCCCCCCCCCCCCCCCCAAGAGGAATAGAGAAGTAAACTGTTATGATGTGTTCTGGATTTGGGATTGGATTTGATTGGCTGCTATTTTTTATTATTCGGAATATGATTTAAACCTTTCGTTATCTTCAAATAGAGGGTTACTGAGGAATGGTGTTTGGAATGTTAAAGCTGAAATTTACTTGTTCGTTTATTTGCTGATGTTTAAGTGGAAGTTGTTAGAGGGTATTCTGATAAGATTAAAAGGCAATTTTTGCTACATTGTGATTTTACTAAGAAAAAAGAGCAGGTGGGAACTTGGGATATGTAAATGAAGGAATCAGCAAGTAGGACTCTGTACTCATGTAGTTTCTGCGAAGCTTCGTTTTGTGAGTGGATTGGAAATTTAGCAGACATCATTTTGGTACTCTGAAATTTGGGGTGCTATGTAGTTGTGTTTTACACATTGTTTCTAGAAATACTTTCAAACTTTCTTTTAGGGATGGGGAAAGTTCTGTTTATAGAGTAATAATAAATCTGTCCAGGTCCATGTTCTGTGAAATGTCCTGACATTCTCTCATATGCACTGGGAATTCTCTATGCATTCCTTTGCGACATGGTATTTTTACGCATAGATATATGTTTGTTGTTTCAGTTATGTATGGCCAAAGCGTATCGTGTGATTTAAGGATTTCAACCACATTAAAGTTTGTAAATCCGATGTTGTGGTTAAGTTATAGCATATAAGTATTCTATCATTTAATTTTGTTGTTATTGTAGATTACTGTTTAAGTGGTGCTTGACAAAGGTTCTATTCATATTGGAAGTGTCTTCCTATCTTTAGCTGCTCTCTAAGGTTCTTTTGTTTTCTTTCTTTAAATTTGAGCTCGTATTATATATCTGCATGGCTATAATGTTCCCACAGATCCCGCTAGTGCAGCAGCTAATCAAGCAAACAAAGAGGAAGCAGATTCTCGTTCTGTGTTTGTTGGCAATGTGAGAAATATAATGTCCTTTTGCTTTTAGTAGAATGCTTGAATCATTTTATATATTCTGTTTATATTTGTATACGTGTACCTATAGTAATGGAAAAATATATGATGTGGAGATATAATGTTGACATGGCACAATTTCCAATAGCTGTCCAAAACATCCCACTAAGGCCGCGTTTGCGCAGCGCACCTCGTCAACAAATGCTCACTAAGTGTTTAATTACTTTAATATATAATGATGACATGGCACAATTTCCAATTGCTGTCCGAAACATCCCACTAAGTGTTTAATTACTTCCATAAGATAGGAATAAACTACATATATGAATACACTTGTAATTAAATAGCCCTTTTGGAACCACTAGTGCACTAACAGTTCTGGGCTTCAGACTCTGCCAAGTGAGGTCAATTTTAGCACTTAAAAAAATGTTGTTTTAATTAATTTCATTGCTTTTGGTGCACTTGGATAATTGTAATTCAGAATCATGGTTTGACTTTATGTCTCACTATGATCGCAGGGTCCTCTTATTCTTCAAGTTCTCTGTATGTATTGCTGGAATAGTAACACTATATTTTGAGGGTGGGCCAGAGTCATTTTTATGTCAAACAGGGTTGTTATATGAGAGATACAAAATCAATATTGAATTTGAAAGAAAACAGAGAAAAAACAAAATACTCTGAAAATGACAAGAAAGTATGTCCGATTTTACTTGAAAAAAAAAGAGAAAAAGAAAGGGAATCAAAGAAACATTTGAGGGGGGAATGCTAGCCAAAAAGAAACAGAAAAAAGGAAGAGAAAGAGAAAGAAAAGAGATGAGAAATGAAGAAAGAAAGATGGGGAAAAAAGTGAAGTCAAGTATGAAACTCAAGAAAAAGAAAAAAAGATTGGTGTCTGAATAAAATCTATTTGAAAGAAAAAAATAGAGGGGGGAATGCTAGCCAAAAAGAAACAGAAAAAAGGAAAAAAAAAAAGAAAAGAAAGAAAAGAGATGAGAAATGAAGAAAGAAAGATGGGGAAAAAAGTGAAGTCAAGTATGAAACTCAAGAAAAAAGAAAAAAAGATTGGTGTCTGAATAAAATCTATTTGAAAGAAAAAAATGGAGTGAAGGAACTCAGCAAAAGGCTTATTGGAGGTTGCTGGAATGGATGCAAGTAGGATGTGAATAATGATGCTTCAAATATGATATTTGAGAAGAAAGCTGTTGCTTTCGAGGAGCATGGGCAAGTTGGGATATGCAATCTAAGTTGCAGAGCCTCGACCCTGCTGGTGATGGTCTTTGGTGCTTCCAAAACGTGTGATCATGGGACAGATGGGGAGAAAGGTGTAGATTTCTGCCTTTTGTGGTCAGAATTACTAACTTCTTTTCTTCCCGTTGGTTTATCTAAAGTGCTGGAAATGTTTGACAAATATGCACTCTTTCCTTTAAGTGATCTTGCTATGAGCTCTTTGAAGACTGCTAGCTCATTTATCATTTTTCTTTCTTTCTATTTTTCAAGAAAATTATTGGCACATTTTTATTTGGTTATTTGATAGTATATTTTAAAACATCTTAGATATGGTGTTTCTTTTGAATGAAGATTAACTCATTTCATTAGTGATTGCAGGATTTTAAAATGTATTAATCAGTAATTTAGAAGCACTATCAGGATTTTAAGCACTAAAAATATTGGATATGTTATTTCTGTACATGCATTTATCTAAAACCTTACGTTTTCTATTTTTTGCAGTCTGACTAAAGCCATATTATACTGTTCTGGTACACATATCTGTCAGTCTTTTTCATTGATTTGAATTTCAAGATGTTACATACTTAAACCATCTTAGTTTACATGAAACCATCATTTGCTCTATACACACAGAAACACACATACTTCTTGTCATCTTGGAATGAAGACCCTTTTTCTTAGCTTTGGTTTATCGATGTACTTGGCCTAACTCTTTGCACAGCCTGGTGCATCAAAATCTTACCTATGTAAGCTGCTTGTGGTCTTATGGTCTTGCATGTTACCCTAACAAACATTCAAGGTTTTCTACTCTTGAAATTTCAAAGAACTTTTAACTGAACTCTTTGTTTGCTGTTGTGCTATTAGTTGGACAAGGAACATGTAGCAATGTAACACTTGAAAGTCATGTGAAAGAACACGAGGAATGAAACTCTGTTTATAAAACTCTCTCAGAGGATCAAATATATGGATGAAGGCTGAGTGCCAAATAATTTGGGATTAGGGCTTTATTCTAATAAAGCTGAGATTATATGTTTGTAGGAAATACCAGAATGTTTGGTTACTGTTTTTTCTTGATATGTAAAAGAGGCATATGAAATGACAATTATCTTGCTGTATTGACTGAAGGAAAAAAAAACAAGAAAAGATCAATATTGTTGACGGTGCTAGGAAAAAGCTAAATTAGAAGTAAGCATCTGAAAGACACCATGTCAAGCTCTTCATTGGAAAAACATGGTGGTTTTATTTTGTCAGTTGAAGGTTGATTTTGTGATAGAGAAATTTGATTTTATGGATGCAGTGATGAGAAGGGATTGGAATATTAATAACTGTGAAGAGATGGCTCAACTGCTGGACGTTAGCATTTTCCACAAACTTGGACTATTGTTATGCCAATACTTGGTGATTTGGAAATTGTTATGATGCTAGCATGCACTTAGGAAATTGATAGTTTGACTCAAAACGATCTTGTCAGGAAAAAATATATTTTTAGGAGGCAATTTGTTATTTGGTGAAACTGATGTTCCATTGATAGAATTGGTAAATTATAGTTAATGAATGCTTTTGAAGCAAAGAAAAAATAAAAGGAAAAAGAGAGCATTTCTTTTATTGAATGCAGATTTAGCATTTCCCATCTAACATCATTATTTTTATTAGGCGCACAATTTGCCCTTCTCTGTTATGACTTGATTGATTATGTTCAGTGCATAAAGAACCCTCTAAAATGCATGGTTCATTATTATATAAAACTGTTGGACTTGAAATAATCTCTTCTGGAAAATTCATAACCTGTAGTTATTGTTTCTAGCTGACTGAACTCAACAATCAAACCTCATGCTGAACTTTATTTGCAGGTTGACTATGCATGCACGCCTGAAGAAGTGCAGCAGCATTTTCAGTCCTGTGGTACGGTAAATAGGGTTACTATTTTGACAGATAAGTTTGGCCAGCCAAAGGGCTTTGCTTATGTGGAATTCGTAGAAGTAGAAGCTGTTCAAGAGGCTCTGGCTCTCAACGAATCTGAACTACATGGCCGTCAATTGAAGGTAGGTCATTATTCATCTTTTGAAAATATAAAAGCTTGATTTATTGTTATGGAGCTGGACATGAATTTGCTACGGTAGATTAAACTTGTGATTGCTGCTGTTTAGATCATTTTGTTCCTATGGTTTGATAATTGATCTACATTTCAGGTTTCTCCCAAAAGGACCAATGTTCCTGGAATGAAGCAATATCATCCTAGATCTTTCAATCCTTACATGGGTAACCGGTTCAGGAGGCCATATGCGCCCCCTTATTTCTACTCTCCTTATGGATACGGGTATGTTTCTTCATTCTCTCGCTTGTTGCAATTAGCTTTTTGTCACTCGCTTTTCCTTAATTTTACCCTCCTAAATGGTGGCAGGAAGGTGCCTAGATTCAGAAGGTCAATGCGATACATGCCTTATTACTAAGATGTTTCCGTCAGACAAAGGAGTTTATATCTGGTGGATAGTTATCTAAGAATTTCAGATTTCATCTTCATTTGACAGGACAAGTAGATGCTTTATTGGTGTCATTTTTGTGACTACTTTGTATCTGTATGACACAAAAGATTCCTGTAATTTTAATCCACCATGGTTATGCACAAGCCTGCAAGTCTCTGCAGTTCAAGCTATAGCCAATTGGTGCACTGTGCTTGCTTTTAACTGGTAGTCTAGTTTATGCAGTTGGTTCCCAATTTCTCAGGATTCATACTGCAATTTTATGGGCGCTTTGAGGGCCAACATCCTTCAGTTTTCTTCCATGAAACTTGTCTTAATCAATACAGTTGAAAGTTAAGATGGCATTTCTTCCCTCGAAAGCACCTTTTTCTTGTTGCATTTAACTTCCTTCTTTATCCAGTTTTACACAATCGAAAAAAACTGCGGTGGCTGTCACTGGCTCCCCATTTCTTTCGATGATTTTTTTGAAGACCTAGTTTTTATTTTTTATTGAATCTTTTTTGACCGCATTCTATGAAGTAAAATTTAAAATTGTGATTTAAAAAAAAACCACAATATAAGAGTGTTTTGAGTTTGAAAGATAAGATTGAAAGACCTAGTTTTATTTACATGTTTTTAGACCTTCATCTAGTAAGAAAAAGTAAAAGTAAATCGAGGTTGAGAAATTTTTTTTTTCTATTTGATTTTCTATTTTTAAATTAATTTAAGAGTGTTTTGAGTTGAAAAATTGATTTATAGATATTATAAGAATGTTTGATAAGGTTTTGTTTGTATTTTTTTGTAAATAAATTGAAAAATAAAATTTTGAGTTAAAAAAAACCCAACTTGATTTTTTGACCAAGTGGTTTTATTTATTTTTGTGAAAAAAAAACAAGCAAGAGAAGTCTAAAAGTATGGGTCTTGCCTTGAAGGTCCACACACATTGCCTTTTCTATATATGAGCTAGTGCATTAGGTTTTTGTTTAATGGGCTATTACATATTTTTTTTATTTTCAAAATTTAATTAAAGTAAGTAATTTTAAAATATATTAAAATATTATTTTTAAGAATAAGATTGTAGTGTTTTTTTATATATAAAAAATTATTTAGCACCTTTTTTGTGCAACCCTTTTTGTTTTGTTTTCTGGATTTTTTGCGCCAATGTTTTTTATTATTATTATTATCCCATGATTATATAAAAAACAGACTTCAAAAAGTTACAATGTATTATTTTTATATTCCTTAATACATCTGCAATATAATAATAAAAACATTAAATTTTGCTTTTATGATTCTGATAATTTTTTTCTCAAAAAAAAAAAAATCTTGATAAACTAATTGGCAAAAGTGGAATTATATTAATAGGATGAAGTTTTTTTTTTTAATTAAAGAGATGCCTTATAGAATTTACATTATTATTTTTATTATCCCATGATTCGGTTTTTATTAAATAGTGTACATTTCTATAAAAAAAAAACAATATAGTTTTTTTGCTATGAAAAATAAATTAATTAGAAAAAAAAGATTATCCTAGAAAATTATTTTGTTTCAATAGAATTTAAATTATTATTTAAAAAAAAATCATTGATATATAATTAAATAAAAGAATTTAAACAGCTCTATATAAAACAAGATCATATACTTTAATTTGTATTTATCTCATAGTTTCTTGAATTAAACTTTGTCAAGTCGATATCTGGTTCACCAGTCTTCAAGTCCAAGTACAGACAAAATGAAGACATTTTTATATGTTACTGGTGCAAATAATCCAATATTTTGCTCTCGGTGAAGTACATGAGAAGCATTCAAGGTTAGTGATATAATTTTTCATGCGAGCGTAGCAGGACAATGTTTTGAAAAGCCACAAGCACTACCTATCTTCATTGGACATCGTGTTTTTAAAATTTATTTCCTTGATTAAAGGTTCATAAATACATAAACTAAAAGTTTATTTAAAAATTAAAACAAATTGACCAAGTTATCTGCAACACCTTGCAAATAGCAGCTTCCACTCAGAGGACACCGCATCAGCCTCAGGAGCAAAAACCCTTCACAGAAAGGATTGGCTTGAGAAATGGTAGAAGAGATATCTTGCAGATGTTCAGTTCATCTCAAGACTTTTCGAGTTGCTTTCGTTGTTATACCAGTGCAGCAGCAATAAATGGTGGCTACAAAGCAAGGTTTGATAGATGATCCATGGCAAACTTATTGACCACAAAATACATTTAGTCTAATGCCCATACAAATAACACGGGGTTTTGGAGCTGTCTACAGGCCCGAGGAAAGCAGACGTTGAGTTCCTACCCTTCTATTTCTGAGTCGCTCAGCAATGATAAAAGCGAGCTCAAGTGATTGAGAAGCATTGAGCCTTGGGTCACAATGAGTGTGATATCGAGAGCTCAAGTCATCAAAAGTTACTGTCCGAGACCCTCCAATGCATTCAGTCACATTCTGGCCAGTCATCTCTAGATGAATTCCTCCAGGATGGCTTCCTTCTTGCTCATGCACATCAAAGAATGCTCGCCCCTCAGCCTACAAACAAAGACAATATTATCACCAAGATTTGGAGAAGGGGGGTGACAGAAGCAAAAGAAGATGATTCTGAACGTTATATATTCAGAGAATATTTTTCTGGGGCGCTCTCTAGGCAAGAGAGCCAGCAGTAAATGCTACAGCAACCAGGATCATAAGAGGTCCCCTATTGATATGACATAAAATTCTGAAGACAGTGGATCATAGTTCAACTCTTCTTTGCGGCCAAATTCTTTGGTATGTGGTTGATATTAACTAACTTTGCTAATATACCAACAGCAAGTGGCTGGTGAGTTAATAATTAAGCAGTTGTTAACTAACAGCAACTTATTTCAGACATTGATTGGTATCTCAAGGACCGCAAACCAGTTGTTATTGAACCACAACTTATTTCGCACACTGATTAGCCATGACTTTAAATGAATTACCTCAATTGGACAATACTAGGAATATAATGATATTTAAGTGTTGTGAATTGGCGTCAATCTATGTTGCATTATGTAATTGTAATTTTAATTTTGTCAATTCTTTTAGCATATATTATCTCATGATAAAGAATATACCTCCACTTAACATGCAATACAAATTGTAATCAAATGCTACAAGTGACTCAATACTTGGTGATATAATCGTAAGAATGGGAGAGTAATCATACCAAAATAGCATCAAAGGGGCGTGTTTTGAGTCCACAAGGTGCCTTGATGGTGTTTCCATGTATTGGATCACAGATCCATGTCACAATTTGTCCTGCTCTACGGACAGCTCTGATCAAGTGGGGAAGCTTCACTCTCATATTTTCAGCACCCATTCTAACGATGATTGAGATCCTTCCTGGCTTGTTGTTAGAATTCAAGATTTCAATGAGTTTAACTAGCTCATTTGGATCCATCTTGTTGCTCACCTTCATAACAACTTGCACTTTCAGTCTTTAATTTTCAATATGCAAATACTCAGGCATAACAATGTTGCATCAGCAGTAGCATAAAAAAGAAAAACATTTCATGATCTCTGAAAAATAAAGTTGTGCCAAAACAGCTATTAAAATGAAAACATAAATAGTCATAATATTTTTCCATGAACTGAACAAAAATCATGATTATCAAGTACAAGCATGGACCTATAGACAGTGGCGGCAATTACAGATCATAAAGTTAGAGATGGTGTTCCCGATGGAATTTGCATTCGAAGTACCTTAATGCCAATAGGGTTGGAAATTCCTCTCAGGAACTCCACGTGGGCACCATCCAGTTGGCGAGTGCGCTCTCCACACCAAAGCATGTGAGCAGAGCAGTCATAATAGAGACCAGAAGTTGAATCAAGCCTTGTGAGGGATTGTTCATAAGGAAGGTGCAAGCACTCATGGGATGTCCAAAATTCAGTAGTTGTCATGATTGGGTGATCCACTGTGAGTCCTGCTGCAGCCATGAATCCCAAGGCCTCATCAACCCGGTGAGCTAGTTCTTGGTACCTGTGGAACAATCCAGTGGCCACCATGTTAAAAATGTGAAATGGCTCATAAACTTCAACTTCGATCTCCAAAAAAAATTCACAAATGAATGCATACATTTATTGAAATGTAAATTGAAAAGCAAAGGAAGTCGTCCAATAGGATTCTGTTCCATCTTTCATGAAACTCATAAATCTAAGAAATTATCAACGGATGAGTCCAAGGAAAGTTCAGTTTTGTATACCTATCCCCCTGCTCGCTGTGCTGTGCGAAGTCAAGATTCCACTGTGTAACTCTCTGCATTGCAGCATACCCTCCAGTGGCAAATGCCCTAAGAAGGTTGAGAGTTGCGGCAGACTGGTTATAAGCCCTTATCAATCTCTGTGGGTCTGGAATTCGTGACTTCTTATCAAAAGCATCTCCATTTATATTGTCCCCTTAACTTGGCAGCTTCACTCC
Organism: Populus trichocarpa; assembly: GCF_000002775.5. NCBI lineage: Eukaryota > Viridiplantae > Streptophyta > Magnoliopsida > Malpighiales > Salicaceae > Populus > Populus trichocarpa. Next base: position 12,062,828 of record NC_037291.2, on the reverse strand, counting down.
ATCCTTATCCTCAAATGGATCTGATCTTGGCTTTGCAAATTGACCTGCCATTCTTCCCACCTATAAAAACCAAACCCACAATCCTCAATCTTCCAAATCCACTAGCCTCTAAATAAAGTTAATAACAATACTGGAGTATAAAGTAACTAGGCATGGCCTGTAACTTCAAAAGTTATCAAAAAATCAGATTCTGTAATTGACCTTAAAAATCGTTAATCTCAATCCTTTCTCAAAATAGTCAATGGCCTTGAAGCAAAATCATAAGAAAACAAAAGACCCCCAACATAATATCACAAAAATCATCATCTTAAATTCATTCAAATTACTAAAATAAACACATAAATTAGAGCCATTAACAAACATTAGTCCTACTTAAACAACAAGGACAATTAAACCATCAAAAGAGAATAAAAACTACAAAAATTTAGATATGGATCTAACCTTAATGATAGGCATTTGACCTCCAAACATTAGCACAACACTCATCTGAAGCATAATTCTAAAAGTATCCCTTATATTAATGGCACTAAACTCCTTGAAACTCTCAGCACAATCACCACCTTGCAACAAAAAAGCATTCCCCATTGCAGCCTCAGCAAGCCTCTCCTCTAAACTCCTTGCTTCTCCAGCAAAAACTATTGGAGGAAACGCCTCGATAGTCTTCAAAACTGACTGAAGCTCATTAGCATCAGGGTATTCTGGTAGCTGCAATGCTTTCTTCGTTTTCCAACTCTCCAAGGACCATTTTCCAGTCCCTGGGGCAGCATATTCCTTCACTGCCACTGAATTCTTGGTGGGCTCGGCAGCTACGGCAGAGATTGAAAGGTGGGATTTTGACATGTGGGTTTTGTTTCCAGGGACAAAAGAGAAAGTGGGTGGTTGTTGTTGGTTTTGTTTAAGGAGGTTGTTGGCATTGCTGTAGAGAGATTTTGATGAGAGAGTTGAAAGAGCCATTTTTTTTCTTAAAGTTTAATGCTTCCTTTCCTTCTTTCTCTCTCTAAATATTTCTTGAAACAGTTTTTTAGGGGGGGGGGGGGGGGGGGGGTGTTTGAATGAGGAGAGGAAGATGACGGTGGGGTTTTATAGGGGTTTAGCGAGTCAGACAGAAAGAGGTTCGGTAGCTTCGAACGTAGGAGCTCTCAAGTTTGCTAGGAAGAGGAGCGAAGGGTATTTTCGCGAAAACAATAGGGAGAACATTGTTTACCCACGCGGGGGAGGGCGTTTTGGTAACTATGTGTTAAATGCAATTGGATTTGAGACCACGTTTTTTTCAAAATGTTTTTTTATTTAAAATAAAATAAATTATACATTCATCTAATTAAATAAATTATAAATTATTTATATTAATAAATATAAAATAAATGTTGGTAATGACAAGTAAAGAATAAAATATAAAAATTAAGAGATAGATATGTATAACAATATTTGATCTCGTAACACGGGCCACAAGCTATGTACCAAAACTTGTGCTGATCATTTTCTTTCCAACTATTTTTTCAATAACAAATACATTCCACCAAAAAAACAACCTTACTCCTTCCTTGCTATACTTATAATTCTTTGTGTCAAGAGTTGAGCTATCATTACTTTAATCCATAATATATTTTGTATTTATATAAACAATAACAAAGAGACAGAGATAAAGACACTAAACCCTTTTAGAATATTACTTAATGTAATCTCATTGAAATCAAGCTTTCGATTAATGATAGAAGAAGTTGCTATCAATTGGTTGTTGGTATTAATGATGGCAATAACATGTGTTGGACTTTTACCTTTTAAAAATTAAATTATATATATAAAAAAAGGTTGTTAACTCGAGATATCCAGTAGATAATTGATATCATGCGTGTGTGAGGTCGTTGAATGGCAGCAGGGATTAGCCCACATGACACGAAGCAATAGAATCCAGTAAATAAAGCTTCTCTTTTTGCTTATATGACTATATTGCCCCTTCAAAGTCTTTTTATTACTATTATGATTGTTTTCTTTTTTTTCTGCAATCCTTCTTTGATCTTTAAAATCAAGCCCGTAAGATCCTCATGTCTCAACATGTTCCGCAACAGGTCATTTTTTTCTCTTCGTCCATCAATGATATACCGAAACTACCATCAATTGACAGGTCTCGCCACTAAGAATTTTTTGATACCAAATTATAGAAAAAGTTAAATGATTAGTAAAAATTACTGTATATCCACAGACATGAATTATAATAGTAGTTTACTTTTAATTTTTAATTTTAATTTATCTTTTTATACTATATTTCTTTAGTTATTTATGTTTTTTTTTTTATAACTAAAGTGCATAATTGTTTTTTTTTTCTTTCAAATCAGGCATGTTTATTATATTTAAATACTTTGAGTTTGACATGACCGCCATAATCAAGAGCCTATACAAAATTAAAAAAATTAATAAAAAAAATTAATTATAATTTCTGTTTAACATACTTTAAAAATAATTTATGTTTTTTATAAAAAATTAAAAAAATTAATTATTATTTCTGTTTAGATATTTTGAGAATAGTTTAAATGTTTTTTTATAAAAATTAAAAAAAATTATAAAAAAAATTAATTAGGATTTCTATTTAGGATATTTCAAGATAGTTTAAATATTTTTTTATAAAAAATAAATAAAAAATTTATTAAAATTTCTGTTTATGATACTTTAAGATAGTTTAAATATTTTTTTATAAAAAATAAAAATAATTTATAGAAAAATATTAATTAGGCTTTCTGTCTAGGATATTTTAAAGATAGTTTAAATTTTTTTTATAAAAAAAATTAATTAGACATGACTGTCAAACTAAAGTTATTTGGACCTAGTATAACCGATAGACTGAATAAATTTAAAATATTTTTTATATTACTGATTTGGATTAAATTCCATCAAATTTGAATGTTATAAAACTTGGAAATTTTGAATCTAAAAACTAAAATCCGATTTCAGTTTAAAATGACTTTTTTTTTTTTAACATTATAGTATTGTTTAGAAGATGGAAATGATTGTTTAGAAAAATGATTTGAGGTGGTTGTTTGGCCAGAAGGTGGTGAGCTCGAAATGGACAGTAACGATGAGGGAGGAAGAAAGCTACTGGAACTATGTAGTCATTTTCCAAAATTAAAAAAAAAAAATTTGCTGTATCACAATTAAATAAATAAATGTCAAGCACAATGGTGATTTATCTTTAAAAAACAAAATAAATTTAGAATTTTTGGATGACAACTTAATCCTCAATTTGGTAACATGGTCTAAACAACATTTTATATAAAAAAATATTTGTTTTGTTTTTTTATGTTTTTATATCGTTTTGATATGTTAATATTAAAATAATTTTTTAAAATAAAAAAAATATTATTTTAATATATTTTCAAATAAAAATTACTTTAAAAAACAACAACCTATTCTAAATCCCTCTTAATTAATTACTTACCTAAAATACATCAAGACTGCTGATTCTGACCACTGAGAACTAATGCAAGACATTAATGGGGCTGCCTACAGGCTAAGGAAGTGGTTTGAGTTCCTATTCTTCTTTTTCTGGTAGCCTGTTTGGCTGCAAATTATATTCTTTTAATTTTTTTAAAAATATTTTTGTTAAATTATTTTTTTATTTTAATATATTGATATTCAAAATAATTTTTTTTTTTAAAAAAAGGGGAGATGAAGTCATCGTAAGTTATCTTCGGAGACGCCCTAATGCACTCCAGTCACATTCCGGCCAGTCATCTCTAGGTGAATTCCTCCAGGATGGCTTCCTTCTTGCTCATGCACATCAAAAAATGCTCGCTCCTCAGCCTATAAACAACAATATTGACTTTACATTAGCAAGATTTTTAATTTTAATCAGTAAATCTCTCCACACATGATTAATCAGCTTTATTAATTATTAATTTCTAGAGTTATTTAGGTGGAATCTGCCTCCAAATTTAGATGCATGACAACAACAACTGAAAATGTATTTTTCAACGGTATTGTGATTAAGATTAAGATTCTCATTTTAACTGTTTGGTACTGTGATAATTAAGTTTTTTTTTTATCTAAATATATAGAAAGACAAATTATTTGGTTAGTTAATTAATTTTTATTTTATCATTGGACTTTATATATAATTACATTTTAAATATTAATTGTGTAAAATTAAAATAATTTATTTTTTATTTATGAAAGATCTTTTTATTTATTTTGTATTAAAAAATCTATCATATATCAGTTTGAATTATATATATATATATATATATATATATATATATATATATATATATATATTAAAAAAATTAACTAAAAATATCTTTTATAAATTGTTTTTTAAATTATAACCGCAAGAAACCAAACATACCTTTGCCTCTAGCGCGCTAGCTCTTGAACTCATCGCCAGGCCGTTCCTCCCTCTCTTTATTTCTCAGCACTCAGCAGAACCCCAACCAGTCCCAATAAAACCAGAAAACGACAGTCACTAAATCAAAATACGACACAATAATGTCTCTCACAACCTACCACCACCACCACCACCACCTCCTCTTCAATAACTCGCCGCATCGCATCACCCTCCTCTTCACCTCCACCAGCCTCTCACTCAGAAACCTCACTCTCTCTCGCCACGTCAACACATCCTTACATTCCCATAATTTCCACTTCAAACCCCAGACTCCCAAAAGCTCTTTCAATCTCACTCTCAAAGCTTACCAATCGGACCCCACAATCCCTACCCAAGATTCCAAACAATTCAACCTCGATCATTTCCTCTCAGTTGCCGAGTTACTCTGCATCTTCTCGTCGTCTATAATCACAATTAGTTACGCATTGAATTATACGGTTTTGAACTCGAAAAGGGGAGTGTTGGGGGTTATAGGGAGTAATACAGGGTTTGCGTGGGGAATGGTGGTGATGGTTAGTGGAGTGGTGATCGGTGCGTGGATAAGAAGGCGGATGTGGTGGCGGGTTAGTAGGGAGACGGGTAGGGAAGGGAGTAGAGAGAGTTTGAATTTGGTGGGGAGGATTGAGAAATTGGAAGAGGATTTGAGGAGTTCTGCTACCATTATTAGGGTTTTGTCTAGGCAGCTTGAGAAGTTGGGGATTCGGTTTCGGGTTACTAGGAAGGCATTGAAAGAGCCCATTGCTGAGGTACCCATTTTCTTTTCTTTGTTAATGTTGTTAATTACTGAAAAAGAAAAGGGTCCTGAAGTTGTTTACAATAGATGAATTTGAGGATTGGATTGGAATATTAGCATATTTAATGGAAAGCAATTGTTAGTAGAAGTAATCAAGTTTTGTTGTTTGAAGTTTTATGCACGAAATGTGGAAGATTTTGAGAAAATGAAGAAGGTTTGGAATATTGAAAATTGGAACTCGGTGGCAAGAGAAGAGATGCCTGAGAAAAAATGAGTTCGTGTTTGGCATTATCTTTTAATTATAGAAAAACCTTTGAAATTGATATATACTGCATCTCTGAGGATTTTCATCCTAATAAATTGGTGTCATTCTTGCGGTTTGACTAACAAGCTGATATGAAAGAAAAACTGATGATTGTCCATTCTGGATGTCCATTCTCATTTGCATATTAATAATGAGTTTGGGCATGGGTTTACTGATGATTGTCTGAATGGTTCGTTACTTTTGCTGCTTAAATTCTATTCTTTGAGAAGTTCAGCAAAAGTCTCCTTGATTCTATTGCTTAGGACTCTGGTATGTGTGCTGACATCCAAAGAATGGATGGTGATAAACGACCATAGTTTAGAGTGGCTAGGTGTTCTCTCAATGGGTGCATCATTTATATTGCTTTTGTTATTCTTTCAAAGGCTCGACATGCTAAACTAAGCTGTGTTGCCCCTGTGGAAGAAAATATTGCCTTTTTCTATTCTTTGGTTTTCTTAGAATCTAGAACCTCTGGTTGATATGGTTTTTGGTTCTGTATAAACATGGTATGTGGCTTGAAGCCTCGAACAAGAAGATACTGTTTTATAGTTGCGCAGTGGGTCTAATACCTCTGACTTCAAATAGATTGCATAAGTAATGTATATCTGCTGATACTTTTTGAAATTAGTGCAAGTTTTTTTATAACTAGCTTGAGTTAATTACTCAGCTATTAACTTCTTTCAACCTGTGTCTGAAGACTGCAGCTTTGGCTCAAAAGAATTCTGATGCGACTCGAGCATTAGCTGTGCAAGAAGATATTCTGGAAAAGGAGCTTGGTGAAATTCAGAAGGTCTTGTTGGCAATGCAGGTAAGTTCAGCTGATAGATTGATTATGCCAATGACAAACCATTTGTAAAGAATAGGGGTATGACAGACATTAGAAAAAGGTCATAAAGTTTATTTTATTGCAATTGTTCCCCTGTTCTTTTCATGATCTGGTTCATGTTCAAACTTTCGTTAAAAAAGGTTTTTTCCTGTAATTATATCTCGGTAATCAAGTGACTGGTGATATGAATTGTAAAACTGGTTCTGTGGTGTTCAGTGAAACCTGTCTGAAACCAATGTAGGTGTGATAGGGACGTGATTGAAGAAAAAGGCTGTGCACAGTCACTAAAAAGGTTAATGCTCCCCTACATCTCTGTAATCTTCATTTTGTATTTAAAAGGTCCCTCTACTATTTTTTGTCTTAATATCAACCCTTTATATGACTTTTTTTGTCATTTATACAGCCTTATGTCAGCTCATGTCACTACACGAGACCCGTGCTCACAACATGGGTTTTTTGCTAGCATGCAGTATTGGTCCTTATAATTATTTTTTAAAAATGTTTTGGTCCCTATATTATATTTTTTTAACAAATAAGTCTTTTATTGAAAGTTTTTTGGTCATCATATCTTACAATCATATATAATTTAGTTCTTGGCTGATTTTTTTTTTTTTTTTTTGAATTAAGTCTCTACATATCAAATATAAACTTAGTAAAAATTAGTCAAATGATTTACATGGGGTTGATGGGTAAGGTAAGAGTTAAATGCATTTAAAAACTAAGAATTTTTTTTCTATATTTTTTTAATTCATTTTCTTGATACAATCGAGGAGGAAAAAAATTAAAATAAAAGAAGGGAAAAAAAATTCTCATAATAGATATATGATATATGAATTTTCTTTACTTTTGTTTTTTTATTAATTTAAATAGGTAGATCTATTTAAATCCACGTAACTCTTATCTTATCTATCAATCCATTTTAATTATCTGAAAAAGTTATGCTTTGACGTGTAAGGATATAACTTTTTTTGAAAAAAAATCTCTCAAAGACTAAATTACATGACTGCAAAATGCGAGGATCAAAAAACTTTTAATGAAGGATTTATTTACAAAAAGATTCAACATAGGGACCAAAATAAAATTTTATTTAAGGGTCCAAAATATATATTAGTGAAATACATGCTGTGAGCATGTAAGGTACAGGATTATTAAAATAAAAATTAGTAGAGGGATCTTTTAAATACAAGGCAAATAGTACAAGGATGTAGGGAAGCATTAACCCTCGTTAAAAATGTAAATGAAACACAATACGAATCTCTACTGACACAACGTTTAGTGAAGAAGTAGCTGATGTATTCATTCTCAACTTATTTATCTTTTGCAATGTATTACTTCTTATGTTGTTGGAAAGTAAGTAAAATAACTACTAGGGTTGGTAAAAAAATGCCATGGCGGTTCTATGCATGGGAGAACATGTTACAAGCGATTCCATGGCTTATGATGAATTTAGGTTATCAAATGCAGTAAGACTAACTTCAATATGTCATCATCTTTGCAGGAGCAGCAGCAAAAACAACTGGAGCTAATTCTTGCAATTGGGAAGAGTGGGAAGTTATGGGATAACAGGCGGGAACCTGTCCAAGAACAAGAATTGATTAAAACATCTGATTTAACTGAGGGGGTGAACCAGTTGCAAACCCATGAAACTCAACCTTTAGTTACAAGCAAGGGAAGCAATAATGACATTCCATAAAAATCAGCAGTTAATACTTGCCGGATTTTTCTGTTTTTTCCGCCACCCAAGGTTGACCTCTTCTTTCATTTTCTCCAGCAAGGCAGCTGTGCTCTTTTGGTTCCCACTGTAAGCTTCACCATAGGCCATCTGAGCGAAGATCCCCGTTTCTTGATCTGAATACGCTATTGCTGCAGCGTGAAGAAAAATGAAGGACTAAATATCTTTGTATAATTGAGACACAATCTGTTCAATAGCTGTGCTCATTCCTGTGTAATTCGAGGTTGTACTTGCTGTTCAAGTTTTGTTTCTTGACAGTAACAATTTCATTCATTGGGAATGGGAGCTCGAAATCTTTACTCTTCTTACAAGTACTGGCATAATTTAAAAATGCAATGTTAGATACTTATTGTTTCTGTGCTCATTTCTTGTTTCTTTTGAATTTGAATCGCTGTGCTCACTTCTTGTTTCTCTCCAAAACCAATCTCATGTTTAGTTAAAGAAGAGCACTTTACCTCTTTGAAAGAAGTAGTACTTGGATTGTCCTGATAATTGGCTTCTGCTTGTACTGTTTTTGTGGGTAAAAGAATCACCATAGATTAATCTTTTGAGCCCTCCTGCCTCTTTGCTGCTTGATTGGCCATGAAAGACTTCCCAGTAACCCTCAATGCTTCCATTCCCTGGTTGAGCTATTTCCAATGAAGTTTTTGTATCTGTTCTTCAAAAACCTTCAACTTGTTGTATTCCAACACTGTTTACTTCCAATTGATGCAAATCTTCTAATGGCCGCTTGAGATACCAACTGTTAAGGTTTAAGAAATAAACTATAAGAAGAATAGAAAGAAGAGAGAAAATGCAATTATGCATCAGCTGTAATTTTCTTATTGCCTCCCTCAAGCTTCTGTACAATCTTCTTTTATACAAGGATTGAATGCAAAGCTCGTTACAATGACAGTTGCCATCTCTGCTGCTACTTTTGCTGCTGCACTTCTGCTAGACCTTCTCTTCTGGCTTGACAATCTCAAATCTTGCTTGTTTCCAATGCTAATAATCACTCATATCACTTGAACTGGTAACACTTACTACTAGTAATAATGGTGATTTCGAAGATATGGCCATTGCTAAATTCTTCGCTTGAGGATTTTGTAAGCAGAGTTATATTTTTATCATTATTAAATAATTGTAGAATTGTGCATTGACTGGTGGTTTTATACCTTGTTCTTCTGGAATTAATAAAGGAGATCTTATTTTATGTTTCATGAGATGGACATAAAGAAGCCGCAATCGAATAATATTCGAATATTTACCTATGCTTTCATTTATTGGAAGTTCCATTTATCAAGTTAGAAACTCAGAATTGCAGCTATGCGGTTCTGGTTTTTTTTTCATTATTCTCAATTGTTTTTACTTGTTAACTGATGGATTTTTCAATGTAGATGGATAGCTTGAACGAAAAGATAATTGGCATGCAAACTATCAAGGAAGCGTTTATGAACGCTGCTGCTGATGTGTTTCTGAGAATTTTGATTTTTTTTATTTAAAATTAATTTTTTATATATTTTTAAATTATTTTAATGTGTTTAAATAAGTTTTAAAAAATAAAAAAAATATTATTTAGAAGTATTCCAAGTGAATAATAATTTGAAAAATAATAGCTATCACAATATCAACATACATTAAAGTTCTATTTGAGAATACGGTCAAACTATATTTTTTAAAAAGTTTTTTTTTTAATTATTTTTTTTTTATATATATTTTAAATTATTTTGATATGTTATATTAAAAATAAATTTTAAAAAATAAAAAATATATATATTTTAATATATTTTCAAAATACTTTTTAAAATCATTAAACTAGTGTTGGAGTTGTGACAGGAGAATTTCACATGGCAACAAGAACAACTGTGAAGTTTTCAAGAGACAGTTACTATTAAAACCTTGTTACTGTTTTATTATTATTATTGATTTTCACTTCTTTCAATGTGTTGAAAAACGATCCATTTAGGTCACTGTCGGTCAGCTTCAACGTCATGGCTTTTGACAGAGAGTTATAGTTTTCTCTTATTACTGTTATCTTCTCCGTCTGGGGAAATGAGGGGAACCTTGAATGTGAATATGAGCTATTTTGCTTGCTTACTCGACTAAGGATCATCGAAGAGTCAGCTAGGGAGAAAGAGAGTATTGGGCTTTGGAAAGACAGCTCTGTCCTGCACTCATGAACCAGTCTGCAGTACTTGCTATCATCTGGTGCATTTTTGCTTAAATTAACTCTATCCATACTGGCTTGTTTCATCCATGGCTGTCATCTCTGCAAAAATATGGCCATTAATTGTAGCACTGTAAGTAGTTAGAGAAACATGAATTAATGGTCTGACCTCAGCTCGTCCACCTTGAAATCAATGTCAGAGGATGGATCTATGAGCATTTACATGTTTAAGTACTGTGCTGGGGAGTTTTCTGATTGAAATATCAAAGTATTTTTCTTGAAGATGCAATTAGAGCAATTCATTTGAAATCCCATGACTATCGAGTTCTGAATCTTCTCCTGTAGCAGTTAAGAGGGGAAAAGGTACATATCTGTTCGTTATTTTACCCTTTTTATATATATATATATTTCATATTATTCCTTATCTTCTTTCCAGGATACAACTTACAAGAATTTAACCATTTTTCCTCAGATATTGTCAAGATCATGAACAAATTTCTGTCACGAATTTTCATGCCAAACACTGATTAATCAATTCTGCCAGTCCTTTCTGTCCGGTTCTCAATTAGATGGCTAGTTACCGAGTAACATGTAGCCTATTGTTTGGTTAGTTTTATGTAATTAGGGTAAATGTATTTTCTTGGTGAATGATGAGCATATGGAATTTCTATCCATCTCGGGATTTCTAACGGAAGTATATCCGTTGATCTATAAATGCTAAATTTCTTTGTTTTCTTATCAATTCATTCGTAGTCTGTAATTAAATTAAGTGGTGGTCATTTTTTATTTTTTAAGGCTATAAAGAGTAGAATTTCTCGAAATATATACACGAAACGAAAATAATAAACCTAAATTTTCTTAGGAAATCCAAATATTCGGTGACATAAATTTAGGTTTGATTAAAGTTTATATAAAGATTAACTAAAGATTATACATTTTTTTTTTTTTAAATGATTGCTTCAAATCTGGGATATCATAAACCACAGGTTATTCAAATGTCTAATTTTAAACGAGAATTCACACGAACCACCAATGAAAAATCTCATAAACTCTTTTAGAAGTTTAGGAGAGAGGGATTGCTCTACTTTGGAGTGTCTACTATTTTCTTTTATATTTTTCAGGTGTTCTATAATTTGCGTACTTTATATATATATATATATATAAAAGAGACATAACGTTTTATTTATAAGAAAACTCGAAAACTCTATAAATGCAAAATATTAATTTTTCTCCTGAATAATATCACATATATTACAAGATAATTTTAAAAATTTATTTAATCAAGTCCCTTCTTAATTTTTCTAGATCTAGAATTGTAATTCCCCGTATAAAAAACAGTTTAGTTCTTAATTTCTAAAACTTATTTACAATCAAGTTGCACTTGATTTATTATCAATTTAACAAATGATTGATTTATATTTCAAGATCAAGTACAATGTTTAGCAACCTGTCATGATCTCCTAAATATTAAAAAAGTTATAAGTGTTTGACCTAACATTTCAGTGCTAATTTTCTCAATGTAATTAATATTTATTTATCAACAATGTTTCGATTTAGGCATTACATAATGGAGTTTGTCTACTATGTCAAATCATATTTGTTCTCAATACCATAGTCATTGATTCTTTGAGTAAGATTTGAAATTTTTTTTTTAATCTCATTTCACCTTACAGAAGAATTTATACATCATATCTTTTATGTTCACTATGAAAAATGCACTATTCACCACTTATCCACCATCACCATTTTTTTTAATTTAAATAAATATATATTTATCACAACTTGAGAGTAAGTAAATATCATGTTTAACATAATTGTATAAAAAAGTCTTATTTATTTATTAAACTGTGATAAAAATTATTACTATGTTTTTTTAAAGAATCGTAGATGTTATTTATAACATATTAAACTATATTATTTTTCTAAATAAATTCTGAAAGGTGTTATTTTTTTTTTTCTATTCTACTTTGAAAAAAAAAAAAAAAAACGTGAACTAGGGTGTTTGTAGTTTGTCCTTTGTATGGCACGCGTGAAGGGCCCCTGGGCTATGGATGTGGAGCAATAGCTAGGCAAGAGTAAGTTGTAGCTGGTTCATGCTCAGTCCTAGCTTTCCAGACAAGACAAGAGCAACTCGTATCCTCTGTGTCTTTTTTTGAGGGACAAGAAATGCTATTTCCATTTTTCTATGACAACTGCTAATGCTAACTCACCATTGAACTATCATCTTCAAGAGGACTTCCAGAGATGTTTCACGTCAATGCATCGGTTCAAATACAGATCGAGGAGGGAGGGACCAGCTGGTTTATATGTGCACATTGCACAAGCCCCGGGAGCCCCAATATTCCATATTACAAATCAATCACTATAACAAAGAATTGTTAGTGTCGTTTTTCCCGATGAAATATTTAAAATAAAGATTAAGAATCAGACAAGTTTTGTAGATTAAATCAATTGATTATTGTATATATTAATAAATAAATAAATAAATCAATGCTTCAAGAGCAAATTAATTGCCTTGTTTAAAAGATGATCTGGTTAGAAAATAAAATTCATGCGGTTATTGTTTCAACCTCTACCTAACCCTACTAGGCTTAAATGTGAAATAATAGACTGTTCAAATGTTAAATTGTAAAAAAAAAAAACAGCAACATAATATATGGTTCGAAGAAAGTCCGGTTCAAAAGGTGATCTAATTATAAAAGAAAATTCACGCCGTTATTGTTTCAATCTCAACCTAACCCTATTAGGATTAAATATAAAACAATAGATTGTTCAAATATTAAATTGCAAAAAAAAAAAAAAAACAAAGACATAATATATGGGTTCAAGGCAACCCGTGAAATTTATCACCTGGGTAATGAATATAACCACAACAAGTTAACTTGATTGAACAATTTGTCTTTTTTTTTTCTTCTCTTATTTTCTCCCCGATTAGACCTTGAATGGGTCTTAATTGACCTGGGTTAGGCAACCCAGTTAGGCAATATCTCTTTCTTTTCTCACCCCTTGTTTTCTAGCTAGGTCTTAATTGGCCTTGGGCTGGATTGAATATAGAACTAAATCGAAGAGTTATAAATGAATTACAAGATAATTTTAAAAATTTATTTAATCAAGTCCCTCTTTAATTTTTCTAGGTCTAGAATTGTAATTAGTGAGTTATGGGTCGAGTGAGTTTCCTCGAGTTAACTCAAGTCAACCAAATCCTTTTATTTTATAAAAAAATTTAAAATAATATCATTTTAAAAAAAAAAAAGTTAATGAGTTTTAATTGGATTTGCCCCTTGTTAACTGAAATATGAATCAATCTAGGTTCTTAACGTTTTTACTCTAATTAATCAATTCTCCCTTAATTGATTTTGTTAATGTTTGTTTTTTAATATTGTTTTCATTGAATTTTTTTTCTAGTTTCATACCTCTACATTTTAATTCTTAATTAGAACTAGTAATCATTAGTTTTTTTTCTTCTATAATATCAAGTTATGAGTGTTTTTTTAATTCTTTAAAATATATTAGTAGCGTTTGAGTATTATTTTTTTACGTTGCAAACAAATCAGTCAACCCCGGAGCAACTATCTGATATATAACTGTAAATTGTCTGAGAATGACCGCCTAATTTCACATTTAACTGTTTCAATTTTTTATATTTCACGATTCACAGTTGACTATTGTTTGTTTTAATATAATCGTGAATCCAACATAATAAACACTATTGTTGTGAATTGAGAAACCAATTTGCAACAAGACATTGCTTGATTCTTCTTGTTATTTATTAAGTGCCGACAAGATTATATACTATGTTTATGTTTAACGTAGGAGTAATCGATTCCCGAATCATAAGTTAGGATTGTAATAAATCGATAGTTACTTCTGAATCATAAAAATGTACAATCCAACTATGACTTTTGCCATATTATTGGCTTATTGTTAGTATGTAATTAAGATTTTATGCTAGGAAATTAAGCAGACAAGATCCTCATACGTACGGAAGTTACAAAGTGGTGTTTGGCCTTTTCATTTCATCAGTGAGAATCATGTTTTTGCTTGACTGCAATATGTAATTAATGAAAACTGTCCAAGAAAAAGCTCCTTTTGATCTTCAGCGGAAACCCTTTTTTAACTTTCTGCTCTCTATCCATTTTTGGAACGTGTGCGGTCTGCGTTGGGAAACTCACTCGCCACTGTCTCCATCTCTATCCATATGAAGGTCTGTTCATCGGTACGTAGCAGCTTGACTCTTGCTTCTGTATATCTGTAAAATCACAGCAACAAGTCAGGAAAAAGATGAAAGAAGGCACAGAATACCCTTCTACTTCACGGATTCGTTTTTTCTGCATGGCATGTTAGGTCCTTTGTACTTCTACTTAACACTGACATGATTCACTCCTTTTTATTTTCTTTTTTAAGTTTCATGTATTAGGTCAGGCAACACTTTTTTTGCAATACTTACATCCTTCACCTCTTCTTATAAAATCTTAACTCGTGCCTTGTGTTACAGTATATTTCATTATAAAACTACAGCAATGATGATTTGTCATAATCTATATTCTTGTACATTTCAGCATGTATAGCGATGCTAGCTAGTTATTGTACTTAAGTATCACCATTTAATGAGGATTATGATCTTTTGCAGTCCAAAATTCCTCAGTTTTTCTCAACTTCTGCATGTGACTATAATTGGGTTATCCTCGATTCCACTAAAGACTTGACCTTGAACTTTTTAGCTGGTAGTTGTGATGATCATATGTTTATCTTGGTTAGATTGACAAATCACGTTGGGGAATGAGCAGAGGAAGTTGATTCTTGCATGCGTTAAAGATGTTAGATCATGGATATAAAAAAGAGGTTATGATAGCTTAATTGATACTAGCATCCCTTTCCTTCTGAGAGGTTTTAAGTGTGTTATTGATTTTCTCATTCATGTGACAATTAACTAAATGTATGAATAATTCTATCTTCATAACCACTTGTTCAAGCCGATTGGAGTTCGATACATGCATGCGGGTCTTCAACAGAATCAACACAAGGATTGACTTCACCTGGACGCAGAAGGTTAATCTTTTTGGTCATGGATCTTCTTCATTTGTCCAGCCACTTTCTTCATTTCTATTTAATGTAGCTTCCATTTTAAAGAAGATAAGTTGCAGAAAAATTAATTACTTGCAGAATGACTTGAATGATCTCTGTTCCCCAGCCACTTATAAGCTCTGGACTTCATGTAAGCTTAAACAGGGAAAATTTGTTGTTTGTCTCACTGTAATTTCACGCCAATGACTCCAACAGATGTTCCAGAGAGTTTATTTCATGTTATTTTTCAAGTATTGTTTTTAACATCAATATATTAAAATAAATTAAAAATATAAAAAATTGATTTAAAACATAAAAAAATTGTTTTCTTCTTCTTTCTTTTTTGTTTTTTTTTGCTGGTCTAAAGGACAAAGTATAATTTTCTCTTCTAGAAAGTCTAAAACTGTTTGTATGTAAAAATTCTATAACTGTGAGGTTGATTTTTATCGGATTCTATGGACCCTAATTCTGGACAAGCAAACACCAACTAGGGACAAATAAACGCTCTCCATTTTCATGCCTGAGACACAAGGAAAGAAAGAAAAAAAAATCTTCCTCTCTTCGAGGATTACTATTCATAGGTGTAAATCAATCGCAGTCAAACCCCAAATTCCGAGATCTGAAAACCAAAACTATATGTTTATTAAAAGTGGAATTTAAGCAAAGGGCCCCCTTCGCTTCTGATGTGGATTCTCCCAATTTGTTTTCCTCTCCTGTGTTGTTCCTTTCACTCCCTGCCAGCACTCTCACACCGATCACGATGTACACTCTCTTTCTCTATCTCCTCCAACCACCACTTAACTTCGCCATTTAATTCATCAACTCCTACCCCTCCACTCTCATTACTCATGTCCATGAACAAAAACTAACCAGATTCGCTCCCTCCTTTGTTTCTTTAGCTGCTTATTATTGTGGGGGGCAGGGAGATCTGTTTCAGGAAACGCACTACTTTCACCTTTCCTTAACATCTTTGCTAGCGGTTTTGTTGCTATGGCTACTGCTTCTTGGTCATGAAACATGAAAAGCCTTATTTCAAGACTATAATGGGTTCTTATCACCAATGTTTTCTGTTCAGTGCCACTGTTTTGTTACATATTCTGCTCTCTACGGTCTTTTGTTTTGCTCAACACGACCTGCAACCTCCAATTGCTTCTCACGAGGTAAGCCTCAACTCAACTCAACTCAAATCACAACTCTCTCTCTCTCTCTCTCTCTCTCTCTCTCTCTCTAGTTTATGGGTTTCGTTTGTTTTGATGGTGCGAGTTAACTGAGGTTTTAATTTCACGAGTAGGGTGCAGCATTTGAGGAGAAGGCAAGGCTAGGTTCAACCCCACCAAGTTGCCACAACAAATGCAATGGTTGCCACCCTTGCATGGCAGTTCAAGTGCCTACTCTGCCGAATCAAAACCGACCAGCGCAGCCGGTTTCAACCAAAACTAGCATCATTGATCCCTTTTTTGACCCATATCCTGCAGGTAATAACAGGTACTCAAATTATAAGCCACTGGGTTGGAAATGTCGCTGTGGTGACCATTTTTACAATCCTTTAAGCTAACTAATTAATTAGAGATGAATCAAAATGTCGATCATCATAATCGTAATTTTTCTCCTTAATCTGTTTTGAATTGTGATTAAAGGAGCTTCCTGGGATTCTTTAGACACGTGACGTTGTCAGCATTAATTGTACATATTGAAACTTCCATACAGTGTAAAAGACTTGTACTATCGAGTCCTTTTGGCTTTATTATCTGGGGTCCCTGCTAGAAGAGTTAACGTTTAGCAAGTGTAAAAACTGCAATTAACTTGTTGACAAGCTCAGACTTTCTGTTTAACCATTTGAGTTTGCCTTTGTTTCTCTGGTTATTCCATTTTTTCTGCATTTGGGTTTGTTTCTGTCAATGGCTTTGGGGATGTCAGATTGAGCCTATCTAGAGTGTACCTGCGTTTGACCCCAGCTAGCACATAATGATCTGTCACCATTCTGTCTCTTGCATGGTTGAATTACTAATGAAGACTCTCGTCTTGGAAGGAAGGAGACATTCTTGATAAGAAATTTGTGCATGGCCTCTTACTTTTCATATCATTTAGCAGAGTGACATTAGGCTTGCAAGGAAGTTTTTCTTAGCTATGAATTTATGCTTTTCAAAGAATCCTTTGAGAATCTGGCCTCTTCACTTCGGAATGGGGATTTCGATTGAGCCGAAATCACATAACAATTTCAAAGAATCTCCTGAAAGTATCCTTTCAACCTTCAAAACTTTCTACTATATGAATTGAGATGCTTTTCTGAATTTCCGGTACAAATTATGCTACATATAGGACTGTCAGCACTGAGAATCCCGAGTGCACAAAGAATATGCCTGAAAAGTGAAAACCATCAATATACCCATCAAGCTAGTTGCATCATGGCAATGCAAAATATGCAACTTCAGTTTGTGCCTGACTTGAGAAGTTTTTTAACTTGCCAGAGGACCTCTAGTCCTTGAGAAAGTTGAACGTAAAAGAAACTGCCTAAGCACCCATCAATTCAGTAGCACCATCAAGCTCCTAGCAATCCCTGTTATGTTAATTGGGAAATTCTGCCACAGGAAAAACCGAAAAAGTCTAAGATATAGAAAAAACTTGAATTTCCATAGCTTGGAGTTAACTCCTAGTCCGATCGATATACTAAGATTAAATAAAATTTTCTTCGCTTTTCCTGGCAGCTACCTATGACATGATCACTCAGGGAACTGCACCCGTTCCAATTGAAAATGCTGATACATAAATCTGATTTCGTTTGGAAAATGAGAACTGTTAAATTTTACCAGTACTATAGTAGGAATTTACCAGCACTCTCCTGAGACAGCTAATATTGGTACTCACTCAAGCAACAAGCCATCCCCCTGAATCACAAAGATCATGAAAACAAATTCAGACCTTTGAAGCCAAACAGGAAGAACAAAATATGCATTGAGCTAGAAATGTTTTTTAGTGATTTACCCCAAGAAAGAAAGAGCCTAGAAACGTCCCAGTTGCTGAGGTCTTCATGAACAAAAGGCATGTTTGGTAGTCAGTAAAAGTTGTCTCACTGAATTAAAATTTGAAAGGTAATTAGAATTTTTTAAGCAGATATTTACCATTATAAGCGGTCGTCTTTCAGATTTGTCCATTAAAAATACCTGAATGCCTATTGTTCCAGTTTTTGCTCAAGAAAGCCCTGCAATTTGCAGAGTCAATTCAGAACAATCCCAACAAATCCAGCAATCTCTTGTTCTTGAATAGTTTCATCATTGCCACTGATCACAACAATCTTCTCCTCCAAGATCAATGGCTTTTCCAAGTCTTCAAGGCCATCAATTTAACCTGGTCAACATCTCTCTGTAGCCTAATTGTCATTTTTCAGCTAGCTTAAGAGAAAGATAAACTTACCAACTAGCAAGTCAGAACACCGTGACCTGCAACTCAGGACTGTGGGTGTTATATGACAGCTTTTAAATAAAAAAATTAAATTTTAATTAATCTTTATTTGAGCAACAATCCCACACAGATAATAGCTTTTTACTTTTCTTTTCGAGCCATAAAAGGAAAAGAATCGGTAAAGGCGCTCTTTTCTTGTTGGGCCACATAGGTTGCGGGCTTGTGGGTCTACAAGCCAGGGTTGCCAAAGCCTAGCTTTTTGATGAGCCCAATCCACTTGTGTAGAAAACTGGGTCGGGTTATTATCGTACTTCTGTGTTCTGACTGCGAAAGAAAAACCCGAAACCACCCCTCTCTCCCATCTTCAAAGAGGCTGCCCTTTAGCTTAGCTTTCAGCGCTAATCTCCGTCCCGCAAGGTAACCAACCAATCCTCCAAACTTTTCTGTACCATTATTCTTTTTCTTCTTCTATTTTTCAAAGCTTTGTTTTGCGAGTATGGTGATCTGGATTTGCTATGTGATGATTAAAGAAAAGATGACGAGTCCGATTTAATAATCCATTCCATTCCATTAATCTCCTTGACGACAACCCCCCCCCCCCCCCCCACCCATTTGTTTTTGTTTTTGATATTTTTTGTTTCTACATTGTCATATTGCAATTGGGTTCTCGTTTAAAGTTGAGAATTTCTATGCAGGAAATGCTTTTGACATGAAATAAAGGGAGTAACGATGGAGTGTGTGGTACAGGGAATTATAGAGACACAGGTATGTGTTCCTTAAGGACCCTTTTTAGTGTGTGTAATTCCAATGGTTCTTGTTCTGAAAATTTCTTGTGTGCTTATTTGGGTAATTTTGGTGATTACTGAATTTTGTTTTGTAAAAGAGCAGTGGGTTTTGGTGTGGGCTTTATGCTCGCCTTTTGGTTATTGATGATTAAGGTTAGTCTCTAGAAGTAGTTTTAAACTTGATAAGAAGAGATTTATGTTTGTGAAATCTAGTGATGGAAGTGATCATTTTTTCCTCGAATAATCGAAGCTGAATAAACTGAGCAATATTTCTCTTCTCGGAGAATCCAACCCAGGAATCTGATCCTTCGTTATTCGTTTGTTTAAATTTATTTGCGTTTGAGACCAATTGGTTATATGTTTTGCTTCATCCGTTTTTATAAGCAGTTTTCTTTAACTTTGCTTTGACTGGATGTGGATTCTGTAATTTTGAGATACAGCCATTGATAGTTTTCTTAATGATTATTTTCAAATATTACAATCCAGGATCTTTTTCATTATTTATTGTCTGTTTAAATTTATAATGAGTTTCTAATTTTTACTTTTAGGGATAACTGGTCATGGTTTTGGATATATGTTTGGACCTTCACCATGCATCGGTAGTTGCAACTTGTAAGTTGTGCTATTTAATATTAAGTAGAGGTGCAGACTTAATAAGCTTGAGATGGAAATGATGATTATTTCCCCAAATGATCGGTACTGAATAAAATGAGTGATCTCTCTCTTCAGAGATTACTAGCCAGAAAGCTGATCCATTGTCTTACATCCATGTAATTTGTAAATGTTTATGTGTCTGTTTTTACCAGATAATCGTTTCAATAATGGCTGCATATTAATGCTTCTGTTATTTATAATTGGTACAAATATTTTTATTTTCTTTACCAAGGTGAGATGTAGATGCTGAATGCTAGAGATGGAAGTAATGATTATTTCCCCAAATGATCAATGCTGAATAAACTGTGTGATCTTTCTCTTTTCAGAGAATCCAAGCCATGAATCTGATCCATTTTTTTCGCATCTATTTAAGTTCATAAAGTGTCTATGCCCGGTTTTGTTTTTTATTTTATTTAATGCATAATGGGTTCGGTTCAGTGTTTGCTATATGTTCTTTCTTTTAATATCAATGATTACTCAGCATACTTTTTTTTTACTGAGAAGATACTCTATTCTACATGTTAGAGATGGAGATGATTATTATTTCCCAAATGATCGATGCTGAATAAACTAAGCGATCTTCTCTTTGGAGATTGCAAGCCACAAATCTGATCCATTATTTTACATTTATTTAAATTTATCTTGTCTGTCTTTAGTTTTCTCAATCCTTTTTTGGGATAATTTACTTGATATTGTGTTTATTTTCATGCGTTGTCTGAGTTATAAGAAGCTCTGTTTAACTTACTAAAAATAGAAGTCGGTTCCATATGTTAGAGATGGAATTTCTGGTTATTTCCCCAAATGATTGACGCTGAATAAACTGAGCAATCTCTCTTGGAGTTTCCAAGCCAGGACTCTGATCCATCATTCTACACCAATTTATATTTTTTGTTCCTCTGTTTGGAAATTTTTGTTTTCTGTATTTACAATTGAAATCTGAGCATTATCATGTTGCCTATCTTTGGTGTTTTTACATTGTAGATTTGGTAGAGATTTTTGTAGATTTACTTTCTTACTTGAAAATCTCAGCACTGTCAAGTTGTCTCTTAAGCTTTTCCATTTAGATGGTTGTTACATATATTCCTTAGAGATTAGTTTTTTGTTATAAATAGAAGGCACACATGCATAACGTTTGATTTATAATTTAAATATTTGAACCCATTCTTAATTTTGTTTTGTTTTGTTTTATGTCAGCATGTAGAGGCCCTTGAGATTCTTCTTCAAGGTCTTTGTGGTGTTCATAAAGAACACCTACGGGTCCATGAATTATACCTTAAAAGTGGTCCAAACCTTGGTAAGCTCACATTTTTGCCAGGGGTGGTGCTTACAAATTCTTAAGTGCTTGAGTAAAGATGTCAAAACCTTTTCCCTCAGCATCATTATCTCAAGTTTGCTATATTCATTTCTTTGTTTAGTTTAAATCATCTTTCTATAGTTAATAGTTAGCTGAAAACATATCAATAGAAGCTCGTCGACCCAGAAACAGAATATATATCAAATATCAGGACTTGTCTTGGAGTTTTTTTCTTTAAGTAGATATCTATGGAATCTTCCATGCTAACATGGAAATTTGTGCTCCTTTTCTCAGGGCATGTGACTTCAGAGGTTCGACTGTTGTGTAATCTTGAGCATCCTGAACCCTGGTAAGATAAGTGATTTTTTTCCGGATGGTTGAGATTTGTAGTTGTTTTCATTATGCTTCGAGATGCCTGTGTGCTTCTTGCTTTCTTTATAGTCTCTTTTATGCCATAGGACGGTCAAACATGTTGGGGGTGCACTGAGGGGTGCTGGTGCTGAGCAAATCTCAGTTCTGGTCAGGAATATGGTAGAAAGCAAAGCAAGCAAGAATGTGCTTCGATTGTTTTATGCACTTGGCTACAAATTAGACCATGAGTTGCTAAGAGTTGGATCCGCCTTCCATTTCAAAAGGGGTGCTTGGATAACTGTCACAGTGTCTTCTATTAATAAGATGCTAAAACTACATGCCATTGATGATACTGTGCCAGTAACCCTTGGTATACAGGTGGTAGAAGTAACAGCTCCTGCAACGTCTGAAAATTATTCCGAAGTTGCTGCTGCAGTGTCGTCTTTCTGCGAATATCTTGCACCGTAAGCTTTATGAACCCTTACATGAATAGTTGCAATCCCTTCTGGACAATTTCCTATATGTTTACCCCACAGCAAGGGTCATTGGTGTGCAATTGGAAACTTCCTAGACTAGCATTCCTCATAGTTGGTGTAGAAAGGGCTTTTCTTTTGAATTTTGTCGGTGATGAATTATAATTCTTCTGAAACTTTTGGTGTTTATTTTGCAGGCTTCTGCACTTGTCAAAACCAGGTGTTTCAACAGGGGTTGTTCCTACCGCCGCAGCCGCCGCTGCATCTCTTATGTCAGATGGTGGAGGCACAACCTTGTAGCAATGTTGTAGAGTTCCATGACTGTGAGTAAAAGGCTTCTTTTGAACTGACGCAGCACAAACTATCCACGCTCCATGTAACAGATTCATGCCTTTTGGTCCTGGACCCCTTTCTTTTCCTCTGTTGGAAAATTCTCTTGCAAGGTTGATGAAAAACTGAAGCAGCTGAGTTACAATAACATTAGGGGTACTGTAATTATTTGTGTTCGCTTGCAGGATTATGAGTTATGAGGTGGTGTTATTGTATATACTAGCTTGTTTTCCGCTTGATGTTGGGGCCGTTTTTTAAATCTATTTTTATTTAATTGTGGCACTTAAAATAGATATTTGTAAAATAGACATCAATTTAAGTTCCGGATAAACAAATATATATTGTTAGGTAAATTTTTCTTTCTTGTTCATATCTAAAAAGCAATTAAAATAAATTTTCATAAAGGAAAAATTGTCTTTTCCAACTAAAATTGTTCTTCTTTATTCATGTTTTATGAAAACATTTTTTTTAAGTTATAAACATTGTTTTTCAAATAAAAAATTATCATAATTTGTATTATTGAAGGAAAAAAAAATGATAATTAATTTGAGAGAATTATATATAAAATTTATAATAAAAATGAAAGTAAATATTTTATTCTCATTTGAGAATTTTAAAAAAATATTAGATTTGTATATAATAATTTACAAGATATTATTTAATATTACCATAGAAGATTATAAACCTTTTAATTATTTTATTTATAATAAATTGTATTCTAAAATTAGAAACAGTTAAAAAATACTAATGGACAATATAAAAAGAGAGGTTAAGGGTCTAGACTCGGATGGGAATTGAAGCGCATTTTTTTTTATTTAAAAATTTATTTTTAACTTCCTTTTAATCTATAAGTGTATTTATATACACTCACAAAACATTATAAAATTTTTAATAAACTCATTTTCAACTCTAAAATATTTTTTAATTGATATAAAACTTAAAATTAAACAAAATAGAAAATTTTGTTGAGTCTCAATCTATATTTTATGACAATATAATAGTTTCAAACTACATCCATAGAACTCCTCACTAAAAAAACAAACTTATTGAATCGAAGATTTTTTTTTTTTCCCCTTATTGGAATGTGGTTGAGCATCCCCTTCCTCTCTTCTCCGAAGACTCTCTCTACTCTCTCAATACTTAAAAACAAGACTATGAAAAACAAAAAAGGTTTAGGATTGAAATATAAAATCTTAAAATCAAAGGGACTAAATATAGGTAAATTAAGATTTTAGGGACTAAATTATGGTTTTCTCACTCCTTTGGAACATTTAAAATGGAAAACGCTCTATTTATTTTTAGTCATTGTTATTTTTTTAAAAAAACTATAAGCTAAAGTTCCATTTCATAGTATTGATCTTAATTCAATGTCAAAATTTTCTTATATACTTTGCATTCGTCGGGAGCATATAAAAGAGAAATAAATCTTAACACATAAAACAATACCAACATAACTTGAGATGATAAAATTATGAAAGAAAAAAGTTTCATTATGAAAATAAAAAAATATAATTGTTCATTGAAAATTATTGTCTACATAAATACTAAGAAAGGCTACAATAATTCCATATATTGTTTTAGTAAATTAGTTGTAAATAGGTATAAGGTCTGCGTTTCGCTGCAAGCTGGATAAAAATTCAACGATGACATTAAAAACAATGAGTGTTGCTATTTTTTTTTTCTGTATGTGATAACATATTTTAAATAAAGAAAAAAGAACTTAACCAATGTATCAGAAAAAACTAATCGGCTATAATAAGTGTTAATAAAATGAAAACAGATGTTGGTGTGGCTTGTTCGACTTAACGAACCAAGAAAAAATTGATCGCTTTGTTTAAATGACAATTTGGTTAAAAAACAATTTAACATCGTCATTGTTTTAACCTCTACCTAACTCTGGCTCAAATGTGAAACAATGGACTATCAGAGGATTAAACCATAAAAAAAAAAATATATATATATATAGGGAGTGAAATGAAAAGGTAGCGACACACTATATTGACTTGGGGAATGTACACGATCATAATGAGGTAACCTTGTTGGATAATCTGTCCTTTTCTTTTTCCTTCCCTTATTCTTCTTCTAGTTGGGCCTTAACTAGGTCTCATCTGACCTCGAGTCCGATTAAAGAATGGAGTCCAAAATTAATAAATAAATAAATGTTGAAAGATGAGATTGAAAAATCATTAACTTAAAAAAGGAAAAACAAAAAAACAAGCGAGCCATGCGAATCTCCTATACCAGGGTTAATCATTCAAATCCATAACCAATAAAATTCTAAATTCAGGTTTAATCAAGAAACTCAATTTCCAATAAATTTAATATTTAAAGATAAAATCATAAAAAAAATCTAAATTTAAAACATTGTCAAAGCAAAAACAATTGCAGCAAAAAGAATGAGGATCAAATAATATCAGAAAAAAATTGAAGGGGAATGAAATTGTAAAAAGGCTTTAATTCTAAAACTCCTCTAAAATAAAATAAATAGCAATTAAAAAAATAAAAACCAAATAAAAAATTAAAGGACGATGAAACTAAAAAATAAATAAATATTGAAGGACAAAACTGGAAAAAAAATCAGCTTAGAAAAAGGAAAAAAAATAAGAAAACCTATCTGAATCTCCTAAACTTGGAATAACCCCCCAAACTCGCAACCTTCAAAATCCTAGACCCGGGTTTAATTAAGAAATTTAGTTACCAACTAATTTAATGTTAAAGGATGAAATTATAAAAAAAAATATGCCAAACCAAAATAATTGGGGATCAAATCACGTTGGGAAAAAAAATAAAAGGGGATAAAAACGTAAAAAATCTTCAATTGAAAAAATTATCTAAAATAAAATAAATAAAAATCAAAGGAATGAAGATCAAATTTGATATAAAAAATTAAAGAGGATGAAATTGAAAAACAATTTTAAATCCATAAACCATGTTAAATAAAAAAAATAGTAATAAAAAAAATCAAATCTGAATAAAAAATAATTTAAAGAGCTGGTTTGAAGTTATGAACTGCCACGCACGAAAATCAAGATTAAAAAGAAAAATCTCATCAGCACCAAAACAGAGTTCAGAATGCCACATGTGTCGCCGTGGAAAGGAGGGGCCGCTAATCGTTGTTGATTGCTAAAAGCATATGCACGTGCCGCTGGAAATAGTGAAGCATTTGACGCGTGGTATGCATTTGTTAGCTACTCTTTCTTTTTATATTCTACATTCAGTAAAAGATTAAATTAAATTTCTCATGAGACAACACAAATATAATAAAGAGATAAAGTAAAAAGACAAAATAGTCCCTGAATAACAGTTTATCCATTTTTGTTTTTTAAGGGCACAACCATCATTTCACTGTCCAAATAGAAAGAAAAAGATGACAATAACCTTATTGTTTAAATGGGCACTTTCCATCCTCATTTAGGCCATGTTTGTTTTTCAGAAAATAATTTTCGGGAAATCACTTTCAAACTTTCCTGTGTTTGTTTGGCATTAGAAAAGTTGGTCAACGAAAAACACTTTCTTGTCAAAGGAAACACTTTCCGGTCAACGAAAAACATTTTCCAGTCAAAGAAAAATTTGGTTTGGTTTCCAGGAAAATGTTTTCCCTTTTGACTGTGTTTGTTTTCCAGAAAGTGGTTTCCGGGAAATCACTTTCCAAACTTTCATGTGTTTGTTTGTCATTAGGAAAGTTGGTCAACGGAAAACATTTTCCAGTCAAAGGAAAATTTGGCTTGGTTTCCAGGAAAGTGTCTTCCTGAAAAATTTGAGCGGAAAACACTTTCCGGAAGTTGTGAAAAATTTAGAAATGTCATTATTTGCTGATTATATCAAATTTAATCCTCAAAATTTTGATTGCTATATATAATTTGTTTTGAATATTTATTTTTCAATTTCATCTCTTAAAATTTAATTTTTATATTAACTTTGGTCTTTATTTTTATAATTGCTATTTGCTTTTTCCTTATCATTTTTTTATTAAAATTTTTTATCTATCAAATTTGGTCCTCATTCTTTTGATTGTTACTTATTTTATTTGAAATAATTTATGAAATGTTAATTATTATTATTTTAATTTCTTCATCTTTCATCTTTTTTTTAATTTTTTAGATTTGATCTCTATTATTTATTTTTTTGAGATAATTTATGAAATTATATGTTTTTTTCAATTTCATTCTCATTCAACTTTTTAATTTGTAAGATTTGTTCCTCATTATTTTAATAAACTTGAGAAAAATAAAATATTAATAAGTTATTTTCCATGACATAACCAAACACTGGAAAATGTTTTCCAACTTATTTTCCATTATACTATCAAATATCGAAAAATACTTTTCTGGAATTCACTTTCTTGAAATTTACTTTTTTCAAAATTCACTTTCCAAAAAAAATATTTTCCAGCAAACCGAAATCAACTTTATTAATTGTTTGAAATCTTCTTTCCTAAATTAACTCATTTTTAAGGAAAGTTTACTAAGTTTTAGACCGGGTTTTTATTTTTGGGCCAGCCTTACATTAATATATATAAACAATTAATTAAAAAAAAAAAACAAATTCAAAAATCTTGATAACGCGCGGCAGCCGCGTTCGCAGGCGTTCTCAAAAGCACAGCCACACGAAAAAAACGAGAAAAAAGAAGCCAAAGCCTCCCAGACCGCCACTTTCACATCCCAAGAAAACAAACACCTTCCTCCACACACACAGACACAGAGACGGACCAGTGAGCCAGTCACTCGCTGCTCATGGCTTCTTCTCTGCTAATCTCTCACTCCAACTTCCTCTCTTTCTCTCAATCCCCTACTCTCTTCCCTTTCCACCTCAAAACTACCGCTATAAAACAACGACAGCGACAACATTACTCTCCTCCTTCTCGTCACCTCAACATCGTCTCTTCTTCTGCCGCTTCAGCTTCTCTTGAAGCTCTAATATTTGACTGCGATGGAGTTATTTTAGAATCTGAACACCTCCATCGCCAAGCTTATAATGACGCTTTTGCTCACTTCAATGTTATCTGCTCTTCTTCTCTCCCTCTCAATTGGTCTCCCGATTTCTATGATGTGCTCCAGAATCGTATCGGTGGTGGCAAACCTAAGATGCGATGGTCTTCTTCTCTTTATTTTTTTCATTACTGCTATTGCTATTGCTATTATTATTACCAGATTCAACAAAATAAATAAATAAATTGGTTTTGATGATTAGGTATTTTAAGGAGCATGGATGGCCGTCTTCCAACCTATTTGAGAAGCCACCGGAGGATGATGAGAGCCGTGCTAAGCTGATTGATACTCTTCAGGTCTTAATTAATGCTTAGATTCCTTTGTTTTAAGTTTCTCTTACAAGTGAAATTTTGTAAAACGTTACAGGATTGGAAAACTGAAAGGTACAAAGAAATAATCAAATCTGGAACTGTAAGGAGCCATTTCTTCTTCTTCTTCTTCTTCTTTATTAATTTTTTGTTGTTGGGATGATGATGTTATGGACTACATTATCCTTTTCATCAGGTGGAGCCCAGGCCTGGGGTTTTGAGGTTGATGGATGAGGCTAAGGCTGCTGTAAGTTAACATTTTTACCATTTTGAGAAATGTAATAGCTTGTCATGCTACATGCTTTTTTCTATCAAACTTCATTGAGTTAACTCATTCGATATGTATCTCTTCATTCGTAACGAAAATGGGTTCTGATAAGAACATCTCAGTTGTGTTTTGTGAACTATAGTTTGTTCTATTTGTTTCTCTTTTATGCTTTATTTTTTTTTCTATCATGATTTTACTGGTTTTAAGGAATTCTATAATGTTCCTTGGTGTTGTATGCTGTGACTGAATTCTTTTACTACTTTCTTTTTTAGGGAAAAAAGCTGGCTGTTTGCTCTGCAGCAACTAAAAGTTCAGTTATACTCTGTCTTGAGAACCTTATAGGAATGGTAGGTCCTCTAATATTGCTCACCATTGTACAGTTAGAAAGTGTCCTTGTTTTTATGCTTCAACCACTTCTATTCTTTCATTTCTGTTTCTTCCTTGTTATAGGAGCGGTTTCAAGGCCTTGATTGCTTTCTTGCAGGTACGTCAACAATCGACAACTTTAAAATTTGGCATGTCTAATGTCCTTAGTCATGGGATATGCAAGACTTATTGAACATTAGATGGTATCTATTTGGTTTAATTTACTGTTATTTCTTGCAAGTGAATTATTGTTGTTGTTATTATTATTATTATTATTATTATTATTTATTTTTGTGTTTGGAAACTTTTCGTTAAATTAAACTCTTCACTTCTTTATGAGATACCTTATGGTGAATTGGTGCATCAGGGATATGTTTTTATTTAAGTGAACATGTTGCTTTCATTCCACCTTGTCTGGTTTCAGTAAAATAAGTCAATTTTTAGGCTGTTTCTGTTTTTTCTAGTGTTCACCACTTTCATTTTCTGTTTTTTTTTTGTTTATCATTTATTATTATTATTATGATCCATATAGTGTTCTTTTGTTTTTTTACATGCAGGTGATGATGTCAAGGAAAAGAAGCCAGATCCATCAATTTATGTGACAGCTTCCAAGGTAGTTAACCTGACATGAATCATAAATCAGGTGTACTGAGCAATTTAGCTTATCCATGTAGCCATGTCGTCTTTTAATCTACTTGGACTCTCTCAGGATTTATTCTGAAACTTTATTCCTTGCAGATGCTTGGTGTGTCGGAGAGGGATTGTTTGGTGGTGGAGGATAGTGTCATTGGTCTACAGGTAGATATGTAAATTCTAAGATTTGATTGACTTCAAACCAAGATATTTTGATTTGAGTCAAAGATAGCTATACATGTTATTTTTCTTTGGTGGAAAATCATATTGATTCACAAAAATAATAAAATATTATTGAGTTAGTCATGCAAATGATAGACTGCTTTATCACTAGTTTATACACATGACAATTGTGTTCTGACATTCTGTTCGACCATTGCTCGTTTGAAGCTTAAATAAGTACATTAGCATGCAACACTCCTGTTGAAAGAAATAATGATAAAATTAAATATAGAAAAATCAAATGCTAAAAGAAACTAAAATTTGCATGTTTAGGCGGCAACAACAGCTGGAATGTCATGTGTTATCACTTACACCCCTTCAACAGCTGATCAGGTTAGTTGTTTCCCTCCTCTGTAGCTGTCCTGAAAAGGAAAAGGAGAAATACTTTGTCACGTACATTGCTACTTGCTTGCAATTGATAATTAATACGGCAACTTCTTATTCATTTCAGGATTTCAAAGATGCTATAGCAATTTACCCTGATTTGAGTAATGTGAGGTATGATGCGTATTTAATTGTTATTGTATACAGTGGACCTTTTTGCACCTTTCTTCTCGTTGATATCGAATCCAGTATTTGGTTCTCATCAACTGTGCAGATTAAAAGACTTAGAGTTGTTGCTTCAAAATGTTGTTGCTGCCAGCTAGCTAGGAAATTCAGCATTTTGCTTGATTGAAATATTCAGAACCCGTAGAGTTTACACAAAGCGTTGGCTGTATACCGCAAATCACTATTCAAAAGGTTCCTATCAACCATTGTATTGTATTTTCGTTCAGATCATCCCTTTGGTCTATTCCAAAACAGTGTATGATGGTAGGAAATAATCGTAACATCAACAAATAGTCGAGTATTTAAGTATTCATTCACATCAATTATAAAGATGAAAGGAAATTTGATTGCAAGATGTGATACAGGTCATACTTTCGTCTCCTCTTCTCTCTCGTGCACAGCCGCACAAGAACTATATTGCTGGGGGGATCATTTTCTTCTCAACAAGTCTATAGCATCTGGTTGTGCAGAAAAATTGTTTCTTACAATGTTGCTGATCAAGACCTATGTTAACTGCTTGAACCAGAGAGAGATATATTTGTATCTCTATTATTTTTGGATGAACTATACCTCACGCATTTTAACATGAAAAAGAAGAATTTAGTGGAGTTTGTCATGCCAAATCTGTGCTCTGGCAATGAGGAAGCAGAGAGTATCCGACTGTCCAAGGTCCATTAATGCACCTGTTCTAGTCCTCTGTTCTGGATATGTTATTTTCCCTCGACAACTCAACTACTCAATGTCAAATGAAGATGCTCAGGCAAATAATTTTGAGATCAAGAAGACATCACAAAACTCAAGAACAAACAAATTATCATACTCCTCATGTTTGACTGGCCAAGCTTCAATTGTTAGCAGCTAGCCAAGAAAAGAAGCTGCTCCTCCACCTCACACAAGCATGCAAGTTACAGCAAGGGCAATAGGATAGAAATCAATTCCACCGCACAAACTTCTGCGACTAGGAATCCATTGAACGATTGAGACACCTAAAATTATTTTCTACGACACGACATCATTGAATTTTACATTATCCATCCACAGAAAATGTCTATGCATGTCGTGCTAAATCGATCGTGAATCTTTCCCTTCTTTTTCAAAATTTGGGAAGGCCATGTTACCCCTCTGATGCACCTGGCAAAGCTTTTACACTCAAGAGGCTTTCACATAACCTTTGTTAACAGAGAGTTCAACCATAGGCGATTAATCAGGTCCAGAGGACCAGATTCTACTAAAGGCCTGCCTGATTTCTGGTTGCACCATACCAGATGGTTTGCCTTTGCCACCATCTGATTTTGATGCAACACAAGATGTTCCATCCTTGTGTGATTCAACAAGGAAAAATTGTTTGGCCCCATTTAAAGAGCTACTCATGCAGTTGAATTCATCATCTAAAGTGCTTCCTGTACTTCCATAATCTCTGCTGGAATCGTGAGCTTTTGCATAAAAGCTGCAGAAGAGTTTACCACTCCCCAGGTTCAGTTTTGGTCAGCCTCAGCTTGTAGCTTCATGGGATATTTACATCTCAGTGAACTCGCGAGAAGAGGGATCATTTCATTCAAACGTGTGTATTTCTCTACTTTTCTTGCTTCAGCTATTTTCTACTATCCAAGATGGCATGCGGTATGCCCCCTGTCTACTTCTCTATTAAGCAAGGACAAAGTTCATCCTTTCATTGTTTCAGAAGAAAGTTTCTATTCGAGATGGCGATACCTATTGATCGGATCCCTGGTTTGAGTAACACCCGACTAAACGACATGCCAACCTTTATCAGAACCTCAAACAATGAAATAATGTTTGATTTTATGGGATCAGAAGCAGAAAATTAATTGAACTTTAGAAGCTATAATTGCTACCAAGACCCCTAACATTTATGTAATAGGTCCTCTTCCTTTGCTTGCAAAGCATATCCCAGCTGAAAGTAAATCCAAGTCACTTGGTTCAAGTTTATGGAAAGAAGATTCGAACTGTCTTGATTGGCTTGATAAAAGAGAAATTAATTCTGTCGTGCACATAAATTATGGAAGTGTGACAGTGATGACAGCCATACACTTGAAAGAATTTGCTTGGGGCCTGGCAAATAGAAAATAGCCGTTTTTATGGAAATCATTCCTGATGTAGTGATGGGTGATTCTGCAATCTTGCCAGAAGAGTTTTTGGAGCAAATTGATTGCAGAGGATTGTTAGTAAGTTGGTTTCCACAGGATCAAGTTCTTGCACGTCAATCAGTTGTTAGTGTTTTCCTAACACATTGCGGGTGGAATTCCATGATGGAAACTATATCCAGCGGCGTTCCAATAACCTGCTGGCCTTTTTAGCTGATCAACATACCAATTGCCGATAATCATGCACCAGATGAGAGATTAGAATAGAGGTCAATCATGATGTAAAGCGAGATGAGACCGAGAGTCTTGTTAAGGAAATGACAGAAGGGGACGGTGGGAAGCCAATTAGGCAAAAGGCTTCGGAGTGGAAAAATAAAGTAAAAGTAGCTATCGATACTGTAGGATCATCTTACAATAACTTGGAAAAATTCATGGAGGCCTTTTGCTGTGGCTAGAAACCAGAAAAATAAAACATGGTATTGTAATAATG
This sequence comes from Populus trichocarpa, assembly GCF_000002775.5. Classification (NCBI taxonomy): domain Eukaryota; kingdom Viridiplantae; phylum Streptophyta; class Magnoliopsida; order Malpighiales; family Salicaceae; genus Populus; species Populus trichocarpa. The sequence continues at coordinate 12,030,436 of NC_037291.2, read as the reverse complement.
AGTTTTTCTATTTCTAGCATTTCACAAAATGTATGCTTCACCATATAAAGCACATACAAATGAAAGCTGAGAGATGGAAGTGCGCTTCAAGTAGTCCGATAGTTCTGTGCCTTTTCCACTTAATTTGTAGCATTGAAGACTGGTTGGGACAGTCAGAGTAATATGATGTTCAATCTCTATTGTCCAGCATTGACAAGCATGACATCCCTTTTGTCTACAGAATTTATCTGCTGCAATGGTGGTGACTGCATACTCAGCAATTTAAGGACAAATTCTAGTTTGCCCCTAATTTTTTTCCTGAGGAATTTAGCATGTTTTTATCATATAAAGCTTGTAATGATGGATTTCTTTTCTTGGAATAAGACAAAATGTGAACTCAGCCAGAGAAGCTTTCAACTCTTTATTGTGCTTACCTATGTAATGAAAAGAGACATATAACCTAAAGTGTGAAGACATTGAGAGAAGTGATTAAAGATTGATTTTCTGCTAACAAACATGTTTTTGGAACCGTCGAAAATGGTAGGCATTATTGGCTTTGTGGTCCTGTATGATTTGGCTAGAGGTGCCTTGCTTCTGAATTTGAATAACAGGTCACATATTCTTTTTTTCACCCAAAATAGTTAATACAAGAATAGAATAGTACTTGCTACCAAAAGAACCATACAGACTCAGTCCTTTGGAGGCAGAGATAATTGATTATCTCGAACCAAAACCAATACAATCCTTTGCTGGTTTTGTTCGTACTAGGTTTTATTAATTCCCATAATGCACAGATATAGCTAATTAATGTACAACAACTTCCATCTCTCGTTCTTGTGGAATAAATCAACGGGATGGATTCCACAGAAATGTGAGATAGATTTAATTCCTTAAGATCAGTGAATATTTCCTTTAAAATGCAGCACCTCACTTATGAATTTATTGAAATTATTGTAGGATGAGCCTCCAATACTGGCTGCAGCTTCAGCTTTCTTCTTCCATTGCAAAGCATTGTTTTTCATCCGCTTCCCTTTCTCCCCTTCCATCATTTGCTTAACAATGGCTTCAACTTCCTCACGCTTTACATAATGGTTAATCTCCATACCAATGCCCCAAATGGTGCACAAGTACCGGCAATTCATCGGTTGTTCGTCGAAGAAAGGCCAACAAAGCATAGGTATACCACTAGATATACTCTCCAAGGTAGAATTCCATCCACCGTGTGTCAAGAAAGCTCCAATTGATGGATGAGAAAGTACTTCATCCTGAGGACACCAGGGTGCTAGGAACCCTCTATTCTTGATCTCCTCGTGATATTCTTTTGGTAAAAATCCAGAACTTCCCATCACCACATCAGGCCTAACTATCCATAAAAATGGATGATTGCTGTTTGCCAGCCCCCACGCAAATTCTTCGAACTGTTGGTCAGTCATGACTGTTATGCTACCATAATTCACATAAAGCACTGATTTTGGCTCTTGTTTATCAAGCCATTCAAAGCATTTCAAGTCTTCCTTCCATAAGTTAGACCTAAGTGACTTTGCTTGTGTTGGAGGCATGTTCCTTCCGAGCAAAGAAAGTGGGCCTATAGTATAAATGCGAGGAAACTTGGTAACAATTGCTTCTAGCACCACATGTTCGATCTCATCAAATGTGTTGAAGATAATAGCAGAAGCTTTCAAACAATTTTGTGCTTCATCACTCATGAACTTCAACATTATGTCATCAGGGTCAGTGGTTCGGATCAAGCTTGGCATATCCTTGAGGCGAATGTTTTTTACACCAGGGATCCAACCAAGAGGCATGTCAAGGGTTCCATCATTAATGAAGTTTTCATCTGAAAGACATTAACAAAGAAATCCTGTCACACAGGGGGGAGTCAAGGATGCTGAGCCAAATAATACTTTACGTAGAACAGAACAAAATGTGAATAGTTGTTGGAATTTTGCTTGCGACCAAAACAAAAGAGGCTAAAAAAAGGGAGTGCACTCCATGACGCAACTATAAAAAGGAAAAAAAAACCCCCATACTTTGACAGCATTGGAATCCTCGTAAACCTAAGAACAATAATTGGTATCAAGATCCTTCCTAAAGATTTCAGGAGATTTTGGCCAGTCAAGACAATGCCATACGTTGTTTTCTGATAACAAATAGTCCCCTAGAAAACAAGAGGAGAGAAAAAGAAGAAGCAAAAACAGTGCTTTGAAGGAGTAAAATGTACCTTTAAACGGAACAATGCCTCTCTTCACAAGTTCTTCAAACTGCAAAAATCCCATCAGACCAATAGCTGAGGCAGTCCAGAATTGAATCTCAGGGATGTCCAGTTCTTCTGCAGCTTCAATTGCAAAGCTCATTAGCCCGTCAGAGATAATGCAAGTAACAGGAGGCAACTCAGGTGATGAATTCAACTTAGCTAATAGCTCTCTGAATGGATCCAAGCAATTTTTCCTGACAGAATCACTCAGGGCCCAAATATCTTGGGTAGCATCACGGTCGGAAGGGGGCAATCCATCAGGTATGGTTTCGAACCTAAAATCCAGCAAGCCCTTAAAAAACTCTGGCCCATTAGACCGGACTAAGCGTCTATGGTTGAACTCAGTGTTGACAAAAGTTACGTGGAAACCTTTTGAATGCAGAAGTCTGGCTAATTGCATCAAGGGATTAACATGGCCTTGTGCTGGGTAGGGAAGCAGGACTGCATGGGGTTTGTTGTTGAGAGAACCCATGCTTGTATAACTAGCAAATCAATGGAAAGAATCGAAATACAATCCTGGTTTTTGTAGAAATGAAGATGGTTTTTGTGTTATTTATATAGAGGGGTTAGCTTAGCTTCATCTTAATAGATTTGTCCTTCGTCAGTGTCATTTTATGATTCTTTTGCCGGCCAACACTTGATGCATTTTTTCTTTTTCTTTTTTTCTCTTGTCTGCATTGTGATAACAAGGGGCAAAGTATTCGAGCATGTTTAGGAGTGTGATTATTGTTATTTTTTAAAGTATTTTTTACTTAGAAATATATTAAAATAATATTTTTTATTTTTTAAAAATTATTTTTGATATCAGTACATTAAAATGATTTAAAATCATCAAAACATATTAATTTAAAACAAAAAAAATTAATTTTTTTTAAAAGATCTTTTGAAACGCAAAAACAAACAAGGTTAACTGCATTGAACGAGAGCATTGTTCGGAATATTTTTTGATTTTTTTAAAATAATATTTTGGGATTCCTTTTCCATTTTTTCTTGAAAGTAAAGCTATCACCTATCACCTATCTTTATATTTTAAAATTTTAGTTATTTTGATGTGCTGATATCAAAAATAAAAAATAAAAAAATATATTATTTTGATACACGAAGTACATACTTGAAACCTTTCTTCCAACCCAACTCTAGACCAAGTTTAACAATTTGAACAAGTTTTCTTTCAAGAGGTTATTTAGAGTGTGTTTGGTATTGTGGTAGCTGTTGTGGTTGTGGTTTTAAAAAAATTGTTTTATAAAAAGTACTTTTAGTTGAGGTTGGTTTGAAAAAATAGGTGTTTGGTTAAAACTGTGTTTAAAATTGAGGTTTAAGAAAAAGTAGTTTAATGTGTTTGGTTAAGAATGTTTTTGAAATTGAGGTTATAAAATAATTTTTTAAAAAATATATTAATATTGATGGTTTTAAATTTAAATATTGTAAAATTAATTACTCTTATTACATCATGAAAAAAATAATACTTTATATAAAATATTTTTTATTATTCCATTAAACTATTTATAATTCCATTACGTCCAAAATTCATCCTATAAGAACTACAGTTTTCATAACTTTTTGAGCGTGTAATAAAATTAGATAAAATATTATCAGATATAAAATTGATATTACTGTGCGCGTAAATTTAATTCACTCTATACTAGTTTTTCGAGAAAAAAATATTGTTCACATCCCGAATGAATTTAATTCTCTAAACTAGTTTTTTTTAAAAAAAAAAATTAATACAATTAACACACTAAAAAAAAAAAAAAAAACCACGAACAGTGCAAGTGAATTGCACTGTTCACGTGAACAGTGCAATTCACAATTGAACAGCAGTGAATTGCACTGTCCGCAGGTTTCTACAGTGCATGCAAAACATGTTTTCATTGCTTTTTCTTTCCGGCGTTTTAAACGCAAAAAACATGTGGACCCCATGCACAGTAATGTAAGTTTTTTAATTACCAAACGGCTGCGGATTGCGTTTTAAATAAAACGCAGCCGCAGCCGCGTAGACAAACAGCCTCTTAGTATTGTGGTAATGGTTGTTTTTTAAAGTGTTTTTTGTTTGGAAGTATATCGAAATAAGTTTAAAAAAATATTTATTTTTGACATTAACACATCAAAACGATATAAAAACACCAAAAAATTAATTTTAAATATAGAAAAAAATAAAAAAAAATAATTTCTTTTAAAAAGATTTTAAAACGTGAAAACCAATGTGCTCACTAACAAAACCAGATATCAAAAAACCATTTTTTTTTTTAATCTGGCTATTACACGTCTCTTCAATCTCTAGTAAAAAAAAATTGGAAAAATTGAATTGATTCGTAAAATATACTAGAACGAATCACGCCGACGTGTCAATCCTGACAAGATATTTCTGATTAAAGGGGTATAATGGCATAATTAATGTTCTCGGTTACTTTCTAAGTAGTTGTTTTCTTGTTCGTTTAGGGGTGTGGGCTGCTTCCAGCCTCATTCATGACGTGTCTATCATCTGTCGTTTTTCTATATATATATATATATATATATATAAGTTACTTCGAATGCTTTTGGAATCTAGAGTTTGGAAAAAAAAAAAAAAAAAGGATGTCATGAGTAAAACTTAATTGTTTAGTTGAATTATTTTTAACTTTAGATATAAACCAGCCATGGTGACTATTCTTTGCTGTGGGGCTGGCCTAATTTTTATATGTAAAAAATATTTTCAGCTTTCGCGAGCATGAATCGGCTATAAACTTAACTGGTTGAATAAATTGACTTTATTTTTATTAGATGAAGACGAAGAAATGATAATAGGTAGACCAAGTTAAAAAAAAAATGATTAGGGTAACCTCAAGAAATTATTATTTTTTAAAGCGAGATAAACAATGTATCTTAATTTATTTATAGCCCATTAAATACCTAAGAACAAAATAGAGCAAACAAAAATATAGAAAAAATAGTTATGACCAACCTGAGTTAGCATGATACATTTGTAACTTTGATAATCAAAGCCCGCCAACCTGGAATAACCCGCTAAACCCACATCCTATATCATTAGATTGAAATAATCCGATTAAAAAAAAGAGAATTATAAAGCTTTTCTTTTATAAGAAAAAACAAGAGTTAACTTTTTAAGTCATTAGACCTGAAACACTCAATCTAGAAAAACCATGAATTTCAATTTCAAATCAATCAAATATTGAAGGATGAAATTGAAAAAAAAAATTCAATTATACAAAGGATTTTTAAAAAATAGCAATTAAAGAATGGGGATCAAAATTGAAAAGAAAAATCAATTTAGCAAAAGCACCTAAAAAATAAAAAAAAAATAAGGATCAAGATTGATATAAAAAATAAAAACAGATTTTCGATTGAAATGTTAAATTTAAAAGAATAATAACTTTTATAAAAGGATTAAGAAAAAAAAATAAAAATCAAAACAATGAGGACCAAATTGAAAAATATAATACCATCAATTTGGGTTGAATGATGAGATTAAAAGCCATAAATTTTTTATAAAAGGGCCAAAAAAAATTAAAAATCAAAAGAATGAGGATCAAATTGACAAAAAAAATATATAACAAATTAAGATGGAAGTATGAAATTAAAAACAAATAAAACTTCTATAAAAAGACTAAGAACAAAAATTTAAAATAAAAATAAGGAAAGAAGTTAAAATACCAATAACAAAAAGGGTCAAGTTATAATTTTCGAGGAGGAAAGAGAAATTAAGTAAAAAGTCATTGTGCAAATACAAAAATACTCTTTGACGCTAATTTAATTATTATTTTTTGCTTATAATAATATTTTAGTCGTTTAACTGTGCAATTAAAATGAAAAAATCTTATTTGTCCATGATTAATTGACCATGTGAAAATATTTCAATACTCTTAAAAGCTAGTGTTAATTTTTTTTTTGGGTAAAGGAACAAAACTGTCAATATATTATTTAAGTTAACAATGTTTTTAAGTTCGTAACTATATGTTTTACCAAGGATATTTAACTTCTTTTAATATTAAGTTTTTTTTTTTCATATCTGCTACACCTATAATAATGCTAGAAAACTAGTGTTTATTTGATATTTTGATAATAGTTATTTTTTTAAAAAAAAATTATTTAAAAATATATTAAAATAATATTTATTTTTATTTTTTTAAATTTATTCATAATATCTATATATCAAAACAACTTAAAAACATAAAAAATTTAAATTAAAGAAATATTAAAATATTTTTATGTGCTTTTCCAAAAAGAAAAATGATATTAGAATGAAGGGATACAATTAATGATGGCTTGAAACTTGAAATGAAATTTAAATCGCGCGTTAGAGACGTGTATGAGGGGAGAGGATAGAGACAGTTGTTGTTTACCGTTAATCAGTTTGAATAGAGCTAAGGGTGGATAATGTCAGTATATATATATATATATATTTAAAGTATAGTTGTGTTTATTTTTTAAAATATTTTTTATTTAAAATAATATTAAAATAATATTTTTATTTATTTTTAAAATTATTTTTTATATCAGCGCATCAATTTAAAACACCAAAAAATATTAATTTGAAAAAAAACAAAATAATTTCAAATTTTTTTAAAGATATTTTTAAAATGCAAAAAAAAATAAGGTCATAGTACAATTCATAATTTAATACAAGCGGGATGAATATTATATAAATAAAATGGATAATTATTTTTAAAAATTGTGTTTATTTAATAAATAATTAATAAAGTATAAATATTATCTAATTCAATCCCAAATCTAATTTAAATCCTACGTAGGGTGTGTGTGTGTGTGTGTGTAGTGAAATGCGGAAAGCAAGGTTTTTTCACACCCCATTCTTGGTGGGCGCGTGTTATTCACACGCCACAATTCTGGCGATGTATTATTGGAACCGGAACGACGGCTTTGGATTTGTGTTTTTAGTTTGGAGTCTGTTACTGATAACGGTCGGACCTTCTGAGGCACGTGTGAAGAAACACCTGAAGTATTTGTGAATGGCTTTTTACTTGTTGATAATTCTCACAGGTGGTCTTTTCCAAAATCAACGTGTAAGACTGTCCAAGACATTTTTCGTACAGAAGGAAAAACTCAACTAATTACTCTTCCAATATAATATTTCTCTCTCTAGAAAACTAATAAATAAGTTTTTTAAATTTATACCGAGTTTTACAAATTTTAATTTATTTAAACTAAAAATTATAATAAATTATATTAAGATTAATTTTTATTTTCTTGTAATCTTGATGTATTTCTTCTTTTTTTTATGAAAAGTTTATTTTTATTTTCAATAAATGAAAAAATACCAAAAAAAATGAAACGCATCCTTAGATTCTTTGTATATTGGTTGTGGACTTAGCTTATCCGTCGTGGACAGTTCAACCTCAATCCAAATTCAACACCTTTTTCTTTTATTTTCCTTTATAATGGCCAACTCCAGATTATAAATGTTGGATTGAAATTTAAAAAAATAAATGATTTTTTTGGTCCATCTAGAAATTTTTTTAAGTAAATTTTCTTTGCTTCCATCAATTACTATAAATAAAATTTAAGAAACAATAAATGACGAATATAAGGGAAACTTTGGACTGCAAAAATTTAGAAGAACAATCACTCGAAGAAAAGCTTGATAAAAACACTTGACAACTCCTAATAATGGAGAAAAAAGGTCTCATGAGTCATGACATCCGAGTTATCTTGAGGTCGAGCCTGTACAAGGTTATGGAAGAATTTCTCCAAAATTATGTCTTCGTTCAAGAGCCTATGAGTATTTGACATGGAGATATGATTTCATCTCATAAGATTTTTTTTTTTTTAAAATAACAAAATCTCAAAGTTATGGAGATATCTCCATTATTTTATCAATTGAAATTGAGATACATGTAATGATTGACAATTTACGTCAAAATTGATTTCATTTAAATAATAAAAATAATACATTAAAATAGAAATGAAAATCATATAAAACTTAGCAAATAATTATCAATCGATATATTGGCTTATTATAAATGAATGGAGTACAAAATGACAAGTACTCTCGAAATACTAGACATATTTCTACCTGAACTAGGGGGGAAAACAAAAACCCATCTCCTCGCTCCATCTTTCAAGTTCATCAGTGCAAGTCCTACCACAAGCAAAGTCGATGTGTGCGAAGACATCTCCAGATTTGAGACGTGAATCTCTCCAAATCTATGAAGACTTGTCCAAAGTTTAGGATAGCAAAAAGGGCACAAAGGAATTTAAGTATTTAAACAGACACTGAACTGATGAACTTATCCTGAGGTAGTTTTTGCCCTCACTAGTCGAAATACAAATAAAAAAGGTTGCACGTATTTTAGCCATCATCCCAAAGAATAATTACTATGCAAGTGAACTACATGTTCAAAAATAAAACATAAAGAGAGAATAAAATCGAAGCAGTAAGTCTCCAATTTTTCATCTGCTCCTTCGTTTGAAGATACAGTTCATATCTACCACTCCAAACACTTGTTTACCCCTCCCGCAGTTCAAATAGTGAAGAACTGCTCAACTCCCTTTTAAACATCCAACATGGTTCTCAAGATTTTACACCAACAAAAAGGAGAATCAGGTGGTGACGGGGCCAGCTACATATTGTAAAAGGAACGCAGTGTCTTGGCAACTATCTTCTACTGGTTGCTGCTTTGCCCTTGCTTAGATCTGCAAGCTCCTCGATAAGCTTTCTCTCTTCACTGCTCAATCTTTTTGGAATTTCAACTTGTACGCGAACCAGCTGATCACCCCTCATGTTGCTTTTGTTTAGCACAGGGACTCCTTTCTTGGCCATTACAAGTGTGGTGTTTGGCTGAGCTCCAGCTGGGATCTTTAAATCCACCATGCCATCCACTGTCGGCACCTTAATTGTGGTGCCCAAAATGGCATCTATGTATGACACCTTGCACGTGTATAAGATGTTGGTGTCATCACGTTTTAGCACAGGGTCTGGCATGACTTCAATAATAACAAAGAGGTCACCAGGAGATCCACCTCTCCTTCCAGCATTACCTTCGGATCGGACCCTCAAACGGCTACCATAGTCCACACCAGCCGGAACTTTCAGACTGATACGTTTTGTCCTCCTTACCCGTCCGTCCCCAGAACAAGTGTTGCATGGGCTAAATGTTTCCCCACTCCCGCCACATGAAGAGCATGTCATTACCTGCTGGAAAACACCTAAGGGAGTCCTCGCTGATGAAACAACCTGGCCTTGCCCACCACATGTACTACATTTAGATGGCTTCGTCCCAGGCTTGGCACCTGAACCATCACAAGTTCCACAGCTCTCTAGTCGGGTTATCTCAATTTCTTTTTCAACCCCAAAAACTGCTTCCTTAAAAGTTAAGACTAGATTGTAATATTCATCCTGGCCATCAACTGCTCTATTCTGGGAAGCTCTGCCTCCCATGCCTCCCATGCCGCCCATGCCCTCAAATAGTGACTCAAACAAATCGAAAGGATTGCTGAAATCCTGGTATGATAAAGTGGAGGGTGAGGCGAATATATGGACAGGTTCTAAACTTTAAAACAAATGATTTTTTTTTCATCATTGACATTAGTAACTTACCCCCATGCCCATGCCAGCACCTTTAAGTCCAGCCTCTCCATACTTGTCATATAAAGATCGCTTCTCATCATCCGATAATACCTGCAAGTCAAGTTTATTCTCAGATCAATTACTACAGACCATGGAATACAAAATCATCACAATTCAAATCATAGACAATAAAACTGAGCTTTCACCTCATACGCATTGCTAATTTCCTTAAACTTCTGTTCTGCATCAGGTTCTCTGCAGCACAAAAATGCAATATTATCAAACAGTTCTGGGAATTAAATTTGTTCAGGTTAAGATGAAACTTAGAATAAATAATTGTAAGACCCCAAAATTGGTTGCTTTTGCGCTAAATAAGGATGGAACAGAACACACTATAATGCATCTATTCTTTGCTAACAACAAAGAACGAGGATCATAGTCAGTAAAGATCCTCTATTCATAATTTATAGATTGTTACGAGTTTGAAATTGACTTCCATCTTTGATATTAAAATCCTCCAAGCAGGATTAATAGAATATTGGGATTTGGAGCCAGCCTTACAACTAAAGAAATCAAAATCCTTCCGAGTTCTAGAGCATATTCAATATGAAACACCAATCACCAAAATTCATCCAACATCATACAATTCTAGATCCACACACATTGAGAATTGTTCATATTGACTTCATCATACAAGGAGAGAGCTTAAAAGGCAGCATTTAATAGGAAAAAAGAGAGCTGCTGCCTTGAAATGGCACTCAAGGTTCAAATGGGCGAGAGGCTTCCCATTTTAGTAGCCTACAAAATACAGTTGTCACACTGATTGCTGGTTTTACAAATGATGTAAGGTAGATATAAATAAAATTTCATTTGTTCCCTTCATGCTGGTGGGGATGCTCGACTTTGCACTTAAAAGCACAAATGATTTCGCCAGTTTTCAAATGTGTTTGAGCCAATTCTAAAATGTGGCTTGAGCAGTAAGACACCTGTACATTAAATTACTGTATAGACAATTCTTAAAATCCAGTAACAATTAGATTCCAAATTGCCATCATCATTTAAATAACCAATTTCAATAATAGCAGATCCATGCGGTCCTTGATTTGGTCCTATGATTCCAATGCAGGGTTCTTCTCCTAATCAATTGGCATGCATGGCCCAACAACTGAGCACATCTTAACTCACACATCCTAGGAAGTCTGTCCATGCCTTCTCTGAAGGCTTGCCCATATGAGACAGTTTCTAAAAGAAGGAAAAGGCAAGCACCTAAATCTAGTCCAAATGGTACATAGTTCCCATAAACAAAGTCACAAGACAAAGAAAACAAGATGATTGAGCAGAAGGAGGGGAGCAGTCATGCTCACATAAAAGATAAACTTACTTGTTCACATCTGGATGGTAACTCCTAGCAAGCTTTCGATAAGCTGAAAAGCATCAGGAATTGAAAAAAAAAAAAGTCAGAACTTTTTTAATAGAAGATGAATATAGCTATGCCAAACATTAATAACTGAATACAGTTTGATTTGTGGCAAGCATACAAGTTCAATCTTGAAACAAATTGAATCACCTAGAATTGCTCTTTCAAGACAACACGGTAACCTTATCAATTAATGTAGATAAACCCAGCCTTTGCAGAAATTCCATAAATGGTCCTACTAGAGAAGATCTATAATTTGTGAATAAGCTTTAGATCAAAATCAGTCCATAACAGTTCTTAATTTCATTACTTCATACAGATTGGGATTTGTTTTTAGGATAACAATCATCTAAGATTCAACCTATTCAGTTACACATGATGATAGCAGTTCCACAAATCATGACAGAAAAGCATTATAGCATACCAACTCCAAATAAGATAACAATAAAATCCACCAGAAACAATTCACAGTGTGCACAAAAACACAGATGCAAACTTATTTCATAGGCACCATGGACAGGACAGTGCATTTAATTGTTCTATGCATAAGGGCTTTGAGAAAAAAAAATGAAACATGTAACATAGAAATCAGAGTACCAAAGATAGATAAAAAGCAGTTTTTGTTCCTCCAGTGCACAGCTAGGCAATTAAGATTATCAAGTCATTACACTTGTACAAAAAACTCTCCAAAAAGCACAAATCATAAACGACAAGGAAAGCTAAAAAAATTCAAGCTTGAAAAGCAAATAAGTGCATGACTGCATTACTATGACATAAATTTGAAACTGGATGCTCACAGCATAATCTTTTTTAGTTAATGTTGAGCCTTCTTTATATCTTTGTTTAGATTAACAAATTAATTTCATAAATGAAGAGTATTTTGGTAGTTCAGATTTATAGGACGCAGACTGTGATGCATAAATTATTTAAGGATTACATCACCAGGACCTTATATGTGATTGCTCATATTTTCAGGCTTATATCCCTGAACACTGTCTTTGTTTCTCAACCACTTCCAGCCAATTTCAACATTGTTCTTTTCAATAATTCTGGCCATCCTGCAACTGGCTTGCAGCACATAGAAACAAGTATTTACAATCTTTGAAGCATGCTTATAACCTAAAAAAAAGATTACTCACGAAGATCCAATATCCTTTGAAAGCCTAGCTACTGATTTCATGTACTTGTCCCAGTTATGGCTGCACTAATTTAGACAAGTTATCTACAGTCAACATGCACAGATGATAAGCTCAGTGCATGGTGAAGTGCTTCTTGCCTTATCACAACCTCCCACTGTATTCTTTCTAAAAAGTTAAACCACCTAATAACCCCTATTGGAACAACCACCTCTAACTCCAGCCACTGTACAAAAATTCCTGTACCCAAGTTCTCAATTTGCAACAAATCAGTTGCAAGAGCTGGATCTTTTCATAACAATTTGAAGACCTAAATTCCTTCATCCACCTAGAAGACCCATGAAATCAGAACCTAGCTCTAGCATTAGCCCACCACTTGACAATTTGAAGCAGCAACATCAAACCTGCTGCTCTACATATTGGATGTCAGACAATATTTTTATGCTAGAGTACCTAATGCTCTCTGTTAACAACTTTCATTGATGTGCACAAATACATTTTACAGTAATGCAAGGCTTCATAAAGAAGCTCGCAGCAGTATTAAGATTATTACTTTTCAGTGTACATTACACGATCTATAGGTAAAATGGTAGAAAGTTCTACAAAATTTATGGGGCTATGGTATTCTCATTCTTAGATTGTCATATAAGATTAGCACTTGTACACTTACTAAATACCATACCAACATTACTCCAAGAATAGTAATTCTGCCAAATGCCAGATAGAGAGGAAGGTATTTATCCTCTATCGTGCTTCAGTGGGCACAAGAATTAGGATGTGGTACAACCAAACAAGCATATTACTCAAGAGCATAAAATGAGACAAGTAGAGAACTAAAAATTGAATGGCAGAGGCAATATTAATAAAGTTCAGAAGATGGGGCATGCAAAATATTATTGAAATCGCTTGCCACTTAAAACCTTTTCTGTTCCATTAGGCCTTCTACACAAAAAATGCCATTGCCAGAATGAGATTAGGCTTCAATTAACAAAGGATAGTAGGTATACCGAGTACATACCACTTTTAATTTCAGGTTTACTCGCATTCTTTGACACTCCAAGTACAGAATAGAAATCCTGCAAATGAGAAAATGTTACAAGTTCTAAGTCAAACAGACATTTAAAAACCAAATAATCAAATAACAAGGCAGTCAATACTGCCTCCATTGTCATCAATGAGAAAAAATAAAACTATATTTTACACTCACACTATCCGCTCTGACTACAAACCGTGCTCCCCTACGGCCATTTGAAGTTTGAGAAGTTCCTGTATAAGATAACACAGGGAAGGAATCCCGTGAAAATAAGCTTGAGCTTGGTGCCGCCAAGTAGCTCATCTTGTTGTTAATACTGCATGGTGGTTTTAAATACAGTCAATTATCTATCTATCTATACAGTTTAAGAACATTTTTAGCACATGATCAAATCAAAATGCAGTGCTGCAAGATGCTAATAAAATATAAGGTAACACATGACACAAAAATTATGGTAGCAATAATAATAAATCGCTGCTATGCAATGTTAAAGCCAAAAATACCGAACTCCTTCAACAGCCACATGACTAATTTTAAAAGAAACTGATCAAGGATTAAAAAAAAAAAAAAAACTTAATACAACTTTCAGTTATATGGCTCACAGCAAGTAGAAAAGCACCTGATGCTTGGACCCATACCAAGTGAAAGAGCATCTAATTTCATCTTTAGATAAATCAAATGTTAACCTCCAGTGCCCTCGGGGAGCACCAAACTTAATTGTGTCAAATTGTCCAATTAGCAAAAGAACCATCACTGATAAATTCACTTTATTTGGACATGATTTTTTTTGCATTTGTGGAAGACTTAAGGGTGTAAAGGACCATTCATGATCTTAGATTATCAGGACTCCTCAAGTACCCTCGAATTAAGAAGAGAGCTAAGAACTTCATCTCATTATCAGTCCAAAAAGGTAAGAATTTCACAACAGAGCATGTCAGCAGAATTTGCTGTCTACAATCAAGGACCTGCTATGGTGCTTACTATTATGCCTGACCACTACCATACTAGCAAATTTAGTACTATTACTTCCAGTAATCTGCATGTATCTCTATAAAACAAGGTGTTCTCTCAATGATTCATGAGCCGGCATGACCTAGTGTTTTTGTGTGTGTGAGAGCAAGCATGACTTGTGCCAGGCAGTAAATAATGAGTTGCAGTGACCCAAAGGGACCAACTAATATAAATAAAGAAAAGAAAAACTAACTTTTTTTTTCTGTGTGTGTGTGTGAGAGAGAGAGAGAGAGAGAGAGATTAAATAGATATGCTCACCCATAATGAGCCGTCAACATCCTATTTGGCATATAGGATCTTATCATAAACTGAGGGCGAATACCCCATTGAGCAATTGATGTACTTCCACAAGGTATGATGGCCATCTAAATAGATTTCAGCAACAGAAACGATCTTAAGTTCTAGTTTAAAACCAATGCCCCTCTCCAAGCTGAAAAAATTATAAAACTTTTATTTTACCATATACAATATAATCCATAGTAAATTGATTGCACCATTTACCATATACAAATCTACACACTAAATAATTGTTACAAAAGGCTTTTGCTCATATTTTTCCAAAGGACACAAATAACCAATTAATATATATAAGGCAAGAGCTGTCATTTGCAGACTTACTAGGAACAAACACATAATCACAAACCCGTTGTTGGAAGTGAAACCAATTCCAAGTCACGGGTTTCCATGTCATCAGCATAGAACTTTGCAGAGAACCTATTGACCAATGCTTGAACCAAAATTTGAATGAAAACCACTAAGACACTAGAAAATCACCGGAGAAGTTTCGCCAACAACAGCATGAGTTTCACACGACTTGTAGTTGACGCTCCTGCTAAAACTTTAATGTTTTAACAGTTCCATCACAGGCCCACATAAGGGAATGTCATACAATTTCACTAGCAATGTAAGACTTCAAGACGATGGCCAATTAGCAAAAGAAAAGGTAACTTTTTAAAAAAACAATTGTTTATGGGGCTCTATTCTATACCTAAAAGTAACTTCTTCTGTGGTTGCCAACATTTTGGAAGAACTTCTCTATGCTTCCCAAAACCAAGAATGCAACTTTTAGCTTTCAAATACAGTTAAAACATTCCAAATGTCAACCAAACAACACGAAATCACTTCTATAACTAGGGTTTCAATCCCAACAAAAAGAAGCAATTTGCAAGTGGTATTCATGTAAAATAACAAAGTTTCCAGTGACCCAATTACAAAAATGGCCTATATTCAATAACAAAAACACCAACATGAGAAAACATAACCATGAAAAAATCAAACTTTATCTTTCTGACTATATATTGAAAGTAGTGCAAAATTAGGGCAGTTAAGGAGAAAGCAAAGTAACCTGTATAAAAGGAACCTGCTTTGTGTATTCTTCTTCTTCTCCTCCTCCTCTCTTTTAAAGTGCCAGTGGCTTGCCTGTTAGTTGCCTCTTTCGCAGAGAGAGGGGAAGAGATAGGTGGTGTTGGTGGTGGCAGGCAAGAGGAGAAGGCAGCAAGTGGAAGGAGGATGAGGCTAGAGGCTAGAGGTTTCTCATTAGGTGATTTTGCCTCACAGTTGTCTATTTGTAACCTACTTATCTGCCGTTCAATACTGTTCGTTTCATCTTATGCCTTAGATTCTTTTCCTTGATATTGTCTAAGTTCCTTTTGTTCAATTGTCCTATTTTGTACTCTTCCAAAATAATTACAAAAAATAAAATAAAATAAAATAAAAGGACTAGTGTTTTCCTAGAAACGGATTTAAAATCATTTTATCCTTCATTATACTTGATAATTGTCTTGATAGCAGGCAGGTTAAATTCATTTTTCCTAGGGCATTTAAATTTAAATGTTATTTGTCAATTGATTAGAAATAATTTAGTTTTTCATTGTTTTTTTATATACAATAAAAATACTATAATACTCTTAAAAGCTAAAAAAAAAATTAGTCTTTTATTTAGGAGTTTTTATATCCTTTCCCATTTATTTGGACAGTTAAATAACATTGGCATCATTAAAAGCTCAAAGGTTTTGCCCTTGTAAAATAAAATTTTGTTATCTTTACACATTTTTTGTACAATAAAATGATATATTTAATCTTTAATTTAAAAAAATCTAAGGCTGGCTTGAGAGGGTGGTGTTTTCTTTGCAGCATGGTTTTTTTTTTTTAATATTTATATGCCCTTAGAGCTTGTTTAGTAATTTGTATTATTAAAATATTAATAAATCAATAAATAAATTGACATGTGATATGCATATATCAATGCATCATCATCCCCCATGTCATTCGAGAAGAGCGTAGGGAGTATTCTAGTGGCCAAAAGCTGTCAATCACCATTTCATCCAACACGTAAAGTAGTGGTGCAACTGTTAGAGTGACACGTTTGGTTAGGCTGGTAGCAGATCGGCAACGATGAATTTTTTTTTCTCATCCCTTTTTTTATCTCTCTTGGGTCTTGGTATTCATGTAAAGCATTTGAAAATTCAATTGTGTCCTTTAGTTATTATTTGTTTTGAATTTGGTCCTTATTTTGTTTTATTTGTTTTGATTTTAATGCTTCTTAAAAATATATTTTCAATTTCATCTATCAGTATTTAATTTCATTTAATTTTTGTATCCAGTCTGGTCTTCATTCTTTTGATTACTATTTTTTATCATTTGCATTTTTTTTTATTTTGCCCTTTAGAATTTCATTTTGTTTCCAATTTTGGTCCTCATTTTTTTATTACTCATTTTTTTATCCCTTTCCTCATTTATTTTATTTTTCAATTTAATCCCTAATCAGTTTCTTTCAATTATTTTTTGTACAAGATTTAGTCCTTATTGTTTTAATTTTTATTTTTTTATGATTGAGAATTTTACTTTGTACTTTTTTTGTGTCTGCCTTTTACATGGTAATCCTAGTCTCATGAATCGATCCATCAGTTTTGATAATTAACCTAGTTTAAGTTTGGTCTTTTTTTAAATTCTTTTTAATTTTTTTTAATTTTTTTACTGGGCCTTGAGTTTCGTGATTTGCTCTGCTTTTCTTTTTGTGGGATTATTCATGTTCCATATCTCGGGTCGCAAATTAGTTGAGTTAACCTGTGTTGACTCGTTTTTTTTAAATTGATTTTTTTTCAATTTTATCCCTTGCCATTAAATTATTGACCCCGCAGTGTTTTTATTTTTTTCACTTTTCTTTAAGCGGGGTTATTCCATGTGCGTGGTGGTCAAGTTAACATGTGTTGACTTAGTTTCTTTTATCATTTTTCAATAACTTCGGTCTTTTTTTTCTAGTTTCTTTTTTTTAAAAAAATAATTTTCAAATCCCGATCTCATATCGCATTTGGCGGGTTTGTAAAGTTAAACTGACTTGACTCGGGTTTTTTATTTGACAAGTTTTTTTAATTTGTTTTTTACTTTCATCCCTTAACATTTTATTATTGAACTTTGAGCTTTGTGAGACATATATATATTTTGCAGGATTATCATGATCTCATATCTCGAATCATGTGGTGGTCAAATTAACCTAGATTAACTTTATCATTATCTAGACATCTTTATTATTTTATAAAAAATTTAATCCGACCTGTGGTGTAGCGCAGGTCACCACTCTTGTAATAACTAGATAGGTGGCACTCATGGGCTGAGTAAGATTTTTCATAAAAAAAAGCTTAGGCGATAATAACTTTTTAAAAAGAGCAAGAAAACTTTAGGATTCATATTCATTGATTCAAACCATTCAATACACTCGGTGAATTTAATAATGTAATTATTTAAAAAGTCAACAACAATATAAAAGAAAAACAACAATGACCGATCAAAAAAAGTTAATGCTTGCTAATATTATGAAAGTTACACTCCAAATATTCTTAAAAGGTCTCAACAATCTTAATAAATAACAAAGAAAAAATAAAATAAAAAAGATTTGAAGCTTAAGTACCAGCAAATCAAATGTTAAAGGACAAATTAAAAAGAAATCAATTTAAAAAAAATGCCAAAATGACCTAAATCTAGTCAGGATGATTGCTAGTTCCTTTGCTCATTAGCAAACACTAGTCTCATTACCGGGAAACTAGTTCATTCACTCATTACCGAGCACTAATTTCATTACCAGAAAGTTAATTCCTTCTCTTCAATTTATCCGCATGAATTAAAACTCTACATTGATAATTGGTTTACTTTTAAAAACCTGATAAATAAAATAATTAAGGTGTTAAACACCTACCTGTTGTTAAAGCTCTTGTCGTGTCCCCCTACTGCTGCACATCTCCCGGGACCTCTCCTGTACCAACATGTATATATCATTATATTTCATTTCACCTTTACCACTTTATCAATTTAGTTCTTACATCACGACAACTTTTAAGCAAAAATAAAAGCTAGCCAACCCCGATCAATGTATCTTAACCATTATATCACGATTTCTTATTATATTTGGAGTGTTTTGATATGAATACCAAACTAACAATAACCATGATTTGATATGAATTGAAGTGTTTTTTGTAAGTCTCAAATTCATTTTTTTTATAAACCCCATTAGCGTCATAATAGACAACTTGTGATTTCAACCTCTTTTTTATTATTATTATATAGATTCGAAAATGGGTTTGTTGAACAAAAACCTTTTATTTTTGTTTTTTGTTTTTTACTATTGCTATAAAAATCAAGACCGAAAAACAACGAATAAATAACACATAAAGTTTAAAGATAAATAGATAGATAAAGCTTTACTATGATATCAATTAATGCAAATTTAGAGGATAATAACCCCTAAACCTATATATAAGAAAGCAAGAACAACCCAAGAAGGATCAAATTATGATATAAAAAACCCCACACAATGATTATGTGAACTAAGGCACCAAAGTTATTGGATGAAAAAGACTTCAACCCTATTATAATGAATCATGAACTGGAAGTATAAGAAGAACACTATAAAGATAGTTAATCTTTGATAAGTTCAAGAAAATTTCAATGAAAAACATAAAGTATAAACAAACTCTCACACACAAAATATTATTATGATATCAAAGCCTGTAAAAAAACATAACTAAAAACTAAAAAATCATTTATACTAGGTAAAAAATCATAAACAAGACTAGAAAAATAATTAAAGAGTACTAATCCAAATAGAAAAAAATAATCCTAAACTAACTATGAAAGTAATACAATTACTATATAATAGCTTTTGAACCTTATCACAAAGCCTTTTGGATATCTAATTGCTATGAAATTTTAATTCTATATAAAAATATATCTTAGAAAGCATTTGAAAAAAATTGAACTCGATCCAATAGTTAGATCGAAAGTTATGCTTGTTTAGCATAAGGTTATGCAATGAGAAAATTAAAGCCTAAAATCAACTAAGCTTGTCAAACTCTTAGATCATATCAATTAAAGCCTAATCATTCCTTGTTGAAGTTAAAAGGCTTGACTTGACTCAAATATCCTAAATAAATTTATTGAGTGTCCTTCTAAATTTCTTGATCATTGATCTCGTAATTGGTTCAATTGACATTTTTAATGGATTCTTTGGTATAGTTAGTTGATTCTCATCAATGCATTCTTGTTTGAGCTTTTGATTTGGACCCAAAAGTTCTAATTATTTTTAAGTAATTATGTGAAATTGAGCATTAACTTAACATTGTAAATCTTTTTTGAGACCGCAAGAAGCACATAACAAGTTAATTAAAGCAAATTATCATAAAATTATCTCAATAAACACAACATTTAAGGATAAAATTGAGAAAAATTATCATAGATCAAAACCAAAAATAGAAAAAGAAAAAACAATAATAAAAAGAAACATTATGTGAATCCTCTCACGTTGTATAATGAAACACGAGCAATTTTAGTTTTTGTTCTTTATTTTAATTTTAGATATTAATCCCAAAAATCATATATTAAATATTTAAGATTTATATGAAGCATACTGTTTTGTGTTTTAGGCATCAGGATCCTCCTATCCATATATACAAAGAACAGAACTTGTGAAGAAAAGTTTGTTTTCCACCCCGGAAATCAAAATGTTCTGCATTAGTGCTTTCAAAACAACCACCCGGGATTGAATTGGCTTAAATGCCCTAAAATAACCATGAACACATCTACATCACATGCAAGGACACGAGTGTTTTTGTCAATAACAGAAGATACAAAAAATCCTCTAAACTATATAAGAACGGCTTATTTCCTCTTCCCTTCCCCTGTCTGATCTTTCCCCTCACCGACACATCAAATTGTCCATGGAAAATCTTCCATCCTTCAACATCATCATCATCCTTCTCTTCTGTTATGTCACCCAATTCATACTATGGCAAACATTAGCCCAGGACCTACCATGCCGCACCACATGTGGCTCCATACAGGTCAAGTACCCCTTTGGCAGTGGCCACGGCTGCGGCTCCCCCAGGTTCCATCCTTACATAGCATGTTCACCTGAGGGAGACCAGCTCCTCCTCACAACTCACACAGGTTCTTATCCTATCACTTCCATATCCTACACCACCTCCACCTTTATCATCACCCCACCACACATGTCCACATGCACCTCCATGCAACAATCCCCCAACTTAGGCCTAGATTGGGCAAGTCCATTCCAGCTTGGCTCATCAACTTTCCTTCTCCTCTCATGCACACCCCCAACTTCATCTCTTAACATCAAGGGCTCACCTGTTTGTGACACCTCCTCTTATCTTTGTGCGTCGATTTACACTTGTCCATCTGTGATTGGCCTCGGCTTGCCTCTTTTTCCACCTACAAATACGTGTTGTGTGTATTCTCCTGCTAATTTTAATAGCAAAGGTGAGCTTGATCTCCAAAAGTTGAAGTGCATGGGGTATGCTTCAGTAGTGTCCCTTCAGGAACACCCTACCGACCCTTCCCAGTGGCAATATGGGGTGGAATTGAAGAGCAGAGGTGGAGCTTTGGATGATTATTACATAGATAATAAATGCAATACTTGTGAGATTAGTGGTGGTGTATGTGGTTATGCTCCTCCTGTCAATTCCTTTGTGTGTGTGTGCAGTGATACAATCAATACCACTATGGATTGCAATGCCCGCAGTCTGCAGAATCAACCTGAACTGACTTGGAACTCAGTTTCTTTACCCTCCAGTAAGTCTTAATTTCTTTTATTTTTAATCCTTATGTTTCTCCTTTCAAGATTTGAGATATTATCAACCTTAATTAGTCGTTAAGTTTTGATCTTTTCCTTTTTTCTTTTGCTGAATTATCATGAGTCTATAATCTGCTAAAGTGCTAATGATGGATAGATAAGTATCAGATACCTTTACATGCATGAAATTGGTAGACATTGGTTTTGCAAACCGACTTTCTTCTTTTTTTTACTTAATGGAGAGGAATATGCCAAATGTTATTTGTCATGGAGCATAAAGGGGCATCCTTTCTCGTAGGAAAAAAGGACAAATTTGCAAAAGTGAAAGTTCGAAGACATTTTTATTGTAAACCAGAAAAAGAAAATGCAAAGCTGAAGCCTAGAGCACTGATTGTGTGCTAAGGTGTAATCCAGTGCAATCCTGCAACGCAGGGTCAAGGACTCGATATGTTTTACTTTTTCTATCCCAGGTTAAGGACTCAGATTCAAGCCCTTGTCTGTGAAAGTGGGGAATAGCCAAAGTGCTAATTATAAATGCATCTTTTGTCCGTATGTAGATTCTTAGTGTGAATCTCAATTTATTGCTCACTGATTTTGCAGGGAAGCTGTGGATGGGGTTTCTGGGTGGTCTAGTTTTCGTTGGAGCAGCTTGAGAAAGAGAACAGCTTACAGTTAAGTGAGACTGTTCTTTGTGCAGTGATCTGAGGTCTCATTCTAATTAACAAAGACCTTTGTTTTGGCAATGGAAAGTTGAAAAGTGGTCAAAAGTATGTCGTATTTGTCAAATTCGAGAGAAATAGTACATGGAATAAAGATGGGAAGGCCTGGAATCTAATTCATTTATGAATATTACACTTTCCATGTGCATTAGCTAGGCCTGTATGTTCATAGCAATGGTTGTGGTTTCTAAATCCCTCTTCTAGTTGTTTTCATCTACCATGTTTTCTTTCTAATAAAATTTGCTCTCACTCTTTTTCAACTCACTCAAATTGCAATTTTACACAATTTCCTCACCATTCAAACAACTTCCAAAAGGTTTTGATTTGAAGCAGAGCAAAGGACTCTGAGTTCAACATTCATACTTATGGTGGTACAGGAAAAGGGCACTTCAGCTTTCATTGGATAAACTTTAATTATATAATATTCTATATTAATTGTACAAGAAGAAACAGAGATACAGAGGAGGTTCCAAGAGGTCGTCACCAAGAGGAAAGTATTAAGGAACCACCGAAAAATCTCTCCAGCTCTTGCCATGCAAATTTTTTGTTGGGGTCACCTTACAAGGAAACAGATTTCCAGGGTAACCTAACCAATTTCCACGGAGATGAGGGGATCAGAGCTCGTATTTCTTGCACTGATCTAACTTTCTCAACTCTCAATAATTAAATGAGCACCTTTCTAAGCTTCGAAATGTCTATAGCACACGCAAGTTGTAGTCTAAATGGAGAATCAGAAAGTCCTGAATTCTCCTCATCATTCTTGGCAGATAATTCAATCTGCCTTAAGGCTGTTGGTATGGCTTGCGTGCTTTGACGAAGGAAGATTGTCAATGAAGAAAGACTTTAAGTGCTTGTAGAGCTCCTTGGGCCTCTCTGCATTGAGTGCATGACCCACATTCTTTATTATCACTAGTTCGGCATTATCACCGATATGCCTGCGCAGGTAAAAGAAGAAGAATAATCATCATTAACTTATTCTTGCATCAACTCACGCAATTACTAATTACCAAAATCCCAATTGGCCGCTGAAAAGATGAGCATATCAGGAAGGGTAGGAGGTACAATAGGTTCCGAGCTTGTTTCAAAAGTAGATGCTTTTATGTTCTTTCCTATTAGATAGAAATCGAAGCTTGAAAAGGACACTGGGCAGAATAAGTTCTTAAGAATTACCTTTCTAGTCTGTGTGCCAATTCCAGTGGGAAAACCTGGTCATGTTCTCCCCAGATTATGAGTGTAGGCTGCATAAAGGAGAAATACAGCCTTTAGAAGGTGCTCAAGGAGATAAAGAAAAGCTAAATCTGACCGGAAAATATATACACAAAATATTGGAAACAGAAAGAAGTTTTGATTACAGTACCTGAGTTATCCTGGGAAGATCAGACATCTTTCTGTCCTTGTGTAATGCCTGGATTAGTTCTTTCTTCTCTTGACGGAATTGAGTACACATTACCTGTTCCCAAAGTGAAAATCAGATAAAAAATATCAAACATAAAAGCAATGGGCTCCTGTGGATAAAATCGAAGGGATTTAAAAGACCACATAGACATGA
Source organism: Populus trichocarpa (assembly GCF_000002775.5). Classification (NCBI taxonomy): domain Eukaryota; kingdom Viridiplantae; phylum Streptophyta; class Magnoliopsida; order Malpighiales; family Salicaceae; genus Populus; species Populus trichocarpa. The sequence goes on along the minus strand of NC_037291.2, from coordinate 12,006,735 downwards.
TGATGGCTAAGACGAGAGGCAAGTGGAAGACAAAAAATATGTAGAAACCACTAGAAAAGATGAATTACCATGTCAAAATTACTAAAACCTGCAATTGTTATCAACTTCTAAATCATAACTAGCTCAAGATTATTATTATGAGTAAAGTTGTCAAAAACATTTATTTTTACACGACATGAAATATACAATATAAACTCGGATCATAAATTCAAATCATAAAATTATAAGAAAAATATTTTAACTAATTATATATTGACAATTTCAGTCAAGTAGTAAATAATAATATAACACAATTAAAATAAAAGTGAAATAAACAATACAAATATCCAAACACCTTAAAATACATAATTCAAATAAAAATTCATATATGGTTTAAATAACTTAAAAATACAAAAAGAAAAAAAATAAGATTAAACAGATATGTTTTATTGATAGAGTTTCAGAACATTTTCTAGAGGATATGTTTTGAAACACACTGCAGGCAATTAGTGAGATAATACAACATTCTATGGTATATCATCAACTTAAAAAAAATTAACAAGGTTTTCTCATACCCAAGATCCTCTAATGCTGGTGTTAGTCTGCTAAGATTGAAAATTTGAGATTTGAGCAACGGGGAAAGGGGAGACTGGGGAGTGGGGACTATGTAGTGGAGTGTCAAGGGACTCGGATAGGGAGGCAGTAAATTTTTTAACTTTTGCGGGTTAAAACTCGAAATCGGTCAAACTTAATCAAACTCGTAAAATTGATCTGATTTTAACCGAGTTTGACCGATTCAAGTTTTAACCCGATTTGACATGTTATATATATGTTGACTCGTAAAATTATAAAATTTTAAAAATCAACTCGCGATTTTAACGACGTTAACTATGAGATCTCAAAGCCCTTGCTATTACACCCTACTTGCAATTTGCTCATAGGAACGCCGTAGGACTCCTCTTCCAGACCATCACCTCTGTACTTTTGGCTTCTTGGACATCATTATTACACACAGAGAGAGTTCGCAATCAGACAGTTTGTTTATGTTGTAGCCATCTCAAAATACACTTGCATTACACTTCTTTCCCGAAAATGATATAATATCTGCCTCCTTTTTCAAGTATTTGATCTAGCTGTTTCAGCTTTATGGATGTGCAATTAGTTAAAGAACATAACTGGTTGATCTTGCATTCAAAGTCGATCCTGAGCAGGATATTCAAATGGGCATCTCAAACTCATAAAAACACTGCTCATTTTTCAGATTTCCCTTGCCAAATACACTAGCTTTTTCCCCGCTATTTTTCTTCCTCTTTTCCTCTCCATTTTATTCCTGTTATGCAACCTCTTGCTGTCTAAAGTTCATAACATTCAAATCATCTTCTGCATGGGTCACTCAATTCTCACAGACCGTCAAAAGGCAGAGCAGACTAAAATGTGTACGGCAACAGAACTTGGGTGGTAATTAAACAACTTGAATCAAGATCTAACTACCATCATCATCATCATCATCATCATCACCACCACCACCACCACCGAGGACAATTCCCCTCCTCACAAATAGAGTTTATTTTCTTCTTTTTCTTGATTTTAGTTTTTTAAAGTTTAACTTTTAATTTTATCCTTCAATGGTTTCTTTATTCTAGTCTCATAACTTGAATTGCGAGTTTGACGGGTTAACTCGGGTTTTTTTTTTTTAGTTGAGTTTCCCTCCAATTTTATTATTCAATATTTGATTATTTAAAAAAAATTAGTTTTTTTTTATCCTGGTGTCATTACCTAGATCACGGGTTTGACGGATTAATCTTGACTCGAATTATTTTTTTGTGTCTTTTATTTAATTGATTTTTTTTCAATTTCATCTTTTAACATTGGATTGATTGAGGATTGAGGATTGAGGATTGAGAATTGAGCTTAATAATTTGTTATGATTTAATTTCTATGAAATCATCTTAGACACATAAATTGAGTTGCGAGTTTAACAAGTTAACCCAGGTTGACTCGATTTGTTTATATTTTGATCTTTTTTTTAATTGAATTTTTTTTTCAATTTCATCATTCGACATTGAATTGATTGAGAATTAGATTTCATAATTTATTATGATTTACTTTTGATGAGGTTATCATGGTCCCACGATTTGGATAGTGAATTTAAAAATTGTTTTTAGTCAAACTATATTTTTAACAATTATTCGGGTTATTTTTGGACTCGTTAAATTGACTGGATTATATTGGATCAATCCCAATATGGTTTAATTTTTTTCTACTAGAAAAGACATAATTAGCACCTAATTTTTTTTTTTTACTTTTAAAAAAAATCTAAGTTGTAGGATAGCATAAGCAAGTAATCTAATTCTTTTCTAAACTACCAAAGAAATTAAAAATACACTTTTTTTTAATCTCAAAGTAAAAGCATAACACTCTTACATGCCATTATTAATGTTAAGACTTAAAATAGAAGTGTTCAAAAAAACTAGTTCATCTATAATATTTATATTATCTGACTTGACTCAACTTGTTAAAGTCAAATAATATGAATATTACAGATGATAGTGGATTAAAAAGATATAAGAAATGGATATCACGGGTCAAGATTTTTAAAAATCGATCAACTCGTATATTATATATTTTTTTTATCTTTATATTTGATAATTTATGAATTAAGTATTTAATTATTTTTATTTTATTTTGAATTATTCCAACTCTAAAATTCTTTTTAGTGAACATTTTATTATATTTCTTTAACGTAACTTAAAATGGTTCGTCTCTTTGTTAAAGGGAGAAAATAACTAGAATTTAATGGCGATGCAAAATATGAAAACAAACCCAACTGACTGATCTTAATAAGAAGCAAGCAAGCTTTGAGGGAGCAATGAACTCTCGAAACTAACCTCAATAAAATCTTGGAGAAAACATGAAGGCATGCTACGTGGTTGTTTATAAAACGACAACCTCATCATCTCCCTAATTTTTTCGGGTGTCTGTGGTATCAAAAGCTCAACAGCTTCCTCCATACTTGTCACCTCCTTGAACACTCCTCCTTCCTCCAAATCCTTCTCTTCAAAACAAACTCCGGCGCATCCTATCGCCACGCGCGCCACGAGCGCTTTAAACTGTGCCGCGATACTATACGCAACAAACCCGCCATAACTCAGCCCAAGCACATCCATCTTGGTCACCTTATGAGCTTCCATGACACCAATAACGCATTGTGCCTGGAATGCCTCGGACCTTTCGGCTCGTGCAGTGTAGGATTCCCCGAAGAATAGGAGATCGGGGACGTAGATGTTGAATTTGGAGATGAACTTAGGGATTAGACCGTGGAATTGCCACATTGCGTTGGCACCGAAACCATGGATCAGTAGTAACGTAGGTTTTGATGGGTCGTGTTTCTTTGGGATCCAACAATGCATGATCGTGCCCTCGCCGAGGTCGGTTGTGGATGATTTGAGGCCTGATCGAGTGAAGGAGTAACGGTAGCATGAATCTTGTGTTGCTGCAAAACTAAAACACTTTGCCATGATCGATCAGGGTAGTTTTTCTGTATTTTGTCTTCAAGGGGAGGAGACCTGTGGCTGTGAGGGATAAGAATTAGGTACTGTTGTTTTTGGTTTCAGAAAGATCATGTGATGCCATATGTATAATGAAAGAATCATACGGATTGTTATCATGAGGAAATATACGACAATGGGTATGGGAGGGACAGGTAAGGAACTGTTTGGCAATGTGTTTTCTATAGAGAAGTTGTGGAAAAAGGAAATAGAGAAATTTTAAGTGGTCTAATTAATTCGTAGTTTGTAGACTCAGTTGGCAGCCTTACCTGAAAGACAAGGTTGTCGGATAAATTTATGAGTTATTATATTAACTTAAGTTTATTATTTTTTAAGAATAATATCGTTTTAATATTTTATAAAAAAAAAATTAGTTTTAAGCTTATCAGGTTTAGATGGAATTTAAATAGGTTAATTTATTAGTTTGTCCAGATCAATATTAAACTAATTCAAATTAAAAACTAACTAGCTTGAGTTAGGCTACAAGTTAATTTATCGAATCAATTTAATAGGTTAATTAGGCTATATTTAATAACAACGCTCCGAATAGTTTTGAATGATGATTTGTTGTGGTGTTTTTTTTTTCCGGATAATTTTGTATATATTGTCTTAATAATTTTATTTTGAAACTTTAATTAAATTAAGGGGGAAATAGAAGGTGATATGCCAAAACTCGGTTGGTTGTTGCTAGGCCTCGATGGGTTACGTCCACAAGCCTGCCCTAAAAGCAAAAAAGAACAAGCACGCAGGGCAAGCCCACGTTGTTATCTTTTATTGTTTTTTTTTTTTTAAAAAAAGAATATTAAATAAATTTTTCACTTATTTTCACATAAAAATATATTAAAAACACTCCAATAACCTCAAAAAAAAAATTATTTTAACCTTAAAACACCTTCTAATTATCTTTTAAAAAAAAATAATTCAAATCTAAAAATACTTCAGAGACCTTGATTAATTTTTTTCAATATGTTTAAACTCTCATATTTAAATTAAATCTATTGACAACAAGATTATGACCTTGATTAATTTTACCAAATTAAGTTAACAACCGGCACTTGAGCAATTAGAATCCCATAGATAATTTTATTATTATTATTCTTTTGTTTAATATCGCTCATGCCCTTCTCTATTATTGGTCTTAATTAATTACCGTCTTAGCAAGTGGGTATTTATTTATTTATTTATTAATAAGATATTATTTATTTTTGTGTTTTAAAAATATTTTTAAAAAATAAAAAAAATTATTTCAAATTAATATTTTTTTGATGTTTTTAAATCATTTTAATGTGTTGATATCAAAATTAATTTTTAAAAAATAAAATAAATATTATTTTAATATATTTTTAAATAAAAAATATTTTAAAAAATAACTGGAATTATCCTTCTAAAGAGTTCTAACTAATGGAATTGTTCGTGCATTATAGTTTTTCTTGTTGTTTTTTCCAAGGCTGTCAATTTGATGAATATTTTTTGCTTTTCTTGACGAAGGATTATTCATGAGATCGAGGCCTAGGCCAATAAAAACGAAACATGTAGGGAGTTTAGATGCTGACATTGTGAATGTGTATGAAAGACAAGACCCCAATTAATTCTCTTTCAACACCCTTGCTACATAATTAAATATCTGAAACATTTGATTTAAAGGTTAAATCTGAATATTTAAAACATCCAATTTAATATTTTAATCTGTAGGTCTTTTTTTTTTTTTGGAAAAAATAAATAGTGTAGATAATATTATGCATTTTTTTTGTTTAGTTTAACGTGGGTGTCCGGGCCAGCTTGCGCGCACCTCGACTAATCCCACGGGCCCTGAAGTTAACGACCATGTAAGCCTCCAGTGACCATCATATGAGCAACCACAGGGCTCGAACCTGAGACTACAGAGGGAGCAAACCTCTTGGTCCCAAGCTCTTACCACTAGGCCACCACCTAGATGGTTGCATTTTACACTCACATGTATTAGAATCGATGGCGTCAGTCATTGAGATGGTTAGGTGAGGGTGTGGATTTTGATTTCACGTGTATTTGGTAAGTTTGGAGTATAGTTATTAGATCTAATTTAAGTTTTGAGTTGTGAATTTGTTAAGTTAATTTTAAAATAATGTTGTTTTTGAATAATTTTTAAAAAAAACAAAAAATAAAATAACTTTGTTTTTTTTTTAAATAATATTGTATGACAATATGAAACCAATAGGCCCTCTATTAAATTCATATTTTTATTGGGTTTTTTTATTAATCTCATAATTTGATAGCTCCCAATATTCTTGCAATGTATAATTTTTCACATTTTAAATAAAAACTCTTTTAATATCTCTTTCGTTTAAAAACAAAAAAGTCTATTATGTTTAGATTCTTGGTAACTATTCGAGAGTATGATAAATATTACTTGTTTTTTAAAATGTATTTTTAGAAATATATCAATAAAATATTTTTTTTATTTTATTAAATTTATTTTTAATATTAGTACATCAAAACAATAAAAAAAATATAAAAATACAAATATTGTTTTTAAAATATAATTAAATCGGAATAACAAACAAATTGGAAAAGTCATTTAAGTATGTTTGGCAGTTGGCACTGCATTGGTAAACACGCCCCCCCCACCATAAATGAGAAAAGAAAAACACACTAGGAAAATGATATATAAAGGACTGTTTGGTGGTGCGTGTAGAAAAAGGGGAAAGTCATTTTTTAATGGGTAGATGCGATTTTGAGTAACGCGTTTTTTTTTTTTTTTTTTTAATATCGCCAAAGCAAAGGACCGAAATTGGACACTTATCAAGCATGCATTGCAAGTCACGGTCCTAAGTATTGGTCTTACCGTTTAATCAAATAATTAATAAACGAAAATGTTCATGATTTCAGCTTTTCCTTTGTGTTTTTTCAATGACGGCCATGAATGATTCCTTACATTGGCATGCTATTTTGTGCTTTCAACAGATGAGGTGTTTGGAGCCTGCCGACAGAAAACAATTGGCAGTGATGAAGCGCTAGAAAATTAAGATCGATTCGGGTCCTTTTACGGCTGCGTTTTGGATTGAGATGTTTAGGTTCTTTGATAAAACATGTAAGGATTATGTAATGTTCAAGGCAGTAAACTATACGAGGGAAGACAAGCATAACAAAGAGAACGATAGCTAATAAAAGTGAATATTATCTACTTGTGTTATTTGATCTTGAATTGCATAGTATATATTTATATATCTTGGTTGCATGAGCTTCCCTAGGAGATAATGGAGTTCTAGGGTGTAATTATGAAGAATAATTGCTTTTTTTATATGGGTTACCTGTAAAATATATTATTGGTTGTTGTGTCTTGTTATATTTTATTATGCTATTAATAAAAAAAGTTTGTGTTTTTGGTGATTGGCAAGAAAAGTACTTGGAATTCATTAAAAAAACAAGTTAGCATAAGATAGTTGTTGATGAAATGGGGATGGACCAACTTTTTTCAAGCTCTAATAGATGACAACACAAATAAAATCATAAAAACTTTATATTGAAGTGGGTGTTTCCACTACTGCATCTTGGGTTAGAGTGTTTAGGTTGTTCATTCCTCGCACTCCTGTAAAAATAAGTTCTTTATTAGAACAGGATATTCTCCGATGCTTAAGTCTGTAAATTATAAAAAAGGAGGAAAGTACGATGAAGAGAGCAAGAGCTTAGAAAATGAATATTGTGGACTTGTGTTATATGAACGTGAGTTGCCTTTGCCTTGTGTGTTTATCTGGGAACCAAGATATTTATATACCTCGATTATATTAGTTTACATAGAAGAGCATGGAGCTACAAAGAGTAATTATAGAGAATAATTATTTTTCTTCCAAGTCACTTGTAAAATGTGTTGTTTGTTGTTGCATCTTGTTATGCCATTAATAAAAAAGATTGGTGATTGTGGATGATTTATGAAAAAGTTTGACTCCTATTAAAGAGACAAGTTAGTATGAGATAATCATTGGCGAGAAAAATAAATATCATATTGATAATTTTTATGTTTGTATGTATAAGATATTATGGCATCATACTGAATTCTTAAAGTTCATAACGCAACATTATGGTGTGTACTAGTTAATGGTTTCCTGCGAATTTGTATGGGATTGGAATTTAATACTAGGATGGTTAAGTGAGTTTTTGAAAACGCGGTTGTACCCGTGTTTTCAAATATATTTTTTTGTTAAAAATTAATTTTTTGTGTATTTTGGATCGTTTTGATGTGCTGATCTTAAAAAATAATTTTTAAAAAATAAAAAGATATCATTTTGATGCATTTCAACATGAAAAGTACTTTAAAAAGTAACCGCAACCACACTTCCAAACAGATAAGACAAAGATCGGTTTATTATTAAGAGTCTAAAAGACATGGTTATCCATTTAGGCAGGTGTCCTGTTGTTTTGGCTTACCCAAACAACAATACGTTATTCTTTTGTTTTTTTTTTTTTTGGTTGGTATCATCAGGCAAGACCATCCTCAGCCGAGGTGTTGAGTAAACATTATATTAAATCTTTATAATTGAACTGAAATATGGCATCTCGAAAAGAAATTCAAAGGAAAAAACTGAATTTTTTTATTAAAAAAATAATTGACATATAAGGAGTTGGTTTAGATAAAAAGAAAAAGAAAAAAGAATACTAATTTAATGTGAGATCTTAAGTGTAGGGATGACAATTGCATTTGTCTTTGTTTACCTAAACAGATATGGAGGGATTTTACTCGTGAAAATACTTAATTTGTTTGGTTATGGAGATGGAGGAATTACATTTTATAACTTTAATCAAATAAAAAAAATTTAAATAATCAAAAGATAAAATTACTAACACAAACACTCAACACACACTGTCTCTGGTATGTGTTCTGTCTCTTCCAGTAATCACAATCTCTCTCTCTTCGTGGATAACAAAATCAGCGCTGGAGTTTATTTATTTAACCCATCTATTTTTTTTTTTTTAATATGGGTATTCGGGTTAGCTTGCGCATACCTCGACTAATTCCACGGGTCCTGAAGTTAACGACCATGTAAGCCTCTAGTGGTCATTATATGAGCAACTACAGGGCTCGAACTGAGACCACAGAGAAAACAAACCTCTTAATTCTAAATTTTTACTACTGGCACCACCTAGATGTTAAACCCATCTATTCTTGAGAGGATTGAACTGAGGCCCACTCAATTGAAAAATTATTCTTCCTGGAAATTGAGAACAAGCTCTATGCAATGGTGCTTTAAGGGTTTGACGAAGGGGCTGGCGGCCCGAATCTTCTCACTGGTTCAATGCCCTTTCTGTACCAAACCCACTTTAGAATTCCTTCTTCTTCCTTTTTGTACCAAACCCACTTTAGTTTGATGAGAGGGCACTGGTTGAACCTGGCCTTGGGTGCTACTTTCCTCGTCGGAGTGGCTTCGACGAAGGGGATTGGAGGGTAATCTTTACGTTGAAAATCGTAGGGAGGACTGAGGATAAAAGGAGGAACTGCACAAGAATACCAAATAAATTCATTACCTTTGCCGATGGATCTTGCTGTAAAGTTGTCAAGTATTACAGGTTTCAGTAGGAAAAATCCCCACCAACCTTCGTCAACGCATCAAAACAGATTGCATGGAACCACATCTTCTTCTTCAATCATGGACTTACTTGTTCTACTTTCTGCTACTTTGGCAGCATATGCTCCAGATGCAATTCTATCTCAAATAAGCAGTCAAAGCATTGACAGTGAGAGGTTCTTTTGGAATTTTTTTTTTTTTTTTTGAAGTATTGTTGTGATTGGAATATTTTAAGAAATGAAAATCAAAAACAATAAAATTTGTTCCCGTCTTGGGCTCCAGTCGGGTTAGCTCGTTATTACAGCCCTGCAAGTGCTCTTGTTACCATAAACCCAGTCAAAAAGCTCACAAACCAAAGCAGCCAGTCATACAGCAAGAGATATAAAGATACAACTCCACCGATATATATATATATATCGGACTGATCAAAATCATCAAAGAATGGGGACATATCTCGGACTGATTTATATATTGTTTGAGACTAAAAACCGCTCTCGATAAATATTATGAAACACCTCACATGTAGTAGAGTTTTACCCTCAAATCATGAAGTGTTATTAAATTAAAAAATAATAATCTCACTCAAGTAAACATTATTTTGTAGTTCATTTACAACAAGGAAGGGCAAAGCATAATGGAAATAACTGTCTTCTCTTTTTCTCAGACAACATGATAGGCAAAGGGGAAAAAAAAACCTCCCTCTTCTTAAAATTTCATATACATGCTCATTGATTTTCCCCCAATTTTGAATATCAATGTTTATCTTATCATAAATGAAAGTAATAAACTTTTGAGTTTAAGAATGGAATTTTAATGTTCCAAAAGAAAGAAATTTTCCATCCTTTTACTTTTTATAAAAGAAAGTGATTTTATTGGTGATATAAACTAAATAAATATATCATTATCATCATTATTATTTTTTTATTAATGTGGATATTCGAGTTAGTTTGCGCGCACCTTAACTAATTTCACGAGTCCTAAAATTAATGATCATATAAGTCTTCAGTGACTATCATATTAGCAACTACAAGACTCAAATATAAAATTAAAAAAAAAAATTAATCTCAGATTCTTACTCCCCAGCTCGCCATCATCGTTACTTGTTTTTTGCGCCAATTGCCCCTCGAGAATTGTAATAATGTATGCTTCTGTGAATCGGTGGACAAGTGGTCCGTTTGCTCGAATGTTAATGATGGTGAACCTTTATTTTTTATATATTTTAATGAATAATGGGCAAGGTGGTGGTTTTTCCATTAGCTGATAAATGTTTTTGTTTATTAGTTTAGCGTTTCTCTCCGCTCATGGAAACAGAGCAACCACAATGGTTTTCGAACTTATCCAGCAACGGAAAGGAAATACGTAAGTTGAGTTTTTATTTTATTCAATAATAATTATGAAGGTTTTTCTTTTTTCTTTTTTATTGTAGTTTCTTCCCTGCCTTCTCAAAAGTGAAAGGGATTTGATTTTATATATATATATATATTGGAATTCTCTTACAAATTTGAACTATAATTCTCATATAAATAAATGCACTTGTTAAAATGAATTATCATAAACGAATAAAGTGTTGGTTTAACGGTTAAGACATTGCTATATCCCTATAAAGATAATAATACAAGTTCAATCTCTAAAAAACATACTTATTGGGAGGGGCAGTCACGAACTTTAAACAGAACTAATTTCACCCTTTAAAAGGGCACGAGATTATCCAAATAAAAAAAATGAATTATCATAAAATAATTGGAGCAAAAATTCTCCAAGCCTTACTAAACTCATCCACTCTTATTGGGAAATATATTGAGAGTGGCAGGGTGCGTTTAATTCTATTGATTGTGCGAAAAAAAAACAATAATGATTGCCTTTTGGTTAACGAGTGCCTTTAGCGCTTTATAAGAATTAATTAAATGTAATGATCAACTTTCACTTTCTATTTTTATTATAGAATTTATTACAAAAAATTAAACAACCCTCCAATTCAATGGAAATTCTTCTAATCAACAAGCCATTGAATGTACTTTTAAATCTTTTCTTTGTATTTACCATGATTTAATTTATTTATTTATTTGTAAAACCTTCCTACTATAATTTTCAAGGCATCACTCAGTGCTTTTATGTTTTCACCATTTGAAAAAAAGTGTGGTAGCTGGTGCTCTTGTTTTAAGGACTTTTTTTGGTGCAATAAAAACCAAACACAAAGACTAGCTATGCAAGAACACAACTTCGATACGCTAACAAAGTTTTTTCTTTCAATGGGAGGAGGGAAAGTTTTTTTTTTTTTTTTGCACAATTGACTATTTTTTAATCCAAGTTAGCACCAATTACTTTTTTTTTTTTTTTTTTAGGATTGAATTGAACGATAAATAACTGAAGTGAAAAGAGTATGTAAAATAGGTGTTATCTTTGACATTTATTTGCAAAGTTCATTTTAATCCACCATCTTTTTCAGCTATTAGGTAACCGGTCCCTCTAATTTTAAAAAATTTAATTTTGATACCAAACTTTATTTTTTTTTCCAGTTCTTTTTTGATGGAAGAGAGAGAATAGCTAGCTGGATTCCAGCATAGAGAGAGAAAGTTGATATTGACAATGATTTCGGCCACCAAAAAGGTCGATTTTAATGTCAAATGGTTTCATATGATGAGAGAGGGTTCAAATTATGTGTTTTTTTTACCTTGGAATCACATAAAAAACAAATTTATGCTTGAAAATGTTTTTGATTTCAGGTTGATTTTGAGTTTTTGGTGATTTTTTGTATTTTTTGGAAGTCATAGACTAGTTTGACAAGGTTCCTATGGTGTTTTCTAAGTGTTTTTTGGTCAAAATTAGTTGAAAATAGGTTTTTTGATAAAAAAACAGGAAACCTATTTTTTTGGCCACCATAGTTGCCAGAATCTGGGGAGTTCTAAACAACATGTCGTCTATTAAGGTGGATATCGCGTTGTCTAATTTTTTCCATAGAATTGGTCGTCTACCCCATTAACTTAAGAAAAAATATATATATAAACTGCAATTTAGTCTATTTGTTTTTCATAAAATTGGTCATCTACCCCCGTTAACTTAAGAAAATTATTATTTACTGAAATAGTGCAATGACAATTTTTTCCCTTCTCACAAAAAGCATTAAACTAGCTATTAAGTGTAGTTTAGCCTTTTCAATAAACCTATTAGTTATTATTAGATTGATGAGGGATAACTTGGTCCTTTTTTATTTCTAAAACATAGTAAAATGACTAAAATACCTTTAAAAGTAATATTTTTTAAACCAGAATTCTAGGGCTTTTTTGTATTTTCAACCAGGCCTTTTGTTATAATTGAGTTGGCTAAAGGATAATTTGGTATTTTAATAAATATAAAATATAATAAAAAACCAAAATATATTGGCGAGTGCAACACACGCGCTAGCGTGTTGGAGGCGCATACAGTCTTTAGGCGGCGCATGTAGCGTCTCTCGATGGCAAAAAAATTTCTTTCATCGTGTCATTGGAATCGTCGCGGCGTCTTTTTTCTCTTATGGCGACGCATGGTGTTGGTAATGGGGCAGTTTGTCATCGAGGATGCTTTCTTTCTTTTTTCCTCTCTCCTCCCTCGAAAATCACACTCACCATTCAAGATTTTAGAGTTGTCCTTTTATTTATTGAGATTTCAACTTCAGTACTTATTCTTTTGATTTCTAATTTTTATTTTTGGTCATTTTGTAAAATTTTGGTTTGTTTTTAATTTTATCCTTTGGTCCTCATCCTTTTGATTTTGTTTTTTTTTATTCTTTTATTAAATTGACTTTTCTTTTCAATTTCACATTTTAGTCAAAAATTTGTAATTGTCCTCCAATTTAGTTTTTTATTTCAATCTTGATCCTCATTCTCTTAAATTTTGGGTTCTTTTGTATAATTGAATTTTTTTTTCAATTTCATTCTTCAACATTTGATTAGTTAGGAATTGGGTTTTATGGTTTTTCTAGATAGGGTGCTTCCGGTCTAATGACCCTGGTCATGGGTTTGAAAAGTTAACGCGGGTTGATATTATTTTTTTGTTTTTTTTTCAACTTATTTTTTTCCAATTTTATAATTCGACATTATTGTTTTTTAATGAACCATGTGATTTTTTTTTCTTTTCTATTGGGTTATCTCAATCTCATGACCCAAGTCATAGGATTGACTAGTTAACTTGGGTTGACTCGACCTTTTTTATGAAGTTCGTTTTTTTTTAAGAAATTATATTTTTTTCCAGTTCATGCTTTACCATTGAGTGAGAATGACGAGCACCTGGTTGTTCGCCATTAATAGAGACCTCTTTCTATATATAAAGCTCTATTTATTTTCTGTTATTTTTTTAGTATTATTTCATTTTTTATATAAAAATAAAATAAAAATAACACATTATGAAATTTGATTGATAATTTTTTTTTATTTTTATAGATGTTATCTCAAAATAAGTTCATTTACAATTAAAAATAAGTGGATATTTTTTTTAAAATATTGTTGAAATTTTTTTATAATTTGAATATATTTTTCTTTTGCTCATTTTATAGACTTTGTTTTGGCGGTACAGATAACATTTGGTTATGGTTCATTCATCTTTTAGCCTGTTTGAGAGTATGGTTGCGGTTGTTTTCAAAGTGCTTTTCATGCCGAAATGCATTAAAATGATGTTTTTTCATTTTTAAAAAAATTATTTTTGAGATCAACACATCAAAACGATCCAAAACATACAAACAAATTAATTTTTAGCAAAACAAAATTTAAATTTTTGGAGAACGCGGTTTGTACCGCGTTCCCAAACGGTGCCTTATTGTCGCATTTGATGAAGATGAGATGTTAAGGAGGTTTTATGTGGAGGAAGAAAAGGATAAATGGCTCATTCAAATGTTATAATATTTTGAGTTTATTTATAATTTGTTTTCTAAAAAAAGTTTAATATTGATCCTAAAAAATAGATGACATGTAAAAAAAAGGTTATGGATTTGAAAAGTTAACGCAAGTTGATATTATTATTTTTTTGTTTTTTTTAACTTATTTTTTTTCCAATTTTGTAATTTGACATTATTGTTTTTTAATGAACTTTTTGATTTTTTTTGTTTTTTTTTCTATTGGGTTGTCTCGATCTCATGACCCAAGTCACAAAATTGACTGTTAACTTGGGTTGGCTCAACCTTTTTTATGGAGTTTTTTTTAAGAAATTATAATTTTTTTTTCAATTCTATCCTTCAAAATTGATTCTTTTGAAATTAATCTTCATCATTTTTCTTCTTTTGGCTTTTATTAGGCTATCTCATTACCATGATCCCGTTCACGGGGTTTGGTTGTATTTAGTTTTGATTTTTTTAGGTTTGTTTTGTTTGTTGATTTGTTTTTTTGTTTTGTTTCATACTTTTTATAGTTGGTTTGTTGATAATCAAGCTTTGTGATTTTTTTATTTGGTTTCTATTAGGTTATCTCACCTTTATTATCCAAGTTATAGGTTTTTTATGTTAACTCGGGCGGAATAGGTCAATTTTTTTATTCTTTTTATTCAATTTTATCCTTCTATACTTAATTTGCTGAGAATTGAATTACATTGTTTTTTCTCTTTTGCGAAAAAGGTTTTTTTTTCAGTTTATGATGATCATTTTTTTATTTGGTTAACTTGCTATCGTTGTCTAATTTTTTTTTATCATATAATTAAAATAAAACTAGTTTATTTGATGTAGTCATATTTTTGGTCCAAGCCCAATATTTTTATTTCTTTTTTAAAATGTATTTGCAAAGCCTAAATATATTTTTTATTTTAAAAAAATTCATCATGTCTAGTGAAAATTAAAATGATCAAAAGTAGCACCCGGTATGTTTTTTTTTTCAGAATATAGTTTCATTGTCTTATTAACAATAAACTAAAATTGCTCAGTGTTTTACTGTGCAAGTCCACAGTGAAACGCTGAGCAATCTTTTTTTTTTCCCGTTTTTTTCCTGTTTTTATTTTTTTTTTATTTTTTTTTTGTTTTCTATACTTTTATGGGTTTTTTTTTTTTGCTTTTTTCTTTGTGTATTTTTTTTAATGAATTTTTTTTTTTTAATTTAGTTTGTTAATGTTAATTTTTTTATTTAGTTATCAGATTTTCATAACACAGATCCCGGGTTTGACGAGTTAACCCAAAATGTTTTTCTTTTTAATTAATAACATATACTAAAACTGTTCAGTGTTTCACTGTGCAGTCCACAGTGAAACGCTAAGCTGTTTTTTTTTTTCGTTTTTAATTTTTTTTTCTGTTTTATTTATTTTATTTTTTTTCTTTTTATGCCTTTATGGGTTTTTTTTTTGCTTTTTTCTTTATATATTTTTTAATGAATTTTTTTTGTTTAATTTAGTTTGTTAATGTTAATTTTTTTATTTAGTTATCAGATTTTCATAACACAGATCCCGGGTTTGACGGGTTAACCTGGTTTGACGAGTTAACCCAATTTTTTTTTTCTTTTTAATTAATAACATATACTAAAACTGTTCAGTGTTTCACTGTGCAGTCCACAGTGAAACGCTAAGCTGTTTCTTTTTTTCGTTTTTAATTTTTTTTTCTGTTTTATTTATTTTTATTTTTTTTCTTTTTATGCCTTTATGGGTTTTTTTTTTTGCTTTTTTGTGTGTTTTTTTTCTTTTAGTGAATTTTTTTGTTTAATTTAGTTTGTTAATGTTAAATTTTTTTTAGTTATCAGACTTTCATGACACGGATCCCTAGTTTGACGGGTTAACCTGGTTTGACGAGTTAACTTGGAATTTTTTTTTTGCTTTTTTTAAAGTTTGACGAGTTAACCCGGAATTTGTTTTTTGCTTTTTTTCTTTTTAATTAATTTTTTTCGTTTAGTTTAGTTTTTTAATGTTAAATTTCTTTCTATTTAATTATCAGACTTTCATGACACGTATCCCGGGCTTGGCGGGTTAACCCGCCAATTTTGTTTTCTATTTAGTTATCAAACTTTCATGACGCGAATTTCAGGTTTGACGGGTTAACCTGGTTTGAAGGGTTAACCCAGTTAATTCAGATTTTTTTCTTTTTCTTCATTAGTTTTTTTCTTCCTGTTGGTTTTTTTTCTTTGTTTTTTTTAATTAATCTTTTTATTATCACACTTTTATGACACGACCTTGCAACCAGACCCACATTCAAGACTCTTGGGTCCGGTGTTGTAGCCAGACTCACTTAAAATTGAGTCATGTAAGTTTAATATTATTATTAATATTATAAATATTACTCTTGGGTCAAGCGTTGCAGCTAAACCAAAGGCTCTTCGGCATATCTTTGCAGAAAGACCCAACACTCTTAGATCTTAGCCTTTTTTGATATTTTTTATACAAGAAAAAAAATTTAACCCGTGGCGTGTGCCTTTTTCTTTTTTTCTCTTTTCCTTTTTAAGCCTTTTACTGTGGATTGCACAATACAATGCACAGTGAAAAAGCTGATGCCTTTAGTTTTTTTTTTTTGTCTTTTTTTAATTGTTTTTTTTAATTTAGTTTCTTAATATTAAATTTTTTCTATTTAATTATCAGACTTTCATGACATGGATCCTAGGTTTGACGGGTTAACCCAGTTTATTCATATTTTTTTCTTTTTCTTCATTAGTTTTTTTTCTTCTTGTAGGTTTTTTTTTCTCTTTGCTTTTTCCATTTTAATTAATCTTTTTTTTTAATTTATTTCATTAATAATAAATCATTTTTCTATTTAGTTATCACACTTTCATGACATGAATTCCAGGTTTGACGGGTTAACCTGATTTGGTGGGTTAACCATGTTGATTTAGATTTTTTTTCTTTTTCCTCATTAGTTTTGTTCTTTCAATTTCATCTTTTAATATTGTATGCAGTCCACAGTGAAAAGGCTAAAGCCTTTAGTTTTTTTTTTTTTGCTTTTTTTATGCCTTTCACTGTGGACTGCACAGTGCAGTCCACGGTAAAAAGGCTGATGCTTTCTTTTTTTTCTTTTTAATTAATTTTTTTATTTAGTTTGTTGATATTAATATTTTTTCTATTTAGTTATCAAACTTTCATGACACGGATCTCAGGTTTGACGGGTTAACCCAGTTAATTTAGATTTTTTTTTCTTTTTCTTCATTAATTTTTTTCTTCTTATAAGTTTTTTTTTCTTTTATTGTTTCTTTTTATTTAATATTTTTTTATTTAATTTAGTTCATCAATATTACATTTTTTTCTATTTAGTTATCGACTGATGCCTTTTATTTTTCTTTTATTTTTCTTTTTGTTTTTATGCTGTTTTTATGCCTTTAACTGTAAACTGCACACTGGAGTCCACAGTGAAAAGGCTGATGCCTTTTTGTTTGTTTTTTTCCTTTTTAATTAATTTTTTTTGTTTAATTTAGTTTGTTAATGTTCAATTTTTTTTTCTATTTAGTTATCAAATTTTCATGACACGGATCCCGGGTTTGACGGGTTAGCCCAGTTAATTTTGTGTTAACCCGTCAATTTTTTTTTTCTATTTAGTTATCAAACTTTCACGACATGAATCTAAAGTTTGACGGGTTAACTTGGTTTGAAGGGTTAACCCAGTTAATTTAGATTTTTTTTCTTTTTCTTCATTAATTTTTTTCTTCCTTTTGGTTATTTTTTCTTTTTAATTAATCTATTTAATTATCATACTTTTATGACACGACCTTGCAGCCAGACCCACATCCAAGACTATTGGGTCTGATATTGTAGTTAGACTCGCTTAAACTTGGGTCATGCAAGTTTAATATTATTATTAATATTATAAATATTACTCTTGGGTCAGACGTTGCAGCCACACCCAAGACTATTGAGTATAGCTTTGTAAAAAGACCTAATACTTTTAAATCTTAATTTTTTTTGATATTTTTTATGCAAAAATTATTATCCCGTAGTATCGCGCGGGTGATGTAAATAGTTAGTGATTTTTTTCATTCACCAAAAAAGTACAATTTGCAACCTTGTTCTCCAATTGCTACCGACACAAGAACACGTGCAAACAAACACACCCTAGAAGAGAAAAGATTGAAGGGGGCTGAATCTGGATTCTACTTGTCTCTCTCTTGTCTTTCTCTTTCAATAGAATCCGTGGACTAAATTTGCATAGAACAAAAACAAAACTGGAAAAGTATACACCGTGTGAAGAATAATGCCTTGGGAGTATTGCAATGCCATCTCATGTGTTCATCACTACAGAACTTATTGATAAACATTAAACATATATACTACATTTTTTTTCCATATATACTTTTTTAATATGTATAGTCTTACATAATATTTTTTTCCTTTTATTTTATTCAATAAATTTTATGTGTGTATCTATTTCTATTACAAATTGATTTTAATAAAAAAAAATTCATTAAACACAACTTGGTAAGTAACCCGTGTTGCAATATTAAATATCTTGATCTATATTTATCTCTTAATTTTTTTAATTACGTTTTTATTTATTGTTGATGACTTTGTTTATTTATATAATTATTCGTGATTTGTTTAATTAGATGCTACATAAGTTTTTAGATTTATATTTATGTTTTGTAAAAAACACGTTGAGAAATTCTACATGTTTAATTTTTTTTTTATCTTGTATTAGTGTTTTCAGTTCGATTATTATTTTTTTGATTTTTTAAGTTTTTTTCCTTAACTCTTTTATAAAAGTTTTATTATTTTTAATTTCACCATTCAATCAAAGTTAATAGTATATTTTTTATTTTTATCTTCATTCTTTTGATTGTTTTTTTTATTAATGTTTTTACTCTTTTAAATTTAAATATTTGTTGTTGACATTTAATTTATTTTTTATTTCAACTTTAAACCGTATTTTTTTAATTGCTATTTTTTATTTTAGGTTTTTTTGTGATTTTTTTTATTTCATCCTTCAACGTTTCGTTTTCTAAGGATTGAGCTTCATAATTTTTTTCATGTATATTGTTTCCAGTTTGATGATCCAGATCATGAGTTTGAAAAGTTAATAGGAGTTGACATCTTTTTTGTCTTATAATGTTTTCTGATATCGTCTTTCAACATTGTTTTTTGTTTTCTTTTAAATGACTTTGTAATTTTCTTCAATTTTTTTATCGAATTATTTTGATCTCATGACCTAAAACACGAGTTTGTCAGATTAATTCGAACTAGATTCCCCTTTAATATTCAGATTAAATGTCTACCGTGCTGGTTCAGCTAGGCTCACACTAGTTTTTTTTTATATTATTTCATTCTTCCATGCTTAATTGATTGCAAATTAAACAACATTATTTTTTTCGGATAAAGTTTTTCTTTTCTCATGTTATTGTGATATATATTCTCATTTATTTATAACTGATTTTTTTAAAAAATGTACCTGTAACATCTAAATATTTTACTATAAAAATTATTCAGATCCCCGACGCAAACGTGAGCCATAATTAGCATTTATATGTCCTTATGAAATAATCTGTCTGTTTTCTGAAAGCAAAATCTTTACCAGACACTTCTATTTTTAAGAACTGAATTAAATTCTGTTTGAAGTTATAAACACATAAAGATCAAATGGAACCCAAATCTGAGAGAGCACAAGGAACAAATATCATTTCCCATCTAAGCCAAGCGTTCAAGAACGTGTTCTCTGTACAACGATAGTCAAATGTGCTAATGGCAAAATAGGACCCCCAAGGACCCCTCTCTGTTTTTTTGAGTCTTATGTAGAAAGAGAGGGAGCACTAATAATTGCAAAAGTTTGCTTCAAGTTAAACTAATGGCAAAATTACACAACTGTAAACATAATAACCCACAGAGAGAGCAAAAGGACACAACTTTCTGTGTAGATTTTAGCTGTTAAAAACTTTGTTGCTAGACCCACTAGTTTGTAAAGTGGAACAAGCACAGCCAGACAGATATAGACCCACTAGTTTGGCTATAGCAAATCAAGCCAGCTCAATCTCTGAGACTCACAAGAAGCCCTAGCTCTGTTTCGTTTTCTCAACCATTAAGCACTTTACCTTTCCTGATACCTCCTCCACTTAAAGTTCGGTTCTGTTTTCTCTTAAAGGAGGCCCCTTTCAGTTCTTTCAAATACATGGTTTATGACTCTGGTATGTTTTCTTTTTTGGGTTTGGATTCTTTTGTTTTGATTCCTAAGCTTGAGGCTTGAAGCTTTGTTTGGTTTCTGAGAAAATGTGAGGACAGAAAGAAATTGTGATTTTGAATTCAATAGAATGGTTAGGATTAGTTTGAAAGTTCATGCTTCTCCTTTTTTGTGTGTTTTTATTTCCACTTTTTAATTGTGTTGTACTAAGTGCTAAAAGCCATAATTAATAGATTTAGAGTTCTATTTGGATGATTCTTTGCATTTTCTTTGGGAATCAGAGGAAGTTTTGTTGGGAAATGGAAATGATACCTTGCTTTGTTTTCTCTGGAACTAGTTATATTCCATTGAAATTATGTTATGACCTGAGAGCAGACTCATTGACTTAACTGCAATCTAGAATTTTTATGTGAAAAATGAAGTCTTAAATTAGTCAAACTCGTGTTTAGTCTTAGCCTCTTAGGTATATATTATTTGAAGTCATAAGGTCTCTTACCCTGTTTGTGATTGCCTCCTTGTTTTTGTTTTGACTTAATCACTTCTTAAATTAGTCATGAAGTCTTCTTTTTTTTCTGGAAAAATCTTGAAGAAATCTTGTCTGATAATTGGAATGATCGCATGTAAAGTTTACTGTTACATACACATTGGTCCACCTTGGTCATCGAGAGATTGCAAATGATAAACAAGCAATGTCCTTGTTGACTAATTAATTGAGAAAAAAAAGATTCCTGCTAAGATTAGAATAAGAAAGGAATCCATTAAAAGGGAATCTATGGAATCACGCAAGTGCCCATTTTGAGTTGTAGATGGAAGCACCAAGGCAGTAGTGCCCATTTACAAAAATTAGAGAAACAACCAATGAAGCTAATTCACTATTATCATATGAACTACATCAGTATCTAAAAAAAACTTGATCAGCTTAATTGTTTCCTTATGTACTAGTGAACTTTCTCGCCCAATGCATTCATTATCTCATAATCCAAGTATTTATGACTCAAAATGCTGACATTTTTGCACAGATGGGTTTTTCTTGTATCTTCATTTGGGTTCATGTGTTTCAATGGATTGAGCAATTGGGATGATGTCATTGAAGATGGAACTGGTTCTTGCAGCTTTAGTATTGGCTTACTTGCAGTCTTTTGTATTGTCCAACTTGCAAGGTATGTTGTCCTTCTTTGATAAGCTAATTTACTGTTTTTACTTGCTGGGGCCATTTCTACATCATTAAGACAATGATAAATGACAAATGAAGCAAACCACAATCTGGTCAATGGTTTTCTTCAAATTGATCTGACACTTACAAACATCCAGACTGATGCCATTCCTGTTATCTGTATTTTTTTTGCTTGAGAAATATTTGTTTATGCAGAATCTGTGTGAGAAGGATGAAAAGGCTAAATTACACCTGAATATCCATCTGTGGTTGAAAGGGTTCTCAATCCATGACCACTTTGTCTGATAATATGACCTCTCTCTTAGGGTGCATCTGCATGCGTGTTCTAGATATAAATAAATATGACCTCGATGATTAGATGGATACAATGAACATATAATGGAAGTTGAGAATGTTGCCATTTACCCTCTTCTTTGATTTAATTTTTGCACTAAGCTTTTGCAAGTTTACTTTCCTTTACTGATTGAATAGTTAAGATGGTAACCTGGTTAGATGCTAAATAATTGTACTTTTGGTTACAGGAGATGCCCTATCTGCATTGAAGCTTTCGATGAATGTTCCAGACAATCAATTGAAAGATTGGAACCCAAATCAAGTTACTCCATGTACTTGGACGAATGTTATCTGTGACAGTAACGAACATGTCATTTCTGTGTATGTTTTCTTTGATGTGGTTTTACCTCTTCTTTCAGCTGTTTCCAGATGATAGATTCATATAAAATAATTTAGTATTCCTGCAATATTTTGTTCTTTGGTTGAATTACATTTTATCTTTCACATTGGATATGCTTATATTTTCACCCATTTGCAGAACGCTGTCTGGCATCAACTGTTCTGGGACCTTGTCTCCTAAGATAGGAGTTCTAAAGACTCTTAATACACTGTACGTATTGTGCATGTTGTAACAATCAGCAGATAAGATTTAATTATAGAATTGTTTTTTGATGAATTTGTTTTTTTTCTCAGGGCATTTTTTCATTTTTTTTTAAATTAGGTGCATTTCATTCTCAAAAGCAATTTTATGAGTTTTAATCAGTAGTGATAAAAAACTTGAATCACACATGAGATGCTAGCGCCCTGTGTGCACATGCGCAAAAGCTAATCCCCAATAATATGGCATTTCTAATGGAGTTACAGAAACTATTCATTAATACTACTTAAGTTTGTTTTCTTAACAATGTAAGAAATTGTTAGTTTCGAAGATGCAGCCTATCTTTCCCCTCCTCTCCTGGAATTGTTAGGCTAAAAATGGTTACAGAAACCGGTCTTCAATTGTCTTAGCAGATATTACCATGACACGGGGATGTGAACTTGTCTCGTAAACAGCTTTGTGACTTTAGTTATCATATCATTTTCTATTTGAAAGCTGAAACTAGTTTCCTCTATCATGTATGTTGCTATATGTTATCTTTTGTTATCTCTTGTCTCGCAAATATCTGCCCAATTTGCTTGCTATCGACTTCATTTAATGCATATCTACTTGGTGGAAAATAGTCTAAGCTTTGACTTTGCCTCACCAAACAATAAGATTGCTAGAAGGATGAGATGCTGCAGTTGGATCATTTTGGAATTGTTGGAAATCTATGGGTAATTGACAAGCTAAGTATATGATAGAAACAACTTAGGGTGTGAGAGGAAAGTTATCAGTGTGGACACTTCTTATTGTATACAAACATCTATGATTGGAGAGGATCTACAACTTAAGTGGTAATTGTGGGAAAGAGTTCGTTCAACCTTTTGGACTTTGATGGGCAGCAGATTTTCAATTTGATTACTTTGGGATGGTGATAGAGAAATCTTCCCAGTTTAGATTTCCATCTATGGTAATCACTTCATTTGGGTCATGTCATTACAGCCACTCTAGGTGTTTTTGCCCCTTTCTCAATCCTGCATTACAACAACAACCTTTGCTTTCTTAACTTTCATCTACACTTGACCTTTTCCCCTTTCCTCTTGCATGCTAACACACTCATTGCATTTAGATAACCAATACACATAACCATGCCCATACCATAATAGACTCAGACTCTGATAGATATATATATATATATGTAGATAGCTGCAACTTGAAGCTTCAATGTTTTCGCATTAGCCTTGCAAAACGTTAAATATATTGTGGAAATGCTTTCAAGATGATATGGTTGACAGGATATTTTTATTTGTGCTTCATAAAGCTTCTAGTTACATCCCTTTGTATGGACTTTCTGAGGTGTTGAGTTTAAAGTGGATACTAATATATACTAGATTGCATTCATAATGCAGAACATTGAAAGGGAATGGCATAACTGGTGGGATACCAAAAGAGTTTGGAAATTTGACAAGTTTAACCAGCTTAGATTTGGAAAATAATCGTTTAAGCGGTGAAATACCGTCTTCCTTGGGCAATCTTAAAAGGCTACAATTTTTGTAAGTGACACCTTCTGCTCTTTTTATTCTTTGAGGTATATGAGATATATCTCAGCATTCTTCCAAACTTTTTCATGATCAGTAAGATTTTCTTATCATGCAACCAGGACATTGGGTCAAAATAATCTCAGTGGAGCTATCCCTGAATCACTTGCTGGTCTTCAAAACTTGATCAACATGTAAGTAATGATGTCCTGCACATTGCCTAGATGATACGAGATAGCAGTGTTTTGTTTATGAATCCAGACGGGAATTTTCCTAAATTGTTCTTATGGTCCCACATTTTCAATAATTGACTCTCGAATTATATAGCTTTGTAACCCATGGCTGTGTTTCAAGATTTTAATGGCATGATTGAAATTTTCTTTGCAGTCTGCTCGATTCAAATAATCTCAGTGGTCAAATTCCAGATCATTTATTCCAAGTTCCTAAATACAAGTATGAATAACATGGAATTAGTGCTATTTCAACTCCTAATTTTTTCATTTAAATTTCTCATTTGTTTCTTTTGTGGATGTGTGCGTGCTTGCGTGGTATGTCTTGCAACTGTCAACATTTGACTTAATTTGAATTGCATTCACTTATTTCAGTTTCACAGGAAACCACTTAAATTGTAGCGGGCCAAATTTGCATAGCTGCGAGTCTCATAATAGCGATTCAGGTAATTAACTAGTATTTTTTATTTATTGGAGATGTTTTTTGAACTACATCCATTAAAGTTATGTTTTTGTGAAGCTAATTGCTAATCCTTTAATCTGTTAGCAGGTGGTTCACATAAGTCAAAGACTGGAATTATAATTGGAGTTGTGGGAGGATTCACAGTTCTTTTTCTTTTTGGAGGCTTGCTATTTTTTGTTTGCAAGGGTAGACACAAAGGCTACAAACGTGAAGTATTTGTAGATGTTGCAGGTTTGAGTTGCTTTAAGCACATAGCAAAATAATTGCATTGCAGCTACTTTCTGCTACATGCATAGAAATAATAGATTTAATAGATCATGTCACAATTTTGGCCAGTCTTGTTTTTTCATTTCTATTCTGATGAACTCACTTGACTTGGCCAAGTTTTTGTTGTTGACGTGATAAAATTCTCATTTCATTGAAGCTTCAATTTATGGCTCAACTAGCTTACTTTTGTTACACTAGCATGGAATTTGACATTTAGTTTACACTTTTTGGAAAATATTTGTAAGTTAAATAACAGGCTTTAGAATTTATCTTGTGTACCCATCCTCTAGCTAATTTATACAATTTACCGAAGACAAACAAGGATTAGTGAAAAATACTGTTTAACATTGTCGCATATTTTTCCTGTAACTGAATTTTATTGTTACGCATTGGGAGATATTTTTTACTTAGTAGTTAATGGTTGATGAGCACATGCAACATGCATACCTTTTAGCCACTTTATTGGGTTCATATTTTTGGCTAATGCAACCTCATCCACTTATCCGAATCAGAGTCACTGAGCATGTTATGAGAAGAAAAGAAATGAGCTTCCTTTTATCTAAATAAAGATGCTTTTATGATAGTTTTGAAATCTAGCCCAGAAGCCTGTATACTGTCAACATGTTGTAACCTGGCTGACTCATTTTTTAATAAATGGATGAATTAGATTGCAATCCAAGGAGAATGAGGTTTAGCTGGATTGATTTTTATCTTATGATTGTTTTTTTCCTCATGTAAATAATCCATGTATATCTTATGATGTTGTGATCTATGATACTATATGATGTTTGCTATAACATGTATAATTCAATGCGTTTATGGGTACCACAGTAACTACTTTTCCATCTGGATGAAATTTAGTAATCAGTTTGTGTCCTATCATGAAATGAAATCTAGTACTTATAGCCATCCTGTTGTTGGATTTGATTCAGATAATTTCTCAAAGGTTTAAATTGTTGAAAAATCCTGCCTGCTTGAAAACTGTTCTAATTATATAAACATTTCTGACTTTTGGCTAAACATGGAATCTAATATTTGTGTTTATTTGTGATTGATTGGTGCAAATTTCTTGATTCGAATTATCGGTGAGCATAGGTTCTATTATCTAGAAGTCGTGAAAGTTTGAGAATGTATACAAAATGAAAAATATTTGCTTACCTTTTATTATCTTTTACAATTATGATTGAAGAATTGAAGTTACTTCACTCTATTTTTTTTCCGTGAACCCTCTTCTTACCATTTGTTTAGGTGAAGTGGATCAAAGAATAGCATTCGGTCAGTTAAAACGGTTTTCATGGAGGGAACTACAGCTTGCAACGGACAACTTCAGTGAAAAAAATATCCTTGGACAGGGAGGTTTTGGAAAAGTTTATAAGGGAGTGCTTGCTGATAATACCAAAATTGCGGTTAAGCGTTTAACTGATTTTGAAAGTCCTGGGGGTGATGCAGCATTCCAACGTGAAGTTGAGATGATAAGTGTAGCTGTTCACAGGAACCTATTACGTCTGATAGGGTTTTGCACAACAACTACAGAACGCCTCTTGGTGTATCCATTCATGCAGAATTTAAGTGTGGCCTATTGTCTAAGAGGTATTAATTATTTATGTGCTGGATTTTGAGAGGAAGTGTTAATATATTTAACTGTTTTCTTCTACCATCTACAGCTGAGGTATTTGTCATTAATCATTTTCTATAGATTGAGTTCCTCTCATGTTTGGTCATGTTTGTTAAATCTAAACCACTAAATTCAGAATTAATGCACATTATTTTAGTACATGTTAAAAATGGAATAGAATATAATCACTTTAATATTTTTTTCCTTCTCACGTATCTTAAAGTGAAATTTGGCCTATATATTTCATAATAAATTGTGAAATTTGGAACATGATCCGAACATGAGAGAATTTTAATCCCAATTTTATATGCATGATTCAGGACAAGATGATAGAACAAAGAAGCTAAAAGTAAGCCCTTGCAGTTGCTTGGCAACCTCCTTTTTTTTTAAAAAAAGGGGGATAAACTCTAGTAGCAAATTCTCAATAATCATTCATCAATAATTAGCTATGAAATTCCTATATTTGACAAAAAAAAAGGAAAAAAAAAAGAGTTTGACATTTTGTAATGATCATTGGCAGCATTGAATCTGGTACTCCTTAACCAATGAGTAGGATAAGGATAAGCTGATACCTATGAACATCCAGATAGCATCAGAGTTTATGTATCATGTCTGTTTGATGAATTAATTGTACCTGTTTCTCTTGTAATATCTAATGTCAACTAGTGAAAATACAATTCATAGGCCTATATATGGTCTTACAATTATTTTTGCAATACATTTCTATTTTCTAGCGACATTTGAATTTTGATCTTGACCTGCAGAACGTAAACCCGAGGAGCCTGTTTTAGATTGGACAACCAGAAAAAGAGTGGCCTTAGGTGCAGCACGTGGGCTGGAATACCTTCATGAGCACTGCAATCCTAAAATTATTCATCGTGATGTGAAAGCAGCTAATGTACTACTGGACGAAGATTTTGAAGCAGTTGTTGGGGATTTTGGCCTTGCGAAGCTGGTGGATGTGAGAAAGACCAACGTGACAACTCAAGTTCGCGGGACAATGGGCCACATAGCACCAGAATACTTGTCCACTGGCAAGTCATCTGAAAGGACCGATGTCTTTGGGTATGGTATTATGCTTCTAGAGCTTGTTACAGGTCAACGGGCAATTGACTTTTCACGTCTGGAAGAAGAGGATGATGTCTTATTGCTTGACCATGTAAGATAATCATAGCTAATTACAGTGATACATTATTGTATTGGTTTCTTTGCATGCTCAACTCTCTTGACCCCACCTAAATTATCCATCTCTTACATGACTCAAATGTCAAAAACCCTGTAAGTAACTTTAATTTGGATGGAGTTATGACATCATTTGAAGATGTCTCTGCTCTCTACGCTTTCTAGCATGGTTTTAATTCACGTTCTGCTCCTTTCTGACTTGCTCTTCGTTGTACTGGGATATTTGATTATGAAGGTCAAGAAGCTGGAGAGGGAGAAAAGACTGGATGCTATTGTCGACCGCAACCTAAATAAAAACTACAACATCCAGGAGGTGGAGATGATGATACAAGTCGCCTTGCTCTGTACCCAAGCATCACCAGAGAACCGTCCAGCAATGTCAGAGGTTGTGCGGATGCTGGAAGGAGAGGGGCTAGCTGAGAGGTGGGAAGAATGGCAGCATGTTGAAGTTACACGCATGCAAGAATACGAAAGATTGCAGAGACGATTTGACTGGGGAGAAGATTCGGTTTATAACCAAGATGCTATTGAGTTATCTGGTGGAAGATGAGATAACAAATTCCCCAATGCATTTAAAATATTGAGTTTCCTTTCACATTAGCTTGATGTTTTCCTCGAATGAAAACAGATATATGAAGTAAAAAAAAATTGTGATTTCATAATTTACATTTGCTTATATAAGCTCCTCGGTCGTCCTTTGTGTGTTCCCATCTTGTCTAAGATGAAACATATTTTGATGTTAATATAGTGGGCGTCTGCAAGGTTTCTCCCACCACCGTTTAAATTTCGCTGATATTGACTCTGTACTTGAAGTTTAATGCTCATAGCTCTATTATTTAACCCAAGAAAATGGCATATGAACTCGGCGCTTCCAGCTTCGGCTTATGCCAGCCGTGCTTCCACCAAGTTTTCCACGTCATTTCGCTCTTGTTTTCAAGAATCTAGCTCTATCAGACTACTGCAGCAATATGTTTTCGAATATAACTGAATGTAATATATAAAGCATAAGAGGAGAGATTTTCTATTTCCATTTCATTGCATCAACAAATGTCTCCCTTCCAAGTCAATGGTCCATAGTTCCAGGACTGTTGCTCTGTGCTATTGTTGATGCTTTGACTAATAATGGCAGCACCTATAAGCTCCAAGATTTTACCAAGTTCTACAAGCCAAGAGTGGTCATGGAAAACCTGATGCGGTTGAAATTTTGTGATTGGAAAGAGCTGCGACATGTTGCAAATTTTTTACTTGAGATCACAATCAACTCACTGAATTATCTACTAAACTCTCATAATTTCCCTGCTGGAGCCTGGAAAGCGAAGAATTTATCGAACAAGAAAAGCTTTATGCAAGCCGCAAGACACTGCCACCGTTAGGCGGTGGGTGCATCAACCTTTTCACGATTGCAGTCATGATTATATGGAACCTGAAGACAAATAGCAGACATAGAAATGGACCTGGTTCTTCTAGTATGAATTCAAACGAAGAAGGCAGAATATTTTAAAACTTCCTTAACAATAACACCATAATATTTGTACATCAACCCAGAATTTCTTTTCCAATAATGATCGTAAGTAGTTTAATTTTGCGTGATTTTAATTGTTAATAATTATTTTTAATGAGTATAGACACAGAGATGTAGCTAGAGCCTAGAAGTGTTTCTCTTTGACGTTTTTTCTTTTTGAAAATATTACATCAAGAAATTTTCCTTTCATATGCGGCCATAATACAAGCGGAATTCTGCAAACTAAATACATATATGTAGATGTAAACATAATATCACAGCTTTTTATATTGACCATGAATGGTTGAAACGATATCAGTAACTAAACTTTCCATCTTGGTCTTGACCTGCCATTGCTCCCCCATCAACTTATCCTTCTCATGACTTCTCAGATCCCCTTCTTCACCTTGATCGGCTAGAAGATACTGCGGAGTCTTCTCAACATCTCTACGCTCCCTCTCTTCGAAGTTGATGCCACAGTCCACGCAGTCCACACCTGCCATTGCTAGAGCTTCAATTGATGGCATGGCTTCAGTAGTCAAGTGTTAAGAGTGTTTTTGTGTGCTTCTCTGCATCAAGACATACGAGGTATTTATAAGGGGAACCTAAACTAGCCTTGTATCTCTGTGGATAAGGTTACAGGCGAGAGCATATGATCCACTACCAAGTAGAAGTAGAAGTAGCCCTTTCTTTAGTGATGCCATGGCTGACGTTCTTAATAAAGTTAAATGGTTTCATGATGTCGCTAATCTCAATCACATATTACCTCCTCAATGGACTCATTTCTGAACTTTCTCTTTTCGTGAAGACTGTTGAGCGCTTTAATTAACTGATTTTTTTTAGATTTAATGAGAATTTTTATTTTATAGGAAGCCAATGTTAAATTTATTGTTTAATGGGTAATTGGCAGCGCTTTTCAGCAATTTAAATTTAAAGGCAAGTTTGTTTTTACATTTCAAAAATATTTTTAAAAGAATTTAAATTTTTTTTATTTTTTTTACATAAAATGAATATTTTTTTTTAGTATTTTTAAATCATTTTAATACGTTGATATTAAAAATAATTTTTAAAAAAATAAAAAAATATATTATTTTAATATATTTCTAAGTGAAAAACACTTTATAAAAAGAATCGTAACAACACTTCTAAAAATATATTTTAAAAAAATATATTAAACCAATGTTTTTTTAATATTTTTTTAATGTTAATGATATAATATTAAAAATATTCAAATCAACCTCGCATGTTCCTGAATTCAAGACTTCTATTTTTTATTTTTTATTTGTGTGTGTGTGTGTTTTCTAAGGCTGTATGAAACTAGATGTCAATTTATTAATGTGCACATATATTTATACGTTCGAACCTTACCACCAAGAGTTCGAGTCAGTGGGATTAGACTGTTCTAGCCCTCAAAGGCAAAGCTACGAGGTAAAAGACTGGAATACAAATGGTTGTACGTAATTATATGCACCAATACTATTTTCTTTGAAATAAACACAATGAAAAATATATTCATATCTGCCTCTGAATCATAAATATATAGGTTATCCCAATTATTTTTAGAAAAAAATCTACTTTAAGGCTTAAAGTAAACGCGCGGATCAAGAGGGTGTTTGATGATATGGTTTTTTAAAGTGTTTTTTACTTGAAAATATATCAAAATAATATTTTTAAAAATTATTTTGATATTAATATATTAAAATAATCTAAAAATTAAAAAATTTTTTTTTTTTTCATGAAACGCTACTTGGAAGATAATTTTAGACCAAACCTAACTCAAAAGGTATTTTTTAACCATGATGGAAAGAATCAATATTATTCTATTATGAATTTCTTTTTCATTTGTTTATTAATACATAATTTGTTAAAATTTATTCATTATATTCAGTATCCAACTTCTTTTCCTTTTAATCCCGTGACTACTAAGGATTCAATTAATGCATTTGTTCCGGGTTGTTGTGACTAATCAATGGTAGCTAATCAATTCAGAATTATTTTTTATTAATATTTTTACTTTTTAATTTTTAATTTTTAAAATTTAAAATTTATTAAAAATAAATAAATGAAGAGTTATTACTAGAATTTTTTAGATTTTTATACATTTTTTCTCATCTTATTTTTTAGTGTTTTATTTTTATTTTATGTTTTAGATTTTTTTTTAAATCTAGAATTTAGGTTTATATTATTGAGAGATATTTAAATTTTATATTTTTTAATTTAAAAATTTTGATTTAAAAGTGCATCTAAATCAAAATGGTGTTGTTAGAATTTTAGAAGGCGTATTACATACATTCTAGTTGTGTAAGTAATGAATAATAAAACTTTAAAAACAAAAGATTTATCCTTGACGACAACAATAAAAGATTTATTACTTTAAAGTATTTGAACAAGTAAATATTATTTTTTAATTTAAATACAATTAATTTAAATGTTTTTATCTTTAATTTATATATTTAAACATGTATAAATTCTAATTTTTCCTATTATATCTTTTATTTAGCATCTTTTTATAACGATTAATTATTAGTTCATACTAATTATTTTTTAATTATAATGATAAACAAAGTATAATTGCATCTAACATATTAACAAACTTTGAACTACACGGGTACACCGGCTAGCAGGGAAACCATGAAGAACTTCAAATGGAGAAGTTCAATTTGCAAGAAATAGAAGAAAGACAACAGCTAGTTACAATTACAAATATAAAATCATGTCGACAGCAGTCGTGATTAGGGCATGTATCTCTTCATCCCTGCAATCGTCAACAGCTTTATAATGGCTTTCACTATCAATAGTATGGAACTCAACAGTTTTGGTTCTCTCCTAACTAGTTTTTCCTCTGGTTTGGGATGTGAATGCAAGGTTCTTTGATCACCATCATTATCATCACCACCATCGCAACGATCTTCTAGAGGATGACATGGAAAACTAGTGTAGGTGACAGGAAAGCCACACTTATGATCCCTAACTTCTTCCACCAGTAGGTGAGGTGGAGGCAGCACAGAGTCATCATGCTCCCATTCTTCAACATCCATGCCCCGTTCAAGATAATCAGTGTCTTTCATTGCCAGAGCTTTGACAGACTCTTATCCACAGTTTATCTACTTAGAGAATGTTTGAAGTACTTAGCTGAGCCCAGAATTTGATACCGTCGAAACAATAACAGGCTTCGTTTTTATACAAGCATTGGTCCTAAGAGGCTGTCTACTTCTCTAAAAGCACGTAATTGAAACTTCCGATTAGTACTAATTAAGTTTATCATTATATCCGTGATGTCTTTCTATACTTTGCCTCGATCGGTCCTATTAGAACGTGCAATACATAGATGTACCTGTGTCGATAACGAAAGCTGTGGATGGAGGATGTTTCCTAGAAATAACTGTAGAACAAAAATATGATCTGTCAGGAGTTGCAGACATAGCCATTCATTCAACATTGCCGGGCAGAACCTTAATTCACACAGGCAGAAATTATAGGACTACTTATGTTCTGAACTTTCTGATCACAAGAATATGATGTTTTTAAGAGCATCGAGTTGCGGTCAGCTCCGTTGATAAGTCGATAAGTCCTTCATTTCTTCATGATGCGTGCATTGATGAAATAAGGTTATGCACTTGCAAAAGTATCTTCTGTGAGTTGTGAACATGTGATATTCATTGAATCTTTCCTTTTTAGTTCCAGACAGTTGGTTAATTACATCTGTGCTTTAATATTCGACACCACATTTCAGAAGTGTTTTCTGTTTTCTATTTTAAGTATGTCTACACAAGGAAAAAAATGGAAAAATTACTAAACTTTTGTTGTAATTAAGAAAGAAAACATAAGTGGCACATGCAATCCGTTAAGAGTCTACTTGTTTTTTGTTTGAATCTTTGTACGTAGGCAACGTGACGCATACTTGTCAAAACATTGAGTCTCTCATTGAAGATTTAATTTTCCCTACAAAAGAAGAAAAAAACTGCCTTAAATTATCGAAAAAGCAGATGCAGTGAATATGAGTATCAAAGTATTATTATCTGTCAACTTCAGTTTGGCAGGCCATCTCCTGGAACTCAGTTTTGATGGTCCAACTTCACCCAATTGAAGGGTTAAAAGTGCTGAATATTTAGAGAGCTTGAAATTTTAGACTTTTATCAGACTTAATCCCCAAGGAAAGGTTTATATATGCACATATATTTTCGTGACTGTATTTAGAATGCAGGGCATAGGTTTCATGTTTGTTAAAAGACGTACGCAAGAAAATCTAACGAGGTTTAGAGTGTGAAGTTCACGAGGATATTAGCCTTTTTCTTGATGAATACAAGAAATGTGTTTCTAAAAATCTGTGCTACGAAGTAATTTTCCTGTTCAATTGTGACGGGATCTTGCCAATACAGGCAGAAGTTAGGACTGGTAGGATGCACTGCTTGCAATTATGAAAATCTCCCCACTAATCTAATCAACATCTTGTCAGTGAATATATCATTTAACAAATCGGATAGTTATATACGGTGTTGATTTTATTTATATAAAATATATTTATTATTAATAAAGATTTTTATTTTTAATATTTATTTATGTTTGATTACTGATTAAATCTACCCGTACCCTATATAATCCACAACGCAGACAAGCAGCTGCTCCACGATGATGAAGCAAGGTTCTATCTCCTGGTCGATAGAATTCAAGTCACGATCCCATAGTTTTTCCCATCTATGGCTCGTGTTGTTCATCATAACCGTGTCCAAGAAAGACAGTAAATTCTCAAATTTATTTGCTGGTTCAGCAGGATATCCATTTTGGACGTTGATCTTGAATTTTTCTGCTAGTTACACTATTTAAGTTTTTTCCCCGTCCATGAACAACTGCAATTTAACCACGAACCAGAGTTTATATGATAATCTATGAGCATAAAGACATGCCGCAAGCTTGATGGCTATCGCCAATGCTTCTGTCGTGGAGCTGTGTTCTTAATACCTTGATAATTATTGTGATGATTAGAAACCTTCATACTCCTATGCATAACCTATATAATTATGAATGAAGCATATTATGCAGAATAGTGACTGATATTTTAAGCACTCTTAAAACCCGATTAGCTTCCATAATTTTGCATGACTGCAAGTGATCGTTCAATGATTTGAAAGAAATATTTTATGCATCTGAAGTCGGTTTTAATTTATCTGAAACTTTAACATATCTATATTTTCGGCTTTCCAAGTTTCAACAAAATCCAGTAAAGACAATAATTATGCATTTGAGATTTATATAATTATTAATTTTAGTATCTGTAAAATTAATCAAGTATACGCAAGCTGACTTAAACACCACGTTAATCTATAAAAAAAATACATTAAAAGCAAAATATATAGCAGAACTTAACTTCTCTATACAGACAGGGTTCATAAAAAACTGGCTAATGAACACCTCCAGATTAGAAATGTAAGATCATGTGGAGATCATCAATCTTGATTAAAGCATGTATATCTCTATCTCCTATCCATTCCTGCAATCATCAACAACCTTATAATGGCCTTCACCATCAGTATTATAGAACTCAACAGTTTTGGCTTCCTCTTAACCAGTTTTCCCTCTGATCTTGGATGAGAATGCTTGGTGATTTGATCACCATCACTATCATCATCGCCATCGCAACGATCTTCTAGAGGGTGACATGGAAAACTAATGTAGGTGACAGGAAAACCACACTTATGATCCCGAACTTCTTCCACCTGTAAGTGAGGTGGACGCAGCTCCAAGTCATCATCCTCCCATTCTTCAA
The DNA here is from genome assembly GCF_000002775.5 of Populus trichocarpa. Lineage (NCBI taxonomy): Eukaryota > Viridiplantae > Streptophyta > Magnoliopsida > Malpighiales > Salicaceae > Populus > Populus trichocarpa. The sequence continues at coordinate 11,972,058 of NC_037291.2, read as the reverse complement.
CATCCATACCCCATTCAAGATAATCAGTTCCTACCATTTCTAAGGCTTGATCTAGTGAAGGTGACATGAATTATGCACACTAATATCTAGACTTGTTATATATTCTTCTATTCAGATGTATAGTATCTGAAAAGAACGTCTGGAACAAAATATATTTATAGCAAAACCTGCTGCGTGACAATTTTGATCGATGCCAAAAGACTACTTTTTCCCTTCAAAATCACGGGCTGGCATTCAAAAAGCATCAGAAGGTTGTGTTCAACTTGGAAAGGGGATTGAGAGGGGTATATATGTAAGATTAAAAGGCAATGCTCTCGTGATCATTTTATTGACTGACTTTCTTCTTCTTCATACAATTCTCCAATAGAAGTGGATAGTGGTTCTTATCAACCTATCTAGCCATTGTTGATTAATCGACAAGATAAATCTTTCTTCTCTTTGCAAATTGCAGTACGTACAACAAGCGTACTCGAAAATAAACGTGTTTCTGGGGATCGAACTTATATTCTCATCCTTGAAGAGATATAACAGTGACTTAATTGCTAGACCAACATTTTATTGGTTACAGTTTGTTTACTTCTTTATATATATATATATATATATATATATATATAGATTCGGATGTAGTGTTTTATTATTATTATTATTAATTTTGGGATGGCAATTTAATTCTAATATGAAAGATACTAACTTGAATAACTTGAATTAACGTGAATGAGTAGGTTTTTTTCTTTGTATAATTAATTTATTTGGTAATGAATATTGTTGAACTCAATTCAAAACTTGACTGAAATCTAACCTAATATACACATACATGCACGTAAAGCATTTATCTTTATTGAGTACAATATTGACATAAGTATAACATTTATAATTTTATTATTTAATAATATTTATATAAAGAAATATTAATAGCACTCAATACACAAATACCTAAACTTCTTATATATTAAATAATAAATAAAATTTAAATAGAGTAAAAATTTAAATCTTGAATATTCACTGTAATCCTTATTTTAATTGCATCCGAAACATGATAAATATCATAGTTACTTTGCGTTTTTTTACACATCATGCACTTATGACAAGTGTCATGTTGATGTGGATGTTTTTTTTTCTCACCATGCTTTTTTAAATAAATAAAAAAGCTAGAACAAAAGAGAAAAACAATTGTTAATAGACTTAATTAGTTTATTATTCACTATTACAATATAATTACAAGTTTACCTTCCAAAAAAAATCAAGGAATTAATTTAATCCGGTCTCTGCATATGATATATTAGTTATGAAATTGTCAGGGAATAACTGGATATTTTCACATTTGAGAAAGACTGGAGTGCTCATCCTTTTGCAGCCCTGGTTCCATCTGAGCTAAAAACACTGGAGGCTTACTATTGATACTCTCCACTGAGCCTTCAAGTCGTCGGTTTTTTTATGGGAAGTTCCGGCGTCGTGTGGGAATCAAATAACCGGAAAACCTTCACTGTTGTGTTAGGCATGGAGCCCCGCAACGCAACCCTCACTTCATCATGTAAATCTAAGGTCATTTTGAGTATGCTGCCTTGATATGAGAAGTTGGCCTTTTCTTTTCCTTATCTTTCTGCACTGTAAGTTTTTCTTAAGTTTCTCCATGGGCGATTCCTTTCTTGATGAGGTGAGACCCCCTGTTCTCCATGAATGCTTTTATTTCTTATACCCGTTGGAACCAAAAACCAGACATCCCCACTGTAACATGCATGATGATCCACAGGTTTCCTTTTCTTTGAGACTCTAAAGTTAACGATGATATAAGTTTTTAGTTTCTTTGAGATTTGTGACACTCGAATTGATAACCTATAGAAAATAAATTCAAGATCTGACTAGTTTAACTATACCTCTCCGGTTTAGCTCTTGTTATTCTGTGAATTGGTATTTCTAATGGTAATACTAAAATTTTTCAAAGTTTTGTTTTTATAAAATAAATTAAGATAATATTTTTTTTATTTTTAAAAATTATTTTTAATATTAAAATATGAAATGATTTGAAAACATTAAAGTAAAATTAATTTAAAATACAAAGAATATTTTTAAAATACAAAAAAAAAAAAACAAGCCTAAAAAAATAAAGAAATGAAGGGTTCGGGCGTGTGGTCATGTTTATGAGAGATTTTAAATTGGAGAGTGGCATTTTGTGCAGGCTGGCGTGAGTGAATTTTAGATTAGGCGTTGGGTTATTTTGATTGCTTCTCATTTTATGCTTGTGTGAGTTTTGTAGGCTATGTTACTGTGCTGGGCTGACTTCGTGTGGGCCAGGGTTGCATGTGGGCTGTGTTTTGTTTTTTGGGCCTGTATTTGCAAATTGATGGGCTTTATATATGCTTTTTTACATGGGCTGTGCATTCTACTTGGGTTTTTAAATTTAGACTTTGCTCATATAAAAAAAGATTTTATGACCAAGTGCCTGTATTTTTCAAATTTTTGGATAATAATTGAGATTTGATAATTGATCAATCTAAATTCATAATTTTAAAAAATAATTATAATAATATTGAAAAAAACATTGTTTTTTTTTAAACAAATTATCAACACTAACCTTAAACTAATACATCGAAGAAGGAAGAGTCTAAACACAATAAGGATTTAATAGTTAATTAATTTATCATCTTTTAATTTATATTAATTTTTGGTTGATTATTCCTCACTTCAAAATTGATCATGATTATTCTACACGTGTTAAGAAAATACTAATGTTCATAATTATCTTAATGCGAAATAATAATAACAAATATTAACTGTCGAGTTGATAATAATGGGATTTTATAATCAATAGTTATGGATTCATTGATTAAAATCAACTACGTACTCTTCCAATATAGATTGCTCGAGTAACCTTTCATTGTCGATTCTTGTCTCTTTCTTAATTATTCATTCTTTTAATTAGATTTTTAGGTAATATTGATAATTGGTTGCATATATATATCAAAATCAAACATATTCAAAACATATATTTAAAATAAAAAATAAAAAAAAATCAATTTTAAACAAAAAAAAAATATAAAAAATCAATTTTCTTTGAAACACAAACAAATTCCTGAGGGGTGAATTACTGTGGAATTCATTTGCCCCTTTCTGGGATGCTAAAGCTTCACTTGCGTGTTTGAATTATTGTGGAAAGAGAAGATGCCTCATTCTTCAAGAAGATAGCCCTCTTTCTAGAAAAGAGAGAGAGGTGAAAACATATATATATATATATATATATATATATATATATATAGTAACTCTATTCAACAAAACCTTTTAATATTAGCTCCATTCCTACCTCTAGAAAGCAGTGATTTCTTTCAAGGGAGGTAGCATCCATCCCCCCGCATACATATGAAACAAACAGTAGACTATTTGCATTAATATCTCTTTAATCAACCGAATAACTTCTGATACTGTGATTCCCAATCAACAAGCTAGAACTTTTTGGTTTGATTTAACCTTCCAAAAGCTGAAATATTTTATTCTGATAGATTGAAAACACTTCCCTCTGAGTTCATCAAAACTGGATGGCCCAAGAATTTTAAAACAATTAACAGTGATCTATAAGCACTTTTTTTCATCGAGTTGAGCCTACTGATGATACAAGCATACAGCACAAGTTAACAAGAACCAATGTGATCTAGAACTAAAACAATCAATGTAAGTGAAATAGAGTAAGAACTCACTGGTGGAAAATGTAACTGAATTAATTAAACAACTGCTAATCACAGCCCAGATAAGTAAAGAACAGGAAACTTTTATTGGAAATGATAAGTGATATAGAAAAATCATAGCTACTGCAAAAAATACAGTATGTTACTATGCTCTCAACTACAAGACTGATAATGTGCTTATTGTTACAAAGAATACAATACATATATACAGACACAATGACCAAAAAAAAAAAAACAGAGAAAATATACCTGATCGATCAATGCCTGAGACCAGAAAACTCCTCGATTCCACTAAAAGGAGACCCCAATACATCCTGCAAGCTATACCCCTCCATGGAACAAAACCCATCAAGCAATCCCTCAAAAAACTCATTATCATTACAATCCCCACCCAAATTATCTCCCTTTACAACCGATTCTTCTTCTTCATCCTCCTCCATATCCACCGCGCCGCCAACTCCCACCTCCTTGGCCTTACTATCCTCCTCTTCACCAGCAACAGCAGGCATGTGTCCTTCAAACAAAGCCATATGACCAAACAACTTATCCTTCCTCGAAAAACTTGTCCCGCAAGAACACTTCCATCTCGACTCCCCACAATGTTTCAAATGACTCTTCAGATCCGTAACAACCGAAAAACTCTTCTTGTTGCACCGATTACAAGAATACATCTTCGGACAATGACTCCTCTTAAAATGATTTCTTACACAAATCACCGACTTCAATGGCTTGAACTTACCATGTTTCTTATTCCTATTACAACCTTCAAAAGGGCAAGAAAACTTTGTCTTCCCCGCAAAGGAAGCTGATATCGTTTCATTACCCTTATCAGGCTTAGCTAGTGCCTCAAGGGTTTTGAACTGATTCCCATGCGCACGCATATGCATACGCAAATTCGCATCTCTTTTAAACCCTTTTCCGCAAATCTCACAAAAATGAACATGCTCGGCGAGCAATTCTACCGCATCAAGTTCTACGACTTCACTGTCCTCTTCTTTATTTTCTACTTTCAAAACTTGGGCCTTTTTTATTGCAGTACTATCCACCGGCGGCTGAGGCGTAAAGGGTTGTGAGCTACTGCTGTTACAAGAGAGAAGAGCAGCAGCGTTGACAATGATTTCATGTATGGCTGAGGAGATCTCGGAAGAGACCATGTCCATCTGATCCTTTCCGATTAAAGTGTTGTTGTTGACTGATTCTGATAGGAATTGCTGAAGTGAATCCATTCTCGTACGGACAGCTGAGAGGTTCAGGAGTGGGACTCGAGGGTCTGTGTTACTTATTGGGACGGAAAATCCCGTCGGATTTCGGGTAGATTCGCCGGGATTTGACATGGATTTAGAGAGAGAGGGGGTGTTCTGCTTTGGCTTATCTGGGACATTGAAGTTGGATCGGTTTTGATACACTCCTCTTTTTTTCTTTTTTCCTGCTTTTCTTTCGGCTAACGTCAATTTAGCCCTCGCAACTTTACCTATTTTCTCAGTAAACCTCTCAAAATAAATTGTTTTAACAATGACCCCTTTATGTTTCAGCCTTACCTCAATCACCCAAAATGGTGTTTTTTATGGAAATTATCGCCTAAAATTCTAAGCCATTTGGATTCAAGTCTTAGAGAAAGAATCTAAAAAAATTTACTAATTTTTTTTAAATAAATTATATACACACGGGTTGTATTATTAAAATCATCCAAGAAAAAGACTTATTAAGTATTAGTTGCTGTAAATTATGGCTTTAAAACATCCCTTGCCGTGAAAAAAAAAAAGGGCCAATAAAATTGTTTCAAGAAAAACACTAAAACTTCTCATATGGTCTGGTCCCTAGCCAGGGTTAATCTTAGTGTATTTGAAAAGTTAAACATTATTTTTCCTCTAATTACATCCTTTGTAGTTATTCTTTTGATTTTTTTTTTTTTCAATCAGGTTATCATCATCTCATGAGGTTTGGTCAAGTGACTTAAGTATTTTTAGGTATTTTTTTTTTATTTTTCAATTATCCTTAATTTTTTTTAATTAAGCTTCGTTTTTTTCTTGTTTTGACTTCTATTGGATTATTTCGTTCGCATTATCCTGCTCGCAAGTTTTGATGACTTTACCCAAATTTGCCGTGTTTTAGACTTTTTTTATTTATTAGTTTTTTTATTTCATTGTTCTACATTTTTATTCTTGGGATTGATAATCTTTATTTTATTTAAATTTTTTTTATGATGTTAAGTTATAATTTTTTTTTAATATACTAACAACAATTAAGAATTGTGTCTGCGTGTTTGGTTGCAGTTGCTTTTCAAAGTGATTTTTATTTTAAGACACATTAAAATAATATTTTTTTTATTTTTAAAAAATTATTTTTGGCATCAGCACATTAAAATGATTTGAAAATATTAAAAATATATTAATTTAAAATAAAAAAAATTAATTTTTTTTAAAAGTATTTTTTTAAATGCAATGCCAAATAGAGACCCGCGGCCAAGAACGTGCAACCAATCTAGCTATTTCTAAAACTTCGTACCATAAATCTAAATATAAGTTATATTAGTGGCATGAAAAACTCATAAAATTATTTAAATTTAGACTAACCCTTATGTTTTGTCTTTTCCTGAATTGACCGGAAGACTCGAAGCAAAGAGACACACGAGAGGTCCACAAGTGACGTGCGAGGACTGATGGTGAGCGTTTGAATAAGTTGTCCAGTTTCCAAAGTCTGAGGCTGCGGACAAATTGATGAATGTGTATGATTGGCCTGTGGTCTCGGTGGGCCACGCGCCTTGTCGTCGTATATTTTACTAAAAATAAAACAAAATTACTACGGCTATTTTTCCAATTTATCCGGTATAATTAGAAACGAGATAACATGCCCGCGCGCTGCCGCGGGCTTATAAAACAAATGTATTTGATAGTGTTATAATTATGAACCAGCACTAAATAAGTAATAAAAATTAAAGGTATGATAGAGCAAATATTTCATGACAAAAAAAAAAGTTGTGTTGGTGATCCAAAACTTAGAGACTGAATAAAATGATTTGTAGTAATTTACAGTGTTTTGTGAGGAAAGATACAGTGCTTTCGCCACATGATTTAGCTTTTCAGTTAATAAAAAGAAAAAAAAATTACAAAGCTAAATTCTCTACCAACTTAATATTAAAAAAAAAAACCAACAAAGATAATTTTGGAAGGAAAAAAACCCATGAGAAAAAATGTTGTAGCAATCCACAGTGTTTTGTGAGAAAAACTATAACGCTTTCCTTATATGATTTAGTTTTATTGTAATTATAATTCTTAACCAACTCAATATTAAAAAAAAATCAACAAAGATAATTTTGGAAAAACACTGCAACAATTCACAGTGTTTTAAAGAGAAAAATTATAAAGCTAAATTCTTAATCAGCTCAATATTAAAAAAAAATCAACAGAGACAATTTTAGAAAAAAAACACCAAAAAAAGGAAAAAAAATCATGTTGGAAACACTGTAGCAATTCACAGTGTTTTGTGATAAAAACTACAGTGCTTCCCCACATGATTTAGCCTTATTTGTAATGACTTGTAATTGTAATTCACAAACAACTTAATATTAAAAAAATAAAATTGAAAGGATAATTTGAAAAAAATTAAAAAAAAAACCATGTGGGAATGAACAATAATTTTTTAAAAAAATTACAGTGTTTTCCTCACATATTATAACTATAATTTTTAACCAGCTCAATATTAAAAAATAAAATAAAAAAAGATAATTTTGGAAAAAAAACCATGCGGAGAAACACTGTAGCAATCAACAATGTTTTAAAGAAAAAAAATTACAAAACCAAATTCTCAATCAGCTCAATATTTAAAAAAAAATCGATAAATATAATTTTTAAAAATAAAGAAATAAAATAGAAAAACTAAGTGGGAAAACATCACAGCAATTCACAGTATTTTAAAGAAAAAAATTACTAAGCAAAAATTTTAACCAGGTCAATATTTAAAAGGTAAAACCAACAAAAATAATTTTGAAAAAAAAATAAATGAAAAAAAAGAAAATTTTGAAAAATATAAATAAAAAAAAAAGAAAGTTGAAAAAAAAAGAAAAAAAAAGAAAGTTGAAAAAAAAAAGAAAAAAAAAAAGGAAGAAGAATCACTGTGGATTACTGTTGTAATCCACAGTGATTTGTGTGTGGAGGATTAGTAAATCCCCCACACGTTTTAGTATATTAGTTAATATTCAATTAGTTTTGGCAAAACCGGTCGATCTGCCCCTTTCTATTTGGAAGAATATCCAATACAACCCTAAACTTTACAATCATTTGATGAACTCCACCTAAATCATGCTTAGTCCCTCTAAATTATTTTTGTTTGAGTTTAACCTCTTACTTTCAATTTATAATGGACGAGATCCAAGTTCACGCGCCTGATTTATATTAGTAATTATATGATTGTCATGTGTATGGATGCAAGTGGATAGATCGCTGATAAATATATATATATATAGGGCAATTATTTGATTTATTAAATAAAAAAATGCAAGATCTTTAATTTCAAAACTGATTCAAATGAATTAAAAATAGTAGGATTAATTTGTAAATAATTTTAAATATTTTATTGGAATATTTGGTGGGGGATGGTGGACCTCTCTTACTTGGATTTATTAATTAGTGTTGACTAAGGACAATAATTTAGGCTTTATTTTTTTTAGTTTAACGTGGGTGTCCGGGCCAGCTTGCGCGTACCTCGACTAATCCCACGGGTCCTGAAGTTAACGACCATGTAAGCCTCCAGTAGCCATCATATAAGCAACCACAGGGCTCGAACATGAGACCACAGAGGGAGCAAACCTCTTGATCCTAAGTTCTTACCACTGAGTCACCACCTAGATGGTTATAATTTAGGCTTTATTAGTAAGAGGTGATGGTGGACATGACGGTTCAATGGAGGATTCTGAATATGCAAAAACTAATTTGTAAACAATTTTATAAGTGATTAAGTGCATCTAAAGATAGTTTGTTTTTGTGTTTTTTTTAAAAAAATTAAAAAACATTAAAATTTTATTTTATTTTTTATTTACTTTCAATTTTTTTGTATTTTCAAATCGATGTGCCAATATCAAAAATAATTTTTAAAAAATAAAAAATATTATTTTGGTGCATTTCCAAACAAAAAATACATTAAAAAACAACTATTAACATACTCTCAAACATCCTTCAAATCCAGCTCATCAATAATAAGATAAGTTGATCAATGAAGTAATCAAAGTTAAATTTATTTTTAAATTATTTAATGAATTAATTTAATCAAACTTGAATAACCTAAAACTCAATCTAGAACTTAAGTAAAATTTAAATAATATTTTTATAAGTTAGCCATTCCAACCCGCAACAAAGGTCTTAGAGTGTGCCAGGTCTGAGAGCTTCTTTAATTTTAAAAATTATATTATAATTTTTGGTGGGGGATAGTGGACCTCACTTTCAATTTATTTAGCTTATTATTTTGAGATAAGTGGACCTCAACTTCTTGGATTTTAATTGGATTAGCTAGAGACAATAATTTAGGCAATTAATTAGCATGAGCAACCATAGCTACAGAAACGCGGTGACGGTGGTCTTTTACTACGTTGCTGACACGTGTTTGCTAAAAAATTAATTATTTTTATTCAAAATTAATTTTTTATATATTTTTTTTACATTGTTAAAAATAAATTTTAAATAAAAAAAATTATTTTAATATATTTTAAATTAAAAAATATTTTTTTTTAAATCACTGCTACACTAGTTAATCTAGGGTTTTGAATATATAAATTGCGTGGAAGGTTCCTCCATGCTGTCAATATGAATAAAATATTATTTGATGGATGACTTAGATGCAATGTTTACAATTATGGTGCTCCTTTATGAAAACCGACCTGGTCAATTATTTGAAAACCCTCCATTCTTTAATTTATCGGAAACTTCATGCAAGCTCTCCTATGATGAATTTTATATTCTCAATGATACTTTATTTATTTTTTATTCAATAATAAAAATATTATTTAATTGTGTAAATCAACATGAACTCTCTCTCTCTCTCGGAAATTTCAGGACACATCTTCTAAGTCCACCTCGTGTATTTAAAAAAAATTAATAAATTATTTTGAGTACCGGTTCTAATATTTCAATTAAAAAAACTAAGGAGGAATGGAATAAATTTTCTTAACTACGAGTTCAATACTTTGAATTCTCTTTTATTTTATTTTAGCTAATCAAATTCCAACTACAATTGTTCCACTTCTAAATATACATATGATTCTTCCTCGTAGTTGGTACTATAAATGGACTTGTGCTACGCCACAAGGTTGAGTTGTTGTTGTTATTATTATTTTTGTTGTTATTTCGTATAAAAAATAATGTTTAGGTATTGTAAATACATTTTAAATAAGTAAGAAAAATTCACAACTCGAGTAATAGACACAATTAGGTAAAATAAGATGATAAAAAATAGGCAGCAACAACTAATGAATCAAATTAAAAAAATTGATCATGATGACCTGACAAAAAATCCTTTTTCTATAAAATAAAAAACGATGCAGGTCAATTTACAACCAATTAAATATGAAAGGACATAGTTAGGTTAAAAAAGACAAAAAAAAAAAAAAACTTGGCCCGAGTCAACCTGAGTTAGCATGACAAACTTGTAACCTGGGCAATAAGGGTCGAGCTAGCCTGGATTAACCCACCAAACCCGCAATCCAAGTCATATGATTGAGATAATCCGATAGAAATAAGAACAAAGAATATCACAAAGCCCATTTTGTTTTTATTTTAAAAACAATGTAAATTATGAAAGCTGAAAATGAAATAAGTAAAACAAAAAAGACAATGTCAATCAGTGTTAACTTTTCAAACTCATATCCCAAGTTATTAGACTAGAAACATCCTATTTGAAAAAACCACAAAGCCTAATTTCCAACCAATCAAATATTGAAGGATGAAATTGAAAAAATAATTCAATTATACAAAAGGATCTAAAACAAAAAAATAACAATTAAAAAAATGATGATCAAAATTGATGTCGCACGTGTGCGGCGTCGCGGTAAGGCGTCCACTCTTATGGTAACTGAAAAATCAGGAAATGAGGTAGACAAGGAATTCTTGTCTTTTATTAGTGGAACGATGGAATGAGAGTCACCACCTAGTTTTTGGTTATTAGAAACCCTAACTAGTCTTAGAGATCGGGCATGAGAACTTGTTGCGTAAAGAGAAGGTATTAACACTCCAAATAGGCCCTACCTAAGATAAGTTGCATTGTTTAATTGTCTGATATATGCTAAGATGTTATTGTATTTCTAATTATTGGTATGTCTAAGGTTTAAGAAAAGTCCTCCTCAATAAAGAGATTCTTATCTTATCGGGTAAAAACGTAACCGTTCTAATGTCAAAATATGTCTTACGTATAAGTTTGTAATCCTAGATATTAAAAGAAGACAAAATAATTTTTTTGAAATTTTTTAAATATTGGCCTAGTTCTCATGGCTTTAATAAACTGGATATTAAAGTCCAAAATGCATACTAATACATATTTTTTTGAATTTTGCTTTGTATGAAAATGTAATATGAAATTTTTTTTATATTTTTGAGAGACTTGGCATGTGCATGAAAACAACAATTTTTGTTTTTTTTTTCTATATAATTTTTTTTTCAACATTTTAGAGAAAATCAAGTATTTTAATATCAGATTTGTATCTTTACAGTATAAAAATACAAACCAATATTAAGCAAAAAAGGTGGAAAGACACGCGAGAAAATCACAAATTTTTTTGAAGGATTTTAATTTTTTGTGGATTTTTTTTGTTTTTTATTTAATATATAATATTATTATATTATAGATATATAATGAGATGGGTTGGCCCAAATGTATGGGTTGAGCTCATCCTGAATGGGCCAAAATCAGCCCAAAAGAAATTGGGTCGAGGTCGGCCTAAGACAAGGATGGGCCGAAGTCGCCCAAAGGTGTTGGGCCAACAGCGGCCCAGAAGAGATGTTGGGCGGATGTCGCTCCAAATGTATTTTTCTTATTTTTGGACTGGGCCAGACCTCGGTCCAAACCATTTTTGTCTGGCCCAGCTCTAGTCCGACCCAGTGAACAGTAGAGAGCTCTCCACTGTTCATTTGTAGAACATTGGAGGCAGTAAAGACGAACAAGAAGAAGAATAAGGAAGGAAGTTGACCTGGCGGTGAGGGTCACGTCGTTGCTATCGTTGATGGTGACTCACGGTGGTGCTATATAGTAATAGGCGGTGGTTGCTGTCGTTTTTCTTCTTCTTTCCTGTGTAGAAGCACCAGTCTCTGTTTTTCCTTCCCCTTGCCTGTTTTTGTTTGTTCTCCTCCCCTCTTGTTTCTTTCTTTTCTGTTTCTTCCCTTTTCTCTTTTTTTTTCTACTCTCTGTTTTACTTTGTTTTTTTTCTTCCTCCTCCTGGTTATCTCTCTTTTTGTTTTTTTCTCCCCTCTTGTTTTTCATTGTTCCTCCCTATTTTTCCTCTTCTCCCTCGTTCTCTCTCTTTCTGGTTGTGTCCTTTTTTTTTCGTTCCTTTTTTCTCGTCTCTCTTTCTTTTTTCATCCTCATGTTCCTCTTTCTGTTCCTTTTTTTTTTTGTCTGTTCGTTCCCTCATCTTTATAATCTCCCCTGTCTTTTTTCATCCTCTAGTATTTATAAGGGGTAGTAGGAGAGGGTACCCTGCCCTTGTCATGGCACAGGGTAAGGTGGCTACCCTGCCCTTGTCATGGCACAGGGTAAGGTGGCTGAGACGACCTCTGTGTTGTTGCTCTAGAATCAATCGCAGGGCATGACTCCCCTCTCTTTTCTTCATCATGGTGGCAAGGCATGTGAGGGTAGGGGTTGTGTCATAACCCATTTTTGGGTCACTCCCAATTTTTTTTCCTTTTCTTCAAAAAAAAAAAAACCCTGCACGGTGCCGTTTTGAACGGCACTGTGCAGCTTCTTCTTCACTGCACATGTTTAAATCATTTTCCCCGCTCTCTCTCTCCACCCCACTTGCCAAAAAACCCGCGTGACCCATGCCCATACAACCATACCCTGCAAGCATTATGGAAGAAAAATGAGACGGAAACCATGCCTTGCCAGCAGCTCCCATCACCCACCTTACCCTGCGCCATGGCAGGGGTAAGGTGATCCTCTCCTCCTCTGGTTATAAATACCAGAGGAGGAACCAGCAATTGGGGGGGCGATTTTTGAGAAAGAGAGGAACGAACCGAGGGGGAGATTTTTTTGAGAAAAGAGGGAAGCAAGCGGGAAAGAAGCAGAAACAGGGGAGGATTTTCGGGTTCCCAGCAGCTGCTCCTCTCTCTCCACCGTTTGGAGCAGCGCCACCGCCAGCCTCTCACCACCTTCCTCTCCTTGCTGTAACACCCGTGAACAACAAGAAGAAGCATGCGCCTCTACACGGACAAGAAGAGCAGCAGCACCACCACCAACGCCATTGCCAAGTCTTGGAAGTGAAAACAAAGAAGGAGAGAAAGGAGTAAGAACCACCGGTTGCTGTCAGCATAGCTGCCACCAGCGCCACCCCAGAGCCACCATCGCCTCCACCGTTCCTCCCAGTCACCCCCGACAGCACCATCATCGTCCAAAAATAGAAGAAGAGACGGAGAAGTAAGAGGAAGGAAAATATAGAGAAACAGAGACTGCGGTCTCTGCACAGAGAAGAAGAAGAACCGTTCCTCATCCCTTGGGCACCACCGCTGTTCCTTCCTCTCCACCGCCACAGCAACTCCACTGGTCAGAAACCGCCAGCAGCGCCACCGTCAACCTCTAACCATCTTCCTCCCCCTGCTGCAACACCCTTGAAGAAGAAGGAGCCGACACCTCTGCACAGACAGAAAAACAGCAGCAGAAACTGCCTGCCACCGCAGAGAAGAACCACCATCGCTCCTCCAACAACAGCAGCCACCATTAGAAATAGAAGAAGAAAGGACAAGCAGCAGACAGAAGCGGGGAGAAGAAGAACCACTGGAAAAAAACAGAAACAGAGGAGAACAGAGCAGAAGAAAAAAACGCAGAGAAGAAGAAGAAAGGCCGACCACCGCCCAAGCCGTTCTCCGGTCAGCAACCGCCAGCAGCACGTGAGCCGCCGCCAGGTCTGCTTTCCCCGCCTCTCCCTTCTTCCTTCTTCTTCTTCCCCATGCAGGTTCTACTGTTTATACGTGAACAGTGGACGTGAATTATAATTCACGTCCACTGTTCAACTGGACTTTGGGCCAGATCAATTATGACCAAGCCCAAATTTCTGGGCCGGTTCCGGCCCGTCCAAAAAAATATTCCAAAAAATATTTTCATCAAAATCTGTGATTTTTTTCGCGTATTTTTCTACTAAATTTTTCTGAATATTGGTTTGTATTTATATACCGTAAAGATACAAATCTGGTATTAAAATACCCGGTTTTCGTCAAGTCTTCAAAAAAAAAAAAGTGTTTTGTTTTCATGCATACGGCCAAGTCTCTCAAAGAAAAAATTACATCATATTTTCATACAACAAAGAAAACTTCAAAAAAATAATAATATTTTAGCATGCATTTTGGCTTTAATAACCAGTTTATTAAAGTCACGAGAACTTGGCCAATATTTCAAAAATTCCAAAAAAATTATTTTGTTTTCTTAATATCAGGGATTTTGAATTTATACGTAAAACATACTCCCGATATTAAAAATGTAGCTTTCTTTTATAGACATTAGAACGGTTAGGCTTTGCCCCCCATAAGATAAGAACCTCCTTACTGAGGAGGGCTTTTCCTTGAACCATAGACGGACCAACCATGACAAGACCTTAGATTTTTATCAGACAATAAAACAATGCAGCTTACCTTAAGTAGGCAACCAGTCTCCGTACCCGATCTCTGAGACTAGTTAGGGTTCCTAGTGACCAGAATACTAGGTGGCGACTCCCATTTTATTTTTTTCCACCGCTAAGAGACAAGAATTCCTTGTCTCCCTATATTTTCCACACACCCACACAATTGAGCGAGGGTGGACGATCGCCGCGACGCCGCACACGTGCGATAGGTTGTGTCTGTGCTGTTGGTCTAGAATCACTCGCAGGGCATGACTCCTCTCTCTTTTCTTCATCATGGTGGCAGGGCATGTGAGGGTATGGGTTGTGTTGGGTTTTTAGGCAAGGGGGGAAGAGAGTGAAATAGGTGTTGCAAAGGAGGGGAAGAAAAACCTTCTTCCCCTGTCTTTGTCTTTGCATGTTCCCAGGAAGAAGATGACAAATAATGCCATCAAAATGACATCATTTGCATCTTTTCTCTTCTTTTTTTTATAAACGATACATGAAATGATGTCGTTTTGAACAAAACACGCTGTTTTATTTAAATGAAAACGGCGCTAAAATAGTGTCAAATTCCAAATCCGTCCTTAATTTTTGATTTGTTCAATCAAGTTCTTAATTGCAATTTTGATTTTAAGAATTAATTTAATTGTATCCCTACCAAATTCAAATGTCAGCCTTGAAGTTGGCCGCTTTTTTCACTTTGGTCAGTGGTTTTGAATTTATGCATTTTGACCCTTAATTGATCAATAAACTTCCAACCTTTTCAATTTAGCTCCTGATTCAGTCAATTTCAATCCCTCTATTTACGCGTCTTTTCCAGTTTGGTCATTGGTTTTAGATTTCTTCAATTAAGCCCCTAAATGACCATCAAACTTTAATATTTATGCAATTAAGCCCCTAATTTGACCAAATCAACTCTTAAAAATTATAATTTGACCCTGAACTTTAATTTCTTCCAATTAAAGCCTAAATTGACACAAAAATCAATTTTTCTTGCAATGAAACCCTCCATAAATTCAATTAAACCTTCAATAAAATTTAATTAAGTCCATAAATATCTGATTTTGGACTTTTCTTTCTTAAATTGAATATTCTTTGTTAACAGAGCTCTCATTAGTAAAAAATATATTGTTAAATTTCAATCTTTGTATTTTTTAACCTTCTCAACCAATTTTTGACCATTTTCTGGGCACCCCAACATCCTCTTCTCACTGCTATTATTTTTTTGACTTTTTGTATTTTCTATTTTTTTTGTGTGGGGATCCAAAATAGGTAACAACAATTGAAATAAAAAAATAAATTAGAGAAAAAATATAAATTTTTTAATTGAAGGGTGAAATTGCAGAGAAAAATAATTTTAACAAAAAAACTAAATAAAATTAAAAGAATAAGGACCACATTGGAAAAATTTACATATCACAAATTGAGATTGAATGATGAATTTGAAAACAAATCAAGATTTTACAAAATATCCAATAACAAATATTAGAAATTAAAAGAATACAAATCAAATTTAAAATCTTCATAAATAGAAGGATAACTCTGGAATTTTGTATGACCAACATGAATTTTAAAGGGAGGAAAGAGAAAAAAGAAAGAAAACATTGCCGATAACAAACTGCCCTACTAATGCCACCACGCACCGCTCCAACAGGAAGATAACACCATAATGATTCCAATTACACAACGATAGAGCATTTTTGGTCGTCAAGACGCATTACACAAGCCGCCCGAGAAGCGCGGATGCTTCCTACACGTTGGTGTGTGCGTTCCACGTGCCAACCACTTTTAGCTTTTTAATTATATTATGTATTTATTAAAATACCAAATTTCCCTTCATCCAACCTTATAACAACAACAAAACCATAATGGAAATACAAAAAACCCTTGGATGCCAATTTTAAATTTTGTGTTTTCAAGACTAATTTAGTCATTTCACTGTGTTTTTAAAATGTAAAAAGAATTATTTGTCCTTGATTAATCTAATGATGACTAATGGACCTTATGAAAAGACCTCATTACCCCCAATAGCTAATTCAATGATTATTTTATGGGATGCCAAGACAGTCATTACACTGTTCCGGTGAATAGTGCCTTTAAGTTTATATAAATAGTGTTTTCCAAGATCTATTAGGTTTTTTAATTAATGAGTTATGTGTGTATGCATGTGTGTACATACACACACAATGTCGCGCATGTGTAGGGGTGTAGTGAGGAATTTCAAGTTTTCATCGTAAGTTAAAGTTGGAAAAGATTAAAGTAAGAATACGATATTTACAGGGTGCAAATGCTTAGCTATTACAAAAAACTAAATCATTTACCCTTTAATTTTCTTGGATATAATAAAGAGAGAGTAACTAGATAGGTAATGTACGCTTCGTTAGGGCCGAGTTAGGTTTTTTATAGTGAAAAAATATGATGTTTCAGGTAATGCTAATGTGTTTCAAAGAAGGAAAAAAAACCCTACAATTCAAGTCATAAACCTTATTGGATACAATAAGTTGGTTTTGTTTAATTATATGATAGAAAAAAACAACCACAATAAATTGACTGCATCTTAAAAAAAAAGGTGATAACGATGACCAGAAGAAAAAAACATCAGACAAAAGAAAAAAAATTACAAAGATGAATTCCAAGAGAACCCAATGTCAAATGATGAAATTGAAGGAAAAAAAACAAAAATAATTACCCTAAGTCAGCCCAAGCTAACATGACAAACTCGTAACATAGATTGTAAGGTCGAGCCAACCTCATAAAAAACATATTAAAAAAAATATAATGATGGTCAATTCCAATAATTCATATGTATAAGGATGAAGTAAAAAATATCATTCAACATAAAAAAAAGCTTAAAAAAATAAAACAATTGTAAACTCGAGTAAGTTCGTTAAACTTTGCGAGTTGGATAATGAGAATGAAATAATCTAAAGTTCAAAATATTTTCACAAGTGGAGATGCAAATTCTAGAGATTATTTGATCTCGGGTAATGTTTGGTTGAGATATTTTCCTAATTGTTTGAGTTACATTTCTTTCTTAATAAATTGTTAGAGGTGACCTTCAGAAATCAATCTATCTCTTTTTTTTTAAGGCATGCCGTTATTTAGTATCATGACTATGATTGTGGTGAAAGAAAAGAAAATTGTTGGAGTTTCTTATGTTCACGCAACTCTTCATTGGATGTGGTTATTGTATGAAGTCTTTTTCTTTGATATCAACTAATACCTCAGCATGCGTGGTAGTCAGAGGTGTTGCTAAAAGCTTAGAGAAAGTTAGGTGGTGCAAATGGATCCCCTAGTGTTCCTTTCGGATGCCTTAGGGCAACTAGGAGATTAATGATATCTAGGAGATTCTGTTTTTTATTACTAGAAACGAAGGTGTTCTTGTTTGGTCATGCTCATTTCTTCTACTCGAATGTGATTTTTCATCACTTGTTTTACATTGGGAGAGTACTGTCAAGAAGAGTATACAAATCGTTCTAATAAAGAGTAGTTATAGACCTCGCTCATAAGAGCTTTAGTGATGATGAATTTGAGTAGATTCTCTAAATTTATGCCGAATGAAATAAATTTTAAAATATATGAACCAACAAATTAAGAAAGAGTTTTTAATTGTAATCGAATGCTAAAATAAAAGGCTAATATTTTTTTATAAAAGTAAAAGACATATAAGTTTGCAAATATTTAATCCCAACATCTTCTTTTAATTTATATTTTTTTTATTTTTTTTATTCTAAAAGTTATTTTTTTATAAAGACACCATGCAAATATAGTATATTTATATTAAATATAAAAAAACTATAGATAAATTAGAATAATCTCTTCAAAACATTATATATATATATATATATATATATATATATATATATATATATATATATATATATAATTTTAACCTAAAACACTTAATAACTTATGATGTCAATAAAACAATATATAAACTCAAAACATCTCTAAACTTGTTAGAAACACAAATTCAAGTAACGGAAAAAAATATTTTCGCACTTACGATCAACTTAAAGAAACTTTATTCGTTGAATGAGATATATTGACATCAAGAATGATTTTTTTTTATGGCTAAAATGTGGCCACCTAATGATTTTCGCTCACCTTACCATAATACATCAACTTCTTATCTCCCTTAGCAAAACATAGTGCTCGTTGGGCACTGCGATTGCGGCTGCGTTTTACAATAAACGCAGGACTTTGATGTTTGGTAATCTCAAACCACACTTTTATTTGGCATGGGCCCCACGCAAAAACTGAGGTTAGACCTCAGCTTGTGAAAAGCAACTCCCACCTGCTTTTCACTCCGTGTTCCCCTCTCACCGACGCTTTTTTTATTATAACCAAAAACTTTCCTTGCTCGAGCTAACAGCTCTGTTCCCCTCTCCTCTGTTAAACTTGATCTGGATGAAGATTGACGAACAGACACTCAAGCACTCAAGGTTTACAATGGCCGTTGGACCAGGTAGTCTGATGTGTCGAGGGCCATCATGCTGAAAATCCTTCTATGGTGGGTCCTACACCTTAGTGTCTCTCTTGATCCTTGAGAAACTAGGATCGGTCTGTCATAACAAACATAAGAGAAAGAGAGTTCGTTGCCTATTGAGATGATGTTGTTTTTTGTGTAAGCATGGAGGCAGTAATTCTCGAAGGGGTCGTCCTTTCTCTTTACGCTAGTTGACCAAAAGCTGGATACACTACCAAAGTATTATCATACCTTCTGTTTTTGTCCACCTAAAAAATTTCTTTTTTTTTTCAATTCGCATATAATTGCATTTAAACTTTAATTTTGCAAAAACTAGAACATGTTTATAGACCTGTTTTTATTTGTTTATTTTATATATAAAAATCTATTGTATAATATTTTTAATCAAATACATATTTTTAAAATTTATTTTTTAAAAAACCATAATTAAATTGTAGTTGCATTAATGACACTACATAACTATATTAGAAGGCGATTGCAAGATGATGAGGTTTTTTCCGAGTATGATCGCAATTCCAATTTCATTTCAGATGACTTTTTATCTGATATTATACCTCGCTCAGCTATTCAAGGATCACAGTGGCCTTTACATATAGATTTTGTACGAGATGAAATTGCAAATAGTTTAATAGGACAATGAAAAACTTTTATTAATGTACAAGGATTATTCATTTTGTTATGTAATCATACTTCTAAAACAATAATATTTTGCCAATATATATATATATATATAAAACCATCAATATTAATATATATTTTTTAAAATTATTTTATAACCTTAATTTTAAAACCATTCTTAACCAAACACATTAAACTATTTTTTCTTCAACCTCAATTTCAACCACAGTTTTAACCAAACACTTATTTTTTCAAAACAACCTCAACTAAAAGC
Organism: Populus trichocarpa; assembly: GCF_000002775.5. NCBI lineage: Eukaryota > Viridiplantae > Streptophyta > Magnoliopsida > Malpighiales > Salicaceae > Populus > Populus trichocarpa. Next base: position 11,952,211 of record NC_037291.2, on the reverse strand, counting down.
ACTTTTTATAAAACTACTTTTTTCAAACCACAACAACTACCGCAGTACCAAACACACTCATAGTAGCAAAAAAATGATGAAAATTAAGTCTGTACTAAAATGATAAATTGAGAAACTACAAGGACTGAAAATGATATTTGCCAAAGCCCAAGGCAAAAAATAGCAAAATGGCATTGGACAAACTGCATTTTTTGGACAAATAATATATATATATATATATTTTAAAAAAATTAGGTTTTTCCTCATTTTTTGCTGATTCTCCATCGTGGTCATTTTTGTTTTTTTTTTCCTTTGTAGGTCCTAAACTTGATACAAAATCAATGATAATAATTTTTTTTGACAGCGTAATAACTATTTAAAAATAAACCTTAACAATTTCTCATACTTAAACAAACAATGAGCTATCAAAGTATAAAGTAAAAAAAAATAAAAAAATTGAGGCATTGAAATAAATAATGTAAAACGCAAAGAAAAAAAAATTGGTGTCCACAATGTATTTTTAGATAGTCCACAATTAAAATGACATGAGGCTTATTTTTTTTAATTTAATAATTTTAATTTAATTTATAAAAAGGTAACAGTACTATATTGTATCATTAAGTGTGCATTTATTAATATTGTACATGTTATTTATATAAAAGTGTTTTTAAATTAATAATATATTAAAATAATATTTTTTTAGATTTTATTTTAATTTTAAACATAAGTATATCTAAACCTTAAAAAAAAACATTTGAGACAAAAAAATATTTTAAAACGAACTTCTACCATAATTTAGTTGTTAAACCTAGCACCACCACTTGAAAGAAAAGGGAAGAAAGAAACTAGTAGACCGTAAAACCCTAGTAGCTTCCCAACCCCAACCCCAACCCCAACCCCAACCCCCTCTCCATCGTGTCACAAATAATCAGCACATCTTGGAAAAACATCCTGAAAAAGGGAAATGGTTCGCAGCATAAAAAATCCAAAGAAGGCAAAGAGAAAGATCAAGGTTTGCATCAATTTTTTTTTTAACAGTCAATTCATTCATTCTTTGAACTGGGATTCCTTTTATTTTTCTCATGCTCAACAAAATTCTCTTGTCTTTTCCTGTTTTGCTAATATATTTTACTTAAATTACTCACAGAAAGGAGATGGGTCTTCTTCTTCTTCATCAATACCATCCATGCCAACGAAGGTTTGGCAACCCGGAGTTGACAACCTTGAAGAAGGTGAAGAACTTGAGTGTGACCCCACCGCTTACAATTCTCTTCACGCCTTTCACATTGGCTGGCCCTGCTTAAGGTTAATCCAAATCTTTCTTTAGTTGTTGAAAGTAGGCTTGATTGTAACGAGTTGTATATGTAATTAAAGTTTGAAAAGAAAATACATGAACTTGAAGAGTAGGTAGTACTGGGCTAACAAGAAAAGATAGAAAATTTTTAGAGTGAATTAATTTAAGATTTTTTTATGTTTATTCTTATGAGTTAAGTGATTGATTTGCTTTTGCAGTTTTGATGTTGTACGTGATTCACTTGGTTTGCTTCGGACTGATTTTCCACACTCTGTGTACTTTGTTGCTGGGACTCAGGTGATAAATACATTTTTTTATCTGTTATGCATAATCATTGTATAAAAATGATTTATTTTTAACCTGAAGGATTTGTTTCTGTTTATGTTTGAACTGAAGGTTGTGTTACTTAGTAAACTAGTGAACTTTTGCTTACATATAGGTACTATCAACAATTATAAATAAGAGAGAAAGTTATATAAGGGGGCAAACTTTAGGAATTATAGTAATTGAATGAAAAGGAGAAAACTTTAAAAGATTTATTTGGCGAATGTTGTTTCTGAGAGGCATAAATTGGGAAAATTATTGTGTTTTTCTGACCTTTTATTTTATGCTTTAATTGTATTTATGTATTTAGTGTTAATATCATTGATGCAGGCAGAGAATCCTGATTGGAACTCAATTGGAATATTTAAAATATCTAATGTTTCTGGAAAAAGACGTGAATTGGTGCCCACTAAAGCTACAGCCGGTGACTCTGACATGGATGCAGACAATAGTGATAATGATAGTGATAGTGATGAAGATAGTGAAGATGAAGAAGAGGGGGGATCTGCAGCACCAGTTTTGCAGGTAACATCTTGCACCTCTGTGTTTGTTATTTGTCTCGTCAAATCATGGTCTCTCTCTTTGTTTTTTTATCCCTTTTCAGGATGCATTTTCATTTTTGGATTTTTCTTTCACAGTTGCGCAAGGTTGCTCATAGTGGATGTGTTAATCGTATTCGTGCAATGATACAAAATCCCCATATATGTGCTTCTTGGTCAGATGCTGGTTATGTACAGGTTAGACTTCTATGCTTACCATGTAAAGAAGTTCTTCAAGATTCTCAATCTTTCTTGTTTCTGTATTCCCATCTCAAAGGCTTGTTTGATTATCAATTCTGAACTTAACATGTCATAGAATGGTGATAGTGGAGTTGTGAACATATCAGATTAGTGATAAAATTTAGATTCTGGGCTTCTGGCTCCTCTCTCATATGTTCTAAATCACAACCTTTTATGCAGATATGGAACTTCAGCACTCATCTGAATGCTTTGGCAGAGTCAGAAACAGAAGTTCCCCGGGGAGGTTCTTCAGTTTTTAATCAAGCTCCATTATTTAACTTCAAAGGGCATAAAGATGAAGGCTATGCTATAGATTGGAGTCCTCGTGTCACTGGAAGGCTGGTAACTGGTACCGTGACTTTCTTTTATTCAGTAGTCTCTCACTCAAGGATCTTTAATGCTCTGCTGCATATTATGTAAAGTGTTCTAATGCTCTCAAAATCTTTTGAATGTATGAAGGTGATTGCAAGAGCTGTATTCACTTATGGGAGCCCACATCTGGTGCAACATGGAATGTTGATGCTACTCCATTTACTGGACATACTGCGAGCGTAGAAGATATACAAGTACGCGATTTACTTCTAAATCCAATAAAACTTACACCTCTGAACTTTTCAATCTTGTAAACATTCTGGTTCCAACTTTAATTTATGCAGTGGAGTCCTACAGAAGATCATGTGTTTGCCTCTTGTTCTGTGGACGGGCATATTGCAATATGGGATGCGCGTCTGGGGAAGTCACCAGCTATTTCTTTCAAGGCACATAATGCAGATGTGAACGTGCTCTCATGGAACAGGTGTTTGAATCATTAAGATACCCCACTCATTGTCCATAGCAGCACCCTTCTGATTTTCTTTAATATTACTGATCTACCATGTGCATTAATTGTGATAGGCTGGCTAGTGTCATGTTGGCATCTGGAAGTGATGATGGAACATTTTCTATTCGTGATCTTAGATTGTTATCACCAAAATCGGTATGTTGTGTGTACTTTATGCTGTTACATCATTTTGTTTAAAGAATTTGAGTTCTCATAGCACATTTTCAGACCATGAAATAATATTTGTTCTGCTTAGGTGCTCTCAATTTCCGTTAGTTTTTCAAGTGTTCCAGATCTGACATCTTTGGTCAATCTCCATTATTAGGAACTTTCCTAGTATTAGTGTTTTGTTTTTTCATGTATGCCATTTGCTATCAGTTTTCTAATGGTTTTAGGGTTTTGTTCTTTCATATGCCATTTTCTTTTTAGATTTCTCTAGTTGTAATCTTATCAGCATATGTTTTATGGTGGCAGGAAGAGGATAAATCTTTAGTGGCACATTTTGATTACCATAAACGCCCTATCACATCCATTGAGTGGAGTCCACATGAAGCCTCCACATTGGCAGTGTCATCATCTGACAATCAATTAACGTAAGTAATAATACTCCACGCACAGAGCAACAGATGGAAAACGAGTAAATAGGATGACCAATCCTAACATCAATGCTTTTTGGCTCTTTTATCCAGAAACTGATTCTTTTATTTCCTTTAAATTACTAGAATATGGGATCTTTCTCTGGAAAAGGATGAGGAAGAGGAAGCAGAGTTCAAAGCTAAAACAAAAGAGCAAGTAAATGCCCCAGCAGATCTGCCCCCTCAACTTTTGTTTGTTCACCAGGTATGTTTTGTGAAACTCCCCTCATGCCAGGATATTAATCCAAAATGCTGCCAGTTCAGACCCTTGACTTGTTTTTATACCATGAACAGGGACAAAAAGACTTGAAAGAACTTCATTGGCATGCACAGATTTCGGGGATGATCGTGTCTACTGCCTCAGATGGCTTTAACATCTTGATGCCTTCAAACATACAGAGTACTCTTCCCTCTGAAGGTGCTTGAAAGTAAATTTTGTCAAAAGAAATCTGAGTTGGACGAACAGCTTGTGTTTGAATGGCATGGATGTCACAGAGAGTGGTTTGTCTCCTACTTCTTTCCCCTCTCAATGTGCTTTCCTTGCACCTTTTAAGGACAAATTTTAGTTGCTAACGTTAAAGGTTTCTTCAAAATGCAAGTGGCTTCAATTTTGTGTTTTATTTATTTCTTATTAAGTTGTGGGTGAGTTTCACTTTACTAGCGTGGGAAAGAATAACTGCGTCATCTAGTAATTCCCACGAACGGTATTTGTTTCCCAAAACCAAATTAAAGAAAGGAGTCATCATATATTTTTCAGTCTTTTAAGTTCATTTTTGATGAAGCAAGCAGTAATAAACTAATATCTCAACAATTCTTGATTTAATCGGAATTACCTTGCTATTTAAAATTGGAAAGAACATTGTCAGGCAGCCAAGGAGGCATCTTCCGATCAGCACTAAATGAATAATATTTCATGGCTAGATCGGAAGATCCCAAATAGGCGAAGTACACTGGTTTTCTCTGTACATTCAACTGTGTTTATTTCTGTGCGCATAACGGAGCTTTCACTTTCGACACCTCTATAAACGGAAGCCCTAATAACCATTCCAGCTTGATGTCTACGTCTTCTCTTTTCCGGTGGATTGCAGATGAACCCATGTTGGAAGTTAGACTATTAATCCATTAATTCCGAAACTTAGATTGAACTGTTGCACCATTAGCTTCACTGGCTTGTGTTTGGGCTGGTCTTTGAAGTGTGCGGCTGAATTAGCAGGGAATATCCATGATGATTTTCGCAATGTTGTTATCATTATAATAGACAGGACAGGAGGCAGTCAGGGAAATAACATTGGTGGATAACCAGATTATTTAACGAGCTCTGGCAGCTGCTTGGATAAAAAAAATCTGAATGTTAAAAAACAATATTTAGATTTTCATAAACTTTTTGGTATTATTATGAAATTTAATATTAATGTTTAAATTTGAAAAATCTCAATTCAACTATACTGTTGAAGTAACCAGCGGGATTTCAATTTTCACCGAAAGAGCTATGGGCCGATGCCTATTATTAATGGGTTTCAATATTAACGGCCGATATTTTTAAGCCCTTCAATCGAACCCCAATAAGTTGCTAGGCAAGCCACTGCAAGGGGCGTAACTGTTTAGAAATGCAATTGAAACCATATTTTTTTAAATTTTAATTTTTTATATATATTTTCATATTATTTTGATGTGTTAATCTTAAAAATAATTTTTTTTAAATGAAAAAATATCATTTTAATATATTTTTAAGCGAAAAACACTTTAAACCGTAATCACTAACACAATTCCAAAACAAAAAAAAAGTGAGATAATAACATGTTATCAGGTCGGGAGTTTTTGTTTTTATATTTTATTTATTATTCATTAAATTCATAAGCTATTCATCGGGTTTCGAGTATCTACATGGGTACTCATTATCTACTATTATTTATTATTCAATAAAAAAATAAAATGGTTAATATATATATTAAATGATAAAATGATTGTATTATACATATATATGTTTTATATCAATATTGAGATATGCTTAATATATCTTAAGATCTCACATAACACAATTTAAATTATTGGATTGAATTGATTCTTTGACAAGAACTATGAGCATTATTTAGTTAAGCACCATGTTTAATTCAGATGTCCCATGCTGGAATTTTCTTATTTTTCCGGCTAGCCACAAATTAATGCTTAATTAAGCAATGCACATTTTCATTTTTAGTATGATCATTTGGCACAATACCAGGCGATCATATATTATCAGTGCTCGACATGTTGGGTTTAATTTTGGCGTCACCATTCACTGTTCTAGATGGACTTTAGTGTATCTTGGAGCTTGAGTAACGTAAGAAGAAGTTCAAAAGTCTTGAAAAACTCTCGACTTCAACATCAATTCTTTCGGTCCCAGGCCTTCTCTGAAAGTATCATTTCCTACGCACACCTCTATTCTAGAAACTTGATAGCAGACGTGGTAGCTCTGGAGCAAAGATTACAAGATATTGCGGATTGGGAATATTCAATGGTGTATATATATATATTACTCAGAGAATATTGTGAGCGCCATGATCTCACTCGCACTACCAAATCTTTGAAAACGAAGCTGCCCATGCATGGTTTCTTCACCTTTGAGTGAACTCTCTCGCTCTTTTTATTTCTCTAATCCTCCATGATCAGGAGTGTGAGACTTCCTAATGCTACTAATCAAAGTCATTAGCATGAATTCAAATTGCAATCATGATGATTTCCATTCGCTCCTCTTCTTTTTGACCAAATTTAGCTTAGAAGTCTTGGAATATATATGTATAAAATCATTAGCCCTTTTGAATTATGCTAATATTTAGTGTACAAGTCTCAGGATATACATATAAAGATAACCATTAATAGCTCTCCAATTCTAGCTATGTAATCCTGTTCTTATCACGATCTTTCTTTAGTCAAGAACTACATATTTTCTAGGTCTATTGAAGTCTTCATACGAAGCCCATAGGTAAAGTGGTTAACAAGAAGGCTTCTACTGCTATCTATCCATTTGAAATCTCTTAACCTCGCCCTCAAGATTTAATGTTTTCTTTATAATAAGACAAGATTACTAACTCCATGAGATTGACTGCCTGCTAAGTGCATGTTCATGTGATATGTTCTATTTCAAGCACAGCTAGGGCAAACAATTCAATGGAGGCCATGTACGACTGCGGACTTTTGCTCGAGATTTACATGTACTTGGACTTCCAGTAGGGCCAAATGGCCCAAAAACTTCCACTACAAACCAAAAAAATGTAACACGATGATTCGGAGCTAGGGTTGTTCATCTTAGAAAACAACTTGTACTTGACTGAATATGAATACGTACAAGAGCAACTGAATTATTACCATATATTATAAATTATAAAATATATTACCTGTAATTATTCTTCCCGTCACATTTATATTTGAAAATGATTGACATGAAAGACGCACACACACTTAAAAATCATTTTGAAAAATAAAAATAAATCTCAAATGATGCATAAATAGATACAATAATAGCCCTAGCTAGCTAGTCGATCGTAGAAGGAAAAAAAGAGAAAAAAATCGTACACTACTCATTTTTGGTAAAATAAAGAGAAAAATATGCTGTGCTAATTGATTATACAAGTCCTCGGACTTCATCATTCAACCATAGAAAGTGGTATATCTCTCGGATTGTTTTTTAGCTGTGACTTTTGTGAACAAACTAATTATTAATACACATCTACATCATCGATCTGTTTATGATTTTTCTCACATCAAATACGGCTACATTGACTTTAATCAGTTTCCATTACTATTTTCCACAACAGCTCGAAGTTTAACCTGCTCAAAACGTCTCACGTACGATCCATATAAAAGTGCCACTCATCGATTCCTATTTATACAATTAATACGGCATTAATACAATGTTTAATAGTGTGATATATATATATATATATCTATATATATATATATATATATATATATATATATATATTGGTCGTGTTTTAAAGTGTTTTTTTACTCGGAAATATATTAAAATAATACTTTATAATTTTTTAAAAATCATTTTTGATATTTTAAAACGACCTAATAATAATAAAAAAATTAAAATTTAATGAAACACCTACTGAGAGAGAGGCCTCTAAGTCTCCTAATTTTTTTTTTTGTCTTGATTAGGGAAGTTGACGGGTCTGTTAAGTATAGGATGCATTACAGTCAATCCCTTGTTAGAAAAGGAAGAAATTAAGTCCACCTACTCATTAGAGAAATAGGAGGATTTAGAGTTTTAAAATATCGAATATACTCAACTAATTATATATTTTTTTATTTAATCAAAACAAAATTATTTAAATTAGCATGTTAGTCTTTTGTCTTTACACATGTTGTAGATTACTAATACTTTACTCTTCCGTTAAACCGTTTTTCTTAGAGTAGATCAACCTATCCATCAAAACGACATCACAAGTCATAGAACTTTTCGTTATATCTTTGAGTGTAGGAAGATACAAGGAATGGTAACCTAGAAGTTGACCCCCGAAAACAGCATCGTAGAGGCGTCCAGACAAGCTGAACACAGATCAATGTATCCGTGAATTCATGCTCTGTCTCAGCCGACTACACTGGTACAGCTAGTCTCGACTTGATCACGACCACGGTCATTGAGATGCTCGGACTCCATGCCGTTCGATTATGTGTCCAATATTTGTTTCTTAAGAAAACTTGCAAGATGAAACTTGCTTGAATTCTGCCAATTATATAGAGACCCCACATTGATCCTAGCTACAATTCCTATATTTTGTGTCAGCTATAGAAGAATTCCCATCGATCTATGATACTCTTTACTAACTAATAGAATTATTGATAGATAAATGGTTTATATATGTTTTTCCATGTGGTAATTTTGTCTTAATTAGAAAGATTAGTGGAATTGGATTGAATCATGAGATTAAATTACTTCAAATGATTGTTTGTACAAATTCCAAAAAAAAAAAAAAACACCAAAATAAAACTTTTTTGCTCAACTTTTTAGTGAAATCATATCTTGTTGTTTATCAAAGAATCAATTTAACCTCGAAACTTAAGTTGTTAGGTGAGATTTCAAGTTATAATATATATATTATTCTTTAACACACTCTTTCAAGTGAAAGTTCTTTAACTTGAAACTTGCATAGACCTACATTACCTTGTGCTTAATTTTTATCAAATAAATGAGAATGGTGAGATTTAAACTCGTGACCGCTTGGTCATCAAAGCTCTGATACCATGTTAAAGAACCAATTCAACCCAAACGCTTAAACTATTAGGTGAAATCTATTTATGTTATTTTTGAATATTGCTAAATTATCCAAATTGAAGGTATTGATGATAATAACTCTTTAGAAAGAAGAAATGAAAGGATTATAATAATAATTAATTGATAAACCATGTTAAAGATCTTACTAGTAAAGGTAAATTCTTTTATCCGACTCCAGAGAGTTCATGATAATATGTAAAGGGATTACATATCCTGCCATTTTCCTTGGCACAATTAAGCATTATATAAATGCACTTATGCTTAAACAAATGAAAACTCAATATTCAGAAGAAATTTAATTATATCAATTAAATATATTATATGAGCCATTTTTGTATAGAAATTGATTTTGGTGTTTAAAACAAATTCTTTTATGCAATAGGAAAGCATAGATGATTATGAGTTTTAAATGATGCTTAACGTAAACCCAAGGGCACTAGTTAGCTGGATCCTTTAAGAAAATAGATATAACACATGAAAACATAAATGAAATATCATCAATATTGATATGAATGCCAATTTATCTATATGGTTTAGTTTAAATGGATCATCCAAGAAGAGAGAGATGCACTCTTAGAGTTATAAAGCTTCTTTCAAGAACTTTTTTCCCAGTAGTGAGGGAGGTTCTGAATTTAAACCTTAAGATCAGCACTTAGAACAATTTAATCTCTTAAACACGCCATGCAATGTAGAAAAGTGGGCTTTAAACACGCCATTGTCACAAAAGTTTGAGAGAATCGATAATTACAAGCATATATCCTGATATTTTTTATCAATTAAACTACAAGTGTGTCTTCTTCTAATTTTATCAATTATCTGGGATAGGAATGTCCATACATGAGCCTCCATTAATGGCAGTAGTGCGTGCTTCAATATCTACCTCTCCATAAAAGGATCAAAACATGACTTTTAACAATACTCTGTAAAGCAAGCAACAACCATCAAAGGGTGAGGTTATCCAGGCAAGATTTTGAAAGCTGAAAAACACGCATGGTTTCATGGGTTAGATTAGTCGTAGCACCAAGCCTTTTATGTTCCCCAACTACCTGGGGTCCCTCCTTATCATTGAAGGATAGTTGTACGTCATTTATTTGACATAGAAGCTTTTGTCAACTCTCTATCTCTCTCTCTTAAGAAAATTTTTATGAACACAAAATCTCAAGCAGTATCTTCCACTGATATATATATATATATATAACAAAAAAAAAACCATTTTAAAGAGGAACAAGATAGTGATCGACATGGAGTTTTTGCATCCACTTCCTTTAGAGTGGTTGGCTAGGGCAGATCAAAAGGTTTGGTCAATTATCTGATCTAAATATATTTAAGAAACATTAATTACCAAAGAAAACTGCAGATCAAAAAACTTTTTCTCATGTGTGAACATCACGACTTCTGATCAGTGAAGCTCTACAGATTAATGGGCTGCAACTTTTATATATTATATACAACAGTTAAGATATTTGAGAGAGCTGCTGGACGATTTGTTGCTACGATATCAAGTTAAGATTGAGATAGTTTTTTGTATAATTGTGATGGTCGTTTATAAGGGAAACCATCTCTTTATATTTATACCTTTAGGATTGTATACAATACAATGATGAAATTTACTACACATAATAACTATTTTTATATAAGGTGTTTACATATATAGGGTCTCTTTCCTTAATAATAAAAAAGTAATTGTTTTCTAGGTTTTCTGTTATTTTCTTCAGACTTCTGTCAATTACTTACAAAATACAACGCACAAATATGAGAAATGGAGAGCTGAGGATTTTGGTATAACATGTTTTATTTATACAATGTTTTATGTGAATGCTTCTTCTAAGATTCCAAGAGTTTTCTAAAATGAGAAAGAAGAGAAGTTCAAGGCAATTATTAATTTGATGCATATGTAATAGATATGTCAACACGTTTCAGGACACAGAGGAAAACATCTTCGCTATTTGATAAGACAAAGCAATGTAGAATCTAGTATTTTAAGTAATTATTCTTTAATTAATATTACTATAGATGCAAGAAATAATTAATTTTCATGACCTACCTGCCATGAAGATCACTGGTCATTCATGCAACATTATTGCTAGATGTTAGCTAGCTTTGTGAAAGCTATAGAAACTTGTTTACTGGAAAAAAATGGCAATTAAATCAGATGAGATCTCTCAGTAAAATCAGTCTCTCAATTGCATATAAATGGTTGGTAACACTCCATGATGAAAGCCTCTGCTTAAATTATAAAACATGCATGTAAATCTATCTACCATGATGAGTGCAATGTCCTAAAGTATACATACGTACAGCTACAAACAGTGTATATATGTTGTGTTATTACACAGTGAAGTGGTGGTGAAACTCCAAACCTTTTTCACATATATGAAAATTTAAGCTAAGCAATATCATGAAACATAGGGTCTTCAAGGAGGTCATGCCAAACTGAAGGAACTTCTTCTCCATAGCTTGAAGTACTAGAGGCATCTCCCAAGTTGTTGACCATGCTAGATATCTGTGTTACAGGTGGAACTGCAGAAGGAGGAAATGGAGTTGAAGATGAAGGAAACTGAAATGGAGAAATGGGCGAGTTCTCTCCTTGACTAAACACTGTTAACTCAGGAGCTTGAGCCATGCCCTTGGTTGGTGGTGTTTGATAGTTGCAAGGGATTTGTAAGTCCGGCAAATGGGAGAAGGGGATTGAAATATCATTGATCCCTTGAAGAGAGGAAGCCGGTAAATCCAACTGGGATAAACTTGACACTGGGCTATCCTTGAGTGAAGCAAGTGAATTCAAGAGATTAAAGGCTTCGATGTCACTAAGAGTACCGATATTGTTTAGGTTGTTTGAGCTTGTTGCAGTATTAGAAGCTGCAGGAGGTTGAGGTTGAAGGAGGTATTGCAAATATTGAAGTTTTGCCATTTGTGCAGCTTCTGTTTGTAGTCTCAGAGCATGTTCTTCCAATGAATGGTGATCTATGAGCTCCTTCAGGTTAGCTAGGGCTATAAGATGAGGTAAGCTTGAGAAGATATCGGTGCGAGGCCTGTGAGTCATGGGATCAAAACCCATTTGAATGAGCTTTTTCTTCAGGTGGGTGTTCCAGAAATTCTTGATTTCATTATCGGTCCGACCCGGTAGGTGGCTTGCAATTGCAGACCATCTTCAAAGCAACAAGTAGAAGAATATGGAAATAAGTACAAATAACATGAATAATCCAGTAAATAAGATGCGGCGAAAAAGAAAGGTGAATGTTTAACTAGTTACTTGTTGCCAAGGACGGAATGGAGATTTAGAATTGTTTGTTCTTCTTCTTGAGAAAATTTCCCTCTTTTGATATCTGGCCTTAAATAGTTTGTCCACCTTAACCTGCAACTCTTTCCACATCTATTAAGACCTGCAAAAATAAACTCCTTGTTAGAGACAGAGTGAGAGACGGGGATGGAGCTGTGCTATATTTACAGAAAGATAAATAAAATACATACCAGAAAGTTTAGGGAGGGCTCTCCAGCTTCCATGGCCATGTTTTTGGATATATTTGACAAGTTTTTGATCTTCTTCAGAGGTCCAGGGACCTTTCTTGAGGCCACTCTCGTCACAGCAAGGAGACCTGCCCATTTTCAAGAGTATAAGACAGTACTGTATCCTATGTTTTTCACCTTAAGATTAGGCTCCCTATGATCCAACCATTAACTGCAGGCTTGCTATTTATATGCGTTCCATGTTTCATGCCACCCTGATATAATAGAGCCCAGAAAAAGAAGCAGGCTGATGTGGTAGCTTCCCATTTGCTAAGCAAAACAACAATGACCTTTTTATTCTTGAAATGTCAGCTATGCCCTCTCCGTCTCCTCCCTCTAAGGTGATTAATTACTCTTAATTAATCAATCGGCCATAATATTTTAAGCAGCCAACTATTAAAATATGTTTCGGTAATCAAGACAGCTAGCTCGTGGTAGGGCACAATGTTTTTGGATTCCACTATTCCATCCGCGACTGGCCTCAAACCTCAATATCAGCTGAACTTCAGAAGTATATATATCCCTGGTGCAGATTTTCTATACATTGAGAGGCATGAAAAAGCCTGTCTTCCATTTCAATATTGCAGAGATCAGGAAGCCTATCGAATACATATATATTTTCCAAGAATTCACATATTCTCCTAGCTAGTGACATTTTCATCACTAAGCTCTGCCACACGAATATATTAATTCTGGCCGATATATCTAAAGAGTGTAGCTAGCTAGCTAGGTTGTCCCCCAAGGGCCAAGGTAGGCTAGTTCTATAATTGTTATACTTCAAAATGCCGAGGGCAAATTTGAGATCCAAATATCGAATGACTAATGATGGTCAAAAACAAACTAATGCAGAAGTCCTAAAACTAAGAAAGAGGTCAGCATCAGGGAACAGATGGCACGTCTTCGATGGTCAGAGTATAGAAGCTCATTCCATGCACGCAACAAATTAAGCTGCCTCCTTCGTCACCCAGTGCATCGCCATGCCAGCGATCTCTAAATTACTGTGAATCATGTTAACATAATGTTTTTATTATCAGTGAATGAAGATGGGGCCTCACCAGTTTCTGAAATTCCTGGCCAGCTTACGCATTTTTCAACTTTTTATAAGTGCCCGTTAATTAATTAGCAAATAGGAGCAAACTTAACATGACAATCACAATACGTTCTTTACTGTCATAATTACCACATTGAGCAACAATTACGTTAGTTACGACTAATAGAATTCTCATTATGTTGCTTCTTCTTCTTTTTCCAAGTAATTTCCTACTTTTTTTCTCCCAATAGAAGATCACGTGAAATAACATCACGTCACTAGCTAGGGCCACCTTCAAATTTTCTATCCCTTCACTGGCAGCCATATATAGCTTGGATAGGGTTACTGATCAGTCCCCAAAGTAATTTTACAGGTGGTTCTAAACTCTAGAGTAAAAAAACTAGGGTTCTCGAGGTTATATTCCTTAATTATATAGAAAACTCAAGTATACTTTTTGAAAGTCAATATATAATTTATCATTCTCCTCTAAAAAATGTCTAGTTTTTTAAATACGATAAAAAACAAAAAATATATTGATTAGTAAATCTTAATTAAATTGAAAATACTAATTTAAATAGAAAAAAAAATAAGGAAAATTATTTTCCTAGTCTAATTTAGTCTTGAAAACAAAAACAACCGACAAAATAGTTGCCCTTTAGTGTCAACATCCCTCTCCACATCAAGATTCATGTTTATGCCTCCCATTTACAGTGTCAGATGGTTTAAGCATTTTGCAATTTTTGTTGATAAATGCTCCACTCGATCTAGTATATGCTACTGGGTTCTTTGCATGCGCTGCTTTTTGAGGCCTCATAGCTATCCAAACGACCTTCACTCATACATCACACAGAATGAGAAGGTTTTGCCAGTCCCTTTTGTACATCGAACATTTAATTTCTAAAGTTTTACAATCCTAAACTATAAAGAAAAATACTAGGGTTCTCAAGCCTAAGGTACAACCCTTAATTATAGAAACAATTGTATATAAAACTCAAATATATTATGAAAGTCGATAATTCATCAATCTACTTTTAGAAAATAGCCTCCAGAGTTGTTTAATACAAGAGAAATATCATAATTAATTAGTAAAATTTTAATTAAATTGAAATTCATAATCAAACTAGAAAAAAGAATCCAATGATGACAACAAAAAATAAATGAATAATTCTTAAATAATATCTTAATATAATTAGACATTTAGAATGATCAAGAAAAATTTTAATTTGATAAAATGACCGGATAAAAATTTATATTTATTCACGCATTGAACTCATTTGGAATTCTTTGAAACCTAAAAAATTTTAACAGTTAAGAAAACAACGTAGTAAAAATAATTATGCCAAAAATAATTAAAAAAAGTGCCCCGTGTATTAAAGATTTGGGTAAAAAAAAGAAGGAAAAAGAAAAACAAATGGAAATTAATTCCAGTTACTAATTAGCTGGTAGTCACTTTCTTCCTCCATATTTTCATTAAAAACAGAGAAATACAACAACTTTCATGTAATAAACTCAGAAACAAAACAAGTTAAGCGAATTTGTCACGAATAGAGACATGAACATCTAATTAATTTCTAGTATAATTTATGAATTTAATGGAGACTTTGAGACTTGATTTCTCAATGGTCAGCGACATATATTGTGTTTGTTTTTTCTTCTTCTTTTCTCCTGATCACAGCGCTGAATATTTCAAACATGTTTCGTAACTAACATTAATCATATTTGTTTTTAATTTCTAGAGGGAAAAAACAATTGATGAATAAGGCCAAAGGAGCTCCGGAGACAGGTCTTTTAATTAATGAATGAATATGCAGGGAAGATTCTCAAAAGCATTACATATCCATCTGCAAGTGAAGATGACTTATTAGAAAATTAATTAACAAATCATACGACTCCAAAATGTGAACTCTCCACACATAATGAAATGAAAGAAAGGATCATAAGTTATATATATATATATATATATATATATATATATATATATATATATATATGTTCACCTTGATCTCACATAAATATAAAGCGAACATTACTTATAATATTCCTACACGATAGTTATTTATTTAGTTTCACCATATCCAACTCCAGCCGTCCTCGTGAGGAAAGTTGGGGAAGTCTTCTGTGAGAAGAATGTAATCTAACTTTTTTTTTTCTTGGTGTGAACGAAACGCGGTAATATATAAACCTAGCTAATACATTTTTATACATTCTTATATAATCCCTAACCAATAAACTGATTCATGCATAAGTTTTAAGGGTTTTTTTTTTTTTTTTTTTTTTTGAGGTTTAATAAGTTGGTTGGTTAATGCACACTACTCTTCTTACATTGTCATTCGTAAAATTGTAAAATCATCATTTTTCACCCATATCAATCCAGAAAATTATTTAAAACTAGAGGGATTTAGCAAGAACTTTTACCACAAAACCCAGAAAACTAAAGTTAGGTTGGGGATCAAAGGATTAAACGAAATGTAGTTCTGAATGGTGAAGTTGTATATATGGCCACCTTTTAATTAGAAATTATTAGAACTATAATAATGATCTATAAATTAATCACACATTCCTGTCAGTGGATGGAGTATAATAACTTCCAAGCGTTGTATTCTTCCTCCAACTCACTGGAACCTCTATCATGTCATTCATGTCCCATGAACGAGCACAAAATAAGTGAATATATATATATATATATGAGTGAATCTAGTAAGAATATCACTAACAAATGTTAGAATTAGCAATTTCCTAATAAAGGAGGTGGCAAGTTGATTAGTTTTATTGATTGCCTGATGCAATGTAGGGCATAAGATCATTAGCTAGTATTGTCCTTAATTACCTTATATATTTTGAATTGAGTACTCAAATGGATCTTGTTCCAGCTTTCCACGTGTGCTTGATGATTTTGCATTCTAACCAACCACTGTGCTAATAGGCCACCTATCTCTCTCCCCTCCCCACACCGGCGTCCATATTTTGATAATCGTCCAAGTCTTTCTACTACAAGTGGGACTTTGGGGCGTGCTTAATTCCATGCATAATTATATTTTCTAAATGATTTGGAAAATAACTAAGGAAGAATATAAACATGCATGCGTCAATAATGCAGCAGATAGCCACATATATACATAGCATGCGTGATTCTTATATGTACTGTAGCTGAGTTTGTTTTCTGTATTATTTTCTACAGTTTAAATCTTAAGAAGATAATAAGAAAATATATAATTCTTATGAATATACTATTTTAAATACGTACAGTGATTTACTCGATCAGAGAAGGACTTGAACTTGTTACAAGAACACTGGCCAAAACACCCTTCCTCTCTTAAAATATATATAAAGAAAAACACTTGTGTGTGTGTGTGTGTGTCTGTCTATATATAAATTAATGTCGATGTAAGTAAATTTGCCTCTAATTCTCCGTAGTATCCATAAATAACGTAGCAAAGAAATTGCAGCAGGTAATGTGAAGAATTAACACATCGTTGCAAGATTGTATTGTATAACCTTTTTTTCTAGTTTCTACAAGAAAGTAAACGTCGCAACCAATAACATAACTAATCACCAAATGTTTTCAACAGTGCGGGGTAAATGGTTGTCAAAATGCTTAAGTTTAATCATAAAACTAACTCTCAGAGATAGTAACATGATGATGAAAAGGACATTACCCATTTGACCATTGAGGTAGCTGGTTAGAGGAGAAGTTGGTGCAGCAAACACTGAATTTCTACCGTCTTTAAAACCTAAAACACGTTCTCCTTTGAGTTTAAACCTCATCAAGACAATGCGTCTATGACATTTGTGGATGCCTTCGTCCTTTTCTTCCTTGTCCTGTATCATAAACAGAGAGATTTTACCCAAATTTCCTTTTAAAGGTGGAAAATCAAGGAGTTCTTATACATCGATCGTGTCAAAAAATAAATATAATAAAGTGCCTTAAAACCGAAAAAAGGGTCCTCGCAATATATGCAGTTTCATGCAACACTACCCTCGCCCTCTCTGCGGGCTTTTCTTCTCGGGATAAAGCGCGGATAATCTTGTTCATACGGGATATGTTCATGGAAAAGATTTATTATTATTATTTGGTAAAAAACTTATGGGAAAACTAAATAAATTAAAATTAATACATAAAAAAAGTGATTGCTCTAGGTATATACATATAAATACACTTTTATTGGGATTTTACAAATTCTCCTTTCCTGTGATGGTTTTGCATTTCCTGTTAGCAATATACCTTCGATGGCTATATATATAAGAGAAAACAAATCCATCATAGCTTGGATATATTGCAATATTTAAGATCATATATATATATATATATATATATATATATATATAGTTCTCAAAAATAATAAAAAAGAAGATATTTCTGTAAGAATATTATTTCACAAGGGAGTTCTTTTAACCTAAACACGTTCTCTTAATTTAAATAAATAGGAAAAGAAAAGCTAAACATGTTCAAAAGCACATCAAATCAATGGTCACATAGAGTCAAAGCAACACGACGAGAAGTGAGAATTCATTAAATTTGCTTTTCCGTTCTCCTTTTACCCTTTACTTGCCTCATATGTATTACTGTCGGCACAAATTTTACTACTATATAAAAGAAATAAAAAAAGATTTCCATCTTAGATTTCAAGAGAGAGAATTAAAGAAACCTATTACCACCTTCTTCACGAAAGCTAGTTAAAAAGATTTTTTTCGCAGAGAGAGAGAGAGAGAGAGAGGGGGGGGGGGGGGGTTGCTTCTTCAACTAGGGTTCCTTGTCTGTTGGACCACCCTCCTCTCATTGAAAAGAAGCAGGTTCAATAAAGAATTTAGAGGGTAAGTGATGTCACCTAAAGTTAGTAACTATTTTAAATTAATGATTAGAAAACATCATAGCTGTGTCAGCTAAACAACTAAATTGCTTGTTCTGTTAAGTTTCTACCCGATACATCTAAACTCGGACTTTCCATGCCTCCCCCATGCCACGTATAAGGTTTGCTGTTGCTCCATTTCCATGCAGAAGGAAAGCAACCATAATATATATATCAATGGGGCTAAGAACATATACAAGATTTAACATATAATATACATAGAATCACGAATAGAATATAAGGGATGCCTTATTATTTGTTCTTAATTGGAACAGTCGAGAGAGATCGATTCAGAGATATACGATCGTCTTTCTTCGCACGCATTATCTTTTGGGAATATAATAAACAGTAATGAGAGATTATGCACCCGTGATATATACATATTGTTTTAGAACTCCAGCCAATTGACTCGAATCAAAAATTGGATACCAAACAACCACTTGCAGCTCAAATAAATTTTGGATTTGATGAGGTCTAGCTAGCCCCTCGAATCAATGTATTTGGATTTGATATATATAGAGGTAGATTGACTGACAAAGCCACTTGCAGTTTCCATCAAAAGCCATCATCAGTAAGGGTCCAGTATTTTCAATCCAGTAATACATGTGGCTTGCTCAGATAACCTATAGACTAACACAGTCATATTAGAGGGAAAAATTGATCTAATTGAAGTATATTTATCAATTGTGTCTCTAACCCTAAATAAATAAGCTAAGATATGTATGTATGTATGTATGTATTGGCTTGGACTAGTGAGGTTATTTCTTCGACTATGGACAGTGACAGTTGCCTCAAGCATCATTAAGCACTTGAATAGAGTAAAACAAGCAGACAGTGCAGAAAAAAACAGTTTATACATAAGAAAGGCTTGTACTGCGTATAGTACACGTGAGTAGTATTTGTGTACATGCATCAAACACTAGCTCCAACTCCTTTCTACTGTTCATGGCCTAACTACCCTAATAGCCACAGAACAAAAACAATTAATGTGGGGTATGAAAAATCTATGCTAATTTCATCATATCTTTAGTGTTTCAATGATAATTACACGTCGAAAATGTTTTACTATGGAAATCAAGTCATTTACCCCATTAAACAAAGTGCCCATATGGCGACCATAAACTAATTTAAGATTAAGATTATATAACCTCTGACATGACACTAGGACTTAGGGGCATTGATTGAATTTATAATCAAACAATGCTCAAATCTTCTTACTTACACCCCCACTATAGTATTACTATCATACAGCATCTAGCTACTCGTTTTCTCAACCGTTATGGCCAGCACTATGGCTTAGGAATATGATATATATATATATATATATATATATATGAATTGATTTACAAGCAATCAGCCACAAAAATACAATATAATATGAAGAATAATTTTGTTATGGGAAATATTTAGGTTTAACAACAGTATTTTAATGAAGAAATTTTGTAGTATGCTAGCTTTATCATTGTTTTGATCCCATCAACAACCATGTCTTGATTTGTTGGCTTAACTCCAATAGACAATGACATCACATATACAGCCAAGGACTGCGAAAGACAATGAGACTGATAGTTTGGTTAATTATTATGTTAATTATGCACCTAATTACATTTATACAACACTTGGACAATCTTCTCATTTGATTTAGCTACTGCCTAGCTAGCTAGCTATATAGCCCTGATTGATTGTATGCTTCCATCAACTTTTGACAAGAAGAAACTCAGGCTCAGAGACCACCAAAATAATTACCACCAACTTAAGGATCCGGCCGTTCGCCTTTACAACTTAGTAGTTATGAACGATTTTTTTTTTTTTTAATAATGCACGATTTTTAAATAGATAACATAGGTGATCCCTCAACTAATTATCCTTTGAAGCTATGTACTATACGTTTATTTATTTATTTTTAGTAAGCTATGTACTATATATCATTTTTTTTATATAAGGATTGCTGCTGGGGACCATAAATCATTTTTTGATATATAATATGATTAAAGCTATGTACTATACGTGATATATATAGTTCTTGCAGACAATTGGAACTTTCTTATGCTTCATATAGGTTTATTACAGATCTGTAGGAACTATATATGATGTTGGAGACCATTTTATAAAGTCCTCGAAATAAACAGGGAATGAAGATCGCCTGATCATTTTTCAATAAATATTCTTGCATCAAATGATTCTATATAATTCTCCCTAGAAATTGAGATGATGATTTGATGTGTAGTTTATCTCTGAATATATATATATATATTAAGGGAAAATTAACTTAATTTTTTAAGAACATGATCAGAATATGCATTCAAATTAAAATGAAGATGTAAAGGTAAAGCTGTTCATGCTTAAATTTACTCGCACCCTGGTAACAAAATCGTTTACATATAGTAAAACTAAAACTCAGGTTGTATATATATGATTTTTGCTTCAAAAATATTTATGAACAAAGTGGATATAATTCTGATGAAATAAATAAATAATAAATTATATAAGAACAAGTCAATCAAAACAGTAATATCCAAAAACAAGTTTCAGGTGAGAAATTACTGCAGAATAATAATTAGTACATAATTTTTTCCCCATTAATTTTCCACCCAAGTTAAATTAAACATACTCTAAGACCACTAGAGCTTAAGAATTCAAAAAAAAAAAAAAAAAAACTATCGCCGATCATGCTAGATTCAACATACAAGCAAAAACAAACGGAGATGTATGAAGCAAACAATATTTACACACTAAAGGGGAATTAGAAAATCATTGAAAAAAAGAAAAGAAGCAGAACCTTCTATGCTTCAAAATTCAACGGATTAAACAAAAGAATATATAGTAAACTAGTGTTGAAAAACAATACTGTCCATTTAATTCTTGAGAATTGACATAAGAAGAAAATTAGAGGGGTCCTCGGAATAGCATAGCAACCTTCACTTACCAAATCATGGTGAGCCAATAATTATCATTGACGTGTTTGTTCACGAGAAAACAAAGTCGTCATACGCAACTATTTACATGAGACTCATCTTCTGGGTCCCTAGCCCTAGCCCTAGCCCTAGCCCTAGCCACACCTCCCTCTGATGTATTTTAATCATGCAATTAGTTGATTTACACACTAATGCCATATTTTCTTCAATGAGAAATCATAAATTTATGGCATGAAGAATATTGCAATGTAGCATTTAAATCTGTAATCGAAAGTATTCTATGCTATGCATCAATATCCGTGCACTTGTCTTCTTTTGCTTGTTGTGTTACGCTACCAAGAGTATACGATTCAAAGTTCAAACTTTAAGAGCACCACCTGTTCCTCCAGTTTAATCAGATATGCTCATATATATGATATTTAATTTAACTTGGATTTAATATTGTATATAGCTAGAATCTCTCTTCTATTTTTTATTTTTGTTCTTGATAGGTACATATGCAATTTATAAACAATAGCTAGCATCAGTTAACATAATTACTGTGATTAGCAACTGGGGTGCAGAAAAATCAGCTCTAATTTGAATACTTGCAGCTTGCAAACATATATAACCTGCTCAACAAATCCATCTAAGTTTGATGTGCGTCTACACAGGCATCCTAGACCTAGCTAGTTCAGGTTCGATCTTACATGCATGTTCTTGAAGTATATTCTAATGAATTGAGCTAAGACAGTGAGACCTAACTCTCTCTCTCTCTCTATCTCTTATCTCTGATCTTGCTAGAATGAGTGCAGTTAATGTTATGATGATTTAGGGATAACACTGATTATGATCTTCGCTAACAAATTAACCAAGAATCATTTAAACTTTAGAGTGTGTACACATCAGCTAGTTTATTTGGTAGATCAGTCAGAGAGCTTCTTGATATATATCACTATAAAGTTTTGTTTTTAAAATGAAAAAAGAGCAACTGAGAACGCATAAAAGAAGAAGAAGAAGAAGAAGAAGAAGAAGCCAGAACCGTCTTCATGTGTAGACAACCAATCCGCCATTAAAATCATGTAAGGTATGTGTCACCTCGTACTAATAGCAATTCAACTAGGATCTCCTATTAGGGCTTCCAAAGCATTCAATTTGTCTAATATCAAGACAAAGAGAAGCTCATGGGTTAGTAAGTTCGTCGCTGTCTACAGTCCATAGTCTTGGGGCCTGGTGGTGAATCCTGGCCCGCTAAATGGAATCCAAAAGTGCCCAACTTGACCTAGATTTGACCTATCAATTCAAGTCCTTTTTGTCTCATTTGTAACCGTAGATTTAATTTAATATTAAATAAAAACTATCAATCAGCACAGACAAGAACAAAGAGTTGGAATTAAGAAAATGATTCGGAACAAATAAAGAAATGGAAAAACAAAAGGTTATAAAATATAGTTTTGATAATTCAAGGATACAATTAAAGCAATCGGCAGCTCTTAATTGCTACCTATATTCCCTAAACCAAATCAAAATAGCATTGAACTAGTCTTATAACATAGCATCTCGAATTTCAAGTCAAGTTAATTTTTAACATAAAAAATAATAATAATTATTATTTTTCATGTATCATAATTTTTTTAAATTAAAAAACAAAAGATATTATTTATATTTTATAAAATAAATTAAAAAATATATAAATTAACAAATAAAAAATAATTATCATTACTAATTAAATATTATAACGAGAAGCTAATCTTCATAATCGAAGCAGAAGATAAATTCCCATGCCAAAATTTTACCCCAGTTTTTGTTTTTATCTTATGTGTTTTCATTTATTTTTCATCTTAGAAACTAACTCTTATTGCTAATAAAAAAAGGATTTTTATTTTATAAAAAACATAATACAAATATTTTAAGATGCGGCAAGCCCTATGATGCCAGGAATAATGGACTTACATCACGATATCATACAACTAATTTATATAAAATATAAGAGGAAATAATTTAGATAAATTAAACTAATTTCTTCGAAACACTATAAAACTAAAAAAATGTAAATAGATCAATCACTATTTAAATAATAAATCTAAGCAAAATAATTTAACCAATAAGAGATAGGGCATTAATAAATATTTAAATAAAAAAATAATGCAAAAAAAAATAAATCAGACCCACTTACTAGGTCTCTAGTCAAAAAGCTCAAGCTAGCACCTAGAGAAAAAAATAAAAAAAATAATTAAGCAACATGTTACCTATTGGATAGGTCACATGTTTCCTTCTGGGTAATATTTTTTGTCACTTTAAATTAAAATCCAAGCTTTTAGACTTTAAAAATCTAATTTTTAATTTATTTTTACTTGAAAACACCTCAAAAATACTATAGAAACCTCAATAAACTAAATAATAACCCTAAGACACCACAAAATTACTCTAAAAAAAAAATCAAATGAATAAAAAACCTAAACGGACATAATATACTTTTTCAGCATGTTTGTAGAGAAACACCATATTCATTGACTTCTATAGAGAAGACAAATTCATTGACATAAATCTCAAACATTTAGATGGCCAAAATGTGGGCATTTAACTATTTTTCTTTTTTAATTTTTTCAAAAATTTTCTCTCTCTTCCCTTAATAACCGGAGATTGAAAAGTGAAGAAAATAAAATTAGATACCCAGACATGAATCTCCGAAACAACAGGATCAAATGATAGAAAATTTGAAACTCTAGGGATTGAATTAAAGTTTCCCACACCAAAATCTAAATGGGAATGTGTTTTCAAATAATTTTTACTTTCGACCTCTATTAAATTCTAACTTTGTTTTTGCAAAACCGAACCTATATTCAAACATAACCCAAAATTCAGTACATTAGGGGCAAAAAAAATTGGAAGCATTACAATATATAAGAAACCATGACGCCATAACTTTGGAGGATGAAATTGCAATAATTAAAAGTTTGAAAATCAAAATAGAAAAAAGAAAAAAAAGCATTGCTTAAGTTAACAGGCGAGTTGAGAATGAGTTTGATGCTACAATGAATATGCCATTTATTTTAGTTTATGCTCTGACCAGGACTAAAATTTGCAGACAAGTACTAGCAAACATGCATACTTTGCAGGTAAAGGGGCCAATTTCTTTATGGTTATTGTTTAATCAACTACTCCATCCTGCTAGTGCTAGAGATTCAAGGGTTTTTTTTTTTTAATAAGAGAGATTCAATAATTTGTAAAAGTTAAAGTGAATTTTTCACTAGATGGATAACTTCTAATTTGCTCTAATGACTTTTGAGGGGAGGGCTCTTGGATTCCAACTAGCTTATTTGCTTATTGGCTTGTGTTTTGACACGGGTAATAAAAAAAAAAATTAAAGCATAAAATATCTAGGTATTAAAGATGTGTCTTCTTAAACAAAGAAATAGATTTAAACATGAATTAAACAATCTTTTTATTTAATATTGAGATGGAAAAACATTTGATCTATCTAAGTTAATATAGGTTGACCTGCAAAATTCACGAGGATAATCTTGAAATCTTTTTGGAAAACTCAATCCTGAATAAAAACAATGTTAAAGGATAAAATTGGTAAAAATAGCATTTACTTCAAAAAAAAACCTAAGCGAACTCGAGTCAACCAAGAAACTCGCGATGCAAGTTTCACGAGGATAATCTTGAATTTTTTTTGAAAAACTCAATCCCGAATTAAAATAATGTTAAAGGATAAAATCGGTAAAAATAGCATTTACTTAAAAAAAAACCTAAGCGAACTCGAGTCAACCAAGAAACTCGTGATGCAAGTCATACATGTCATCGAATTCAATAAATTTTTTTTATCCCAAAGATTATTTTTCATTTAATTATCAACAATAAAACGCATGATAATTTTTTGTATGAATGTTTTTTTTTTAAGTAAAAAAATCGTGATAGGCATATAGTGTCATGATAGAATAAGTACATAATTGATAACAAATGGTGAAATCATATTCTTTTAGGTTTGTGTTAAATAAAAAAAAAAACAGATTATCGATGACAAACGATGAAATTGTATTTTTGTTTTTTAAATTGAAGGGTGGAAAAAGCATTAATAAAAAAAGAAAATCAAATAATAGCCTGAATGCTGGAAATTAATTCGTTAACCCTGTGACCCGGCCTATTGACTCAATTGGATCCAATGATTTTTTTTTATCAATCTTTTTAACCAAATATATAATAGAAAAAAATCCAAAAGAGGCCCAAGCGCATGGGGCTGAGCATTAAAAAAATCCCAAGCGTGTGGGCCTTATAGCCCAAATGCTTGGGCTAACTTTTATCTTTTTTAATTTCTTAAAGGGGGCAGATGATATTTCTTTTTAAGATAGTAGATGAAACGTCGTTGTTTTCTGCAAAATTCGGTGATCATGTCGCCAGAAAATAAGGTTTTAGTTTTTTGGCTTAAAAATCTATTTTCAACCTGTTTAACCGAAAACACCTAGAAAACACTTTAAGCACCTTCAGAAACCTATTCATGGTCTCCAAAACCCCAAAAAAATAGATAAAAAAATTAAAATCAACTTGAATTCAAAAACATTCTCGTGGTCAAATATGCTTCCTCGGGAAAGGAGAAGGAAACAAAACACCTAGGTAAAAATACCCTCATGAAATGGAACCCATTGACACCGATTTCAACCTTTTTGGTAGTCAGAATTATCGTCAACATTCATTTTTTCTCTCTACACCGGAATTTAGTGTCCTCTTTCTCTCCTCTCACAAAAAGAATTGAAAATGAGGGAAGTGAAATTTGGTACCAAAATTGAATTTTTTATAACTGACATGACCGATCACTTATAAATAAAAAAAGATAGGGATTAAAATAAAGTTTTTGTATGAAATTCAAAATCGCCACCTATTTTACCCGTCATTTTCATTTTGATCCTCTGACTTTTAATCCAATATTTTTTAATAAAAAAAATATGCAATTAGGTACTAAATTGAGCTAAAAAAGGCTCAATTATGCAAATGATAGTTGAAGGATTCAATTGAATATTTTTTTAAATTGCTTATTCTAATCCAAGTGATTGATTTGTGAGGAGATGAACGGTTATTTCAGCTACAGTTTTTGTTATTAATTATTAATAATTAATATGTCTAATCGACCCTATTCCTACGAACCACATGAAGTGAGATGGAACCAACCTGCACCTAACTCTTTTGACTCTCTCAAACTAAAAAGACCTGATAGGCCGACGTGCTTAATTGGACTCATCCAAGGCCACCTCTTTAAGTAGATACGCCTCCCTAAAAGTTATTGTAAGGTAGCATCTAATAATTAAGCAGGGAAATTCGATACATAACTGTTCAAATTAGGATCCAAAAAGTCCCCAAGGAGACATCTCACCCCTCCAGTTAAGAGTTAAGAGCAGAGACTTCTGTTAGATTCAAATTTCAAGAGAGATGGGATGGGGTTTTAGGAATGGAAAGCAGCTACTCTACGTTGTGGTGTCCAGCTACTCTACTCCACCTTCATGGGTTGCAATTTGCAAGGCACAAGATTCTACACCAAAAACCTAAACGGGATCCGCTAATCATGCACTCAATTCTATCTTTGCTGAGGAGGGCAGCATTTAGAACAAGATTAATGGCAATAAAGTCTTCACAGCATGCGAAAACAGCACGACCAGAGCATCCTTTGAGCTACCAACAATCAAATGACAAATGTATGTATTGTGCATCTAAAGCAAGAACCAATCAATGTGTTTCTAAGAGCATGTTGCACTCCTAAAGAAATACGCAAGAGGGATGGAAACTACATAAACCATGAAAGAAGGTTTCCAAGAAACTGAAACAAAGACCCAAATGCAATTACATGCAGTCCATAAAAAAATTCATCAGCAGCCAAAAAAAATCCAATCAGGTATTACTAGCAAATAAAAACATACCTACCTTGAGAATCATATCAACTTGTGAATACTTGTTCCGCATAGCACTCAGGACTGCACCACTCAGCATGCGGAGGACGCATATCAAGACAAATGATCAGAGGACATTGGAAACGAACTTTAAAACCTGAAAATAAACCAAAACCGAGAGAGAGAGAGAGAGCAAAAAGGGAGAGAGATCGAATTATCCAGGCTTGCTGATGGATATCTTAAGTTACTGGATAGAGAATACGAGAATCAAGTACCAGGTTTAAAACTTTAAATAATGATGCATGCAGAGTTAGGTCACATGGTTGTAGTTGAGGACTGAACGAATTAGATCATCAAGATCTACCCATGATCATAAAACATGATTGGACCTGATGAGAGAATCAAGTCAAAGCTCGAAAAAGAAAATGCCATGCCCACAACTAAACATCACTTAACAGGAGTTGGTAACAAGGGAATAGAATATATACAATGTATGACACCTCTACTTTGTGACTTAAATTCATTATAGCAGTTGCTTGTTATGGCCCACATAAGAATCCTTAATGTGAAAGCAATATGTTGCAAGGATTTGACAGTTAAAGAAATACCTACCACAGTCATGTGAACCATGCTAAACGTCAGGTGGGAATTGCCCTTAACGTAACCAGAGTCCAAGGGAACAACTATTAAACAGCTCGAAAGTTGAAAAATCTATACAGGTTTCCCTGGTATGACTTCGATAGATGCTGTATAGGAGAAAGTAGAAGAATTTTTCCTGTGGGAATTGCCGAGCAGGTTACTGCTGCCAACCCACACTTTGACAAAGCCAGAAGGGAAATCACAGAACATTGGCAAAACCCATACCAAACTCACAACAGACACCTAATTCAAGCATTCCAAAGAATCTTTGAGTGGGTCTAGCAAACAAATTCATGTTTTCCTATTAATTAAACTCTGGAAAGCACTTGTCTTTACGTAACACAAATTTTCTGATTGGAATAATTATGGTAAAACTGGCAAGATCCCATCTACAAAGCCAAATGCCAACAATGAAGTCAGAGCATAAAGTCAAAACAGGTGCAGTTGTAAAAGGTGCTCCAAATAGTCCATGTAAAATACAGATAAGATTATTCAGCTTGCTTCTGAATCTTAAGCACAGTAAACAGCCACCAGAACTGTAAATTGGAAAAATAAGCAGTAGAGATAGATGAGCTCGTGAACAGCCATAATTTCTTTGAAGTAAATCTAACATAGAGTGATTCATACGTGTAAATCAATATGCCTACAAAAAAAGAGATGATTGGTCTATAATTTTTTTCTTTGACTGCAAAGAGGGATTTCATTAACAAAAGCACAAAACTAAAAGGTTCATTACATACATAAACCATCTCTGAAAATCCCATGTCATGGTCTTGTTAACAAGATAGAACAATAAAAGTGTAAGTTGACCCACCCAACAGCATCATATATGCAATAAAATCACATCTGCAGAACATAGCAACACTTAAATCATCATTGGACTACAAGCAATCTCTGGAATGAACTTAGAAGCATTATTGCAGAGAAGGTGCCGGCAAAAGATGTAGCATCAATCAAAGAACAGCAATAATCCCCAGAACACATCCAATTCAACGGCAATTGAGAACTAGCTCACAAACTGCACTTTTTAGCTTCAATAATGCTGTACTAGGCTTATATGCCATGATAACTCGTCAGACTAGGTACTCGCCCAGCAAAACATCAGCATCCAATCAGAAATCTAAGAGCATAGCCAGTAGGTCATGACAGCAACTCACTTTCAGCAGACATTTCATGGATTTAAGCATCCAGATAACAACCTGATCCTTGAAACTTTCCATGACAACAGCAAACTTGACCACAATCCAGAAAACATATGAAAGGGCAATAATCTTCAATGGTTGAACCAGATGCCCGCAATTGTTTAAACAATTGTTGGCATAAGAGCAGAACTAACCAAAAAAACCAGCTGATAAATTCATATTTAGAATTGCAGCTGTATCAGAAGACAACCTCTTGTAGCATACAGAAGTAACTAGAATAGAAAGCATATAAGAAACAGCAATATGGAAGTACAGGGTACCATCAAACAGATCCCCCACATAGCAATAGAGACCTTGAAAAGCAGAACTGGGAACAATCACTGCAGGCAGAAGGGAGATAAACCTGGCAGCATAAAGCCAAGCTCTTTCATTTAACTGGCAGAAAATTTTCAGCAATGCAGCAAGAGCTGCGGGACTATTGAACAGTTAAAAAGTATGGCAATTTATTAAGCCACTAGATTGATGGAAGCCATTGAAGGCCCAGCGCCAGGCAAATCAACCACAAATTCTCTTTATCAAAAGTCCATTAACATCTAGTCCTCCTCTTACAAATCACATAATCATACTCGAATCTGTTTTCCATTTTATTTTTCAAATCTCTCAAGATGAAGTTAATACAAAGCTCCCTAAGTAGGTTTTGGGATTGCCAAAAAGAGTTACTAGAAGAGATACAGTGTTCACTTTGGAAGAACCCAAAATAAAATACATCGGAACTCTATAAACCTCCCAGAAAATTAGTACCTAGCACAATGTTAAGGAGTGATCAATTTAACAAAATAACATGATGGATTAACGACATAAACAGGACTAACATCAAATTTCATAATAGTCGATATGGATTAAGAAAATAGTTCCATTATATTACAAAAAGCATTTTTAATTTCACCCCTTTGAAGTGAAGTTTGATTCTGATAGACTTCAGATGTGGCGCACCAAGATATTTCTAATGGGTAAAGATTCCAAACAATAACTCTAATTTTTTTGCTGCCGCTCCTGACATGGCAGTATTGCACTTCTTTGTATAACAAGTCGTCCATCTGTTATCAGAGGTTTCCCTCTAGTTTCAAACTAAAGCAATCTTAGAAGAAGTGTTGCAAATTTTAAATTTACAAGGATGCTTGGATGCCTACAAACTTCTTTACAAAGCATTCACGACAAGCCTCCTTTTTACAGGAACTTCTCATAAAACTCACTATTATTGAGGATGAGGAACAGTTTCCGCTCCAAATTTATTCAGGTCTTTGCCCACTAATCTATATAGTATATACTGTCTAAGCAGCTAAAAAATGAGCATCTATTAGGCAGTTCTCTTTAAGAGTATCAACTGTGAATTGGACTGAACAGAGCCTCCATCCCAATAACAAGAGCAACTAAAACACATGAAATCAAAAAAAAAAAAAAATAAGAGAATCCAAAAGCAGAGGAACAAGAATAACCAAACAGCAGCACAGCATCATTTCCCACTTTTCATTCAAAACTCAACAACATTTAGCATCTAAAACACAATCAACCCACAAAATAAGACGACAGAAACCCAAAAAATCACATTACCTGAACCCAAACTCGCATAACAAACTATTTGAAGTTTCGCACTCTAAACCCCCGTATTCTCCACTCCGCTTATGCTCTTTCAGGATCCTCAACCTCCACTCTTCCAATCCTTTCACTGTCCTCCAAAACCGACCAACTCGGTGGTTTAACCGCTCTCAACCACTTAAAATCATCGACATTTTCCCAATTCAAATCCTCCTCTTCCAACCCAGCTTCCCTCAAATCCTCCTCAATCCCCTCATATCTCAAAAAAAACGGCGCGAATCTCACAGCTCCACAATCCTCAATTATCGGCCCACTCCTCACTCTCAAATAAAAATCACAACTTTTCGCATAATCTGATGCGATGCTAACACAAACAAGCAGTTCTCTACTTCCTCTATCAAAATTGAACCAATCACAGGTCCCGTGTAAACCCTACAATTCCTCAATCTGTTAACAAACATTGCGTTAACGCAGCCAATCAATTTCACTTCACATGAATTCATATCCGACAGCGAAAATTCTCCAAACTCTTTAAAATTCTTGAGATTTTTTGTTAGAGTTTGATTTTCTTGGTTTAGTGAAAGAGGAATTTGATGGAATTGGATTTGGTTTACTTGTGGATTTGTTTTTGAAGGAGAATTTCTTCTTAGGGACAAGTTGGGAATTCAATTTACCGAGAGATTGCTTTAAGTTTTCGATGGATTTAAGAGGAGCGGATTTCACAAGGGAGAAAGTAGGAGCTTTCAGCGACGAGTTTTTCGAGGGAAGAGATGTTGGCTATATGAGATTTTAAGCGAGCAGGATCTGTTGTGTTGGGTGAGTTGGGATTCGATTGAGCTTTTGGAATCGGTGAATGTGGAGAGGAAGGAGGCGGTGGAGGCAGTTTTTTGTCGGGATTGGTGGCGGTTGGACAGGCGGTCTAGCATTGCTTGGTGCTTTTTTTGGAGTGCATGGTCCATGGGACTGGTTGGATTCGGACTTGAGAGATCTGATGGCGGCGGCGATTCTTCTTCCATGGTTGTTCGTGGTGGTTGGAGGTGGATAAGGGAATGACACTGAGCGGGAGGTATGAAAAAAAGAAATGAAGGAATATGAAACTGCAGCGTTTAGGAATAAAACAATATTATGAGGAATTTTCTTTTCCTGTTGCTCAATAGTGACATTCAAGCAAGCAATTAGACTAATCAGTACTTTGCTAAAGAAGAAAAGGCCAAGTATAAGGCAAAGGGAAGAATAGAGGGACCGGGAGGAAAAATTACGCAATCAGTGAAGGAGGATGCTGCTGCTCCTCCTATGTCATGAAATTACATCAAATTCATTGAGGAATAATACAATACAATTGGCTCAAGCAGATTTTTCAGCTTCTGCAGCTGCCTCTTCCTCTTGCAATTTCTTCAAGGATGGAGGTGGTCTAACAACAATGCTTCTCTTCCATTGCCTGTCCAACTTTCTTGACAGCCTCTTCCCAACCCCCTCCACAATCTCTCTTTCCCGCTTAACAGTAAGCATGCGAGCAATCTGCAATCAATAAAACACACTCAGTCAATACTGAATTACGAGGGAGGGTACTACTTTTAGCCTTGAAGCATCGGCTGCGAACTTCACTGTGAAAAGGCACATCATTCTCGCAGAAAAAGGTTCAGAATGATAAATGAACTTCAGTATTTTAATAAAATATGTGATGAGCACACAGAAAACGCATGAAAGTGAAAATGTGGAAAATGGGAACCTACAAAATACTTGAACACAGCAGCCATTTCACCACATCTTAGTTACAAGTAAAGGTGGCATCTAGTCATATCCCCATCTGGCTTGCTGCTTGACTGCACAAACTAGTACTTAATAAGGCACATAGCACATAACATATCTCCAGCCACAGGAAGAACAAAAAATCTCTAAGCAATTTCAAAAGGATGCAATTATATCTCCAGCAAATTAGGCTGCCGAATATATGTCAGCAAGCAAATGATTTAGATGGGATTTATTGATTGCCATGGTGTCATGACCATTAAATGTACAGCTCCAACTTTATGTTAAATAGTACATACACAAGACTACCCATCAAAAACCATTGAGTTGAAATACACACTTAGAAGCATCATTTTGCCTTTGGCCAGTCCTCTTACTCCCCCGCCCAGTTATTCCTTGGAGCATAATTAAGTTCTCGCAGCCTTATCCCAGACATTTGCTGACAGATAGACCCATTTCACCTTTCTGCACTAGTCAGGGATATACCATATGGGTCATTTATATTTCAGTAGGCATGCAACCAATGACACTCGGTAGAAGAATAGCTACACGAATTGCAGAGAGTCATTGTCACTCCATACTGTACTGTAGCATGTCATGGCCTTAAACTATTTCTTAAACTGTATGCCCCAGTCCCATAATACATCCAGGAGCCTCATTGTATTCAACTTCATGCCATGGACATGAAATAAATAGTACGGTAAGTTTCTGCCTTTCAGTCTGACACATATTGCATGGACTTATGCTAGTGACCATTTGGATTTCCATCCAAGTGCCAGACTGTCAACCTCTAGAACCATTCTCCCTTTTAAAGAGTACGTGTAAAATACACAGGTAGTTTAAGGTGACCTGCAGAAAAATTTGACTCCTTACCTTGATAATGCATTCGAATATTACTATTCTCATTGTTTCAAAGAAGATCCCTGATTACTAGATGGCAGACAGGGCAAGAATAACAACATTTACATTAGCATGTTTCGAGGTTGCAACCAAGGTAACAATATACTACCAAATCCAGAAATACAGCAACCCCAAAGACTTAAAACAAAAAATGGAAGATAATGGAACGAAATGAAACCACACTTTCCAACTTAATCATTTACATAAGAATTCCATGGCAAGATAAATTACTGACGAGGACTTAGAAAGCCATGATATTAGGTCATACATACAAGCAGCAAATGGTTTAAAGAAAGTATGTCTGGTTATCCAACAGAAAAAAGAAAAGCGTGCGAGAAAAACAACAAGTGCTCATGTTTCATGCATCTACCAAAACTTTATGTTTATTTATTTATCAAATATAGAAGGAAATGGTGGGAAGGTGTTATGAAAAACAAAAGGCACAAATTCCACATTGTTAATGGAATTCCTCTCATTCATAATGCTGGGCCAAGAACATCAGCGAGTAAAATAAAGTTGATGATATCCAAATTGGAAATATGCTTCGATGATTGCTCCAACTAAAATTATTCTGCTGGTTACCGTTGACATGATAACTAGACAGCCAAAATCCACCATAGAAGTCACACTCAAGCCATCCATTGACATTTCTACAGAATAAAGATTGAAGCATAGAGGTATGCACCTCAAAAACCAAGCTTCCACCTCTATTATAAATCCCTTACTTCCCTTTTTCAGAAAATTTTGTGTTTGTTAAATTGTAAGAAGTATCCAAAACATCAGTTCCCGCAGAAACTATTTCAGACATAACACTTACAAATTACAACCACGCAATACAGTGATGTATTCTAGTCCTTCTACAAAGAAAAACCTAAAATGTCCCAAAAAAATTGCATTCCCTTCTGCTTAAGTATTCTTGTTGCCATTAGCGATTCAGATACCCAAGACACCCTTTCCAATTAATTGACCAAACAAATTTGAACTAAAGAGCAATGGAAAAAACATATTAAACAAAGAGAAGTTGGGAGTTGTATAAAAGAAAAGCAGGAGCCTCATATTTTACTTGTTTACCAGAACTTCTGAGCTTTGTCATCTATTAAAATATAGAAAAACATGCAAGGAAGGTCTACACAAAAATAAATAAACGGAACCCATTCCACACTTTCATGGCTCCACAGTAAGGTGTATCAAAATTCCTCTTTCACAAATGGGGAGGGAGCCATAAACACCAGAAAGTAGAAATGAAGTTATCTGATTCCATTATATGATCTCATTGATTACTCAACCATTGTTTAGGGCTTAAAACTCAAGTTGTACAACGAAATCACAGGGCTTCACATCAAAAGTCAAGAGCCTCTCATATCAATCTCCTACTAGTAATTAAATTGCAACGAGCATCCAAAAACACTTCAGTCCTAGCTAATCACGATGCAATGCGGCCAGGGAGCCTACTCCCCCCACACAGCAGAAGCTGAAATATCCAAAACAACTCAGAAATCCCATTTCGCCCCCCCTAAGCACACTTGTTGCCATCATTATTTCCAATTCACTCCGGCCTCAAAAACAAGCAACTAAGAAACCAACATAGTAATCAAAAGAAACAAAATTTCAAGCGTTCCATGGAAATTTAAAGGCAAAACCAGAAGCGAGTATTTCATAATTTGAACTAGCAAGCAAGAAGAAAGATATAAAACAATGGATAAGGGAGAAAGCGAGATACCCTTTTGCGCATACGGCGAAACTCACTAGACTTGAACTCATTACGTGTAGATTTCTGAAGACGAAGCATCAAGAGTTCACCTTTAAGATCAACAACCTCTTCATTAATTTCCTCAGTTGTCTTGGCCCTTATTTCCTTCAGTTCTTCTTCTTTCTTAGCCATCATTACTACAGAAGACCGTGTCATTTTGATGGAGGGTAGGAGAACTGAAACGGGACATTTTTGGCGGATTTGGATACCGGAGAAGCTTGATTTTGGGATTATAGATAAGGGCTTTGGGGGGAAAGTAAGTGTGGGAAGGCTCAGCATTGCTCTGCTCTTTGGGTTCGCTTGTGAGACTCTGTCCTTGCTCGAGGGCTTCAACTTCCAGGGTATAGTAGATAAGGCGTTTTCTTTGGCAAGTTAGTCACTCAATTATACAAATATTCTCAGTTTAGTACTAAAATTATTTTTCTTTTCTAATTAGATTCCAAGAAGTTCGAACAATTTCAATCAAATCCCTCCATGGGTGTATATCAAATTACTTTTCATCTAAATTTCACGTGTTAAACACTTAAATGAATCCCCAACTACACCGTGTTTCTAGTCGAGTGTTTGCTGTATTATTTTATACTGCTCTTATAAGAAGCTATGATCTTGTAAGATTTTAAATTAATTTTAATATTTTAAAATTATGAATATATTTTTGGATATTATAATTTTTTTAAATAAGAAATAGAAATATAATGCTTTATATCTAATAAAATAAGTTATAAACTGTTAGAGAATAATATAAATCATATATTGGGACCTCACCTAACAGCTTAAACTATTGGGTTGAGATAGTTCTTTGATATGATATCAGAGTCTTGATGACTAAGAGATCATGAATTCGAATCTCACCAGCTCTATTTATTTGATAAAAATTAAACATAAGGTGATGCGAGTATATGTAAGTTTCAAGCTCAAAAAACTTTTATTTGAAGGAATGTGTTAGATAATATATATATATATATATATTCTCCAATGTCCGTCCTTTTATAAAATATATGTTTGTGCTATAAATGTGTTTCGGATATAATGAATTTTTTTAGTTGAAAAACAAAAGGATGTTAATTTATACATAATAAAATAAATTAAAAATATATATGAATTGATAAATAAAAAAATTACTAACACTACTTGAATATTAAAGAAAAAACTAATCTTCCTATTAAAAATAAAAGATAAATACACATGTAAATATTTTATTCCACTGTTTTTTTTATTTGATACATTTTTTCTTTATTTTATTTTAGAGGTTAGTTTTGGTTACTAAAAATGAATAATTTTTTGTTTTTATAAATTTATCATGAAAATGCATTTTATTTATATAAAACATAAGGCAAAAGAGTTATAATAATATTTTTGAAGTATTATAAAATTAAAAGAAAACAATTAAGAAGATTAGCTACTATTTAAAAAAAAAGTAAAACCAAACAATTTTATAAATCTATATTACTTTCTGCTCAATGTTTTCTTGTGACTTTTTCTCTCATTTCTTAACATTTTAGGGTCTAAAACATAAAATAAATGAAATTTGGAATTGAAATATAGATTTTTATAATAATAATAATAGGGATCAAATGATACATAAACTAAAGTTTTATGGGCCAAAGTGAAGTTTTCCATGTCAAAATGAAAATGAGGTGTGTTTTTTTTTATTAAATTTGGTCCTTGATGTTTTAATTTTCTTTTTAATTACAATCTAATATTTTATTTGTTTTACAAATATCCAGATTGTTTCCTCTTGCATTGCCGATAAAAACAAACACACATATAGTGTTAAGAACAAAAGAGGTTGCTTCAGTCTACTGCAAAGAATCAACAGGTCGGCTATTATCCAGAAGAGAATCTGTTGCTTAGCTTTTTGCTAAGAAACAACCATCTGTGTTCTTCTTTTGGGGATTTTATGTTGTGCTCCTAGTCATTAGGGAGTTGTTTTAGTTAATGGCTTTTCTTTAGGAGAATCATAAGCAAGTTTTTGAATACTTTCTGCTATTTGTACACCATGCAGTAGCTTGTTTTGTCTTTTAAGACTAACATTAACATTTGCAGCAATATGGGTTTCTAAAACGTGCATGAAAGGCTGGACTTTAGCCTATGTTTCGATCGCCCCAATCTCAGCTCTTAATTGATTTCCCAGCTAATGAAAATCACATGTCACTAATCCCCTCCATCACCACCACTAGATTTAACAGTTTTACCAATAAAAATCTATATTGATATTTACACTAATATTCTGTTTATGATTAATTTACTGATGGGATTATAAACGAAAAATATTTATTGAAAAAACATTCATCGGTAATTTTTTATCTATCGGTGAGTCCGTTGTTCATAAATTTACAGATGACTTTATAGAAGGAATATGATGCTAAAAAAATATTACCCGCTTCATTATGTCAGTAATTTCTTCGGTACAATTTAGCACATCACCGACAGAAGAACCGTATGTAATTCTACCAGTAAAATTACATATCACCGACATAATATCATCGGTAATTCTGTTGATGAGTTAATAGTTATAGTAACATTTGCAATAATTCTTTTCTAACTCTTTAGAATATATCGATGGACTTATTTTTCCGCTATCTGGTTTACATTATGCAAGGGTTTAGAGAAATAATATAGTTTGTAAAGGTTTTTCTCAAGTTATTTAAACATGTATTCTTTATATATACATGAAAAGAAGTTTCTTATTTATTCAGGTGTTTTATAATTTATAGCAGTCTCAAAAAAATATTCATTACATGTGCTAGCATCTAATAAAAAAAAGTTTTTATATTAGCATACTCTTATAAAAAAAAATTTTTGTCACGTTGAATCTAATAACAAATTTATTAAGTCCACTAAAATTTGATCGAAATTAAATGACCTAAGAGGTCGACATACCTAAAATTTAAAAGTCCCAACATGGGCTTTCTCAAAACCCAATAAAAAAATATTTTGCTATTTACTTTTAATATTTGAAGTAAATAGACTGATAGTGAGTTGTTACCTCAAATGTTAAAAGAAGTAATACATTTATCAAATTTTTAAATAAAAATTTTTGAATGTAATATTAACTAATGTTAGAGTTAGAAGTATTGAGATACCATAAGTTAGGTGAACCTCATCGAGACTCATTTCATAGATTTGTTTTTTAGAATTTGGGCTGGATTTCATGAACTCAATATATATGAGTTTGTTTGGAATTGTGGTTGCGGTTCAAAGTGTTTTTTGCTTAGAAATGCATCAAAATGATTTTTTTTTTCATATTTTAAAAATTATTTTTGAAATTAGCACATCAAAATGATCAAAAAAACATTAAAAAATTTATTTTTTAGCCAAAAAAAAACAAAATTGAATTTTTGAAAACATAGGTTGATCCGCGTTTCCAAACGCTCTTATAGGCTCCCTGATATATTTATAGACATAACCTGAGTTGTGATATGGAATGACCAATTTAAAATTGTTAATTTACCAAGCAATTCAAAACTACAAAAATGGAATAACCATTTTAGAATGATTTGGTTAGAAATATCAATTATGGTTTAACTTATTGTAGTAAACCTACACACACCCGATAGATAAACTATTAGTAATTTGAGCACAATATACCTTAGCAATTTAAGACAAAATCATTAATGCAACTTATATCATGTAAAACGTTTTAGGGTTGATAATATATTCCCTTAAAGTAATCGTCCTGAATATGATAACCGGTTAGGGTTTTATAGTGACCATAATATCAGGTGACAATTTCATTTCCCAATTAGCATGATTTTAGGTTTGCAGAGTTATTTCTACATTTTCATATCTGAAAAATAGTTAATAAGCAATCTTAGGATGTTATAATTCATAAATATTTGAGTCAAGGGAAACGTGTTTTGTTTTGTAATGTATAGTTTTTACGCTTTAGGTTGTTTTATATATATATATATATATATACGAGATGACATGCCCGCGCACTGCCGCGGACTTATAAAACAAATGTACTTGATAGTGTTATAATTGTGAACCAACGCTAGATAAGTAATAGAAATTAAAGGTATGATGGAGCAAATATTTCATGACGGAAAAAAAAGTTGTGTTGGTGATCAAAAACTTAAAGACTGAACAAAATGATTTGTAGCAATCTACAGTGTTTTGTGAGGAAAAATACAGTGCTTTCGCCATATGATTTAGTTTTTCAGTTAATAAAAAGCAAAAAAAATTACAAAGCTAAATTCTCTACCAACTTAATATTAAAAAAAAACCAACAAAGATAATTTTGGAAGGAAAAAAACCCATGAGAAAAAACGTTGCAGCAATTGACAATGTTTTGTGAGGAAAACTATAGCACTTTTTCCAATAAAATAAAATAAAAAACCATTTAGAGAAATATTGTAGCAATCCACAGTGTTTTGTGAGAAAAACTACAACGCTTTCCTCATATGATTTAGCTTTATTGTAATTATAATTCTTAACTAACTCAATATTCAAAAAAAAATCGACAAAGATAATTTTGGAAAAAATCATTAAAAAATCACATGGGAAAACACTGCAACAATTCACAGTGTTTTAAAGAAAAAAAAATTACAAAGCTAAATTCTTAATCAGCTTGATATTTAAAAAAAAACAACAGAGACAATTTCAGAAAAAAAAAAACAAAACAAACACCAAAAAAAGGAAAAAAAATCATGTTGGAAACACTGTAGCAATTCACAGTGTTTTGTGATGGAAGCTACAGTGTTTCCCCACATGATTTAGCCTTATTTGTAATGACTTGTAATTGTAATTCACAAACAACTCAATATTAAAAAAATAAAATTGAAAAAGATAATTTGAAAAAAATTATAACAAAAAAAACTATGCGGAGAGACACTGTAGCAATCCACAATATTCTATGAGTAAAGCTACAATGCTTTCCCCACATGATTAAGCTTTATTACAAAGTTAAATTTTAACCAACTCAATATTAAAAAAAATCAAATCGACGAAGATAATTTTGGAAAAAAATATTACAAAAAAAGAAAACACAAAAGAAACTGGAAAAAAAACCATGCGAGGAAAAACTGTATCAATCCATAGTGTTTTGTGAGGAAAAACTTGTATTTACTTGTAATTGTAATTCTTAACCAGCTTAATATTAAAAAAATAAAATTGACAAAGATAATTTTAGGGAAAAACATAACAAAAACAGAAAAAAAACCATGTGGGAAAAAACACTGTAGCAATCAACAGTAATTTTTGAGGAAAGTTACAGTGTTTTCCTCACATATTATAACTGTAATTTTTAATCAGCTCAATATTAAAAAATAAAATAAAAAAAAAGATAATTTTGGAGAAAATTATAAAAAAACACCATGCGGAGAAATACTGTAGCAATCAACGATGTTTAAAAGAAAAAAAAATTACAAAACTAAATTCTCAATCAGCTCCATATTAAAAAAAATCGACAAATATAATTTTGAAAAATAAAGAAATAAAATAGAAAAATTATGTGGAAAAACATCGCAGCAATCCACAGTATTTTAAAGAAAAAAATTACAAAGCAAAAATTTTAACCAGGTCAATATTTAAAAAGTAAAATAAAAAAAATAATTTTGGAAAAAACAAAATAAAAAATAAATGAAAAAAAATAGGAAAGTTGAAAAAAAAAAATTTTTGAAAAAAAATTTTTTTTTGAAAAAAAACAAAAAAAAACAAAAATAAAAAGAAAAAAGGGAAAAGTTAGCAAAAAAAAAAGGAAAGCACTGTGGATTACTGTTGTAATCCACAGTGTTTTGTGTGTGGGGGGAACAGTAATTCCCCCACACCATTTAGAATATGTTGTAATATAAAGAAAAAAAAAAAAGAAAAGGCATTAAAGAGAGCACAAGATTACTTGCTTCCTAAGAGGATTCGTTACTTGTTTCGAATGCATATATATATATATATATATATATATATATATATATATATATATATATATATAG
This sequence comes from Populus trichocarpa, assembly GCF_000002775.5. NCBI lineage: Eukaryota > Viridiplantae > Streptophyta > Magnoliopsida > Malpighiales > Salicaceae > Populus > Populus trichocarpa. The sequence goes on along the minus strand of NC_037291.2, from coordinate 11,911,254 downwards.
ATTATTTCAATTGTTTTGTTTCTCAGAAGTAACATGAAGAAAAGAACATGAATGGATAGTCTTCGACAAGTCTCTTTTTTTAAAGGGTTGATATCAAATCTTTTGTAGATGGTCTTCTTTGATAAGTTTTTTTTTTTTTTTTCTCTAAGGTACTAGTGGCAAAACTTTCATGAAAAACAAGTGTTTTTTTTTTAAAAATAAATATCAAAATTTTTATAAATAACTTAACTGACGAGTCTTATTTTTTCAAGTACCGATTTTAAAATTAAAAAAAAAACAATTGAATTGATAAGTTTTTTTTTTAAAGGGACCACCATCATACTTTTAAAAAGAATTAAAATATAAATTGTAAATGAAATTAAAAAATAATTAGAATATTTCATGGCAATTAAAAAGATATATTTATGAAAAAAATACATAGTAGGTAAAATACCTAATAAATATTTAATCACACCAACCTTATAGATGAAGTAGACGAAAATTCGCACCGAGGCTTGTGGCCCAGCGGCAGAGGCAAGGTTTTCTTGCCTCTGTCACCTGGGTTCGAGCCTCAGCGTGCACGTCTGTCACTCCCGCGGTGTTTTACCTGTCTACTGGGCTTGCAGAGTGTTTAGTGGGTCCAGGAATTAGTTGTGGTGCGTGTAAGCTGGCCTGAACACCCCGGGTTACCAAAAAGAAAAAAAGTAGACGAAAATTCACCTCATGCAATAAATTATCATACTAGCCAGCTACTAATGATGAATTGTATGCTATGTGCCAATTTCGTAATGAATCACTTCCTTCTCGAGTTCTTAACTTGTGTGCGCATGCACAAGGAATGCTTCATAAAATTAAATTACTTACTAAAGTTATATAAATATAAAAAAGGTTTTCTTTGATAATGTCTTCCTTCGTCCATCGCAAGCCTTGCTAGTAGTTGGTAACCGATATATGCATATTCGAGTGTATGAAAACCATGAGTTTTATTATTCTTAAAGCATTGATCACTTCCATAAATATTGTCCTCATGTTAGTTCTTTCCGTAACTTAAAAAAAAAAATGTTAGGAAGATGGTAATATTTTAATAGAAACAAGAGAAAATTAGAATTCAGGAAACTCAGATAATTTAATATTATAATTAAAAAAAATAGTCAATGATTAAAAAAAAAAATGACTAATAAAAAAAAAAAATACTTACCAATATTATAAAAATATACCCTCTAAATACTCTTAAAAGGTCTTATCAATTTTATTTGATAACAAATCATAAATTAAATGAGAATAGGATAATTTTACAAAAAAAAAAATGAAAAAAAATCTTAAGCTCAATTATCAGCAAATTAAATGTTTAATGATAAATTGAAAAAAAAGACTAAAAAGCTTGACTAGGTGAGCATGCTAAATTCGCGTCTCGATTGGGAGGTTGGGATAAACCTGTACAAAAAAAATTAAATAAAACAGTGAAAATCAACTCTCAAGCAAACTAAATAATGAAAGGCATAAATAAAAAAAATTGATTTAAAAATATAAAAGAAAAACTCGAGTCAACCCGGGTTAACTTAACTAACCTACGACTTGGGATATAAAATCGGGATAACCCCATAGAAAGAAAAGCGATAAAAATCAAGAAGTTAAAGGTTCAATAACCTAATGTAGAAGGATAAAATTGAAAAATAAATAAAAAAGACCGAAATCAAATCAGGCTAATATTCGAAACCCATGACTCGGGTCATGAGACCGGCCACCTCATAGAAGACAAACTTGAAAAAAACTGTGAAGCAAAATTCTTAATCATCTAAAATTAAAAAACAAAACACATAACAATAAAAATATGATGACCAAACCCAATACAAAAATTAAATGAAATAAAATAATGAGGGATAAAATTAAAAAAGAAAAAGATTAAAAAAATAGCAATAAAAAATGAGAACCAAATATATTAGATGAAAAAAAATTAAAGGAGGATGAATTTGAAAAATAATTTTAATTTTATAAATTATTTCAAATAAAATAAGTTGTAATAAAAAAACATTGATCAAAGTTGAAGGAAAACAAATTGAATGATTGCTTTGAAAAATCAGAGAGGCGGACGTGAAAATCAAAGAGGATAAAAAAAAAAAAAAAAAAAAAGATCAAAGATATAAAATCAGGGGTCGTTGCCCACATGTACTGTCCAAGGATAGAGAGGCATGTCGAGACAATTCTAACACCTCTTCAAAAGACACCTCACACACCGTCCAAATGGCTTGGGCATTTTTTACTCGATAAATAGCTAGGGCATTGCATGCATAATTGTTATTCTTTTATATATATATATATATATATATGTATATATATATATATATATATATATATATATTAAAATACCAAATAGCCTATCTTTCAACTTGATTATAATAAAATAATCAGCTTGAAAATATAAAAACACTATTGCATGCTAGTTTAATTATTTTTATTTTAAGAGTAATTTTGTTATTTTACTGTGCTTTAAAAAAACAAAAAAAAACCCCAAATACTAGTTTACTATTATTTGCTTTTAAGATTTTTTATATTAAAAAAATATAAAAAAATCAATTTATCTAAGTTAATTTAATAATAACTAACAATTATATATAAAAAAGTATTATATTGTAGCAGGAATATAAAAACATTGTTACAATCATAATATAACTTTCAGTGAATCAATAACATCTTTTAGGTTTTATTTTATTATTATCTTCAAAATAACTTAATAAAAACCAAAAAAGTGCAATCAAATTGAAACTTTTCTTTCTTTATCTATAGTTTTTATATATAGTTTTTTACTCTTTCAGTAATTCCTCATCTTATTTTATCATTTGTTTCAGTGAGATTTTTATGCACACGTACTAAGGATGAATTTGTTTTTCTAAAAAAAAAAGAAGATAATATTGGTAATAAAATAGGAGACCATAAGACAATAATAGTTATTATTTAAAGTGGTTTTTACTTAAAAATATATTAAAATAATATTTTTTATTTTAAAATTTTATTTTTATATTAGAATACCAAAATGATAAAAAAAACAAAAAAAAAAACATTTCAAAATCTTTAAAAACTCGACTGAAACACCATACCGAACACCTTGAAAGGCAAAAAAGCTGGTTATCATGGTTCATGAAAACAAAACGGGTCGGGCTCGTACTTTTTGTTTGTCGTCCTTTGAGCCTGTCCAGTCTGGCAGTTAGGGACACGTGACCTGGAGTGCTAACAGCAAAAGGTTATTCGCCGCTGGTACTAATATTTCTCTATGGGCAAACCCATAGTAACCCCCAACTATCAACTAGTTCTCAATTAGATTCCTAAGCTTTTAATGTTTTCAATTATATGCTTCTCAATTGAGAAAACTGATAGTTTAGAAGCTACTTGTTTATATATTTGGATAATTTTTAATTATTTATAACTTGGTACTTATAGTTCGTTAAAATAATTATTTTGCTTATTTATTTGGATGATTTTTACATTTTAATTATTTATAGCTTGATCCCTATATTTTGTTAAAACAATTAATTAATCACTTCAATATAAGATAATTGAATTGTTTGTGTTTAATTTTTTAATGTAGTAGTTTGTTTTTAAGAGTTTCTTCTTTCTCAAACAAATTTTTCTATCTTATCTATTGCTCCTTTTCATTTTCTATTTATTTAAAAAAACAAAAAATAAATTAAATTAAAAAAATGAAACTAAAGGCAAGTTATAAATGAATTTAAAAAAGAGGATTGAATATATAGTTTTTTAACTAATATATTAATTTTGTTAAACTAGAAGGACTGATTTATAATTAACTTGAACTTTTACCATCTCACGCTCATCTCTAATATTTTTCATTTCTATCTCATTTTAAGGGATTTTTTTTTTATAATAAATATTATATTTTTCTCTTGTTTTCTTCTCTCTCTCTCTCTCACAAAACCATACCATACCAGACAAACACAAACCCTCGTTCCGTTCCTTTCCTTTCCTTCCACTACCAACAAAATCATAAAACAAAATTCTTATTTCCCAAACAAACCCTAACTAACAATCAAAATCACAGAGGCAGAGAAACTTGCTCGTTGATTAGGATGGTGGAATTAGTGAGTTGAATCGGGATCTGAGTTGACTCAATCGATGCAGTAATGGGTGCAGCAGGTTCTAAACTCGAGAAAGCTTTAGGCGACCAGTTTCCTGAGGGCGAACGATACTTCGGCCTCGAGAATTTCGGCAACACTTGTTACTGTAATAGCGTCTTGCAGGTCTCTTCTTCTCTCTTCAATTTCAATTATCTCTCGATTTAATCGTTTTCTACCTTATTTTATTTTAATTAGTTTCTCTTGTCTTGTGTTTTGATTATTTGACTTTTTTTTCCCTGTATTTGAATTTGATTATTTGATTTGTAATTCAGTGATTTAATTAGGTTAGACGCGGAGCATTTATGTTTTAGCCTTAAATATTACAATTAAATTAGGTTCTTTTTAAGGCTTGGAATTGAAAATTTAGATGCAGAATTTTTGTGTTGGAAATTCAGCCACGGTTCTCACGTTGTGTTGAAAACTTTTAACTTTTTTATTTTAATTAATACTTTGTTAGTCAGTTTCTTTTGAGAATCATGGCTACATTTTCTCATAATTCATGCAGGTCTTTTTGATTGAATGTGATTTTAAGTCATTGTATTTGGTTTATACTGATAGCGAAACAGGATGTACGGCTCATAATTCATGCAGGTCTTTTTGATTGGATGTGATTTTATGTCATTGTATTTGGTTTATACTGATAGTGAAACAGGATGTACAGTTTTGAAAGCAGTGTTTTTTTTTTCTGTGATGCAGGCACTTTACTTTTGTGCACCATTTCGAGAACAGTTGTTAGAATATTATGCTAATAGTAAAAATATTGGGGATGCTGAAGAGAATCTCTTGACTTGCTTGGCAGACTTATTTACTCAGGTAATAATAATAACTCCATGGATTGTGTTTGAATCCTATTTATGTTAATACTTTGTTTTCTCCTTTTCTATATGTCAGTTTATGTTTTTCTTTTTTCTGTTTCATTTTGGTGCTTGTTCTCCTCTTGACCATCACTTTTATGTTGAATTTTCATGTCAAAAAGAGAGGGATAATTGAAGCCCATTTAGCTGTAAATCTTTCTCTAATGCTCTTTACTTGGTTTGCCCTTAAGGGAAAAAAATCTGATTCGGTATGCTATATTGGGATTCATGATATCTGCATCTTCTAATCAATGTTTCCTCTGCTCATGCAATACATGTAATTGAAGGCTGAAGATTCTTTGTTTGGCATGCTTTTCTGAAGGTCTATTTCCTGCTTATATTAAATCAGACAACTTCACTGGTTTTGCTGTTTTACATTAGGAACATAGTTAGAACTTGACTCATTGGGTTCTGAATCTATTTTCTTCTTGTGTTTGAACTAGTTTCCTTCATCATTATTTTCATTTCTTCTCCTTGAAGAGTCAAGACACAGAACAAGCCAGACCTAAGTGTTTGTCAATATTTTTTTACTTGGTTTGCTGTCAATAGCTTTGATAGCATCCTGATAAACAAGAAATTTCGTGGCACTTGTATACTTTCTGCATGCTTGTTTACTGTGCGCATTTCACTAAACTAATGAGAAAGGAGGGGAAAAGGGAGTTTCCTGTACACAGAACATATATTTGTTACTTATTTAGTAGCTCCCATGGTGCTGGAGCTAACTGTTGATATTTCTTTTGCATAGATAAGTTCACAGAAGAAGAAAACAGGTGTCATTGCTCCAAAGCGTTTCGTACAGAGGTTGAAAAAACAAAATGAACTTTTCCGAAGCTATATGCACCAGGTATGTGTTCATTATATCTGATTACAAGTCTGGGGATTGATCGGATACAAAATGTAATATGATATATAGTAAAACAATGCCGAGGATTGAACACTGTCTCTCTGTTTTTCATGCAGGATGCACATGAGTTTTTGAATTTTTTGCTTAATGAACTGGTTGACATCCTGGAGAAAGAAGCCCAAGCTGTTAAAAGTGAAACTGAAACCTCTTCCCCACCTGAAAAAACTGCAAATGGACCAAAGCATGCTCAGGCAAATGGTGTTTCAAAGGAGCCTTTGGTTACCTGGGTGCACAAAAATTTTCAGGTGACTTTGCCTAGCCAATCTTTGCATTCTAAATTCATCATTTTGCACGTTGTGGATTTTAAATGCAGTTCATTGAACTTAATATGAATTTGTATTTTTAGTTCCTCCACGTGCATTGTTTTATGGAGATGGAATTTGCCTTTGCCTTTTCTCTTTACTTCACTCTTCCCTCCTTCAGGGATAGAGTTCTCATCCTCTCTTACATGTATGTATACTCAGGGAATACTTACCAATGAGACAAGGTGCTTGCAATGTGAGACTGTGACAGCAAGAGATGAAACGTTTTTTGACTTGAGCCTTGATATTGAACAAAACAGTTCCATAACAAGCTGCTTGAAGAATTTTAGTTCCACAGAGACTTTGAATGCAGAGGATAAGTTTTTCTGTGACAAGTGCTGCAGGTAGGCACATTTTGCTTAATTATCATTTGTCATTGACTTGTATCCGTTCTGGATAACCACCTTTATATTTGTTGAAAACTTGAAATGAGCTTTGTGTTCTAGTATTTGTTTATGAGTTGTGTGTATGGTACAATTTAGTCACAGTTTCTTATGGAATTATTGTACAGGATGAGATTTCACTCACCTGGACAATTATTGACTGCTCAGAACCTGGCTGAGAGATTACAGTGAACATTAAAGCATTCAAAAATCTCTTGAATGAAGATATAATTATATTTTATTTTCATGCAAGGGATGTTGATGAATGATTTATTCTTGTTGTTTTTAGCTTAAAGGCTTTGTTTTCCCCTCTCATAAGTAAAACAAGATGTGGAAATGTAAAGTAGATTGAATCTGGCGGCTTTGTTTGCTTTCCTGAATGGTTTCTAAACTACTATTTACATATTTCATATGTATAAAGAAAGTGAAGTTACATATCAAGTTCTATGCAAAGAAGGCAGATGAACCATATACTCCTTGAATTGAATTGACCTTATATATATGCATAGGAATAATAAAGTTAAAATTTTCTGGCATGAAGCTCAAGCGTACAAGTGAAGGATTTTGATGAAGAGATGATAAACTTTATGAACTCCAATATCAGAGAGGGGTTTCCTAAGTCTGCTGGTTTTGCTGTCACTAGGCTTGTGTGGGGGTACAGGATGGGAGAGCTTTTTACATTTTTTTTAATTTTATAATTGTTTACAGAAGGGTAATGGATTTTGATTGCTGGATAGTTGAGTGTAAGATGGCTTATGTTAATAAAAGGTTAAATGCTATTCTTTCTGTGCTGTGCTGTGGAAAATGTAATTTGACAAAACAAATCATGATAGCTTTTCCAACTGAAGTTTTGGTGTCTTTCCACTAGAACAGGACAATCTTATTATGTTTTTTACTTTACATATTATTCGTTTTAGCTGGCAGTACAGAATTCTTCAGATTCTTCTTGAACTTCTAATGAGGTGTTTGAACTTTCTACTGTTGATTTGGATGATGGCTCTAGCTCTGTTGTTTTGGAGTCAAGTGATTGAGCATTTCTAGTCTAGTAATTGTGCATTAAATCTTTTTTTTTTCCTGTGCAGTTTGCAAGAAGCACAAAAGAGGATGAAGATAAAGAAGCCTCCTCATATCTTGGTCATCCATTTGAAGAGGTTTAAATACATTGAGCAGCTTGGTCGGTACAAGAAATTGTCTTACCGAGTTGTCTTCCCACTTGAGCTGAAGCTGAGCAATACTGTGGAAGATGCAGATATAGAATACTCTCTATTTGCCGTTGTTGTCCATGTGGGAAGTGGACCTAATCACGGGCACTATGTGAGCCTTGTGAAGAGCCACAACCACTGGTTATTTTTCGATGATGAAAATGTTGAGATGATTGACGAGTCTGCTGTGCAGACATTTTTTGGGTCAGCGCAGGAATATTCAAGTAATACGGATCACGGGTATATCTTATTTTACGAGAGCATTGGTGCTAGTAACAACAAGAGTTGAGAGGAGGGGGCATTTGGTTTTACAAGTAGGTATTTAAATCATTTGGACTGGACTTATCTTTTGTTTAATCTGTTATTATTGTTTTTTCTTTTCCCTTTTGTCCTTCAAACAATGGGAAGAGCTCTCAAATGTCCACATTTGAGATGATGATGATGATGATGATGATGATTGTGACAAATGTATACTTGGGTTACTTCCATGTACAGTGGATGGTGGAAGCTCACCATCCTTGTGTTTTTCCAGAATAAGAGGATAAAAGAGCAGTGTATATGGTTTGAAAATTTCACAGAAACAGCTTGTATTGTTCATGGTTGAGAATGTTCCAAAAGCAGAAATACAATCCAGTTGGAAATTGGTTGGAGCAATCCTCGTATTAGTGAATTTGTTCTAACGTCTTTGTAGATCTTATTGGCCATTAATCATTATGCATGCCATAGGATGATTCCCTACAAGCCTTTAACCTTCATGGTCGTTTTGTATTTGCTATCAATCCAGGCTCAAATTTAGGCTCTTTCCATCAAATCCTTCTTGTGCATGTATTATTGACTTGGATGTAATTGGAAATAGTAGTTGCTAAATTCTTCGAGTCAGGGCTGGTGAGTCTTAACTCGATGAATCTTTTGGAAGGTAGAGATACAACTTCTACAGCGCCGCCTTCCGATAAATTTTTACCAATCATTCTTTGGGAGTGGATTAGATTGGTGGCCTCGGTTTTTGCTGGGTCGGGTTAATTTTTTTTGCAGTGTAAAAAATTGATACTTAAGAGCTGTCATTGTATTTTAAAGAACAAAAAAAAAAAATCACGATTTAACATCATGAAAAGAGAACTAAAAAAAATAATAATTGTCAATCTCCATGAATAAAAATATAGAAGGATAAAAATCAAAGTAAAAAAAAGTATTAAAAAGTAAAGTACTAGTAAAACCAAGTAAGGTTGTCAACTACGAGTAGAATTATACAGGCAGAATAACCTCGTATAAGGCAAAACATAAAAAAAAAATTAATTTTAAAGAGAATTAAATTTTGAAAGACAATAAAAAAAGTGATATAAAAAAAACCCAAGCTACCTGGATAAACTTCTCACTTAGATCACGAGACAGTGGTAACCTGACTCAAAAGAAAACCAAAGAAAATAACAAAGTTTATTTTTTAAAACGAACAACTTCGAAGGATGTAACAGGAAAAGAAAACGATGTCAACCCGTATTAACTTTTTTAAACTCATGATGTGATAACTTAGGTTGACCATGTTTTGGTTAACCCGGAGAAAATCTAGTGAAAACCTGTTGAATATTTTCCTTTTAAAAAAGAAATGGTATCATTTTGATTTTTTTATAAAACAAAAAAATTTGGTCGACTTGGGCTAATTCGAGTCAACCCACTTAACCCATGATCTGATAATTGTTTCAGATAGACTCCTAAGTAGGGCCTAGAAACATCAAAAACCTCAAAACTATTGTCTGATTTTGAACTAAATGCAATATTATCATCATCTTCGTCGCAGCTTATCTTCCATTCATTCTCTGATTCTAAATTACTTAACAAATTTTTACCAAAACATACTTCACCATTTAAGCTAGCAATTCATTCATCTTCTTCTTCATTAACAAATTTAAATCCTTCCTCATTAGAAGGATATAATTATCATTTATCTTCTCCTCATCATCTGCATATTTATCACCATCTTTATAATGCACATTATTAGTGTCAACATTTACCCTTTTAGTTCTTTCACTTTCTAAATTGTTTTTATCAAAATTCCTGATAAAATTAAGGGTTTTTATGTTTAGTTAACAAAACATGCATTACAAAAAGAAAACAATAGTTTAAACATTACTACAACACTTAATATTATAATCAAGCTAGATAGAAACCAATTGATATAGGGCTTTCAAAGCTTGGAGATAAGGTTTATGGTAAATTAATTTTTTTTGATTATTTTGTTAAATCAAGTGTATATTTACAATATTTTAACCATTATCCACTAATTTAACATAAAATAACTCCATGCACATGCCACCGAATCACAATTCAATTAAAAACTTACCTCACCACTATTATTCATTGCTCCCGACAAATAAAATTGAATAAAATAATATCAATAAGAGGTTTTTAGCTCCGGTACTTGCGTGAAGAAATTAAATATAAAAAAAACAAATGATCATGCTTTAAATATAATGTTTCTATATAGATAAATGTTTGTAGAGAAAGAAGAGAGACTAGAGAGAGAAATCATGTTTTGAAGAGACAAACAAGTTTGTCAGAAAATTATATAGATTAACATTTATTATATAAGAACAAACATGTTTTTTCTTTTAATTTGATATTTCCCATTGACTATCTTAACAAACTATAATTTCTTAAACCTTAGATTAAAAACAAAACAAAAAAGAGAACATATTGGGTTCGTTTTATAGCTATCCCTAAAAAGAGATAATTACAAAAATAATTGATGTATTATATTATGGAATAGAGAGACTTTGGGAATCAAAGAATTTTACCATGTTGAAAAACAAAAAATTACTTTCCGAACAATTTGCATGTAATCAATTAACTACCAATTGCAAATCCACTAGTGTATGTACCTCTCACTGCTACATGGTTAAAAGGGGTAACAAAATTGTTAGTAAAAAAAAACGTGAAGAGTATAAAAATTTGGACCATAAAAAGGAAATACCACAAAAACAAGCCAATTCCTCCTAGCATATTTTGCCACCGAAGCCTCAAGGCTGCGGCAAGAAGAGTCTTCTAAGTTTCTGGAATGCAGAATTTCCATCAAAGATGCCTGCTTTAAATTCTTTTGAAAAAGACCCTACCGCCCTCTATTTGTTTGTTTTGGAAAAAGCTTCAAAGCAAATACTAGATCCCCATGAACGCCAACCACTTGCTAACTAAAAAACTTTTTAAGTTTGTTCATCATATACCATCTCTCTTTTAACTTCAGTGTTCTTATTACAACTCAAGACTACACGTTATTACTGTGCATAAAGATAGACACCAAGACAATACAGCACTACTGCTTCCATCTGATACATTCCTAACCTACTTCAGTTAATAATTAGGAGACTCAATAGGGACATTTACAAACAAATTTCAGTCTATTCAAATAGGATAACCGAGGTCGGCTCAAGAATTTGAAGGCATGAAAGAGTCATCATCCATTAATGTTCCAAGATCGACCAGGTCATCAAACTCGGCCATCACTTCAGAATTGTTAGCCCATTCGCCCATAGCCTGCAAGATTTACAGATCATAAAACCAATCAGATTAACAAAACAGTGTTTGCTTCATCTCTTTGAGAGCTCATGGTTGTCATTGAAACCACCACTTCTGAAATTCAGGAAAACATTTTCCCCTTGGTTTACATGTCCACAGATGATGTGAATCTTATTCTGCACTATAAAAGTGGAGGAGATTTGAAAAATTCATATCTCCCTTGGTTTCAAACCTAGTCCACTGATCGCTTTCTAGATAAAAATAAAAACCTAGTCTGCTCATCATAAACTGTTTAGTTCCAACAATGTTCTACCAAAGTACCAACAAAAACCTGACTTGCATAGCATACTGAAGAGGACTGTACATCCCCCAGCAGCTAATATAATGAATAGTATTTTAGAAAGTTCTAGTGTGATGACAACCCTTCACTGTTGTCTCCAATGCAAACAACTGTCAAGCAACTAGCAAGGAAAAAGAATAAAAATAATAATCTGTTACCTTGGCCTCCTGGATCTCAGCAACAACATTGCGCAGCCTGCAATATTGTTCTCTTGCCTCTGGATGCTGATGCATGGATTTCACCCTTGCAAGGGCTATTTGTGATCTTTCTTCTGTTTGCCTTCTGCCTTCTTTAAGGAAATCATCATCGTCATCCTTTGACTGGACAACTTGCATGCTGGAACCATCAGTAAGTGCTTCAGATTTGAAGCCACGCAAACCACTTCCTTTCCGTCTCCAACGTAAGATAATCTTATCCAGAATGCCTACAGACCAAATTATCTTCCTGTAGTTTTTCCTGACCTGGTGGCCTCTTACATGGGCCTTCACCAGAAAAAAAACTCAAGGTTAGATTTCAAGAGTTATATGCTTTGTAAAAGGAAAAAACAAGTCAGAGAAAGTTACGTAGGTGAGTAATACAAAAAAAAAGAGCAGAAAATCAAGAGAGAACAATGTACGCACCTGAATTTTAACAATTCGCTGCCGGATTATCAAAAATTCTTTTCTACCCTTCCAACCACGGAACTTGTTCTGAATTCGTATTGCAGCATGAACAGGCTCATCGTATTGCCCTGCCTTCTGTGACTTGACTGCAATAAGCGAAAGAGCGCGCTCATGTGACATTCCCAATTTATCATCACCATACTCTTTTAACTGCTTCTTTTGGAAGGACTGAACTCTGAAGACTTGGTGAATACGAGCAGCAGCTTGAGTAGCATTACAAACAGCAGCTAATGAATCCTTCAGGGGCAGTCGACTTGGCAAGTCAGCATCATTGACTGGAGTTGCATTACAGCCTGAAACTGTCTGTGATGCTTGTGTTCCAGAACATTCTGCAGCCTTGCCATCCTGCTTTTCCAAATTCAGAGAAGAAAGGTGGGCACTCAAAGCAGATTCTGCAAGAAAGCCGGAAATTCCTTTGTGTCCATTAGCAGAAGCTAAGTCAGCAGGTGTTCTGCTGGTGGGATATTTGGGTGTTGGATCTGTTAATGCTCCAGGAGCGGCACCTAGATGGATGAGGGATGCAACTGTTCGCTCTCTGATATTCGAGCCAAAATACAAGAAAAGTGTACAAATTTAATAAGTGTTTTGAAAAAAGAAACTAGCATGAAATTTTAAGAACCACAAATTGCTGATGTAATTTGATCCCAGCTAGGATTAAAGCTCGATTTGATGCCACTTCTATATAATTGATAATATCCTAACATCACTAATAAAATTCCCCTATTCTATGAGATTAGCCGCCCAGTTTCTAGATGACAGCAGCTTGCACCCTAGTTAACATTTTTCAGTAGCTTATTTGGTTTTATTCTGGTAAATTTATCAAAAACTCCTGTGTCCAATAAACTATCATGGTATCATACTCCATGCTAATTCTCAGCTTGCAATATGAAGTGCTGTGAACTGAAAGGAAGACAAGAAAGGAGATACTACTATACTAGAAGCAAGGTTTGCTCCATAAAAATTAAGAAAAAAAAGCAAATACAAGAAAACACATTTCTCTCACCTGCCATAAGATGCTGCCCAATGAAGTGCAGTCCATCCATTAACATCGCGAAAATTGACACTTACACCAGCAACTATAGTAGGTTCCAGGGCCCAATCATAGCCAAGGGCGGCTGCAAAATGTAGCACCCCTTGGCCACCCTCATCTAATACGCTAGGGCCTTTTCCACCTTCAGATGCCTTCTGCAAAAGCCATACATGTAATTGTTCTTTGAGTAGCTTTTGAACAAGCTGTTCCTTTACTTTTTCTGAGGAAAACCCCTCCTCTGAAGTAAGCTTAAACATTTGGTCCCATGTTTCATTGTCCTCATTCAGCAATGAGTTGATTTTACTGCTCAAAATCTCATCCACACTGCTGGAGTCATATTTTGAAGGGGAGACAGAGCTCAGGGACAGTAGTTTTCCAAATCGCATATTAAGATCTTCAGTAACACTGTCACTATAGTAATAGGTAATATCTTGGGTGTGGCTGAGGTATTCAAATTCACGCACCTCACTACAAGCTACCCTATTTGAACATGTAACATAAAAAGGAATCCTGCCAGCCTTATGCGAGGGAGTATTGCAACGAAGAACACCATCAGCTATAACCTCTGCAGGAACTTCAACTTCTCCAAACATAATTGACCACTGGCAGTTTTCTGCTGCTTCTCGACCCTTCAAGAATCTTCCCATGATTAGGACCTAAATATATGTAGAATAAATGAGAAAAGAACATTATAATATCAAAATGAAGCATTATATGATATGCCCCAGCAAGGAGTGGTAGCTCAGCTCAGAAACCTCAATCCAGTCTATAAGGAAAAGCTGGCACATTCAATAACTTAGATGTTACTGCACAATCTAGCACACAAGAAATACTAATATTTGTATAGTACCTTGATCTCTGTGCCTGCATATGCCCAGTTGGGTGAGAAATCAATAATGCTAAAGAGTTGGTCCTGGGAGAGAGAAGGAGAAAGCAAATATGCATCCAGGTTTCCTTGAGAAGGATTGCTGGAGTCATCAACCCCGTTTTCACTTTCTGCAGTAATCCAATAGGACCCAGAACTGGACTGCACCTGTGGCTCTACATCTCCAAGTTCTTTACTCATCCATCGGGTGAAACTATCAAGCTTCTTCAAACCTTCTGTCCCTGAACCATCCAATATATGATGTTTCACCGAAGAAGAGTACATTGATTTTCCCTCTAGGGTCATACCATGATCTGCATTTGCAGGCTGTATTTGAATGTCATTTTGGATATGGAGATCGTTTTCCTGTGTACATAAAGGCTCAAGAGTATTGATTAAGTTGCCACTATCAAGTTGTTGATCAGGAAACCTAGCAGTGAGATCGTATCCTGAGTTCAGAAGCAACTTTTGATCCACGGACCACTTTAATAGATGTGAAGAAACACCCTCCATAGACTGTTTAGAAGGCAAGTTAAAGCCCAAAACAGATAAGTGAATCAGAAGAAGAAAAGATAACACATCTATAATTAACATATAATGAGACATTTGCAGTAATTTGAAAATGTATTGAATTTAACTATAGTAGGCAGTCATTCACAACTCGACTCAACTAAGCATGAATCCCAAATTAGTTGAGATTGACTACATGGATGATGAATCTGCCTTCATTCAGTTGTATTATGGGATAGAATTTCTTTAAACTATTGTAAAACTGGATCACCCTTTGTCAATTCACCCCACACCATTTCTGATCAGTCTCCCCTGATTTCTCCTAATACTTCAGTGTGTTACTTTTTCTCCCTAGTGTATCAACAGGTTGAAGTTAGAAATGGCCAAAAGAAACCACCATCTCACGACTTATCTTCATTTGTGTCACCTCAACGTTCCCACAGATGTACTCATATGACTCATCCTACCCAAGTCTTGTCTTGTGTTACAATTCATCAATCCTAACATTCTTATCCCAGCCATACCGTTTTATGATAATACATGCATTATAGATATCTAATGTTCATGTATATATTATAATCGATTGCATGAGAAGCAATTATGGGAATGAGACCTATATAACCACTCATCAATTTCACTCATGATGCATATGAACCAAAAACAAAGTCACCACCATCCTTCCATCCTTGAAAACTATTGCAAAGAAGAGTTTGGCATTCACAAACTACCCTTTAATCTGAATTAAGCATGTGATGCAAGGATTTATAACATACAGAAAGGATCACATAGTACCTGCCATGCTTCCTGATCAAGTATATGACTCCCAATATCCTCCCTTTTATCAAAGCTATTGGTTAAAAGCTTCTCCAGTATTCCATCTTCTTGTTTAGGGATGATTCCTACCGTATCATCTTGTGACAAAAGAGTCTGGAAAGGCACAGATTCAGTTCCACGAGCATAATTTTCTAATACATCCTCCCACGACGGCAAGTCAATGACTTTCTGAGGCTCACATGCTGATTCAGTACCATTAGTTTCTT
Organism: Populus trichocarpa; assembly: GCF_000002775.5. Classification (NCBI taxonomy): domain Eukaryota; kingdom Viridiplantae; phylum Streptophyta; class Magnoliopsida; order Malpighiales; family Salicaceae; genus Populus; species Populus trichocarpa. The sequence continues at coordinate 11,895,549 of NC_037291.2, read as the reverse complement.
TAGTTTTATCCACTTGGGCAAGTGAGATGACGTCCATCCCAGGAACAGCTGACAATTTGCCTTGATAATCACCTATTTAAAGTAACAAGGATTATTGTGTAAGTTCTTGTGTATAGGGTAAAAACTTTTGGGACAATTACTCTAGAAAGATCAAAACATCAGAACCAATTTACTTGAAAACGTCATGTGATCATAATGAACAGATGAGCCTGTATCAATTCTCTCCATTGCAGGCTTTTGCACCTCAAGAAAAGAATGAAATGTGGAACTGGCTTGGTTATTATATACTGCAATAAACACCATCTCCACATGTAAGAATATGAAAAATCCAAAGCATTCATCATACAGAAAGCTATACTACATCTTCTAATGAAACTGACACAGAAATTCTTGTCAATAGAAACTGATGCACAAAAAATGAATAAAAAAGGCACCTGATTCAGCATCCTCATATTCTGATGCCTGAGCGCTATTCATGCTTGTTGTATCTGTAGTTCTTGTAGGCACCTGGTAACCATTAGGGTGGAAACGGGAAGAAACAGAAGTGTCCATCTCTGAACTGGGCATTGTGTCTTCAGTTTCTTGAGAGTAAGGAATACATTCTTCATGCTCTTTAATGCGGTTAAAATTTGTCCTGGTTCCCTGCTGAAATATGAAGATTAAAGCAGCTCAAACCCAATATCAAGATTGCTGAGTTGATAGATGATACACACGAGTGAATGAAGAAACTTTAAGGTCAACCATTTTCCTCTTCTAGAATAAGAGATACTCCATTCATGATAGCCATCTTAGGTTAGAGTAACAAAAAACTAAATAACATGAATATAATAACTGAATCGTGATTTTAAGCAGCAAAGACAAGAAATAAGCGCACATAGATTCTCCTGTCGGAACAGAGGTGCAGATAGATTCTCATGAGCAATTTTCAGCCTGAAATTCAACAGTATTTTAATCCATTTGAGACAAAAACTTCAATCCCATGCTGAAGGTATCTTATTTAATAAATTCCTTTTATAATCCTGCTCTAAAGTCTAAAACATATATGTAGTCGCATTCATTTAAGGCAAAAGTAGATAAATTTCAGGTTTAGATTCCACCTGCGGAAGTGTTACACATGTGTCATCATTTTCATTGTATAAAAAATACATGATAATTTTTTGTTGAACTTATCCAATTACTGCCACTTATTCTGGTTCACAAATACACACACCAATCATCTCTTTTCACAACTGCTTTACGGCTCTAGTCTAAGGGCCTGTTTGGAAGTGTGGTAGAGGTTATTTTCAAAATGTTCGCTTGGAAATGCATTAAAATAATGTTTTTTTTAAAAAAAATGTATTTTTGACATCAGCGCATCAAAACGATCCAAAAGCACCAAAAAACATTAATTTGAAGCAAAAAAATTCAAAATTTTAAAAGTGAGGTTCGACCACACTCCCAAACACACCCTAAATATAGATTTATAGTTTTGCATGTGCAGCATTCATCTAATAGCTTTTGCACCAAGGATACATGATGGATTTAATCCTCAGATAAATAACTTCTATTTTCATTGTGTTGACAAAAGACATCCATGCATTGTTAAATTCTACAATATGACAAAAAAATCACAGCATACCAATTTAATCAAATGACAGTCACAATCCAATGATCAAGGCATCATTTTCACCAAAAGGATCAAATCCCATCACAGCCCATTCATGTGCACTACTCATCATTAGATTCCTATTCCTAACTTAAAAATTTTCATATGTTGGAGCCTCGGAGGTGTGGACAATACATGTGCGCTATTATTTAATACATCTCCACATTCAAAATTTTGGAGACAGATTTGTTTCCTTTTTCCCTTAATGTTTTCAATCCTTTTTTTTTTTTTTTGCCTGGTGTGGGAGGGGTTCCAAGTACTGGTATAGTGAAATTATTATTTGGAAAATACAGAGACTAACCCACGGAAGAAAAAAAGCTATTGGATTCTATTGTTCTCAGCACAGCCAAATAAATATTTGAGAAAGAATAAAGGCAGCAAAAAGTAGACTTGTCTTTCAAGTTACCCAACAAAGCTGAACTTTTTGGAACACAGAGTGACAGACTAAGATAGCTAAAAGGAGCATAAAAGATAGGAGCGGTGAAGAAAATGTCACCTTTACTTCCCGATAGTGGACAAGTACAATGTGTGAAAGTTCCCTGCAGTAGAGGACAGCTACGTAAGAAACAGAAGATGGTCATCTGTCTAAAAAATGGAATATAGAAGAAAGAAACCAGCTGTTATTTCAAGAAGGCATTTTAAACCAACAATATCAGCTACGAGGAGCAGGTGATGGCCAAAACTGCCGATTTCTTTAGCTAATCTAACACTTCACATGAAATGGAACACACATAAAAAGATTTTAAGCGTCAAAGCAATAATCGTGCTGTATATGTGTGCTAACAGACATAATCCAAGGTTTTTTAGAAAGGTTGTGACCATGCCTATAATTTTTGAAAAACAGACCAAAAAAAAGCAGTTGAAGGAATTCATTACCACAGAACTCATGAAGGTCAATAATTTCCTCAGTTACACAAAAAGCTTGAAGCCTTCGTTGTTATGCCTCTAATTAATTGAAACCCAAAAGTAGAACGTGAAATAATCACAAAATCAGACGTTCATAAAATAAAATAAAATGAAAGCTATTAATTCAATGTGAAATACACATATATCAACAGGTTAGAACCAATCCAATCTTCTTAAATATTGCCAGGTATGCCACTTTATAAACCATGGTACGTATGAGGCCGGACGAATAGTTTGAAATGCAAGTATTTAGATCCAAAACCAAGATATTGGAAGATCAAAAATGAAAAGATTCAAGGACTCACTCTTCAAGCAACCAATAACTGCGTCTTTGAAAATTTTCGTTATCTTCTCCATGTGCATAATAGCAATGCAGCACATCAACACTTCCAGACTGAAAGAACATACACTTGTTTTTTTCAGTTACTGTGATTTGAAAGAGCACATAAATCTTAAATATAAACAATGCCTCAGCGGAGTAAAATACATTAGCTAGAAGACAAAGGCTTTGGCTCAAAGATGCCTGATTCCAATACCCTAATATGCTTACACTTTTTTTTCGGTTATTATGATTTGAAAAAACACATAAATCTTAAATATAAACAATGCCTCTGCAGCGGAGTAAAATACATTAGCTAGAAGACAAAGGCACTGGCTCAAAGATGCCTGATTCAAATACCCTAATATGCTTACCTTGAGCCTCTCATGAGCTTCTTTCACAGTTTTCCCATCTTTTTTCTTCCTCCAGTTATGGCCATCTTTTCTGAAGTATCTGAGCACTTTGCGATCAAAGAGGAACAGTGAACCACCTGAAATTGGAGCCAAGATATGTTTACAATTGTACCTTACTAATAGGAACTTAATCAAATGGAGGCCTGTGCGCCCGTAGTGGAGAAGATAACACACTTGATGCGCACAAACACTACAATAAGACAGAAGCACTCAAGCTACACATTATACTGCCATCTATGAGCTTCTCCTAACCTAAAATGCAACTTCTAGCCCCATTAGTAATCAGACAAGAAATGGGGAGGAGTCCTATTGCAGGAGCCTTTCCCTAGATAAAAGAAAACACTGAAACTTGGAATTCAAACAAATACAATTGTATTTGATAAGTGACTGGAGTTGAAAAAAATAATATTTTATTGGATAAGTGAGCTTAAACAAGTAGTTCTGTCATTTCCTTTAAAGTTGAATAACATGACAGGACAAAAAAAAAATCCAAACCAAATCGTTGATTTAGAATAAATGTGATTGCAATTTTATGCTTCAGCTGCTGTAGACTTGTGAGAATGATGTCCAATTTGAAACCCGACAGATAGGTTCAAACACAAAAGAAAAACAGGTGAACTCTTGATTAATGATCTGAAAATCATTTCAATCTTAGAAACATAAAACTATTGAAATGAATCTATCAAAGATATGCAGATTCTATGGTCTCTCACCCACACTTGACACCATTATCCTCGGGCTGTCCACGAGAGATAAGTTTGCAATATTGCAAAACATTAACCTTGACTCAAAAAGCAGTTAGGAGTTTTAAGGAATCTTGCCACATGGATCAGATGCAAAACAAATTTCATAGTAGATTCTCATGAAAGAGAAGAAAATAACTAGAACGAACTAGCTAAAAACAAAAAAGATCTCTTATTATCCACATGGAAGTTTATGAAAGGCAACTACAGGGAAAGGTTCATTGAACAATTAATCAACGAAAGCAATGCTGACAAAATATTACTTGGAGGCATATGTGCAGGTTCTGGGGCAATACGAAATCTCTGATAATTGGTAAGAATTTCACAAATTTCAGCAGGTCGTAGCCATCGATGCTGCGCTTCTAGCAGTATTTGCTGAATATCTGCATTCCAGCGGATGACAATTTTTTTAAAATGCACATCATCGGTAACTTCACAACATCAAGTGTAAAAACAAACAAAGACAAGAGGAGAATATAAAGCATGATAGTTAATGCCACCATTTCTAAACCACCTTCAAGACTGTATAAGAGAAGAAATTGGGGACTGATATAGCATGGAAATCTATCCCCTTAACAATAAAACATAAATCTTAATCCAGCGTTATCGTTGTTTTGAAATCCAGTTATCAATTAATGATAACATCTTGAGCAAAAATCCTCTTCAAAAGCTCAGACCCTCCCAAAAAGAACACCAAGATTATCACTAGGTTTAGTAGATAAATTATCTTTAATGAACTGTTGCACTGGTAAATAAGTGGTAATGCTTAAAAAATTGTCCCTTTGTTCTACAAGTAAAACCCACCCATAAAAACCCAAACTTTAAGCCCAGATCAGAACCTTAGTCCTGCTAACATCTTCCTCATCTAAAATATATACAAGCCAGCCATCAAAAACAAAAATGAAAACCTTCAACAGCATAAATTCCCAAAATCACAATTCTATAATACACTGTACAAACGAATAGTCCTAAATCAAAGTGCGGAAAAAAAGATAAATAAAAAAAGAAGAAGTTGAAACTCTCTTACCTAGCTGGTTACCAAGAGGGTACCGTTTAGTGTCAGCCATGATTGATCAACTCCTCCACCTCCTCCTCTTCCTCCTCCTTTTTAGTCTCTATCTCTGCCTCTGTTTATGTGATGTCAAATCTTGAAAAGAGACGTTAATTATTGTGCAAAATAAATTATTAAGAAGTGTAAATACGAAGCTCTGTGTTTTGATCTGACAATCAGAGGAGAAATCTAAAGGATAGCATTTGAAGGGAGTAAGACAGAAAATCAAGCTGAAAGGGGGTACGGACATGGGGGGGGGGGGAGAAGGTATTTGGGTAGCAGCAGCAGCAGCAGCTAAAATGGACTTTGGGCAAGAGGAGGAGGAGAGTACCGAGTGAGGTCGAGTCTACCTTTGACGTGATTTCCGGGATGGTCTTCTTCTTCTTCTTTTTTTATCTTAATCCATGTGTGAAATAAGAAGTAGTTTTCCCATGGTTTTTAAAAAAGTGTTTATCTTAAAAAGAAAATATCAAATTAAAAGTTTTAATAATTTTAATATATGAACATTAAAAATTAAAAAAAATCTAAATAAAAAATATTTTAAAAATATCTTATTAAACATACATAAAATAACATTTATAACCGCATTTCCATTATCTTTTTATTTTTTTTTAAATTAACAAATTTCCATTATAATCTCAACCAATCCATTAGATTTATAATTTCATCTAACCTAGCTAAATTATATTTTTATTTAATTTAATTAAAATTAAAATTAAAAAAAATAATACTTAAAACGACAAGCTGTAAATAATGTTCATAACACCAATAATGTTCATAACACTAATATTGTACATTGAGGCCCTGTTTGTTTTGGTATTTTGTTTTTTTTGTTTTAAATTAATATTTTTTAGTATTTTTAAATTATTTTGGTATTTTAATATCAAAAATAATTTTTTAAAAATAAAAAAATATTATTTTAATATACTTTTAATAAAATCTATTTAAAAAAAAAAACTATAAACACGATACAATGACAGACCTGTATAAAAACTAGCTAAATCCTTTTTGTTTTTTGGAAAAAAAAAAAAGTCAAATAGTTAGAAAGTATGATGGAGATTGTGTACGAACAAGAAAAAAAAATGCCCTAAAATTTTGACATAATCAATCATTGCGTGTTAGAATAATTAGCCTCACCAAATTATTTTGATAATATTTTTCCAGGTATTTGTCTATTGTTATGGAAAAACCTTGATAAATTTATATTATATACAAAGTAATTAATAATATTATATTAATTATTTTTTAAGCTCGCGAAATTGAATTATGAGTTTTATTTTTTTTCTTTTCATTTTTTTTTCAAGATGGGTCAATGAAATAAATAATATGATACCATTAATTAATGTTTGAACACCATATTATTTTCTCAGAGACTCAGTAATTGTTTTTAAATTTAAAAAAATACTCAATTTAGCTATTGATATATTGCCTAATTATTTCATAATCTTTCAATCAATTTCACTCCAAGTCAAATCAACATTAGATAATATCAACCATCTATGCATCCATCTTTTAACGATAGTTAAGAGAATAATAAATGCTTCCATCCAATATATCAAAATTAAAAATTAAAATTGATCAAAAAATGCTTTTCAAAATTTGTTTTTAAATTAATTTTTTTTAATGATTTTAAATTATTTTAATATGCTGATATAAAAAATAATAATGTATTTTTAAAAATATATATATTTTAAAAAACAATAGTTACCAGAATTTTAAACATTACTGGTGTAATTTCAATGGTAAAATTGATAAAATTAAATTGAAACTCAATTATTAATGAAATAATACATTAGGGGCTAAATTAAGATTACCCCCTCCCAATTCCTTAAAATTAAGTAGTAGCAACTTTGAGGATATAACTCACTGGTCAGACTCTAGATTTGCTCTCTAGAGGTCACAAGTTCGAGTCTTACAAATCTCAGGGCAACTGAAGACTTATATGGTCATTAACTTTAAGACTCGTAAGATTAGTCGAGGTACGCGCAAATTGACCCGGTCACCCATATTAATAAAAATAAATGAATTAAGTTGTAGCATATTTTCACCTACTTTTCACTCTTTCACTATGTGGCTGTCCTTTGCCCGTTTTTAGCAGCAAGAAATAATCATATTATTTTCTTCTTATTCTTCTGCTAGAGATGGTTGGCAATGGCGAGACAGCGGGGGGAAATTGCAATTATTAATACTTATTTTTTTTTGTTTTTCAAAAACAAAATTCCCATATTGCTGGTGTTGAATATTAACTTTGAAAAGTAATTTACGCTACCAAACATGCCTATGAGAATATTACTTAAAAAACTAAATAATATGAGTGTATTATTGTAGGTTATAGTAAAATTATATGTGCTATTTGATCCAAAAAAGTTAAGCCTTTAATTTTATTTTATTTTTATTTATAAAATTTTTTATTTTTTTCAATTTAGTCAATTTTTTTATAAGTTTGCCTTTTCATTTCGGTCCTTATTTTTTTAAATTTTTAATGGTTTTATCTTTCAACATTTAATTTGTTGGGAATCCAACTTCGTATAATCTTATTGTTCTATATTAGTGTTTTTTAATATTAATTTTGTGATTGTCTTAAAGTTTTTTCTATGAGTTTATCCCAGTATCATGATCTAGATTACGATTTTTACATGTCTTTTTTTAATATAAGTATTTTTTAGTTGTTTTGTTTTTATTTCATTTTTCAAGGTATTATTCTAATTCATTTATAATTTTTTTTATACAAATGAAGTTTATCTTTTAACATAAAAATATTTATTTTTAAATTATATTACTAATGTATTCGGCCTAATATAATATTTTTTATAACATAAATTTTTTCAATCAATTTTATTTGTGTTTATATTTTAAATCATGAATTTTTTAGGATATAGATTTATCTTTTATTTATTTAAATAAATAAATTCAATAAATACAATCATATCATATACATATCTTATATTATATTATATTATAAAATATTTTCATATTTTATTTATGTTTATATTTTAAATCATGAGTTTTTTAGGATATAGATTTATAATTCAATAAATACAATCATATTCATATCTTATTTTATAAAATATCTTGATATTGATTGAATACAATTTTCAATACACAATTGTCAGAATAGATGAGTTATCTTTATTTCAAAAGTCAACTGAAATGCATTCAACTCTACTTCTCAACAGAGGGTTTCAACTTTCGATTCCGGTGATTGCAATTGACAATCCATGAAAAGTCAGCAACAGTTGCAAGATTGATTTCTATTTCCTATGCAACATGGACAGAGCTTTTAACTTGCAAGTAAATGTGCATTCAATGCCTTTTTCTCTCCCATTTTCTTTATACTAAACTCAGATTTTCCCTTTCACTTCTCCTTATAAAAATGCCAGGGAAAGGCTGGAAACCAATGGAGGGTTATTTTCCCTCAGTTCTGTTGAAAAAAACAGTACACAAGGTATATTAGAATGGTCCAAACGGTCCCAGAAAACACCACTTGAGACACCATGAACTTCAGAAACATCAGCCCCCTCCAAGGCTTTGTCTATGTTGACTCGACTTTGAGCACTATCTTCATGAACTCGTATACAAAGTAACTTATTGAAGCTGATGGTAAAACCTGCAGGTTCGGGGAAAGAAAACATGGGTTGGAAAGGATTGAGAACAAATAGATTTCGATATGAATTATGGAGAGCTCCAAAGAGCCAGGAAAGTAATAAAGATGTGAACAAGTAGCAGGTCCCAGATTAATTTCATATGAGAATATTCATCAACGTTTCAAACTTAAGCTAATTAAGTGAGATTTATTTCAACTTTTTTCAAATTTTTAATATTGGAAAAAATAAATCGCAACAGCTAGTTCCGGCAACTAAAGGCGCCAAATCCAAAACAAAATATCTTGACACAACGCAGTTACGTATCCTAGATTCTGATTTCTCATTGTTTAAAAACTGTTTTGTTCATGGACATATTAGGAATTTGAAACAGATAGGAGGCTTTGAATAGTAGCCGGAAAGGTGGGGCTAGAAAGCAGCTGACAGTAATCAATATACCCTTGCCCTCCTAAGAAGACGACATGAAAAATGATGTGTGATTGGACAAATCAGAAGTTCCTAAGGTACATGATTGTGAAAGTGGGGTTCTAGTAGAGGCAAATACCAAAGAGACTTGCTATTTTCTACCATTATTCAGTAACTTTCCTTTCAATGGCCCTTGAAGAATTGTTGAGATTACAGTAGAAAACATCATGGCTCTTGTATATGACTTGAACAATAAAGGTAACTATGTGCCTTGACCTACAGGAGCAATATTAAGGTCTAATTCGAGGAGCTATGCAGTACAAAACATGGTGCCTTCACCTAGAGGGATTATATTAAGGTCTAATTCGAGGAGCTATGCAAGTACAAAACATGGTGCCTTCACCTAGAGGGGTTATATTAAGGTCTAATTCGATGAGCTATGCAGTACAAAAAATGGTGGGGCAGACCCACAACCAGTCAAAACAAAGCAGTTTTGAGGCTTAATAAGAAAGATAAGCGGCAACTGCTTTATGGTTTGAAAACTGCATTCAGCCGCAAACTCTCTGGACCATCATCTAAAGCTAGAAACTTCATAAAATAAAGGAACAGTTCATGTACACAGAAGTTATGCATCGTCATACCTGCAATAGGCTGGGAATTAAACCTGCATAAAGAGCAGGAATGCCTCCTTGCTCAACTATCTTTATGCAAGTTGCCAATGCACTCATCTTTGTTGCCTGGACTTGCATTTGAAGCTGTCTCCGCACAACTTCAAATGGATACGTAGCAGCTTCAGAGCAACAACCAGCAATTGCCCCATAAAGCAATGTTCTCATGGTACCCAACTCCAGCTGTTCCAATGCATTTAATTCCTGACCTTCTTGTTTGATGTTCAGAATTCTCTTCATTCCTTCCGGCGAGTGAAGATAAGTTGATTTTAGCATATCATAAACACCATAGTAAACAGCACCTGAAGGCGCCATTGCCACTAACGAGGGTAGTAAACCCTTATAAAGAGAAAAGAAACCTTCTGTCTGGATCATGTGGTGGAAAGTGCCAATTACACCACCCAAAACTTCCCCACCAGGTGCAACCATCTTCGTTCTTATCTGTAAAATTTCACATTTTTTAGCATCAATTACAAATTATTTACATTAAAAAAAATCCCACCATAACATGATAAAGCTGAGAAAGTAAATTAAATATGAAGAATGAGAGTAAAATGTAGTGCAATCATTATTGTGTTGGTTCTTTTATGTTAACTAACTTGCAGCTCTAAGGATGGTAACTAGAGCTTGTAGACCTACGTCCAATTTGCAGCCTTGCAGGTGATTGGATGGATGTCACAACTTTTATAAAATCAATGAGGGAATCAACTTAATCCATGACTGCAACAAGTAAACTATGTGAAAATTCAGTAATGGCCAAGGAGGCGTTAGCAAACCACATGAATATGCAGCAGATTTTATTGGTGAAAATCTGAGCGGGCTTCGGCAGGACCTGGGCCTAGTAACATGCAACAGATTCAAATCTAAGATCCCCAGGTGCCCTCCTTGAAATTATGCATTGATGTTGATTGTTCCTGAGGGAGCTGGACTTAGTAAGATGTGAACATTAGGCTGTTTTTGTTTGGGAATGAAAGGAAAAACTCGCCAGCTTTCAACCCATTTGGTTACCCAAAGGGAGGAAAAGTTTCACCTATGGGGATGGTTTAAAATTTCACCCCTTATCATAGATAGTATTATGTCTTTCCCTAGTTTTTTTTTAGTCTCTGTCACTCTCTTCCTGTACAATATCTTTTTTATCTGTTGTCTCTCTACAGCTGCCCCAACTAGTTCAGAAAGAGATTTAGCTGAGTGGAGTTTTTTTCTCACCCCCTCTTCTGTTTGTCCACCTCTATCTTTTTTTATACAATTTTCTAACTTTATCTTTCTCATCAGTATCAATTCTTTTTTTTTTCTCTTCTCATCCACTAATAATTATTTACCATTGCTATATGTACAAAAGCTCTTTTCTTGAGCTACTAACAGCCCCCCTCTGTGTCACAAACACAACAAAGATACCTGAGAACAATTTTTACACCCTAATGAATGGTCCCTAAACATTCCAACACAAAATTTTCACTTCAAACTAATGGTCAGAAACCAGTGCTTTAGTCAAGTATGGTACTTCCAAGTCCTGTGGTGACTCGTGAAATAACCAACCACTTCTATTGGCAGTAAAACTAAGATGTAACAAACATGAAACAGAACATGAAACAATTGAAATCAAAATAATTAAAGAAGCTCATGGCAGTAAATCATGAAGAGAGAGTTGAAGTCTAAGTTAACCACGTACAGTGTCCATCGGCAAGCAAAGCAAAGTAGCAGTAATTCCAGCAGCAGCACCAGAAAGGAACCTCTCAAAATTTGTGGTTTCCTCATTCCCAGACAATTTTAGAAGTTGATTTCTGTATGTATCATAAGCATAGAAATTGATGGACTTAAATGGAGCAGTGCGAAGAATATTGACAAAGTTTCCCTTCCAAAAACCTTTCAACCCTTGTGTCGCCGCAATCGCCTTGATGACCTCAAAAAGATTCTTCTGTTCACCGCGAACTATGTACTCCAGCTTCAGCCTCTCAAGAGGTGCTACAAGAGTCCTGTTTCAGAACAAATATGATGCAAAAGAAATATTAATTCATTAATTAGAACAAAAAAGAGCTAATAAATTAATACATATACATGGATCATTAGCCAGTACATGAGATACACAGTGTAAGGGACTTGAAAGTTAAATTAACAACCCGTTTGCACACAGTTCAAATCACATAACTAAAGGCTTTTAAAACTTTTAGAGAAACCATAAATAAATTCCATTAAGAAAACTATATGTTCTAAGAAAGTTGAGCAATTATCATAGAGAGCTCTTAATAAAGATTAAGTTGAGCAATTATCATAGAGAACTCTTAATAAAGATTCGGAGCCCGAAATGTTCTCAATTTTGTTTTCTTGCTGCAATTTGACATACATGATTCCAAAACAGACAATCATCAGAGAAGTTTATTTAGTATAAAAGAAAAACTGCAGTAGTTTTCTGCTTGTACAATTAAGCAGAACACAGACACAAAAAGACACGCATAAATCAAATCAGTGCTCTATTTAAAATCCTTCTGATAACCGGTTTTAACAAAGTTAGTGAACAAAAATTGACCTCTATTAGTAACTCTTGCTTACAAAATATAATTCAATCACGAAACAATCTTCAATTGCATTACCACTTAATTCGATGCAAATATATGATGCTACAATTATAACTAACTTAAAAAAAGATTCATAAATCTTGAAGCAATAAAAAGAAAAAAAGAAAGACCTTGAAACCATAGCAGCCACAACACCAGCCCATAGATGTTTAGTTGTATTCAACGCTGCTGAAGTACCGGATCTCTTCACTTCAACCTCCTTCTCCTCCACCAACTCGACATTTTTCTCAACCCCATCTTGCCCCAAACTCTCAATTGACTCCCCAACATTCCCTTCATCTCCATCTTCTTCTCCCCCCTTTATTGACAAGCTAACAGATAAAAACACGCCACCTTTCCTACCTCGCCGCCGCATATTCTCAAACCTTAACAAGGTTCTTTTCGACAAATAGGAATGACTGTCATTGTTTCCCTTCTTCTTTGAAGAAACTATAGAAACAAAGGAAGGAGGACAGATGGTTTTATGATCTAGGAACAGACCCCCGAGAATGAAGGGTTGTTGATCCGGCAGTTCAGATTCTTTGTCTTTGAATAAAGAGGCAAAGAAATGATGATCTTGACCGTACATTATAACGGGACTTGAAGGAGGAAAGACTGAAGATAGATTTAGCAAGAAGAAGAAGAATGATACTAACAGCACGAGAAATGGTTTATAAGGATTAAGGAATGAAGAGAAGCTTGAAGAGGAAGAGAGAATAGTATTAGATTTGCTGTTGTTGTTGTTGTTGTTGTTGTTGGGGATGTGAAAATGACAAGGGGAATAACGTAGGAGACGATGCTCTGCTGTGTGCGGGTGGGGTTTGGCTTGAATTGCTACAGCCTACAGTTACATAGGTTGCATCGGTCTTGTTTTGTTTTTGTTGCCCAAATGTGGACTTCTTCTTCTGATGGGTTTGGTTCCTTCTGTCTTTGGCTTATGACAAACAAAGGTGGATTTGGAGACAAGGACGTGATTTTATGAGGGAATAGAATAGAAAGCGGAATTCTTTGGCGGCAATCGCGTCACACATTTTTCTTGTTTTTTCAATGAATTTTTGAGGTTATTTTCTACTGGGAACTGAGTCCTGATTCTGTAAATTTATTTTCCCATCCTGTCTTCGATCGATCTATCAAGTTTTCGAGAAGTTTTGTTCGGGGAACATGGAATTCAGAGGCGGCGGCGGCAATCGCGTATTAGAATATTTTTGATGAAAGTTGAGCTCTTTCTTCTGTTATTGTCATTTTTCGCAGCTTTGATTTTGTGTTTTGGTTCCAAATTCGTCACCAACCAAGTTGTTTCTGTGCATCTAAATTACTGTTATTATTTAGAATTACAGTAGTGGAATAGTGGTTGTAATTTAAAATATATTTTATTTAAAAATTTATTAAAATAATATTTTTTATTTTTAAAATTAACATATCAAAATAAACTTAAATATATAAAAAAAATTCAAAATTTATGAAAACTTCCGGTTTGCTTAGCATTAGAAGGTGTTTTTTTACGCGATAGCTTTAGCTTTTAAAGCCAATCGCGTAAACTATCATGTTTGGTAACTAAAAAAACACTAAACTATTCGTATAGGACCCATGTATTTTGGGTTGAAACCGTCAGTTCCACAAAGCAGCTGAGAGCTGCTACTTCTCGCGTCTGTCAGGTGAATAATTCACCTGGGCACTGTTCACGTGAACAGTGCCCAGGTGAATTATCTAGGTATTGTTCACGTGAATAACCGATATTATTTAATAACACTACATAAATTAGAAGAATATCGCATGATGACGTAATATTTGTGGAATTTAATTGCAATTTCAATTTTTTTCTGGTGATATTTTACTCGATTTTGTTGCACGTTCAAAAAACTATGGAAACTATAGTCCTTATCAGATGAATTTCATACGTGATGAAATTGTAGATAAGTTAATGGAATAATAATAAAAAATTGATATAAAAAATTATTTATTTAATGATGTAATAATGGTAATTAAATCTACAATATTTAAATTAAAAATCATCAATATTAATATATATCTTTTTTAATTATTTTATAACTTCAATTTGAAAAGTATGTTTAATCGAACACATTAAACTATTTTTTATTCAACCTCAATTTTAACCACAGTTTTAACCAAATATATATAAATACCAAACCAACTTTAACTAAAAATAATTTTTATAAAACAATTTTTTTCAAACCACAACCACAACAAAACTATTAAAAATACTAAACACTCTAAACGGGAAGCAGTCAGCCTCGGACTCTGGGTTCTTTCTAGAGGTTTGTTTATATTAGCAGAACTCTTATCTGTTTAGCTTGAGCTTATCCATGAATATCCAAGATTAAATAAATATAAAAAATTTAATTTACTTTAATACCAGCCTTTGTTTTCTTATTTTTTCAAAACCGTCGGAAACTATACCAATCCATCTTTCAGTATCAATTTGAAAATCATCCTATCACCTAAGTTTATTGTGCCTATTTATAATTACTTTGCATAAAAAATAGCAGCATTCATTATATTTTTTTTAATCATACCTTTTTTCTCTCTCAAAATTAAGTCCTCAAAAACATTTATCAATAAAGTACAAACATTTCAAACTGAGTAGTATTAAGGTAATATTTTATATTATAGTAATGATTATTTTTTTTATTTAGAAATGTATTAAAATATTTTTTATTTTTTAAAATTTATTTTTGATTTCAACACATATTTAAAAATATATAAAAAAATTTTTTGTCAAGCATCACCAGCAAATGATACCTAAATTGTTTTATTTATAGCAGTAAACCAGTTTCAAATTATTGATCAAGTTGGGTTTAGTTCTTTCACAATAGAGCTTGTACGAGTTTTTTTATGGAGTTAGTTCGTATCCATTTAGTCTCCATAATTTTATTTCTTTTCATTTTTAAAAAGCATGAATTGGCTGGTGGAATATGAGACGTTAAAAATAGTAATCATGGCTTGTCACTAGTTAAATTAATGGAAAACCATCATTATTTTGAGAAAAAAAAATTGATGCAAAAATTGATAGATGTGTATAACAAAATAAACTCAATTATAACCCCGAGAAATATTTCGTTAAATTTTAAATTTGTTTTCTAGAAGTCACTGATTTAAGTTTCACAAACTTTAAAATTATTGAAAGTTTATATGATCGTTAACTTTAAAATCTATGAGATTAGTTGAGATACGTATGAGCTGATTTGGATATTCATATTAAAAATAAAAAATAAACTCAATTGACATATACCTAAAATTATTTCATATCATGTATATATAACAACTTCTCAATTCTGCATGAAAAAATATTCCGGCTAGAAACAAACTAGTTTGTTTGCTGGAGGAATTTTATAAAATATCATTAAACTCAACTTTAACATGGTTACACGTTGATTTGGTCTTTCAATTGGGTCGTGTTTCAAGATAAATTAGGTGTGCGCTCATGAGTTTGTGTCAGTTTGGCATTGAAATTACGGCTGAGGTTAACATTCAGCTATAAATATTAATATTTAATTAAGTTAAAAATTAAGAAAATTACGGTTGTGACCGCAGTTTAACAAAAGCAAAATTTCTATGTTTCTGCTCAACTGTTCGTATAAATTAATTCAGTTGCTTCACTGTTTATTTAAACAGCAGAGAGATGGAGATTGAATTAATTCATTCTCTACTGTTCACGCGAACAGTAAATAATGAATTATAATTCACTTCTCACACAGTGAAGAAGTGGAGAGTAATTCATTCTTTATTGTTCACGTTAATACTGGAAAGTGAATTACTCTTCGCTGTTCATAATCCGGATAAATTCGATTCTATTCGAAATGCATTGTACTGGGTTCGATCAAGTAAAATAAAAAAAATCCAACAAAATTTCTCAGGCATTGTGTTTTATTCGAAAAACTAGTGTTTAATATTATTCAATGACAATATATAATTATATTATAAGAAAATTTCATGATGACGTAACATTTGCAGAATTTGATCGCAATCCCAATTTTATTCCTGATGATATTTTACCTGATATTGTTGCACGTTAAGGAAGCCATAGAAAACATTCTTAACCAAACACATTAAACTACTTTTTGTTCGACCTTAATTTCAACCACAGTTTTAATCAAACATATATTTTTCCAAACCAATCTTAACTAAAAGTACTTTTTATAAAACAATTTTTTTGAAATCACAACCACAAAAACTACCACAATACCAAACACATTGTTTTAAATATTCGAAAACCACGTTGATTTAACATTGTTTTAACAAAAAAAAAGAACAAAGATGTTTTGGAATGAGCCCAATTTAAACCAGATTAATTCGCTCAACCTGTGATCTAGGTTATGTACCTGGACAAGTTTAAAAACTTTAATTTTTAAAATTTATTTTTTATTTAATTATATGATAATAAAAATAAATATTTGTAAAAAAAATGATAAATAAAATTGTGGAGGAGAAATGTATTTTTCTCATCCAAATTATCTTTTCGAATTCATGTGTTATTTTTGTTTTGACAACAAAATAGTTTTTTATCGGCAACAATAAAAAATAACAACAATAAAAAAAACTAAGAAAAATATAAAAATTTGAACTAAAAAGGAAAAGGCATATAATTTTAATAAAAAAAAATAATCTCTATTCTCATTCAATATTAGTGAGCGAATTATTTAAAAAATTATGCATATTATGTTACCACACAATTATGTATAAAGTAATCAATAATATCATCATGAAAAAAAAACCAAAGAAAGAGACTAGACGCTTGTACTAAAGAGATTAGGAGTGCATGGTTAGGCCTAATCATAGGCCGGTAGACTTGAATTATAATTTCAATTCAAATAGATAAATTAACTTGAATTACAGAATTAAAATTTCAAATAAAAATAAAAAAATCAAAGTTAAACTGATATGACCCGATTGACTTGATGAGTCCAAATACAACCTGGACAATTGATAAAAATATAATTTGACTAAAAAAGATTTAAGACGATATATTTTTTTTTAAAAAAATATTGACTCGGGTTATGAGACCATGATAACTCAAAATTAAACAAATTAAAATAAATTATGAAACTTAACTCCTAAAAAAACCATTGTTGAATGATAAAATTAAAAAAAAATCAATCTAAAAAAATAACACAATAAAATGACCTAAGTCTACTCGGGTTAACTCTCAAAATCCATGATTTAGGTAATGAGATTAGGATAATTTCATATAAAACAAACCAAAACAAATGACAAAACTTAATTCATAATCAATCAAATGTTGAAAATGTTGAATGATGAAACTGAAAAAAAATCAATTAAAAAAATAAACAAAAAAAACATGAGTCAACTAAGTTAACCCATCAAGTTCATAATTTAAATAATAAGATTAAGATAACTATATGTAAAAAAACAAACTATAATAAATTATGAATTACAATGTCTAATAAATCAAGTGTTGGTGGATCTTATAAGAGAAAAAAACATAAATTAAAAAAAAAAACAAAAAAAACATGTACATGCACAATTCACACCGAAGAACATCTGTGCTCTCGGTGGTTGCACAAATTGCTTATGGAATAAGGAATATGTTGTGCTTATCCCCCTTTTGAAAAATCGGAAAGTAACATGGCAAGGCTGTAAGAATGCCCTGTCAAGGAAGGGACCGTCATGGCCGAGATGCTTCGATGATTATCAATACTGGCCACCACCATGATGCATTGCAACAATTTATTTCAGAAAAGGGCAGAAAATAATATACATATTATTTGTCTTTCTTGACTTGTCGAGGCTTTGATGAGGCTATGTGAGAACTCTAGAAAAATTGATTTGGGTATAAAAAAAACATTCCAGCCATCGCTAATGTATTGTGGCAAAACATCATGGATTACAAGGCAAAACAATACTAATGTATTATGAGGCAAAATATAAAAGAATCGCACAACGTTTTTTTTTGTTATCTTTTTTTTTTTTTTAACTTTGGTTGCTGAATTTTTTGCTGTTGAATTTTATTATTCGATGTTGGATTGATTAGAGTTTTGGAATAATAATTTATTTTTAATTTGGTTATTATAATATTTTCAAACCATCTCGACACTGACTTGATCCTCAATTTCATAAAAAAAATATTAATTTGATTGTTTGCAAGGAGTTGAAGGTGAAGGGATCAAAACTCAAAACAATGAACAATGAACAATGGCATACCTTTTATTTTTTAAAAAACAAAATTAGTGTCAACTTTGGTCTTTATTCTTTTTCTTTTTTTCCTGCAATCATCAAATTTTTTTCTTTTTAATTGGATTCCTCGATGTTGTGTTGATTAGGATATAGAGTTTATGTTTTTTGTTTGTTTTTTTTTATATAGTTATCTCAATCTAAAAAAATATGTCTTGTAATTGTCTTGGTGCTCATTTACAAAGAATGACTCAATTTTATTGTTTGTAAAAAATTAGGGGATTGAATTGTATTGCACAAAAACTTAGAGGTCTTTTTTAAAAACAAAGATTTGTGTCAACACATTCTCCACAAATTTCCTCTTTTGGGTTTTGGTAAAAGTCAATTTTGGTTCCTTGAGTTTGAATCTTAAATGGTTCAATCCAAAACTTTTTTTTCTTGCATTTTAATTTTCAAAATCTAGAGAGCAGAAACAGAGTCATCAGAGTATATAGGGGGAGAGAGTATGTTGGCAAGCATATACTTTTCGGTAATGAAACTCTTTATTCGTGATTTTAATGGATTTTATTCGATGAGAAAAGATTCATTTAAGCCTTTTCTTTTTATCGTGTAAAAAAAAAAAAATCATGACCCGTGAATGTTTTTTACTCAAGTTGATTTTTTTAAAAAACCATTTATATGCTAATTTAAGACCATAAATAGGTTTCTTGAGGTGCCTAGGGTGTTTCTTTGATGTATTTTGATGGAAAAGGGTGAGAAATGGGTTTTTAAGCCCTAAAATTAATTGTCCATAATCTAACCAACTATGGTGGCCAGATTTAAAAAATAAATAAAATAAGTGAAGCATCACTTGTGTAATTTGTTGTTTCAAAATAAAATAGACGAATGATATGTCATCCATCATTTATATATAAAAAAAATAGAAAAATTGGTCTAGGCGCATGAGCTTCCATTAGCTCACACGCTTAGACTTTTTTTTAAGAACCCATGCATGCTGGGCCAACCAAGCTTGTGTGTCTAAGTTTTTTTTAAAAAAAAAATTTTAAATTTTATTCTTCTAATTTATTTATTTATTTTTGCATTTTTTTTTAGTTTCAGCCTCCAATATTTTGTTGGTCTTGAATTAGCCCACATCGTTTTTTTTTTGATATTTATTATTTTATTGCAGTCTCAAACAAAAACCTTGATATTTGATTGATGTTTAATTTTACGAGTGTCAACTTTTTATATTGTATGATTAGATAAAAAATAGTTTTGAAAAGAATATTCATCACCCAAGTAAGTACTTGGTGGTTAGCTTGAGTTAATTGGACTTGGGTATCATTATTTATTTCAGTTTGTTTTCTACAAGATTATTGTGTTCTTAAATAAATGGCTCATCGTTGGGTTAGTGCTAGATTTTTTTAGCATTTATTTTTGTTATCATATAATGAAATAAAAAATTATTAAAAAAACAATTATTGAACTTGGGTCACAAGTTTGATTAGAAAACTATAAAAATCACAAACTTTTTTATGTAAGAGGGATAAATAAATAATAATTTTAAAAAGGTCAATATATATTTATAAATAAATAGTTAAGATAACATTTCCTTCAAAATGATGCAGAAGAAGAGTGATTTTTATGGATCTCTAAAACCAATTTATATTTTAAAATTATTAGTTTTCTTAAAGAATTAGGTGACGATTGCATGATTCATATTTCCCTTTAGTTTTGGAGGTTTCATTTTCATGTCGGTGCTACACCAACAAATAATTTTGTTTCAATAAAATTTAAATTAGTAATTCTCTTACAAAAAAATAAGTTAATTGCTATATAATTAGATAATTTTTAAAAAATTTCCCCATATTACTTAATCAAATATCTTAATTTATATATATGTCTCAACTTTTTAACTTGATTTTTAGTTAGTATTCACAGCTTTTTTTTTCTAACATTTATTAACAACACTAGTCCTTGTTCTATTTTGTCAAGCGGCTTCATATTTTGAGCTCACAACAGAAATTTTCCTCGCCGGTAGAAAACATGTTAACAGCTGCACATTTTTTTTATCTGAACTTTTTTTTGTCGACGGGCCAATTAGCTCAATTGTGTCTATTCAGGGGGGATTTTCGGTGAAAATATCATCATCATCTCTATAACAACAATCTAAAATCGTTCGCCATGGAAAGCACACAGATACAAGATGCAGATTGACCCATCGCAAAACTCAAGCAAGCAAACAGAAGCGCAAGGCCACATCATCCCAGTATCCTGTGCCCATATCATGTTAGAGAGCCCAATCTAGCATTAAACTCAGACCGAAGCCCACTTAAAACCCTACTCACAGACCAACCAGGAAAAACCTTGCATAGGACCTAGGTAGCAATATACTGATAAGGGTTGCAGTTTCCCAGAAAACAAACAAAGTTAGTCACAGGCAGAGTTAGGTCACAGCTCCTGATCTGTCCTGATGTGGACTTTGAATAGTTAAACAACCCGTGAGTCTTGAATTGAAGTTTGATGGATCTTCCCAGGCTAATTTCTACTTGTCTGTTGTCAAGCTTCTCCTTTTTTTGATTTTTAGCTTCACATGCACAGCTTAGGGCAACAACATGACAAAATCTCGTATCTATCAGTAACCCCACCCGAGATTCACCTTTTTTTTTTTTTTTTGTTTAACATAGGTGTCCGGGCCAGCTTGCGCGTACCTCGACTAATCCTACGGGCCCTGAAGTTAATGACCATGTAAACCTCCAGTGGCCATCATATGAACAACCATAAGGCTCGAACCTGAGGCCACAGAGGAAGCAAACCTCTTAATCTTAAATTTTTATCACTGGACCACCACCTAGATGATTTCCTTTTTTTTCTTACCTTGCCCCCTGCCTTTACCGACATCTCCGTTCTACATTTTCCTTATCAACTGATTCCTTTTCTTATTCTTCTTTTTTTGTCCAAACTTAAAATAGATTTTTTTCCTGAAAAAAACCTCCCTCGTCCTTCACTGTCAGAGAAATCGAAAGTCCCCTCCTTCAATCAATATTAACGAGATATTTTCATAACGGTTATTTTTTATAAATAAAATTAAAAAAAAAAAGAGTTAGTTTGTTTTTAGAATTAATATGTTAAAATAATTTAAAAACACTAAAAAATTAATTTAAAACAAAAAAAATTCTTCAAACGCACCCCAAACAACCCGTTTAATTGTATGAAAAACCACAAGCTTATGCTGAATCTAGCACGGGGTTAATTATGTCTCATATTAATTGTATTCATTAACTTTTAAATAATTAAATTAATAAATTTAAAACGAATGGATATTGATTTTAGTTTATATAAAAAATGACACAACAATTTCAATATATTTTATTTTTTCTCACCTAATATAGATATAATTGACGAGGTTTAAAATTAAAAAAAAATCCAAATTTATAAAATATAGAAAGATAGTTATTACAAAAATAAAAAACTAAAAGAGCTTAACTTTCCTATGCATTGTGTGGAGAATTACTGTGGATTCAAGCAGTATTTTGATCGTTTTATCCTTCACAATTTAAGTCTTATAATATGCATTCAAAAGTAATATGGTATTTTTCATATGATATATGGTATTATAAGATTGGATAGAGGTAAAGGGGTTTTTAAACTTTTATCAGTATAGTCAGTATAGTGTAATGTCAATAATACTCTTAGATATTGTCTTCCCTGGCTGCACGAGAAAGGGTGATTTTGGTTTTTTCTTATTCTAGGAACAATGTCATTACTTGAGTGCCATTTTACTCAAATAATCTTTAGCTAAGATTAAGGGATTTTGTTTTTTTATTATGTTTTTTTTTTAATATTGTATTGGATCATGGGCAATTTGGTATTTGCATAGAATAAATTATATAAAAAAGAAAAAATTGCTGGCTTGTGCGGCATGCGCTAGCGTGCAGGAGGTGTTCACGTCATGTGGACGGTGCATGCAACACTTCCCATTGGAAGAATATCGCATGTCGAGGCGGTGTTGAATGCGTCTTACCACCCCTTTACAATGGTGAGGCATGTTCCTCCATCCCTTGCAAAAAAATCACAAGGGTGTATTATTTGTTATCCTTATCATATTTGATCATTCTTCTTTTAATTATATCAAATTCCATTTATTCTTTTTTCAATTGTATCCTTTAACATTTGATTTTTATATCAATTTTGTCCTATTATTTTATGATGTTTCATGATTGACCCTTGATGTTTTGATTTCTAATTTAGATTATTGGCTCTTTTATGAAATTTTAATTTCTTTTCAATTTCGTCCTTGGACTTATGATCTTATTTTTATTTTTTTCATACTTGGTCCTCGTTCTCTTGATTTTTATTTTTGTTTTGGATTCTTTTGTGAATTTGGTTTTTCTTTCCAATTTTACCCTTCAATTCAGATTTTTATGGTATTTACTATTTAAGGTTCGACCCTCAATGGTTTGATTTCTAATTTTGATTCTTAGTCTTTTTATCAAATTTTCATTTGTTTTTAATTTCATCCTTAGATCCATAATCTTGATTTTTTTTAGATTTGGTCCTCATTCTCTTGATTTTTAATTTTTATTTTGGATTCATTTGTTTTTTTTTTCAATTTTGCCCTTCAATTCAAAATTTTAGTTTATCCTCTTAATTTTTTTAAATTTTTTTTCTCAAATGAGATCCTTATTCTCTTAATTGCTATTCTTGCATCCTTTATTTTTTTATATTTCATCATTCAACATTTGATTTATTGGGATTTGATCTCCTAGGTTTTTCCCATTCTTTCCAGGCCCTATCCAAGAGTCAATTCAGGTTTTTGACCGTCTTATACTTGATCAATTCTTCCTCAATTTCTTTTGAAACTCGGTCTGGTCTAAGCCAAGAATCACCTGGGTCATAGGTCAAGTTATCAGGTTGAGTCAAGTTTTAAAATAGTTGCTTTCGAGATGCAGTGCTTCCAGTTTAGTCACTAACTAAGGTCATGAGTTTGAAAAGTTAACATGAGTTGACGTTGTTTTCTTTTCTGATTACATTCTTCGAGGTTGTTCATTTTAAAAAATAAACTTCATTATTTTCTTAGGTTTTCTTTTTAATCAAGTTCTTTGTGTCTCATGATCTAGGTGGAAGATTTGTCCGGGTGACCCAAGTTTTTTTTGTTTTCCCTTTTTTTTCTTTTGATTTTGTTCTTCAAGATTCAATTCCTTTTAAAATTAATTTTTTTCTATTTTGCCTTCTATTGAATCATCCTGTTTATATGATCTTACTTGCGGGTTTTGATAACCTTACTTGATTTTATAACTGCTTTGTTTTTTTTAATATATTTTTTTTTTGTATGATGTGGAGTCATTGAATTTTTTCTGCTCTTTAACATAGAATGATAGCTCTTGATCTTTATTTTTTTACACTACAAAAAGTTCAACATGTCCCGCGACGAATCACGGGCCATCTGTCCATCTAGTTACAATGTAAAGAATAGGTCAAGGACATTTATTTCGGGCAGCCAGCCTTCCGCTAGTAGATTTAATTGCGTAGCCACTCTTCTTTCAAGCTCTGTGACCTCTTACTTGCCTCTTTGTTTGTTGGATTTAGCTACGTGGGACCGCGAATTAAAGTATTGAAACAGAGAACACAATATGGTCTTGAATTCTTATATATAAATTAAATTAAATTAACCACACATGACAACAATCCTTGGCTGTATCATTATAGGATCACTTGCCCTGAAAATGCATGTAATGGTTTTAATTAATAGCATGGAAAGCGATATGGGTTATTATAATACATGGTTGGTGAGGTAGCTATAATATTTAATACGAGGTTAGTGAACATGAATTTTATATTTTTTTATATGTTAATATTAAAAATAAATTTAAAAAAATAAAAAAATACAAATAAAAATCATACTAAAAAACAAACCCTGCAGTTCAAAATATCTCTTCAAGATTACGACAGATAGCAAGAATTCTTCTGTCACAGACTCGTTTTTGAATAATACCAAAATTTAAGATTCTGCCACGAATCATTCGATTCTGGAGACGTGTAGGATTGGCGTTATTGGGGATCTGATACTCTCATATTCCTAATCTCACCATTAATTTTAGGGCAAAATATATATATATATCCTCAAGCAGTAACGCAAATCCCAACTAGATCCCCACCTAGCTGACATTTCCCAATAAATCCCCTCCTTCAATATTCGTCATCTAGAGCAGACCATCTTCTGTTAAAAGTGCATGCTTTTATCACACGCACCATGGAAATCCCCAACCATTTACATTTCAATGCCGAAAAGAGTTAGTTTTAGACAATTTCGTGCCAAAATATATAAACTTTTTTTTGGCACGTGTTCCCATGATTGGATAGCTAATTTGAAGTATTTATCATTCTTGTTTATTTTATTTTATTTTATTTTATCATCAAAATAATATATTTTTTTTAGTTTAACGTGGGTGTCCGGGTCAGTTTGCGCGCATCTCGACTAATCCCACGGGTCCTGAAGTTAACGATCATGTAAGCCTCCAGTGGCCATCATATGAGCAACCACAGGGCTCGAACCTGAGACCACAGAGGGAGCAAATCTCTTGATCTCAAGTTTTTACCACTGGACCACCACCAAGATGATTAATATTTTTGTTTATATGGTAAGTGGTGCAATAAAATTAAATGTTCTTCTTTACTTGAGGATAGTAAGTGGTCCAATGTCGGTAGAGATTTAAATGTATGGCGCATGCCAGCAGGAGTGCTGTGGGAGGTTGGATAGTGTAATGGCTAGAAATGCGAGTTGGTCCGAATGCAGCCTGACAACCCAACAATTTTACTTATTTTCTCAAGGTACGTTTGGCATGCCTCTTGCGAGGGTTGCTGGCTTGTTGGATGCTGCCCCTTGTGTTGTTTGTTGGGATAAGAAAGACAATATCCCAAATCACTTCATCTCGACTAATCTCATCAAGCTATGTTGACTACTTAAAAAATAATTTTTTTAATAATTATATATTTTAAATATAAAATTCGAACTCAAGATCTTGTTTAAAAAAAATAAACACCGAATTACTTAAACCAACCACCATTAATTTTTTTAGAATTTCACAACACGAACATATTACATCATGGGAAAATAATTGCCTTTTCTTCCGATTAAAAAAACTTATTATTGTTTATTGACACCATGATATTAGAATGAGATATGAAAACAGAGAAAAAATTATTAAGAAAGAAAAAAAATGGTAAAAAAAAAAAAATACAATGTAATAAAGGTTGTTGAAGAAGTGAATTACCAAAAGGAGCTCCAATAACGGGTAATAATGGCCGCTTACTGTATAATGATGTCGATGTTTGCTGAAGTTCATAGAATACTAGGTACTTTTTTCACCTAGAACAGGCAATCCCACAGTATTCATATATGGCGTGAAAGTTTAAGGGGCTAGGTAAGCTTAACATATAATTTATATAATTTTATAATATATTTTTTAAATAAAATATTTTTAAGTTTAAATTTTGTACATGTTTTTACTGCTTTATACTTAATTCTTTTATCAAATAAAATAGAGGGCACTGAAATTTAAATTTATAATTATTTGGTCAATAAATCTCTAATATCATGTTAAAAACAATTCAGTCTAATAGTTTAAATCATTAAATAAGACTTCAAGATATATTTATATAATTCTTTAACATATTATAATATAACGATTCTTCAAACCAAAATTATTAAACTCGATTCAGTTCAAGTTTCAAGTCATATATTGAGCATATATTGAGCATGTTAATCCAAGTTTGTTTAAAACAATATTGTTTTAAGATTTTTTTAAAGCTAAAATAATATTGTTTTGAAATTTTTTTATAAAAAAATCTAATTAAATTTTAATTGGATCATAAATTGATTTATCGAGTCAACCACTTCTATCCATGTCTATTTTTACTTTATTTATTTTAAATCTTACCTTAATTAGATTTTAAATCAACAAGCATTTTAATTACCCTAGATCCAGGCCGAGTTTTTATAATAGTAATTGCAACTATGAGATTACAGGACATGGAAAATTCTTTTTAACAATTTATATTATATTATATTTAAAGAAAAAATAATAAGTAAAAAATAGCCCCCTATGAATATTAAGGCCGGCAAATAAAAATTGCGGACAGAAAAAAACAATGATATATCAAATCATGGGGGGATATGGATTGGTTTCGAATTGTTTATGCTATTTTAATTTGTCGTCATATGTGAATCCATATGATGCCTCCCTCTCCCTTCTTCTTTTTTTCACGTTATAAAATCTTGGAAGCTGCGTTGTGGTTGAACCATAATTTTATAAATTTATTTTTATTTTAAAATAATTTTTTATATATATTTAAATTATTTTGATGGGATAATATTAAAAATAAATCTTTTTAATTTTAAATTAAGTTTTTTAGTGTTTATGAATAGTTTTGATATGTTGATATCAAAAATATTTTTTAATATAATTTCAAATAAAAAATACTTTAAAAAACAACTTTTACAATCATCCAAAAAATATATATATAAAAGAAAAAAAAACATAATAGTAATAAAAAGACTTTGAAGGGGCAATATAGTCATATAAGCGAAAAAGAGAAGCTTTATTTGTTTTCCTCTTTAAAGATGTCATCAGTAGACACCAGTAACTGAGTCTTTTCTGTCTCTTCATTTTTATCTACAGAAACCCGTGCCACTGCCACATAAAGAGAGTCTCCTCTCCGCTCCGCTCCTCTCCTCTCCTCTCAATGTAACTACTCTATTCTCTACTTCTCGCTCCTTCCTATCTGTTTAGTATATTTATTTCACGCACACATGTGAAGTTGCCTTTTCTCTGGAATATCTCTCTCTCTCTCTCTCCATACTGCAATGGCTACTGATTCCTTCACCAAGGTCAGAATTTAGATCTCCTCGCTTCATTTTCTGCTTCAGAAGCTCTATTTTCTCTGTTTTTTTGTTAACAACTTGGCTGCTACAACTTCCCTTTTTGCTACATTTTAGTTTTAGCTAGTTAATCACGCTCTTATTTTTTGTTTTATTTTGCTGGTTTCTACTTCTTTTAATTTATCTTTACTATTTTTTTCTTATTTTTTTTCTCAGTAACCAAGCAGATCTTCCCTAACGCTAGTTAATTTGTTTTTTTATTTTTTTTTTGTCTCATGAAGGAAAGCGAGTACTTTCCAGCTGCGAATTTTGATGGAAGTTGCGATTTGCCTGTTGGAGACTCGTATTTCCAGTCACTAAAGCCGAGTTTTGACGAGGTCACCCAGCATTGTTCTTTAGGTAATGGTGTTTTTAGTGAGCTATTACGTGATTAATTGCTTTAAATACATGTAGCAAGCTAATGGAAGCCTTTTTTTTTTTTGGTGTTGGAATATTAGATGCTTTGCCTATAATCATTGATGAGGCGTCGTTTCCGGTTGAAGAAAAATGTGCCTTTCGCAATTCACATGTAAGCTCGTCTTTGCTAAGATAGTAATTGGTATTGTCTGGCCTCTTAAGCCTTTTTTGTCTATGATGGTTTGCCAATAGGAGCTCTACTATGATCAATCAGTGTTACCTCCCGATCATCGATCCTTGAGCTCAGAAATCCACCTCTAGTGCTAACTAATTCAAAACTTCTGACAAGATAACAATTGATGTTCAATAGGATGGCCAAGCGGTGAAATGTTGCTTCGATTTGCTCTAGCCAACACATTTTCTTTCATAATAATGGTAGAATGTCATTGATGGCAGAAAAATCATGCCATTATAGTAATCTTTCTAAAACGTTGTTCTAATGCTGAGTAGTTGACGCTAGGGGACTGGATATAATTTTCTTTGTATATTTGCATTTTATAGACAAATTCATATCTATGCTGTTGGAACAATGCTTGTGTGATTCCTTGGTGATCTTTCCGACATTACTTAGAATAGTCCGTTATAGAAAATGATCTAGCATTCTGCAGTGCAGTGTCTATTTGGCAGGTTGATTGAAATACGTACATACAGATATGCAGACAAAGAGTCCAAGGATTGCAACCCATATACTGCTCAATATGGTGAATCTAGAAATTCTATAAAAGGAAGAATCAAGGAAACATCGATTCCTGTTCTTAAATGAATAGATCTTAATCTTATCAATGGATCAAGACAACTGAATGGTACTTAATGTTTGTTCTATTCTGTTGTTGGATGAAGACTTGATTGAGGCTAGACTCCCTACATATTATTTTGTACGATTCCTAATCCTTATATCCTTGTCTCAGAGGGTGATTCCTCTGAGACAGTTTTGTTCTTTAGATTGTAAGTCCTGTTAGATTTGAACTAATGAATACTATGAGGATGATCAGGATCATCATATGTATAAACGATATGGCATACATTTGTCTAATTAAGTTTGTTTAGATTGCAATCTTCGGTTTTTTAAACTAATTGATGAAGAGGCTTGTACATGATATGTATGGTCTTGCAAAATTTTACACTAGGCCAATAAGGAATTTGAAGACAATATTTACACAATTTTTTGCTACTAGTGACTCTTTTCTGTCATTCCCAAATCAAAGTATTCTGTACACAAGAATACTGTGATCCTAACCTTAACTGCTTGAGTTAGCACTCCCTTTTCGCTCTTTCATGAAGAACCTTGTCCCTATTGAAACTTTCATTTCTTTTTCATGAGATGGTCAATAATGGTCATTTAGCAGCCATATATGATTAAAATTGTGCATATCTTTTGAAGTTTTTTCACCTTTGTTTAGGGCCAAGATGTCTTTGATTTTTCGATGCTGTCCGAGGAAAGCAAGACCACTTCACAATTTACATCTCAGCTAGCCTTTCTAAGCTTTGTAGAGCTTCCTTTACCACCGAAGAAGCAGATGTGCTTAGATGCTCAATTCAGTTGCCATAACTTCATTGATTTACAGATGGAAAGTGAAGATTCTTATTCACCATGCGTTGTGGATATAGATATTGAGATGGAAACTATTGCAAAACCCAAATCTGGTGGTATAACTGTTGGAAGTATAGAAAACGAAGATCCATTAACTGTAAGTTCCATGGATGGTCTGCTATGTTTTGTTTTATTTCAAGTGCTTGCTTGTTTAGCCTCAATGTGAGATTTGTCAGTCTTCCTCTAATTTTGGTATTTGTTTGCTTACATCATTATGCAGGGGGTGGTGCAGAGACAGGCAAACCTGAAAACATGTGGGAGATTCATGCAACTTTTTACAAATCATGGATCATCATTGCTGAAGTTAATTTCTAAAGGCATGTAAGCATATTCCATTACATCACTGCTGTTCATCTAATCCAATTGGATATGTTCATGATAGTCTATTCACATACGATTTGTTACCATCATTCTCTTAAAGAGATGTCCCAACTAGTTTGGGATTGACACTTTGTTGTCGTGTTATTCTTTTAAGAGATGCAAATTGTTTATCACACCTACTCCTGCTTGTGGCATCTTGTCCCCATGATTTTGCATACGCCTCTTTTCATATTTAGTATTAATCCAGCAGAATTTGCTTGCATCAATAATGAGAATCTACTTTGTGATAGTAATTCCTTTCATTTAACAGACAAGTCATTCACTGAGAGAGTTCATGATACACCAAACAACAGATGGAGAAGATATAAGCGTGCATCCTCATTTGATTCAAGAAAAATTGTTCTCCTATTCTCAATCATGTAAGCTCTAAATTCAAAAGCTAATTATACAGCAAAGTTTTAGTTGTTGCTTTTTCTTTGCTCCACCTCAGTGCTTCATTAATTCTATTAAGTTTTCCGGTGCCTCCCATAGTTGTATATGCATTGCCAACATGCATCTAGTAAGGTGGACTGAAAATGTGATAGACAGTAATTAACTTCAAACTCTTTTTGCACTGATCATCATTTACTGACCATGTTCTGCAATTAGTAACTCATTTTTATGTTTAAGATGGATACTTCTGTGGAAATCTACATGAAAGTAGGGCTGCAATCCTAATTGGACTTGTGTAGATAAGCTTGTTTAAGGATAAAATTAGACTGTAATATCACTTGTCCAATGTAGGATCATCAATCATCAAGAATTGGAAAGCTTGTGACCTGATGTTTAAGGATAAAATTAGACTGTAATATCACTTGTCCAATGTAGGATCATCAATCATCAAGAATTGAAAAGCTTGTGACCTGAAGATTGTTTGCCATTGACCATTGATTACCATGGTATAATGATGGTTTAACAAAAAAATGGTCTTGTCCTTTATTTCATTGCACTATTATACTATGTGTAACAACATTTCATTCTGAATGGCAATAACAGCATCTTATAACTGTAAAGTCGTCCATTTTAACTTTAAAAAGCAGAAAAAATCATGTTTTGCTCCAGTCTTCTGAGTTTGTTTTTCAAAACTAGCACAATGCCCAAATGTTTTTGGGGAAATAGCACAATAGGAAACTTATTTGGGGAAATAACACATTTAGTCATTGCGACCAATTTAAATTTTAAATGCTTTAAATTTGAAAAAAAAGTTGCTGTCATTCTCGCGCATTTAATCTTTTTTTTTAAAAAAATTGTACTTTGCATTAATAAATATGTTTTTTCTTTGCATTTCTCAGATGCTATTTTATTGTGTTTCTTGCTTGGAATGAATACAATGAAATATCATTTTGGTTATGCATGGGAATCTGTGATTTCTAATTTGTGAAGTGGGAACAAATGATTTTTCCATGCACTTCAACAATGAAATTTATCATTTTGGTTATGCACTTTACAAAATGATTGTCCCATGCACTTCACTATATGATATTTCTTTCTGTTCACATGGTCAAGGCAAGAAACAAAATAAAATAGCTCTTTTGTGAAGTGCATGGGACAATCATCTTTATTAATGTAAAGAACAATTTGTTTTTTAAATTTAAAGGATGTGGCAATGACGCTGCCGCAACCTTTAAAATTTATTTTGGTCGTGCCGCAGCTCAATGAATTGTGTTATATCCCCGAATAAGTTTTTTACCATGCTATTTCACCCAAAAAAATCCAGGCACTGTGCTAGTTTTCTGAAAAAAAAAAAAAAATCTCCAGTCTTCAATTCTCTCGTCTTTCTCAACCCCTTCATGCAAAAATCATAAAAAAAAATCTTATCATGCTTGGCTATTGATATTATAAATCCATCAAATCCTATAAGACTTGCAGATTTTATGCCCTCTCCACTTCATATTTGATCGACATGGCCTTTCATGCATAGTATGCGCTTAATTTCACATCTCTCTCTGCATGTTTCTTATCGATGAATAAAGTTGGGTTAGCGATCTACCTAGTTGGTTGGTAGCCTAGACCGGATGTACAGTAACAGGGAAGCACAGAAGCTGTTCATGTCTCTATCAGGGGAGCTGCCATCCATCTCTCCTTTCCACGAACACCTCTCTCTCTCTTCCCTGTCTTAGTAATGTTCATAAAACAGGAACTGAAATTTTCCTTTAATTTTCAATCGTGGACTAACCATCTTTTTTTTCTTGCTTCTTTTCTTTAATCCAGGTCAAGTTTGGGTACGTTGATATTGATATATCTAACACTGAGAGTGAGGCAGACGGTTGATGGGTATGTCAATGTCTAATGGATTTACGCCTTTGTGCTTCTAGTTCATGCTTGAACTTGCCATTTTAAGTTATCTATTGTGAATAACTGGTGCTGGAGTTCTCTTTTGTGCCTTTCCTTTCCCTCCCTTTTTAGGGTGTCCCTGTACATATGTAGTGATTATATTCCAATTTAGTTGATTTACCGTCTACTGCATTTTACAACCAAAGGGGGCTATGATCGCCTATAATATTTTGTTGCCTTTCACAATTTTGAACTCAGTAGTGTTCATAAGATAAGCATGGAAGCAACAGCTTTGTTATTGGCAATAATCAGTCTACCCTCTCAGATATAAGGCAAACAGTTATTTTGGGGTGTAGAAAAATTTGTTTTTTCTACCTATCAAAATTTGTGTTATTTTTATTTTATTTTTACATAAAAAATAAATTAGAATTTAAATAAATGATATGAAAAATAAATGGTCATTACATATTTCTTGGCCAATGGAAAAGATATTTAAGATTATCTTATTATAAATATAAGATTTCATAAATAAAAATTAATCAATAAAATAATCTCATGTAGTATCTGCAAAAGACCTGAATGTCCTTAGAAATATAGAGCTTCACACACAAAAAAAAAGGAGATATCTTCCTTTATATATTCTAGAAGCAAAAATCTTGGATATACAAAATTTTTTTTTAAGACAAGCTATTCAAGCAAAATTGCTATTTTAAAAGCTCTCAAGCTTCCTTGTGGACATGTAATTGTATTGAATGATCTCAGGATATCTAACTAATGATTCCTTGTGGACATTTGATATATTGTTAAGAAAAAAACCAGCGTCTTATTTTTTAAAGTACATGAATTCATTTATAATTGTTCTAAAAACATATTAATTTTGTATTTTTAGCTGTCTTTTTAATCAAATATATTTTTATCTTTTTTATATTTTTTTCTTCTATTTTGGGACATTAACCACATGCTTCTGTAAAATTCACTTAATTGTTTTTTATTAATCTCGAATTTTAGTGAAGAAATCATCTACAAAATTGCACAAATTAAGATAGTCAAAAGAACAATAAGTCTTTTACATATATTGTATTTTCTTTTCCTACAACATAATGTATCATTTCAAAAGTTCAAAAGTTTTCTCTTATGATCATATATTTCAAATTTTCATATATACTAATAGTTATAATATAGAATAAATTCTCCTTGTAACAAACTTTGACAATTAGATCATGCAACATCTTAAATTTAAAAAAGCATGAAGCCTTTAAAAATCTGTCCAACACTTGGATGGAAACATAAAATTAATATTTTTATCCACAATGCATACAAAAAGAGAAGTTTATTTTTGAAGACTTGAAATAAATCACTTAGAACTCAATATTTTTTTTTCATTCTTTCCTCTTTGAATATAATAAATTTATAAAATAAGTTGCATAAACAAAAGAAATTGTAGTTAATTTCTACTACATATGAATGAAAAATCATGTTTCGATGAAACAGTGTTTGTTTTTGCAGTCCAAACTACAAAAATTTAAATTTTTTGACCCAAGCGTGCGAGTCTGGCATGGTTGCCAGGCGCAGGTGCTTGGGTCTAGACCTAAGTGACTTGGGCTGACAAACCATTCCAGAACCATGTGTATGGGTGTGGCAGCCATGCCAGACTCGTGTGCCTGGGTCTGCCAGACCCGTCGTGCCTTGGTTTGACAACCATGTCATACTCGTGTCTTGGTATGATAAACATGCCTAATTTTATAAACAACAAACAAAGATGACAATTGTGCACTTTAGTTGTCAGGAGAGACAAAAGAAAGAAAAAATGCAAACATTCGAGCATCGACTACAATCCAACCATTATCTGTCTACACGTGCCACACCATGTGTAATAGGGCACGACTGCACATCCAGTTAGATGATGAATTTCCAGATCTGGCCACCGGAAAGCGTCATACGCGTCTCCTTAATGGCGCAGGTGCCGCTCACTCGTTGGAATGTAAGAAACATGCGCCCGCAACTTTTCAAGTGAAAAATAACGAATACATCGTGAAAATACTAAAACGCTCTCATGGTCCTTTTAATTACACAAAATGCCCATGTAAAAATATAAAAATATCCTCCAAGGCAAAGCTTTTTTTTTTGTCTTTTCTGAAGCTAAAAACGTTATTTAACTATATTTGAAAATTGAGAAAATCTGAATAACCTTGTGGAAGAAAATTAAAGAAACGTTTATCCACTCTCGGAAAGATGAGAAATTGAAAGTGAAACTACTATTACAATTTATAGTAAAAACTCTCTTGATTTATAATAATTTTCCCATACCATCTAACTTTTATATGCCAATTTGAATTTAGTATAGCGAACTTAATATTTTAGGGAGGGATATCCCTATGTGTTAGTCGGCCTCTTGTTCAAGAAAGAAAAATAGTTAGCACAAATTTGACGAGCTATCCCACAGATTTATATGATTTCACCCGTTCAAAAGCTAGCATCTAACACACTCAATTGGCAAGGTCAATAATTGAACTTAATGTGTTATTTTCTTTTCTTTTTTCTTTTTGTGTTCTTTTTAATTTTAAGCTGTGATGAACACGATCCATTCTTTTATTTGAGGTTTTTTTTCTCTCCGGGCCGGCAAAGACAATCCGATGAGACTGCTTTTACAACTGTGCACCAAAGCTTTTTCTGTCTTTAACTCCTTGTCTTTTTATTTATTTGGAAAAAGTTTGTCAACTTTAAACCGCACACATACCTAATCGAACCCAAGGTGCGCATGCACTCGGGTCTCTTCCTGCTCAAATTTCAACTGAAAAGAAAACAACACAGATATGTTGACAGATCATGACCAACTAGCTAGGTTCCATGGAGTGGACTAGTAACATTTTGGATTATTATCTCTCTGTTCTTAGTAAAAAATCTCACTTCCTCTTAGGATTAATTATGTACTTGCAGAAAAAACTATATGTATCTTTACCACCTTATTTTTCGACCAACTCCGAGCAGGAAAAGAAAAGGGAAATCCTAATGCAAAATGGAAATTAGGGTTTTATATATAACAAAATCATGAACCCAGATTTCAGATTTGGTAACCCTGCCTGAAACACACACAGTAATTGCCCTAATCTTTTGAAAATCTTTCCATGGCTCCTGAGAGAAGCTGCTGCTGCGGGTATATTAAATAGCAGACATTGATTCGTCTTCTTAATTTTTCTTGTCCAGGATATCATTTCCGTAGTACGAAGATCCATCAATTGTAAAGGGATTTTTCTGAAAGAGCTAGCAAACGAGAGAAGAACGTACAAGTTGAAGAAGAAAATGTTAAAACGGTTCTGCAAAGACTGACGACAAATCTTCTAAGGCTTAGCGAGATGAATTTTGGTCTCTTTATCAAGGGTTGAATGAGTCATTGCAGCTCTTGAGTTTATTTTTTGAGGATACATTTTAGGTTCTGGAATGAATTTTGTGAAGGAAAGGCTAAGGTGCCGTTTGGGGAACTGTGTTTTGTTTTTGTTTAAAATTAATATTTTTAAATTGTTTTAATATGTTTGTGTTAAAAATAATTTTTTAAAAATAAAAAATATTATTTTAATATATTTTTAAATAAAAAAAATTTAAAAATTAAATTGTAATAGAAACTCGCTGTGGAAAAGGTAAGCTGATCGGCGGGTCAAACAGACCTTGCAGGCACAGTTGGTCCAGGAGCAGATTAAACTCAGGCGCAGTAAATTGATCATGATATTGCAGATGATAAAAATTAGGGTAAACTGTAACTTATACCCGAATGGTTTATAGAAAGTAATTAATTAGTCCTTGTAATGTCAGAGATAATTAACTAATTTCTTGACTACAATTGACTATCACCTCAATGTAATTTTTTTTGTTTAAGAAATGTAAGGCCCTGTTCAATAACCAAAAAAATATTTTTTTTTAATTTTCTTTTTTTCAGTGGAAAATAAAAGAAAAACATTTTAATTTATTAAAGTCTCAGAACAATTTTTTTTAAACCAAAAAATATATTTGTATTGCATTGTTTTTCATTTGAAGAAAAAAAAATAGAATATAAATCGTGCTCAAATTAAACTTGTTTCTTATGATTATTTTTACATTTACATAAATTAATATTCTTATCACTTTTTTAACACAAATGGATATTGTTCCAATTGAGTATTCAAAAGTTTCTCATGAATCGAAATCCATGCAAATATAACCACAATTCCTTTCGATTCACCTTCTTTCCTTCCCCAGTAAACACTCCCACAACCAGACATTACCATCGCTGCTTCTTCTTCAAGACTTGTTTTCCTCTCTCTGTAGTGAAGAATTGAATTCCAAGAGAGAGTAGGAGCAAAAGTCTATATATATATATATATATATATATATATATATATTGGATATAGTTGAGATTGAGCAGTTCTAATGCATCTGTACCGACAGAGTTTCTACTCGTACAGCGTACAGCATTTGCACGGATGCGATGGTGATTTCAGGCAACCCATTAACGGATAAAATGGATTTGATTAGCACAGTAAGCACAAGCAGAGTTTCACCTCCTCTCAATAATTCCACACACCAGAGTTAGAGGACAAGTGCTGGAAAGTAACATCCAGGATGGAGCCACACAATAATTCATTGGTACTAACTCTGATAAGTGTAACACAATTAATTTGATCTTGGACTTGTAATAACTCTGATAATTTAATCTTGGACTTGTAGTTAATGTAATTTAATTAATTAGATCTTAAATTTACTTCTCGGAGATTACTAATTTAAGTTTCCAAACTTTAGGGTTATTAAAAATTTAAATAATTGTTAATTTTAAGGTCTCGAGAGATTAGTTAAGGTGCAGGTAAGTTG
Organism: Populus trichocarpa; assembly: GCF_000002775.5. Classification (NCBI taxonomy): domain Eukaryota; kingdom Viridiplantae; phylum Streptophyta; class Magnoliopsida; order Malpighiales; family Salicaceae; genus Populus; species Populus trichocarpa. The sequence goes on along the minus strand of NC_037291.2, from coordinate 11,858,715 downwards.
ATCTAGACACCTATATTTATAAAATAATAATAATAATACACTGGTCCGGTACACAAATGCGTGGATGAAAATTGACTATTCAATGCCAACATTCTTTTTCCCATGAGCTTGAGCGATCTCTATCAGAATTCCCTGAAATCCCATACTTGCCTAACAGTGCTCCTCCCATACTAGCCACAGACTCACATCTCACATTTATGATCGAGCCCCACTTTCTCCTTTCATGTCCTCGCCATTAAATGTTCGGTGCCCTCACAGCAATGCCGTACATCCTCATTGTAACCATGAAGAAGTCCCTTCTTGTAGTTCAATCACAAAGCTCAGAGAGTGATTCTGATGGCACTGATCAAGCTCACAACCAGAGCATCGTAGTTCCGACTACAGTCATTGCGATAGCCGATAGCATCCAAAAGAAAGATAACTCATGGTATTACTTAAATCAACCATGATACAGCCCTACTGCTTGCTAGCATGACTAAATTAATGTTAGAATATCCAGGCAGACATCTTTCCTTTTGGTCCTTTCCTTGTTTTCAAGCTGCCTGTCTCTCTTGCTAATGTTTCTCTGTTTCTTTTCCGCTGACGGGATGGCGCAGGGTTGTTACTTCCCAAATCGCTACAGATCTATCGATTCAAGTTCAAGACGTCACTTTTACTGTTCACAAGGTAACTTACAGCTCGTGTAGAGTCATTTCCCTCTCTCTATCTATGTATCAAAACACTAGACAAAATTATAACTAGGTCTGTCCATTAACTAGAGTTACACACACAAAGAACAGGAGATAGATTTACAACATGTGAAGTTAAGAACACGCCATGACTAAAGTGACTTCATCTATGCTCACCAGAGTCAAACATAATAATTCCCTTCTGTTCATCCAGTTGATTTATGAGCAGTGTAAACATGTAGAAGATTAACAAATCAATTCTCAAGGCATGAACACATGCTAATTATGGTGAACTCCCTTTCTTTGTACCTGACAAGGTTAAAACCTATGGCTAAGACAGAGTTAAATAACACACTGATGGATCTAATACACTCACTGCCTGTAAGGAATGAACTGACATTATTTGCGAACTCCTCTGTTTATCCTGATCCAGTATCCCTTGGTATCAAAATGTGGCTACATAGGCCGCCTGGAACTTCAGCCTTCGATTTCAAATTTTGGGTACGAACTCAAGCTTGAAAACTTCCCAGGTGGATCAGAAGCATTCAAAATCATTCTAAAATTCTGTTATGGTCTCCCGTTAGACTTAAACCCTAGCAACAGTGCTCCACTACGATGCGCATCAGAATTCCTAGAAATGAGTGAAGAGATTGATGATGGAAATCTCATCTCAAAGACAGAAGCTTTCCTCACATTTGTAGTCCTCTCATCGTGGAAAGACACCATCACTGTTCTCAAATCATGCGAAACTTTATCTCCATGGGCTGAAAATCTTCAAATAGTTAGAAGATGTTGTGACTCAATAGCATGGAAGGCTCCTAGAGACAATTCAATGGTTAATGATGAAGGATGGTGCTTTGATGATGTGGCTTCCCTTCGCATTGATCATTTCATGAGAATTATAACTGCAATAAGGGCAAGGGGAGCAAAACCAGAGATCATAGGTAAATGTATCATGCGATATGCAGATAGATGGTTGCCAGGCATGGATGCAGAGTTAGAAGGACTAAGAGGGTATGGGTATGGAAAGAATGAACTGCAGTTCAGTATTTTGATCGGAAGGAAGGAGGACGAGGGTATTGAACATAGCAAGGAGCAAAAATCTATTATTGAAAGCCTAGTAAGCATACTTCCTTCTCAACCAGAAGCAGCCCCATGTAAGTTCTTGCTGAAGATGTTGAAAATGGCAATGGTTTACTCTGCATCCCAAGCTTTGATTGCAGAGCTTGAGAAGAGAGCAGGGATGATGTTGGAGAATGCCAATGTGAATGATCTTTTGATTCCTAATTATAAAAGTGAAGATCAGGGGAAAATGGTCAAGTAAGTATTCAACTATCCCAGTCTCCTTAAGATTGCCTAACCTTGCATAAAAAATTGTGGCAAGTCTTTTCACCCTCGCTAATTATCATTCATGTATATTCATATAGGTCACTTGAAAAACAAACAATGCACAACACAGATGTGGTACAAAGAATGGTGGAGTATTTTTTGATGCATGAACAAGAGAAGCAACAACTGCCACCGACATCAGGGAAATCAAGTGTTAGCAAGCTTTTGGAAAATTACCTAGCTGAGGTAGCAAAGGACCCTAATCTTTCCATTACCAAATTTCAAGTTTTGGCTGACGCCCTGCCAGAGAGAGCTCGGTCATGTGATGATGGTCTTTATAGAGCCATTGACACCTATCTCAAGGTTTGCCATCAGTTGTCTTTCTGGTACTCCGTCCTTTTAGATAAACAATAAGTCGAAGCTAAAAACTCTATTGTTCTTTCCAGACTCATCCTTCGCTCTCTGAGTACGACCAAAGAAGGCTATGCAAAATAATGAGCTGTGGGAAGCTATCACTTGATGCGCGCATGCATGCAGCACAAAATGATAGGTTGCCTCTAAGAACAGTGATTCAGGTAAAATATACAACCATTTTCCACTATAAATCTATGATATCCAATTATCCATCAGCAATAAATCAAATAAATATGCCTGCCATGTACCCAAGCTGTAAATTTAATGTCTTCTTTCAGTCATTAAATCAAAAGCCATAAGAGAGGCCACAAGCCACATGGCAAGTATAAAAGAGGATCATGGGATCTACAATGGTTAACAAAGGCTGTAGCAAACTGGTAGTTTAGCTATTTAGAAGGCAAGGAAAAATCTAAGAGATGGTGTTAGATCAATTTAGCCCCGTTTTGAGAAGCATCCCAAGTGCCAAAAAAACACAACGCATTTTGCAGAATCCGATACTCTCTCAAAAGTTTCTGACCAACAACAGTTGTATTCCCAGAGCATAGGGGTCTGTTATCTGATTTTACTTTACTGTGCCTGAGATATCACTAACACATTTTTTAACACCTTGAACTACATTCTTTGCATTCCACTCAAGCTGCCAACTGCCCTTACCATCATCAACACAAAGAAAAACCATCCAATTAGGTTATACTCTACTTGATCTTTACTAACTTCATCTTCTTAAATATACAGTCTTTCCAGCTCTATCTCTCTGTAAATTAAAAGGGGCTCTGGATCAAAAACAAGATTGGTGGGACGAACTCAGTGAATGACACCTATTTACATAAAACCTAAAAATAACCCAATACACGATTCTGAGATACCATGAAAATGCTGCAGTTAAGGACTTTTGGACACCAAAGCTACATGGTATAATATGTACTGTCCAAAACAATCACATTTACTACCACTGACTTCCATTTTAGCCATAGGATCCTTGTGATCTATGTAAATGCAAGTTGCACTATGTTTGTTGTTGAGCTCAACCAGAACTTTAAGTCTGTTTCTAGGAACTCCAAACTCTAATAATTTCTTTCAGATTGTTTATTTGAAAGACTGCCAACTTTTATACAAGACATAACCACAACAATTGAAGAAACTTTAAATGACTAATTGACTAGCTTTATTGTTAACCCCAAATTTCCACATGACAAAATTGCTGATATTGTAAAAGCAGAGCGGCAATACACAATATTTCAAAACATTAGGTTAAACCAAAAACCACTCCTAACAAAAGCTGTTAACACTGCGTCTGCATGCCTTTGAACAGATATTCTCAAAACAAATAACTTGAGGATAGGCCTTCTAAATTTTTCTTTCCGTGTGAATCACAAACCTTGATAGCATGATGTGCAAATGCATGGACCAAACAAAGTGAAAGGCAGACTTTAATGTTTCATCAAAATTAACATTTCTGATCTAAGATGGGATGGACATGCAGGTGTTGTTCTCAGAGCAAGTAAAGATGAGGGCAGCAATGCAAGGAAAAGAACCAGCAGCAAGTGATAACAACTCAGAACAGGAAATAACTCAAACATCAACAAAAACTGAGATCATGACCTTAAGAGCAGAACTTGAGAACGTAAAGACGCAAATGACAGAGCTGCAGAGGGACTATTCTGAACTGCAACATGAATATGAAAAGCAAAACAACAAGCATAGAAATGGATCAGCTTGGAATTTTGGGTGGACAAAGATCAGAACATCAGCTCTTTTCCATAGAAAATTAGATGGGAATGAAGGTGGAGAAGGACACCAGAGATCAAATTCACTTGGTAGCAAAATCAATTTCAGAAGACGACTATCCATATCATAAAATTCTAGTCACCAAGCCCAACTCCCACCCCCACAAATTCTTGTTTGATATCAATAACACTGTTTTCTTAGGGTAAGTTCACCTGTAAGAACAAGCTTGGGTACATCTTGCTTGTCAAAGCATATAATCAACTAAGTTGTGGTTTCATCCGATGTAAAAAAAAGGCTTGCAAGGAATAGAATAATTCCAGTACATTACGGCAGCCTCGTTCCTAACAATCCCACTCACTAAAGCATATTACCATATCCATAATTCAAAACAAAATTTGTTTCAACAAAACTCAACTACCAAAACAAAAACTTTGCTTCGCACTAGCATTCGACAGAGCACTGAATATAAGAACAACAGCTATACTTCTAATTAATTTAAAAACTATTATAATTACCATTTATCTGAAAACATTCTTGTTCTCATACTATATAATTTCCAAGCAGTTCTAATCAAAATAAGTCTAATAAATTCCAACACAATTAACACGATAAACCCTAATTTACCGAAATCAAGGCAATACTTCTCATTCCTCAATTAAAAAATAAAAAATCCAAAAAACAACACCACCTAGAATTAGCAGTAGCACTCCTCATGGAGCTCCATGGAAACTTGGCCTTCTCCGCCACCACATCACCACGACCACCACGCCATCCATGCCCGCCATCGCCACTGACTTCTATTGTCCTCAGAAAAACTATTCTCCGGTTTCTTCTTACTCATTCGCTACCTCTCTTCCTCAATAACTCTAATAGGAAACAAATTGGGGGAAATGGAGAGCGGATTTCTAAGCGTGATGTATGCTTTTTTATATTCAGGCTTGGCGAGGAGTAATCCGCCGCGTCTTTTTCTTTTTCCATTCCATGTTAAGAGGGCGTACCTTTTCGACTTGGAAGCCTTTGAGTGATTAGAGGACGCGCTTGATTTCGATTTTGGAAGCTGAAGGGATTGTTTTCAGTGCAATTTCGTAAATGTTCGTATATGTTGTTGGCATTAGGATCTTTATTGGAAGGTTTGCGAAGTTGATTACTCTTCTTCCCAATCTGTGTACCATTTCTTTGCTCTGATGAATATGTGATGAAGTATCAAGAATTCAAGTAGCATAGTAACCAGGTTGTTAGGTTTGATGACTGGTTAGTTAAGTGGTCTCAGTATTTTTATAATTTTTTTTATTTATGTAATTAATAAATTGTATTTGGTGCTTGATAATTAATACTTGTAAAAAATTCTTTTTGATCATTAAAATTTTTAATACATATAATGATTTTATGAAATATTTACTTATTTAATTAAATTTATTTGTTGATAAATAATTTATTTATAATTTTTATATAAAAATATATAGAATTGATAGGCAAAATATATATAATATGTTTAAACAAAGAGTTGTTACATAATTAATATAGAAGTTGTATAAAGATATGATTAATAAGTTATGTTATCCATATAATTTAATTTATTTTGATTTGTTGAATTATGTAAGGTCATATAAATTAAATGAGATCATATCTCATCAAGAGATCTAAGCGAGATTCTCTAAATTAACTATGATAGCTATTAATTTGTAGGGAAATAGTGGAAGATCAAATTATAATTAAAGATCTTATTTAAATTTTATTATAAATATTTATGCATGAAACCAATATTTGTTATCTTTAGATGAACAAGTTAATAAATTATTATGAGTAAAAATAAATGTATCCTTACGTAGCATACTTGATGATAATAAATTGACTGAACCAAAATTTTTAGACTGGTATTAAAATATGAGAATTGTTCTAAAAAAAGAAAGAATATTGTATGTTCTTGAAAATCATATTCTTCTCGTTATTAATAAGGACATTGATGATGAAGTTAAAACTGAATATCAATGTCATATTGATGATAATAAGCATGCTATATGTGTGATGTTATCCAACATATCACTTAAACTTCAAACATAACATGAGAATATAGATGCTCAAATAATAATTATGCATCTTAAAGAGTTGCTTGATGCACTGAGAGGTATGAAACCTCTAAGAAATTGTTTCGTTGTAAGATGATAAAGGGTTTCTTGGTAAATACTCATGTATTAAAGATGACTCACTCCTTTAAGAAATTGGGTCAATTAGGCTTTGTCATAGACCATGAGTTAAGCATTGATTTGATCTTGCAGTCCAAGTATAGAAGCCTACTTGGGGCATCAAGAATGACAAGTGTACTTGTCATCATTATGACGAGGAAAACCACTATAAGAGGAACTACAAAGACTAACTTACAACCATGAAGGTTAAAAAGCTTATTGAAGCTTTTGTTTTATGTGTATTTATGATTGAATAAAGGTAAAGTGAACCTATAAGTTATCAATAAAGTAGGAGTTGTTGCATTAATTTTTTCAAATGAATTAATACTAAAATTTGATAATTGTTATTTTATTTTAGCACTTTTTAAAAACATAGTATCCATTTCTGAATGAATTTGAATTTATTATTAAGGGCAAATATTATTCCTTCTATAATAATGATGTTTACTGTGGATCTCATACTTATATAAATAGTTTGTATATACCTGATCTTGAAATGTCCAAGTTTAATATAAATTGCAAGAAGAACATATTAGATAATCAATATTCATATTATTTATGGCATTGCAGACTAAGTCATATCAATGAAATAAGAATCACTAAGTTACATAAATAAAAATATTTTTATCCTTTTGATTATGAATCGTATCAAATTTGTGAAACTTGTTTATTAGGTAAGAAAACCAAAACACCATTTGTTGGAAAGAGTGAAAGGTCTAAAAAATTGTTAGGTCTAATACATACATATGTATGTGGACCAATAACAATTAGTGTCATAAATGGATTTACATGTTTCATCATTGATGACCATATTGGATATAATCATGTGTATTTTATGAAAATCTAAATTATTTGAAAGGTCTAAAAAATTCAGAAATAAAGTTGAAAAATAAACTGGAAAGAGTATTACTATACTTTGATTGGATCAAGGGGATGGATACCTCAACAAGTATTTTTAAGATTATCTAAAAGGGAATGAGATTATCTCATAATAGACACCTTCTGGAATACCACAATATAATAGAGTTTTTAAAAGGAGAAATTGCACTTTATTGAATACGGTATGTTCCATGATGAGTTATACAGACTTTTCATCTTCTTTCCAAGGCTATGCCTCTATAAACTGCTGCTTACATTTTAAAAAGGGTTTTATCAAAATATATTGATAAGACTTCATATAAGATATGAAATGGTAGGAGACCAATCTTATCACACTTAAATATTTAAAATGTGATGCTTCTATGAAGCGTTTTGTATTTGAAAGACCGGAAGCTAAGTCAAATAAATATAAGTTTAGGATATCTATAAGAAATTATTGTATAATATGTATATCACCTCATTGAGCAAAAATGATTGTATTAAAAGATGGCATCTTTCTAAAGAAATAATTTGTTCTTGAAATGAGCAAGGAGAGGAAAATAGAACTTGAAAAAGTTCCAGAACTACATATCGACATCCAAATAGAACTTGAACCTGAGGCTACAATATTTTATATTCAACTTGAAGCTCAAGAAACATAAAAAAAAATCCTTAAATTTGGTAGGACACGTCATGTGCCAATGAGATATGATATGAAATTCTCATGGAAGCTGAAAATAACGAGTTGCCCATACTTGATGAGCCTATCAATTACATAGAACCAATATCTGATATTGATTCTAAAAAATGAATTGAGGCCATGAAATCTAAAATTAATTTCATGTACACCAACCATGTATAGACCTGGTTGATCCATTAGAAGGGATGAAACTCATTAGATGTAAATGAGTCTTTAAGAGAATGACTAGCATAGATATCAATGTACAAATATACAAAGCTAAACTAGTTGTCAAATGTAACAGATTAAGACAAATAGGTTGACTTTGATGAAACATTCTTTGTCGATAATTGTGTTAAAATCTAAAAGGATTTTGCTTATTATAGTTGTATATCATGATTATAAGATTTGAAAAATGGATATAAAAATTATATTTCTGAATGGGAATCTTCAAGAAGATGTTTATATGACATAACCTGAAAGTTTTGAATCTAAGAAATTTTTCAATAAAGTATGCAACCTATAAAAATCCACATACGGGTTTAATTAAGCTTCAAAGAGTTTGAATATCCATTTTGATGAAATAATCACATAGTTTGATTTCATTTAAAAAAAAAACATGGATGTGCCTTGTGTTTATAAAAACGTTAATGGGAGTTGAGTTATTTTTCTAATACTATATGTAGATGATATATTATTAATGGAAAATGATATTTCTTTACTCTACTTAGTAAAGATCTGATTGTTTAATAATTTCTCCATGAAGAATATAAGAGAAACAACTTATATACTGAAAATAAAGATCTACAAAGATATATCTAAAAGGTTGTTTGGATTGTCTCAATCCACGTATATAGACAAGATGCTAAAATGATTTAGCATGGAAAAATCCAAAAAATAATACTTATCTATTTCATATAAGATACGTACTTCTAAAGATATGTGTTTTAAAACACAAATTGAGAGATATATGATGAAAATAATTCTTTATCCTTTGAAAATGTTATGTACAAGATCAAATGTATCTTATGTTTTCAGCATAATGAGTAAACGTAAATCTAATCCATGTAAAAGTAATTGGAAGATAGTTAATAATAATTTGAAGTACTTAAAAATAACCAAAATGTTTTTCTAGTTTATGAAAGAGAAAAACTAGTAGTTCATGATTATTTGAATGCTAGTTTTTAATTTGATATTGAAAATAAAAATTTAATTTGATTATATTATATTCTACATAATAATGATGCTATGAGTTGAAAGAATTTTAAATAAAAAACCAAAATAGATTTTACAACTAAAATTAAATATATCTCTATATTTGAAGGAACAAAAAAAATTATTTGGATAAAAAAATTCATCATGTAATTCTAATATTATTGATCCAGTAGCTATGTTTTTTTATTTTATTTCCTTTTCACTTTCTAGAACTGCATTTGGACTTCCACCATCATTGCATGGGTGGAGGGAGTACATCAGCAGAAATACGAGATCCCAACAGGAAACAACTAAACAAAGAACAAAAAGATCAAACTTGCATTTCTCCGACAGAGAGAGAGAGAGAGGATACACCCTTGCATGGGTTTTGTTTTCTACATAAAATCCATTCGTGTCAAGTTCACAACGTGCAACAAGAAAATATTCATGTTGACAAGGGCTTCAAAACACAGATTGAGATTCTAAAGAACACTAGTCATCCACAGTCAAAAGGGATCACAAATCAGTACCCTGTTCTCTTCCTTTTGCTAGAAATCAGTATTGAATTTTGTCGAACGAAGACTGCATACAATTTTGAGGGGAAGAAAAAACAAAGCAGTGCTTCTTTGCGCCATTGTCTCCTTATCTGGTAGCTATGGAGAAACTTCTTTAAAATACCAGTACTTTCTCCATCTACAAGTTGAGATGCCTAAATTTTAAACCAAAAGCAACCTCTATCCACTGGGGCTACTTCAATGATTTCCCTTTTGTGGTCAATGTGATTATGATTCCTTCTTGTTAACTCTATATGGATATTTCTGGTATATTGAAATGCTGCTCATGACGAGTGGAAGAGCCACAAGACAGTACACTGAAGGTGGTTTCCCTTCAAACATGAACTGAAGCAAGGCCGTTACAAGAAGTGCAGAAACAATGACAAACCCCTGCACGCATCGAGAAAATTTTGTGGAGATAAAAAGCTGTCTTAATAACTCATAATTGAGGAAACTCCAAGCCATATCTTTAGAGTTGGCTTCCATTATCTGATAAAAATTATACACTTTAACAATGTTATATTTACCTTTCTCACACCACCAGCATAGCTTGTGACAAGGCCAACAAGAATTCCACCAAGAGCATTGGCTACAACTGGGATCTGAAACAAAAGAAACACAACTTCTCAATGTTAAACCACATGATACAGCTGTTAGCAGGTATGCCATCCAAAGAAAAATTGAAAATGCACCCTAACATAACTGACAAGAATAATAATGGCTCCGTAAATTCAGAATGCAATACTGCCAAGGCTCCAAGAGAAGAAGCTGGGGGAATATAAAACCTCGCATATAAATTATATCAACTCACAACTACTCTAAACCAAAATATCCCTCACATCCACAGCCTATCAACCCAATACACCCCACCCAATGCATCTGTCCCATTCAGCTTTATTTGAGATTTGTGCATTCAAAAAACCATGTTTTTGAGTGTCATTGGGATCCAATACATGAACCCAAAAAGCAGGATATTTCAAATCTGATTTTTTACTCAAAATACTTTTTCCAACTGTATCACAATTTAAACACGCTCTCTTTGGATAAACTAATGACTAGATCTTCCTCTACACCTCAACAATCTCAATACATCATATTTCAAAATATTCCTACTTCAAATATAAAATGCAGATAAATTTCACCAATCTGAAGCATTATGCAATGCCAGATGCACTTGTGGCTGTCAAACTATATTAGTAAGTGGACACTTTTAACAGCCCACAGAATGACAAGCCGTCTACTAATGTTTCTTGAGTAACCAGAAGAAGAAAAATCCGAAGAGTCAATGCATAACCAGAAGGACAACAAGCAAAAATTTTTGTCTCTGAAAGAAACAGATGAGTCACAGGAGATTGACAGCAAATCAAAAGCATTCCAACTTCAGGCAGATATCCTAACACTAACAACCGCCCGGGATGTATGAGCTTTACCATCCAGCTATATTTGTGTCAGTGTAAAAGATTTAAACAGAGGGAAAAGACTATATGATCTATAGACAATTTCTCCATCCTTCAGACAAGAAAACTATCTCAACTGGGAAAAAAGAGAGAGAGAGAGAGAGAGAGAATCACAAACCAATTGGAGTTGTTTTCTATTTCATGGCAAGATTTGAAATTGAAACTCCCATCAATCATATTCCAACTCCAACCCATTGCCACTTTAAATATTTTGCCAAGTATGCCATTGTTATCTTCGAGAACAATTGCATTATGGGTAAGATCATTACCATAGTTAGTGGAGTCCAACCATAAAAGTATCCATGCTGTCTGATAGCTTCTCCATCTGGAGACTTAGTGGTACTGGCCAACAAGCACAAGCTTCCAACAATTGACATTTCTACAGTCATCAAGTACGACGAGTGTTTCTTAACCTGAAATGAAGAGAAATAACGTTGGAAGGGTTGGGAATAGACGACACTGGTAAGATCATTTAAATACAAGTTAAAGTACCTGAGAAGCCCATTGACACAAAGCTGAAGCAAGACCAGAGAGAACAGAAGCAACAAGGACCGGAATGATCCCATAAAATAAAATTTGCTCAGGGTCACTACTGCTAGAGCCTTTGCTAGAGCCTTCACCAATGCTTAGAAGAACAGCTGCCATTATCAGCAACAACAAAGCCCCAATTTGTTGAATTGATTGCTTCTGCCTGCACATTCCCACCAGAGAAGAATGTAAAAGGAGTTTCCAATACCAACCTAAAACTTATCATAAATAGTTTCATGTACAGGTATGTGGCTTCTCATATTCTACTGCCTGGATGTTGCCTCAGCCACATTACAATCAAGGACGGTGGCTTATTAAAAGCAGGCACATACTAAAAAAATATCCAAAGAAAGGTTGTCATACAGTAGCTTCAGAATAGAAGATGACTTAAAATACCAGCTTAGTCGGCATGATATTTCAAGAATTCTTGAACCACCAAGAACAAGGAATGAAAGTCTATAAAACGACATAAAGTGACAGGGATCTGTAAATCACAACTTGTAGCTTTTCTTACACTAACTAATGAGCCACTATGGGATATCAATCTGTAAGCAACTCGTTTCAAAATAGAAAAAAAATCAACGAGGCAGTTATTAGGTGGAGCATAGCACAGACTCAAGAGCCAAGATTCAAATAAACCTAAACAAGAAATGGCTTCTAGGTTTTATAAGATGTTAATTGCTTGGACATTGAGAATCGTTGTTGTATACTTAATATAGTCCAAAAGAGATGAATAACGGACCACAAAAAAGAAATTTAAAAACATACCTCAACATTATGTATGTAAAGAATGCAGTAAAAATTATTTTTGTCTGGTTCAATATTGAAAATGTGAGTGAATCAAGATTCTTGTATGATATCTGCAGCAAGCTGTTTTGCAGCGCATAAATTGCTGCAGGAAGTCCGGATGCAGTCAACGAACCAACCAAAGTCCACTGGCTGAACATTTTCTTCAAACTACCATCTCTTACCATGAGAACTAGGGCACATACAACCTGAAGAAAATAAAAGAAAAAAGTAGATGATCATTGTGTTTAAATATAAACAAAAAAGTCAATGAAAACGAAATTCATGTACTTGGAACATGACTTACCTTAGCTAACTCACATGTCAAAACAGATGTAGTCACGATTACTTCACGTCTGCATGAAACTCAATTAATTAGTGACTAGCATTTCATAGAAAAACACATGCCAAGAACATTTGTTAACATATAAAGGAAACAAAGATCATAATAAATTGGATCCATTAAAGCTTGGGGTAGCTTAAGAACGAACGCAAAAAAGCCAGATTGAGCACAAATTCACAAATTTTCCAGGCAATAAGACCGTCGAAATCAGTAAAAATTAGTCAGAACAGACCAGCTGATTTTTGTAAAAATTATGACCAACCTGATCATGCTTCCTCAAATTGTACCAAAATAGGCAATCATTAATCAATCAACAATTTAATTTCAAATTCATTAAAGGTATAAAGAGAATCGAATTCTAATGCAAAATTTACTTGGAAAAAACAAAGCGAGTTGAATTGATGAAATTCCAAGAGAAAATAATCAATGCGAGAAAGACAAGAAAATCGAAGAGAAAGGAAAGTAAAAGCCGTTGGAAATTGGAATTAGAAGGGAAAGGAAAGGAAAGGACCTGGTGAAGCGTTTGGAGATGAGAGGCTGGGCTCCGTATTGAAGAGTGAGCAAAACGGAGTATAGCCAAACCCTTGGGTTCGTTCTCTCCAACCTGGTGGTTCCACCTTTTAGCTTCGTCGTCACCATTTTTGGCGAGACTTTAGGCGCGCTCTCTTTCTTCTTACTTTTCTTTTTCTGTTGCCTTTTCCTATGCTGTCAGCTGTGGAAATTAAAATCCACAAGAAAAGTGAATACCTTCATTCCTAGGCAAACAACTCCTCCTCCGGCCCGGAAAATTTTAAGGATGGAGAATTAGTAATATTTTATTAATTTTTTAAAATTTATTTAAAAAATAAATATATATAAAAAAAATATATAAAATTTATGACTTACAAAAAGTGATGATAATATCTCTGATTTTTACCAAAAAATAATTAATAGTATATCACGTTATAAAATTACTCTTTTTAAAAATAAAATAAAAATTTAGTCTCATAGCATATTGACTTGATTTACATGGATCCAAGGCATGTTTTGCATATATCATAAACTTTTCATATATTCAGAATAATTTTTAATTTCATTACATATATGAAATGTATTTTTAATAACATCATGGTTCAGAAACACATAACTACATAAATTAATTTCTTAATTTTTTGAAAATATGTGGTTCATATTGGAAACACACATTATTTATAACATAAGTTAATAATAATATCCTAAAAAATTCAAGTGATTTTTCAAAAAAATTTGTGTGTTAGATAATCTCTTAATTCTAATAATATGATTCATTTTTCCTTAGCAAATTGATTGGTAGTTGGTACTTAATACCTGTAAAAGAATTTTTATTTTTTTTTGGATTTAAGGACTATTCAATGTTTAAGTAAGTATTTTTTTAAAAAAAAATACTATGATATTTTAAAGAGATACTCTGAAAATAAATATATCATTGAGAAGAGAGGTTTTTTAACCTCTTTTCTAAGAATTCCAGTAGGTTCTTATAGTCAATTCTCACCATTTTTTTTATCACTTTCCTACCTCTTCTCTGTCAAAGAAAAAGATATCTCTAACTTGATCAAAAGAAAAATATATTTATATAATTGGGCTCAGCACTTAGCTAAGTCTAGGGATGTTGAGTCTGGTAAATTGTCAAACCTATACATATTTGGGCTCAATGCTTAGCTAAACCTAGGGGTGTAGGGTCTGATAGATCATCATACTCGTATATGATTGAACTCAACACTTAAATGAGTCTAGGGGTGTTGGATTTGGCAGATTGCTAAAACCATATGTGTGTGGGCTGAGCCCAAGGGTGTGTTATGTCTAATAGATCATCAGACCCATACATATCTGGACTCAGCACTTAAATGAACCTAGAGATGTTGGTTTATCACCCGATCACTAATTTCTCTAAATAAGAATCCAAATAAATAAAAATAAAAACAAAACATATTCATCTACAGTTAGCCCCCAATCTTTGTATATTTATTACTCAAATATTTGAAAAGGTTATCAGCAACAAATAAGTTTTTGTTTTATTCACGTCGTTTTTTTTATTAAGTCTTTTTACTTCTCATTTAATAGTGTGGTTTTGCAAAATTAATGCTCAAATAAATTATGAAATAGTGTTTGTGATTAAAAAAAAAAAAAAAACAAGGGCAACAACACAAGATGGAATAAATATTAAAAAAAATTATGGAAATGTAACATAGAAGAAAAACACAATCTAGTATGGATTACAATAATTATCCATAATGTTTTTTCACTTGATTTTTTTATTTTCAATTTAATATTTTCATATTAAGTTGATTTGTAATTATGTTTGACGTTTTCTTTAGGCTGGTTTTATATAGACTCTCACAATATTAAGAATAAGTTTTGACGGTGCGTTAATACTCAATTTGACAAGATAAATTTTAATTTTATTGATTGAAACCAATTAAAACTTTGGGATTCAATTTTAAATTTAAACAAATATTCAACTTCTTTTTTCTTTTTTAAAAATAACATTTTTATCTTACCTTCCCAACTTAATCTTAAGTTGTAACCAACAAATTTATAATTATTTATTGGTATATATAATTCTCAATTTATTTTATTATATACATATATAAATAAAAAATTTATTAATGGTACTTTTTTTTTTGTTGAGAAAAAAAAAACTCCATCTCACAATATAGTGTGAGGAATCAAACTTAATCAAATAATGGTGATACTTGTAATAACAAAAATCGGATAGCATGTTGCATTTGTAATTAATTTGTGGCCACGTTTGGTCTTATTTGTGTTAAGAGTTGCATGCTTGTTGAAAAGATTTTATAAAATATGATGAAAGTATATAGCTAGTTTATTTTTGTATTTCAAAAATGTTTTTAAAAAAAAATTTTATTTTTTATTTTTTTCTTAGCTTTAAATTAATTTTTTTCTTAGTTTTTTCATATTTTTTTGATGTACTGATATTAAAATAAATTTTAAAAAATTAAAAAAAAATAGTATTTTAATGTATTTTCAAATAAAAAAACACTTTAAAAGATAATCATTACTATAATACCAAACATACTCTTAATTGAAGCGCTAAAGCTTGTAATAGATGTGTTGCAATTATGATTTTTAAATATAGATATTTTTTATTAGCAGTATGCATGCTAGAACTTTGAATTAATATCAATTACAAGTTTAATTATATGCTTAGTGTCAAATAATTATATCAAGTGAAAGCCATTTGAGCTTTAATTTAATTTACCTAAAAGTTTAAACTATTAAGTGAGGTCCCAAAATATGATTTATATTATTCTCTAACACACCCCCTCAAGTGAAAGCCATTTGAGCTTGAAACTTGCACAGACCCACATTACCTTGTGCTTGATTTTTATCAAATAAATAGGGTGATGAGATTCGAACTCTTGACCACGTGGTCATCAAAGCTCTGATATCATGTCAAATAATCATCTTAACCTAAAAGTTTAACCTATTAGGTGAGGTCCCAAGATATGATTTATACTATTCTCTAACAATTAGTATGCATGTTATAATTATTTTTATTATATTTATATCGAAAGCATGTTTACAATGAGTTACGCTTTGGTATGCTTATAGTTTTAAACATGTATAAACTCTAGGCTTTTGTTAGACATCTTTTTATTTAGCATACATTTTTGATAATAAACTAAATATCTTTGCTCACTAGTCTAATATGTTTACAAACTTTAATCTATAGTTTTAAGGCTTTATTTTTATATTTGACTTTGTTTAGTTTATCTTGTGAAAACAAATAATGAAAATAATAATATATATTAATTATGAAATAGGTTTTTAGCATCTTTGAAATTTAAGTTATAATTTAACTTCTTTTAATTTTTTATATTCTCACATATAGATTTAATTTTTTTTCTATATGCTTTGATCTATAACCTTTTGGTTTGTTATGATTTCTCTTCTTCTCTTTTGTTTAATTTTAAAAGGTTGATATATATCTTTGTTCTAAAGTTTTAGTTTATTTTTTAAAATTATCTTTCTTTTATTTTGGATGTTTTGATGCATGTCATATATTTTATTGATTTATATTTTTCAATAAGTGAATTATTAATTTGTTTATGATATTTCATGCTATTTTGCTAGTTCGATCATAGTTATCTAGTCGATTTTGTTCACACATATGTTATTGTTCACATATATAAAAAGTTAGTACAATAAATAGTTATAATTTATGAAGTTTTGTCTAAGAAAATTGAGTTTTATTCAGGACTATTTGTGATCCCTCCAATATTTCTTGTAAACTTACTTGGTAAAAGTATTACTCATACAATACTATTTTTGTATACAATACAATTTATAAGTGAAATAATAAAAATTGAAACCCAAGAAAGGAAATGAATATTGATTTTTATCTTGCACAGTTTAATTATTTTTATTTATTAAGTTGCTTTATTACAAGTTTTATTTTTTGCTTATTATAGAGTCAATATTTATTTATAAATATTATTAGCTATTTTTTTTTATAGATTATATCATATCTTCTACTCTTTCTATTCAAGACTTGATTGTGAGAAGCAAACAAAAAATTCATCATAATAACAATAAGAATTTCATTACTTTTAAGCGCTTCAACTAATAAATACCTTTTTTATTTTAATTTAAACATAGATATTTTTTATTACTAGTTAATATCAATTGCAAGTTTAATTATATAATTAAATATTTATGTTAAATATATTTGCTAAAATTTTGTTTATTATATTTATGTTAAATATATTTGTCATAAATTATGCTTTTGGATGGATTTTAAGCATGTATAAACTCTAAGTTAAAAGGGAATGAATATTGATTTTTATATTGCTTGGTTTTATTATTTTTATTTATTAAGTTGTTTTATTACAAGTTTTTTTTCTTCTTATTGTGAAGACAATATTTATTTATAAATATTATGAACTATTATTTATTTATAAATTATATCATATCTTCTACTCGAGACTTGATTATAAGAAGCAAATAAAAAATTCATTAATAACAAGAATTTCATTATTTTTACATGCTTCAACTAATAAATATTTTTTTTGTTTTAATTTAAACATTTACATTTTTTATTACCAATTAATATGCAAGTTTAATTATATATTTAATATGCTAAAATTCTTTTTATTATATTTATGTTAAATATGTTTGCTTATAATTTTAAATATATATAAACTTTAATTTTTGGTTGAACATCTTTTATTTAATATACATTATAATGATAAACTAAATATCTCACTAATCTAATATATTTACAAACTTTGATCTACAATTAGCAGTGCCATACGTGTTCTTCTATGTTGTATTATCAGTCATTACTGTCAAATCCAGCTTACATCAAAAAACTGGATAGTGAAAACTTTAAAAAGCACTCTTGGTTTAAAGGTTGAACATCCGTGTACAAAGGTTGATGGTAAATGATTCTTTACATGTACCGACTTCCATTTGAGATGTGCAATGGATTGGCATTCAGCATCATTCAGTAGTGTCAAACAAACCACTTGATCCACGTCATAATGAATGAGCTCTGTCCCATTCTTGAACGTTCAAAACCGACAAATCCCAGGAGACTCAGTTCTGCTTAAAGCAAGTATTTCCTCATACTTTGAACCATATACAAAGCCCCACAACTGCAATATGGAAGGAGAAAATGCGACTTCTGTCAGTTATTTTGTAACCATCCCAAAAGGAATTTGACACTATAGAGCTGATGAACCACAGGAAATGGCTTGCTTCGTGTGTGTGTGTGTGTGTGAGAGAGAGAGAGAGAGAGAAGGGTAGAGGCTCCATGCATACCTCAACTTCCTTAACTTCAAAGTCTTCTGTGTGTGCAAGACAAGGGTTCCCATAGGTTTCCGAGACCGAACTTGATCCATTTAATCTTTGCATTGAACATGAAAAAAAAAAATTAGATCCATTATATAATCACGTGTAAAGGTAGTGTCTCAAAACAAAAAGGACAAATTTAAAAGAAACAGAAATAAACAAAATATGTTTGGTTAAAAAGACAAAAGAAGATGTAAAAACAATTTTCTTGGAAAGTTTTGAAGTGATTTTTTGTCCCTTCAAAACAGGAAGAGGGGACATGTCTCCCCTATCCCCACAGTCTCCGTCTTTTCTATGCTAAAACAATAAC